>NC_138769.1:697805443-699005443 GCF_965119305.1 Pelophylax lessonae
TATACAAATAAACCACAGGTGCAAATAAAGTGCAAGTGCAAATGGTAGGATCTAAATCGACGTCTTTTAAAGTCTCCAAAGGACAGAGGACAGAGCATTAGACCAAAGAACCAGGTAGCAGGAAAAATGTTACTCCATCAGGAGGAAACACTAATACTGAGGGGTGAGGACTGGAGGACCGCCTTTTATCTGGTGGGGTTAACATGTTTCCTGTCCTGGTAGGAGGAGCCCTAGATCTCATGGGCTGTCCCGGAAGACCACTTCAGACAAAAAAAAAAAAAAATTTAAGATTCAGAGACCGGAACAATCACCCTTTGTAGTAGAAAGTCTTGTACCACCCTGAGGAGGCCTCACAGGTGGTCAGGAGATGAACGCAAGTTGGAAGGAAAGAACCTCTCTGGAGGATGAGACTGAAAACTCGATCTTGTAGCCGGCTCGAATCAGCTTCTGGACCCACTTGTCTCGAATCAGGGAGGTCCACGGTCCAGAAAGAAGCGAAGATGTCCTCCCCGACCCCAGATACAGATGAGGGCGCCCCTTCAGGCATTAGACAGCTTGTCTGCAGGTCTGGAAGGACCCGTTCTGGGCATACCAGACCAGGTCCTCATAGAACCTCCGGAGGAGGCCCTGACAGACTTCCATCCCTTGACTTGAGATCCTGTGGTACGAAAAGGCCACTTATGACCTGAGAGTAAAGAAAGATCCACAGTGAGCGTTCAGAAGGGCGGGGGGGGGGGCCCAGGGGTCCGACCGTCCCAGGGAGGGGCCCACGTCCACCCCAACAGGCCACCAGGGGAAGGGGGGACATTACTTACAACACCATGGTAAACCAGGTGGGCACCACTCCAGACAGACCACCGCACCATCAGAATGGGAGTGCTGGCTGGGCGTGGTTTGGAAATGGCACCATGAGGAGGCTCACCACGGAACTCCATGACCCTTAATGGAGCAACCGCCCTGAGTAGCCAGCGATCCTCACCCTCTTTCCCATGATCTATAGTGAGAAGCCGGCGGGACCGAGAGCGGTTATCCCAGGAGCGGACATCTCTGCATACTTTCTCCGGCGCTCCCCCCTGCTGGAGAGTGCAGTGGACCAGCCCAAGATGGCGCCAACACGTTCAGGCACAGGAGATCCCGCTGCAGTTAAAAAAATTGGGAAAAGTAATACTAGCCAAATGGAGCCCCAGGACAGTGGCCATCAAAGCCCATCTCACCAGACATCGACTCGGGGACCCGTGATGTCCGCTGTTTCGATCCCTGCACCTTCTGTGGCTCAAATGCAACAACCCCAAACCTCTGAATGGAGGGAGATTCTCTCTATTATGCCTACGAAACAAGATTTCACTGTAATGGCGGCATCCATAGTAAGTACCCTCACACAGGAGATAAACTCCCTTAAGGGCCAAATTGATTATATGGATAACCGGATAGAGGTTGTGGAGACTGGTTATATTTCATTGACCTCCAGAGTATCTGAACTGGAAGTTTCCCAAAAAGCATTTCATAAACATTTAACCATGCTTCAACTCAAGATGGAGAAAATCGCAGCAAACAGAACAATATCCCTCTGTGGGGGCTACCAGAGTGAATTCAAGGTCCAGACTTGAAGGCCAAAATTATTGTTCCATTTAATGAGCTTTTGGAACGACCCCTTACAGAGGACATTGAGTTAGATTCAGTCCATAGGGTCCGGGCCCCCTCGTAGTATGGGAACAGATTTTCCACGAGATATGTTGGCAAGGATACATTTCTTTTCCATCAAAGAAAAAATAATGAGAAAAGCCTGGACCAGGGGCCCTATGGATTTTGAAGGATCCACTATACGCTTGCTCCCAGATAAATCTCGCCATACTCTAAAGAAGAGGGCCCTTTTGAAACATTTATTAGAAGCAATTCGTAATGCTGGGGCTCCCTATCATTGGGGTCACCCTTTTCATTTAGTAGCCCTAAAAGAGGACTCTTCCTATGCTCTGCGTTGGCCGGATCAATTACCTGGACTCTTTGCCTTTTTGGAAATTTCACCTATATTTGTTCCTGACTGGCTGGGAAACCAAGGGCAACAGAACTCTCTGGGGATCTCGCCACCAAGATTACAGCACTCAAGGGAACATAATCTTAGGTCACCCACTCAAGGCGAAACACAGGGACCCATTGTATCTACAGAGAAATAGAAATGGACAATTATTGCCCCTTTAGAGCTTAGTCGTAGAAGAGTAGAATGATCAACATGGGACTATATTGGGAAGAAGGTGGGCTATTTGTCATGGGTTTATTTTTTGAGAGAGGGAAGCTCATATAAGTAGACCTTGGGGAGAGGGAGGACTATATCCCATAAGAGATACCATACAAGAGACTTTTAGATAATATATGGCTATAGCTCTGTTTTGCTTTTTTACCTTTGTTGTGACATATGCCAAGGTGAAAGTTTTCTCTTAAATATCCTCCCCCTTCTCTTTACTTTATTTCTTTTTTCCCTTTCTATAAACAGGGCGGACACCCATGGGTCACGGACCCATATACACGCATTTTCTTTAATTTTTTCTATTCCTTCCTCCTCTCTGGGGTGCCTTCCAATCACTCCTCCGCAAGAAGACGCGCCAAGTTGCAAAAGGTTAAGTTTTGACCAATATTTAGAAAAATACACTGATATACTTGTTTTGATTTTTTTTTTTTTGGTGTTCGTGGTTTCCCTCCCCTTTTTCAGCAGGCCGCTCTAGGGACCCCTGGTGGTAAGATGGCGACTTTAGCCATAGGCAGAACGCCCGGCATCAAATTGACTTCGTTAAATGTACGGGGTCTATCTACCCCAGAAAAACACGTTTACTTTCTGATATTCAGTGAATCCACACTCCTGTTGCCTTTTTTCAAGAAACATATTTCAAGCCTGACTCCGTGCCCAAATTGATTAACAGAAATTTTCCATGGGCCCATCATGCCCCCTCTCCTATACCAAAGTCTAAGAGTGTCAGTATTGTTATAGCTAAAGATGTTCCCTGGACTTTTACGGAGGAGATGAGAGCAGATCCCCATGGAAGATACCTGGTGGTGAAGGGAACCGTGGGGCACAGGACAGTTACCTTAGTGAATGTATACTTCCCTAATACAAATCTATCATTTTTACAGAAAACAAAGGAATGGTGTAACTGTTACCCATAGAAAATGTCCCATCTCTCCCATCATATATTCAGGATACACCTAAACTCCTTAAACGTTTGGATGGGATTACTGTCCCACAAAACACACTTTTGGCAGCTATAGTTATTGAGGCTCTCTATAGCAGCATTCCACATAGATGTGTATTCCACGCATGAGAGAATTGCTCCTAGAACGTCCTCCAAGACATCATGGACATAGTGAATTCGTCCTGGAAGCCCTTCAATTTGTTCTAACTGGAAACGCCTTCATCTTTGACCGCTCCCACTACCTCCAGGTGCAGAGGGTAGCGATGGGGACTTCTTGTGCCCCATCGTATGCCAACCTGTAACTGGGGGGGTGGGAGCGGACCCTTTTTTTCAGACGATGGACTTTCTCCTTTTTTTCCAGGTCCTCCTCTGGCTCCGCTACATAGACTATGTGTTTATGTTGTGGTTGGGGCCAGAGGAGGACTTGTTAAAGTTCTTTGTATCATTGAACACTAATGATTATAATCTCAAATTTACCACACAATGGGACTAGGTTTCCATACCCTTTCTAGATAGGAGAATATCCATCACAGGCACAATGGAAACAACCCTATACCGCAAACCTACGGCAGGAAATACCGTACTTCACGTGACAAGCTTTCACCCCAAACCGCTTGTCCAAAGTATACCATATTCACAATATTTACGTCTGCGACGTATCTGCGCCAATGAGGAGCAATTCCTGACTGAGGCTAACCATCTTCGCACAAGATTACTTGCTAGAGGTTACACAAAAACTACCTTACGAAAAGCATACAATAGGGCTTGCCAACAAACCAGGGAAGAGATCCTATTCAATAAACGACAAAGAAAACTCTACAGATAATGTTCGGATCATTACCTCCTATCACACAAAACACCACATTGTCCGCAACATCTTACAACAACACTGGTACTTACTTAAAAACAATAAAACCCTCAGTAAATATTTAAAAGACTTTCTGGAAATAACTTTTAAAAAAGCAAAATCACAGTCACGAGAAGTCATTTTGACGACAAAAGGGATATACAGGACGAGGACATAGCAGGTACTTGGCGTTGTGGAAGTTGTAAATTCTGTGATTGGATATAGGTCAACCAATCACTATACCTACCGAATGGCCATCTACATTCGATCAAACATTATGTTGACTGCCAAACCATAGGCATCGTATACATCATGTTTTGTGAATGCGGAGCATATTAAATAGGTAAGACAAAGCGCCAGTTCTGGCGCCGTATTAAGGATCACATAGTAAGTTGTTCTTACCATAACCTATCAACACCTATTGGTAGACACTTAGGTTTGTTCCATAAAAATAATAAAAAGGTGTTCAAATCCGCAGCATTAGAGAGGATTTTGGAGGATCCTAGGGGTGGCGAGTTCGACAAGATTATACTTCAACGTGAGGCTCGCTGGATCTATACTCTCCAAGCCACCTCTAGCCCAGGCCTCAATGAGGTCTTGAGCTTCAAACCTTTTATTTAACACTTCCCTATCATCAAGCACAAATATCCCTTCAATACCCTATTTCCCTCCCAGACGTAGGGTCCCGTTCCACCTTTGACTCCCCCTCTGTGACATATATTCAATATGTTAATTGATTTGATCCTCTATTATCCCTTGTATAGTGCCCACAATTATGGTCCTCCCTTTCCCTTCTCTCATATAGAAATATAATAATAATGCTTTACATGATTGTCCGTCATGAAACAATTTTGGGTATCTTTATTTTGGTTATAAAACTTTATGACATACATCAAATGTGGCTGTTTAGGCAGATAACTTTTATATATATATACACACACACACACACACACACACACACACACACACACATATATATATATATATATATATATATATATATATATAGCGTTCTTTTGTCTTTGTGAACCTCCCCCTATTGGTTGCATGGATAAATGCCCCCCCCTGCCAGGTGTTACACCATTCCTTTGTTTTCTATATATCCGGATTATGGCACACCAGGGTTAGCTCAATTGTTGGTCTCTACTGTATATCATTTTTTTTTACAGCTGTTAATTCCAATAATTTTGGATTTTCGCGAGGGTCATCTTATTGTAGGTGGAGATTTTAATTTTGCCCCAGAGCTTCTCATTGACACCTCTCGTGGATCACCACATCTCTCCTACTCACGGCTGAATAGACTCAAAAAGGGAACTCTCCCTCCTCGACTTGGTTGACCCATGGCAAATTATGCATCCAGGTGAGAAAGATTACACATATTACTCCACAATTCATAACACATATTCAAGAATAGACCGTTTTGTGATCCCCAGGGTGATCTTTCTATGGTCTCTTCATCACAAATCGACCCTTCATCCATGTCGGATCATTCCCCAGTCCATATCTCAATCGACCTGGACTCTGGACCACTGACTTGAAGATTGAATGAATCTTTATTACAATCTCCCGAGGCTCGGGCAGAAATAGAAACAGCATTGTCTGTGTTCTTTTCAGAAAACACGGCTAATCACCTAATCTCTCCCTCGGTTATTTTGGAGGCCCATAAATGGGTCATCCGGGGGTTATTAATGCGGTTGGGTTCACGGCGTAAAACGGGAACAAGAGAGAGAGGTATCTGAGTTATTAACACGCATTGCAATTCTAAGCTCAACACAAACAGACATTGGCAATAGAGCATCTCCTGCCCCTTACTAGGGCAAGAGAAGAGCTAAATAAGCTACTTTTTCAGAGATCAGTATGGAGTCTGGTGTCGCTAAAGAGACATTATTTTGAATTCTCTGATAAACCCGGGACTATGTTAGCCCAAGCTCTGCGGGGACCCCAGAAACGTACAGTGATTTCTCACATACAGTCGGGCAGGTGGCCACAAAAAATACAGGACGGCGGAGATCGCAGACGAATTTAGCAGTTTTTTTCAATCTTTATATGGTATCTCAATGAAGAAATTAAATATATAAGAGCATCAGGTATTCCCTCTTTAGATATAGAACAGGTTCCGGCCTTAGAGGGTCAAATATCTGCAGAGGAACTAAAATTGGCCTCATCACAGACAAAAACCCTGCAAAGCACCGGACCCTGATGGCTTTACTTGCCATAGTATCAACAATTCTTGCAGAGTCTGAAGATGCCCCTAATATCTAATTTTGATAACATTGGCGGGGGCGGATCTATGCCCGTGGATTCTCTGTGGGCTTATATCACCCTCATCCATAAGTAGGGTAAAGATCCATCATCATGTGGGAGCTACCGCCCTACATCTCTGCTTAAAATAGATCTTAAGCTTTTTGCCAAGATTATCGCAAACCGACTTGTATCACACATTCCCCAATTGATACACTTAGACCAAGTAGGTTTTGTAGCATCTAGAGAAGCGAGGGACAATACGATCCAAGTAGTGGATCTTATATATAGTGCCCGCTCTTCGCGATGCCCCATGATGCTGGGACTTTACGGGCAAGTGAATAGGTATACAAAATGAATTGAGGTATATAAAATCAATAAAAATAATATTTATTTCATAAATACTGATTTGATATTATAACAAGCATTCGGTGAAAATTGTGCTTGGGACAAGAGCCCAAGTGTGAGGAAGAAAAAGATGATTCAACAGAATCAGTGACAATGGTGCATCTGGTGACTTTAAACAAGGATTTTTTCTATTTTCCCATGGATGTTTGAAAGGAAAATGATTCCAGAAAATAATCCTAAATTGCTGACGCGTTTCGGCTCTATCATGGGCCTTTTTCAAAGCGTTCAGTCACTCAGTCTGTAATCTATGAGAATAATGTAAAATGTAAAGGATTATTAAAGAATCCTCATCATGTAACATCTATTGTATATGTCGATAATGCTTAAAATTACATACATGGGTGTAGCCATTGTTTCTGCGCAGAAGCTCCTGTATCCGTATCGGATACAGGAGCTTCTGCGCAGAAACAATGGCTACAACATTGTCTCTTTAGCGACACCAGACTCCGTACTGATCTCTGAAAATGCATTATCGACATATACAATAGATGTTACATGATGTGTTTAGAGGATTCTTTAATAATCCTTTACATTTTACATTATTCTCATAGATTACACACTGAGTGACTGAACGCTTTGAAAAAGGCCCATGATAGAGCCGAAACGCGTCAGAAATTTAGGATTATTTTCTGGAATCATTTTCCTTTCAAACATCCATGGGAAAATAGAAAAAATCCTTGGTTTAAAGTCACCAGATGCACCATTGTCACCGATTCTATTGAATCATCTTTTTCTTCCTCACACTTGGGCTCTTGTCCCAAGCACAATTTTCACCGAATGCTTGCTTTTAATATCAAATCAGTATTTATGGAATAAATATTATTATTTTTATTGATTTATATACCTCAATTCATTTTGTATACCTATTCACTTGCCCGTAAAGTCCCACCCCATTTGGTTTGAGGCACCAGCAACCCCCAATACAAATATATAGGGACGGTGGCAGAACCTACTAATGTACATGTGTTCAAAAGAAAACCCCTCCCTTCTTCTCGTAACAATATCAATATCTCGGGTCTCCAAGTAGCAGATGTTCAACATAAAGTAGCTGCATATGCAGATGATTTGAATTTCTGTGTGACAAACCCGGTGAAATCTTTATCACAAATCCTGGGTGCTATCCGAGAATATGGAAAGGTTTCATATTTCAAGATAAACTTGACAAAATCTGTAGCTCTAAACATTTCCATCTCCTATGATACATGGAAAACCTTACAATCTTCTTTCTAGTTCCACTGGGCCGGTAGCTCACTAGTATATTTGGGGGGTACATATTACCGCAGATCCAGAAGACCAATATGGCGCAAATTATCTCCCCCTTTTGGGGACCCTTAGATCAGACATACATATTTGGCAATCACTTACACTGACATGGTTTGGGCGCTGTAGTGCATTGAAAATGAACATACTGCCACGCATACTTTATGTTCTACAGGCCCTGCCAATAGCGGTGCCAGACAATTTTTTTCTTCAAGAACACCGCGTTTCGGTCCTTTGTATGGGCCACTAAGTCCCCTCGGATAGGGATGCAAATCCTATCCCTCTCCAAGGTGGGGGGGGGGGGGGGGGTAGGTCGACCGGATCTTACACAATATTATAGGGCCGCTCATCTCATGCGAGTCCTAGATTGGCATTGTAACGCCACTACTCAACAGTGGGTGACACTGGAAAATAAGATCATGGGTCGTCATTACCCATGGCCCTGTGGACACCCTTACCAATGTCTGAAACATTATATTCTCACCCAACGATCGGGGCTACGTTACGTGAATCTCGGAGAGCACAAAAATCACTTATTAGTAGCACCCTCGATTTCTCCTATGATGCCCCTTGTGGGCAACTCCGATTTCTCTCCAGGGTGCACAAATGCCAAAGTGATAAATTTGGCTCAGAAGGGGAGAGCTCGCCTCCTAGATATCTGGAAACAGAAAGATCCACCTACCTTAAAACGGAGACTATGGCCTGGCCAGATTTAATCTTAGACCCTTAGGTCTTCACACCTGAGCGTAGCGTTTTCGCGCGTTTACCGCGATTTACAGGCGTTTTTAGATTGAATAGAAACCAATGGAAAACGCCTGTAATCTGCCCAAAAAGAAGCTCATGTACTTTTTTGAGCGTTGGGCGTTTTGCTTAGAGCGTCAAAACGCTCAGATGTGAACAGGGGCCATTGGAATGAATAGGATTTGTCTTGTTGGGCGTTTTGAGAGCTGATCTTAGAGCAGAAAAACTCCCCAAAAACGCCCCAAAACGCCGAGATGTGAACGGAGCCTGAGTGCCCATCAGATTAGACACTACCTTCTCCAGTTACAGAGTGCGGGGTATATTCCCCATCCACTGTCTCCCTTTGAGACTTTATGTAGAGGGGGCGAACCTATTCCTCATGCATTATAGGGCTGCAACTAACGATTAATTTGTCTGTCGACTAATCTATAGATTATTTTTATTTTATTTTTTTTGCTTAATTTAGTGTTTTTTTGATTAGCTAATTAATCCTGTAATTAATACAGACCCCTCAGTAAGCCCCCCTCCCACTACAGACCCCTCAGTAAGCCCCCCTCCCACTACAGACCCCTCAGTAAGCCCCCCTCCCAGTTCAGACACCTCAGTAAGCCCTCCCACCTAGTACATACCACTTACTAAGCCCCCCCCCCCAGTACAGACCCCTCAGTAAGCCCTCCCACCTAGTACAGACCCCTTAGTAAGCCCCCCCCTCCCAGTACAGACCCCCCAGTAAGCCCTCCCACCCAGTACAGACCCCTTAGTAAGCCCCCCTCCCAGTTCAAACCCCTCAGTAAGCCCTCCCACCTAGTACAGGGCTTACTGAGGGGTCTGCACTAGGAGGGGGGGGGCTTACTAAGTGGTCTGTACTGGGTGGGAGGGCTTACTGAGGGGTCTATACTGGGAGGGGGGGCTTACTAAGGGGTCTGTACTGGGTGGGAGGGCTTACTGGGGGGTCTGCACTGGAAGGGGGGCTTACTAAGTGGTCTGTACTGTACAGACCACTTAGTAAGCCCCCCTCCCAGTACACTAGTACAGACCCCTCAGTAAGCCCTCCCACCTAGTACAGACCCCTTAGTAAGCCCCCCCCTCCCAGTACAGACCCCCCAGTAAGCCCTCCCACCTAGTACAGGCCATTACAAGCCGATGTAGCGCCGCAGCTGGGTGATCGGGGAGGATGGCGAATGTGTTGCAGCAGAAGCTGTGGCAGTACAGGGAGTACAGGGGTGCTGGAGACGGTCAGCGCTCACCTCTCGTCTCCGACAGAGCCCGGCGGGGGAATTTCACCCGGCCGGCAATGCTTCAAGCGGCGCGGCGGCCGGCCGGGGGCGTGTGACGTCACGCGTTGACGCTTTTTCCGCACGTCAACGATTTTTTGTAGTCGACTACGTCAACGCGTCGTGGCAGCCCTAATGCATTATCGTACCTTTATTCCCTGCTGGCGGAAACACAGGAAGAAAGACCATTACCCTTTCTCCAAAAATGGGAATGAGATTTTGAAACCAGCTTTAATTCACAGCAAACCAACAAAATATTACTTCTTGTGCATAAGGCCTCACTGGCAAGTAGATACCAGATTAGCTACAAAATCTTTACCAGGTGGTACAGAGTCCCGGCAATCCTACATAAAATGTACGGGAAATGTCCCGACAAATGCTGGAGATGTGGAGCTGAAGGTGGTTCGATGATGCATATTTTTTGGGCATGTCCCCGGCTTAGGGATTTCTGGAAAGAAGTCGCCCTGGTAGTTAAGGAACTTACTATGGTTGAGGCGGGAGACGATCCAGCATTGTGCCTTTTGCATTTTACGAAGAGCTCAGTTAGGAAATACAGGAAATAGTTGCTGATACATTTGCTTAATGCTGCAAAAGCCTGTATTCCGGCTAAGTGGAGACAGACTAGCCCCCCTACATTGCAATTATGGTTTTCTAAAGTAAATCAAATACAACGAATGGAAACATTAACGGCTACCATCACAAACACGGAAGAGCGATCGCGGATCTGCTGGCAGCCGTGGTCACACTTCACATGCAGGGAGGAGTATCTACGGAAAGTGAACTAAGTCAAGAAGTCTTTTGTGCATTATTTGGGGGGAATGGGCACAGGGGTTTGGCCGCTGAAGGGGAGGGAAACCAGGGCGGTAAAAAAAAAAAAAAATGAAAAAAAAAAAAATAGGGGTGCAGTGGGCCAGAGGCACACTGCGACTCAGGTCCTGACTAGGTCTATGCGCCCTCGTGAGACGTTTAACTCGCCGGCCAGCCCGCATCCAGTGTGGCTATGTCGCGGCCAACAGTGTGGCGCTGAGGTCGGGTCGCGCTCGCTGGCCAGACTGGGGAAGACCATAAGGATCTAGAACATCCAGTCCGAAGCCCAGTCCAGCAGTTGATTGTAGTTCTCACAGTAACAGAAAATAAGAATAAAGTCAGTTTAAAAAAGGGAAAAAAACGCTAGGACCAGAGATCCAAACAAGGAACAAGGTCCTTCCTGCTATAGGCACTCAGTTTTTTTGTGCCTAGTCAGGAGTAAGTGGGAGTATATCCCCTGGGACTGTCCCATAGGCAGAGTAAAGCATTTTCCTGCCTAGTGTTCTACTCCTGTAGGGGGCAGCATAACTCAATGGTCAAGAAGACCCTGGAGCTGTGTCAGTTAATGAACAAAAGAGAAAGATGCCCCCGTCAGTCATCACAATGAAAGATGTTCCTCATCAGTCATGACAGAAAGATGCCCCTTGTCAGTCATCACAGAGAACCTTCACCAGAAATTCCTGCCTTAACACTACTTACAAATCGGCCGCTCAGCAAAATCTTCTCTGGAGGGGCAACTCTCCCTGTAAAGTTCAGAAGCTTGGTGTCAAAGTTAAGGCCCCAGTCATGCAGCTCCTTTTGAACGCTGTCATCCCTAAACACAGAAGACAAAACACACACAATGGTGTAATACAATGTAGGTCAGCAAAGCTTAGTTTATTGGCGTCATCGAAAGTGTTAATTTTGACTTCAAATATTGATTAAGTTTTAGTCATATGAATTAGTTCACATTATAGTCGACTAAAATCTAATGGGTTTAGTTAAATTTCTAATGCATTATTTATAATGTTACTAAACCCAGGACCCTGAATTCACTCTATCTGGTCTCCCACAGTACACAGAACATGGAAACACATTTACATTTTAGTAAATATAAACTGCTAAATACCTTTTCTCATCAGCAGTATATAGCAGTCTTGTGACTTCTATCAGTTCCTAGTAAAGCTTGTAGGAGGAGGAGGAGATTTAATACTGCACTGAGCTGTCCTATCAGGATCCAGGACCCCACCCTCTGGCTGATCACATGCACAGTCCAAGAAAAAAAAAATCACTAGCAATACACACCAAACTGAGACTGTGCAGCCTGACTCCAAAGGCTCGGTCTCATCCGGACATTTTCTGGAGTCAGTGAAAGAGGAGGAGGAGCTGTGCATACAAGATCAACCAGCTTTTTTACACAATGCGGAGGATGAACCCCTTAGGTTCCACAGTGAGTATAACAAGCACGCTTTACTGCATATACATAACAGACTGATTTCACTGTTGTGGGTTTAGTAACACTAAGTATATCTCTAGAATTGCCAAACATTCTATACTCCTGGAGTAAACCCCTAACATTTATGGTATTACATTTTGAACATACACATCAAACACAGATTTAGCCTTTGTGATATATAACCAGTGGTAATTTTTGACGTCAACTATATTTTTAATTTTAGTCCTAGTCTTGACTAAAATGCAACTTAATTTTAGCTGCATTTCAGTTGACTAAAATAGTAATAATTTCATTGATGAACTTAAAGTAGTAAAACTTTAGGCAAAACAGTTTTTTTCTTTTTGAATACAACAAAGGGAGGGGTTATACCCCTGTCAATTGTTTTGCCATCTGCATCCCATTGGGGAGAGTCCAGAGGGTGGTGATAAATGGGGAGTACTCGGATTGGGCGGGTGTGGAAAGTGGGGTCCCCCAAGGTTTATTTCCTGGGACCAATCCAGTTTAATTCTTTCATAAATGATCTAGAAAAGGGGATATCCAGCACAATCTCTGTATTTGCGGAAGATGCTAAGCTAAGCAGGGCAATAACTTCTATGCAGGATGTGGAAACCTTACAAGCAGACCTGAACAAAATAATTGGGGGGGGGGGGGGGGGGCAACTACATGGCAAATGAGGTTTAATGTTGAAAAATGTAAGGTAATGCACTTGGGCGTCAGAAATACGAACGCAAGGTACTCACTTGGGGGGGGGGGGGGGGGGGGGTAAACCTCTGGGTGAATCTAGGATGGAAAAGGACCTGGGGATCCTAGTGGACAACAGGCTTTGCAGTGGCATGCAATGTCAAGCCGCTGCAAGCAAAGCCAAAAGAATACTGGCATGTACAGTGCATTGCGAAAGTATTCGGCCCCCTTGAACTTTGCGACCTTTTGCCACATTTCAGGCTTCAAACATATAAAACTGTAATTTTTTGTGAAGAATCAACAAGTGGGACACAATCATGAAGTGGAACGAAATTTATTGGATATATCAAACTTTTTTAACAAATAAAAAACTGAAAAATTGGGTGTGCAAAATTATTCAGCCCCCTTAAGTTAATACATTGTAGCGCCACCTTTTGCTGCGATTACAGCTGTAAGTCGCTTGGGGGTATGTCTCTATCAGTTTTGCACATCGAGAGACTGAAATTTTTGCCCATTCCTCCTTGCTCTCCATCCAACCTCACTGAGCTCGAGCCGTTTTGCATTTATGAACAGCAGTTTTCAGTTATTTCCACAGATTCTCGATTGGATTCAGGTCTGGACTTCGACTTGGCCATTCTAACACCTGGATATGTTTATTTGTGAACCATTCCATTGTAGATTTTGCTTTATGTTTTGGATCATTGTCTTGTTGGAAGACAAATCTCCGTCCCAGTCTCAGGTCTTTTGCAGACTCCCATCAGGTTTTCTTCCAGAATGGCCATCCATCTTCCCATCAATTTTAACCATCTTCCCTGTCCCTGCTGAAGAAAACTCAAACCATGATGCTGCCACCACCATGTTTGACAGTGGGGATGGTGTGTTCAGGGTGATGAGCTGTGTTGCTTTTATGCCAAACGTAACGTTTTGCATTGTTGCCAAAAAGTTCAATTTTGGTTTCATCTGACCAGAGCACCTTCTTCCACATGTTTGGTGTGTCTCCCAGGTGGCTTGTGGCAAACTTTTAGCTACACATTTTATGGATATCTTTAAGAAATGGCTTTCTTTTTGCCACTCTTCCATAAAGGTCAGATTTGTGCAGTATACGACTGTTGTCCTATGGACAGAGTCTCCCACCTCAGCTGTAGATCTCTGCAGTTCATCCAGAGTGATCATGGGCCTCTTGGCTGCATCTCTGGTCAGTCTTCTCCTTGTATGAGCTGAAATGCTGACGGCCAGGTCTTTGTAGATTTGCAGTGGTCTGATACTCCTTCCATTTCAATATTAAATCGCTTGCACAGTGCTCCTTGGGATGTTTAAAGCTTGGGAAATCTTTTTGTATCCAAATCCGGCTTTAAACTTCTCCACAACAGTATCTCAGACCTGCCTGGTGGGTTCCTTGTTCTTCATGATGCTCTCTGCGCTTTAAACGGACCTCTGAGACTATCAAAAGTGCAGGTTCATTTATACAGAGACCTGATTACACACAGGTGGATACTATTTATCATCATTAGTCATTTAGGTCAACATTGGATCATTCAGAGATCCTCACTGAAATTCTGGAGAGAGTTTGCTGCACTGAAAGTAAAGGGGCTGAAAAATTGTGCACGCCCAATTTTTCAGTTTATTGTTAAAGTTTGAAATATCCAATAAATTTTGTTCCACTTCATGATTGTGTCCCACTTGTTGATTCTTCACAAAAAATTACAGTTTAAGATCTTTATGTTTGAAACCTGAAATGTGGCAAAAGTCGAAAAGTTCAAGGGGGCCGAATACTTTCGCAATGCACTGTATAAAAAAAGGGTATTCACTCCAGAAACAAAGAAATTATTCTCCCACTCTACAAGACTCTGGTCTGGACACATCTGGAGTATTCCGTCCAGTTCTGGGCACCGGTCCTCAGGAAGGATGTGCTGGAACTGGAGAGGGTCCAGAGAAGGGCAATTGAGGACATCAGCTATGAGGAAAGACTACAAGCATTGAGCTTATTCTCTCTGGAGAAGAGACACTTGAGAGGCGATATGATATCAATGTACAAATATTGTACTGGTGACCCGAGCATAAGGAACAAACTTTTCAGAGAAAGGGAATGCAATAAATACGTAGGGGGTTCTTTACTGTCGGAGCGATGTGGAACTCTCTTCCACAAGCAGCGGTATCAGCGGGGAGCATCGATCGTTTCAAAAAGCGATTAGACGAGCACCTTAACCACTTGCCGACCGCCGCACGACTATCTACGTCGGCGGTCAGCCCCTCACAGGCAAACTAACGTAGGGCTACGTTGCTTGCTTGTGAGGGTCTAGGGAGCGAGCGCGCGCTCCCGCGTGGTCACGGACCCCCCGCGCGTGTGACCAGCGGACCCGATGTCCGCCGGCCACTCGGCGATCGGCGGGGGAGAGGGAGAATGTCAGGCAGCTTGTGTAAACAAGCTGCCTGTCATTCTCCTCGCTGTAAAGACACTGATCACATGGATCTACTATGTAGATCCGTTGATCAGTGTCCTTACAGCTCAAGCCACAGCCAATCACAGTAGAAAGCACGCCCCTAGGGACACACACAGCCCCTCCATCCCAAATAAAGTTAACCCCTTCACTACCAGTGTATTTTTACAGTAACAGTGCATATATATAGCACTGATTACTGTAGAAATGTCACTGGTAACCCCAAAAGTGTCAAAAATGTCAGTCAAGGGTCCGATCTGTCCGCCGCAATGTCGCAGTACCGCAAGAAAAAAAAAAAATTCGCAGATCGCCGCCATTACGCGTTTAAAAAAAAAAAAAGACAAAAATCTTTCCCTTTGTTAGTAAACGCGATAACTTTTGCGCAAACCAATCAAAATACGCTTTTTGCGATTTTTTTTACCAAACATAGGTAGCATAAAACAAATTGGCCGAAAATGTTAAAAAAATTTTGATTTTTACATTTTTTTGGGGGGAATTTCATATAACAAAATGTGAAAAATATTGCTATTTTTGCAAAATTGACGCTCTTTTTTTGTTTATAGCGCGTGATCAAAAAAAAATATAAATAAAAAATAAAATCGCACAGGTGATCAAATACCACCAAAAGAAAGCTGTTTGTTGGAAAAAAAGGACGCCAAATTCGTTTAGGTACAGCGTCGCACGACCGCGCAATTGTCCGTTAAAGTCACGCAGTGCCGAATCGCAAAATACCCCCTGGTCGGAATGGGGGTAAAATCTTCCGGGGCTTAAGTGGTTAAAGACCACAACAAACAGGGGTATACAATGTACATTTAACATCAAAACACACGCACAAACACACACACCATAGGTTGATCTGGATGGACTGGTGGCTTTTTTTGACCTCACTATGTAAAATTGGGGAGATTCACCTTCACTTCCTACCCCATTGTCAAAACAAGGAGAGATAAAATACCTGCTAATTAGGGGATTCCTTGGGGACCCGCAGGTCATCAGAATTAGTGCCAGTATTGGAAGATTTCCCCTTTATTACTTTTCTGGGGACAACCCATATTAAGGTTTTCTTTTACTTCCACTATTGATGATAAAAAGGTAAACCAGATAAATAGAGAGGATGAATCTCCCCAACGGGGGTAGAGGTAGCCATAAAAGCCCAATAGGTGATCTAATCCATCTGTACTCTATCCAAAATAAAAATTAGATTTTTTTTCTTACTGTAAAATATTTTTCTCTGATGTTCATTGACGCACACAGCTCTAGAATCTTCTTAACTATTGGGTTATGCTGCCCCCTACAGTAGTAGGACACTAGGCAGGTAAAAAAAAAAAAAAAAAAAAAAAAAAACTTTACCATGCCAATGTGGCAGTCCATGGGGATATACTTCTATTTTCTGCTATAGGCACTCAGTTTTGTTCCAAGCAGTGTCAGAAGAAATATAACCCAACCTCAATAGAGGGGGGTGCTGTGTCCATCAATGAACAGAGAAAAAGATTTTCGGTAAGACAAAAATCCAATTTTCCATCTCGTTCATTGATGGACACTTCAGAATCTTCTTGACCATTGGGATGTTCCAAAGCAGTGTCAAACATGAGAGGTGGGGAAAAAAAGAGCAGAAAAAAAGTTTCTAAAAGGCTAAAACCTAGCCAACCAGGTAAAATGGAGCTCAACCATGAACACCTGAAAACAATACACCCTCAAAGAGGACCAGTCCTCTTAAAAGCAGCCTCCAAAACCTTGCTGCCAAAGGGAAATTCCTTGTCCAGCTTCCCCGGACACCTCTTATGTTTAAGTCACCCTGTGTCTATTAGGGGCACAGGGTGACCAAGAACCCCAGTTGGGTCTGCACTAATCTGACTCGCAGTAAAACCACACTGGACTCAGCCTTTCGTGTTACTCGGTTATCCTGGGTTCTACATGTGTGGTTTGTGTTGAAAGAGTGAGGGGCTCTTTCACTTGGGACAATAATATTTCTGAACAGTGTCCCTCAGGAAATATATGAAGATGAACGGTATGACTTTTCAGATTGCTAGAGCGTCTCATTAGACCCTTGCTAGATAGTGAGGTGGGTGGGGTTTATTATTTTTAAGTACCTGTATCCCATTGTTCTACTGTTTGTCTGCCTTAAGATCAACTTATTATGGGTTGTATACGTTTAAGTGGATTGGCTGCTAAGGGGGAGAGGGGGGGTGCATTTATTGTCCCACAGCGTATATCTCTTTGTGCCTGGGTTTGAATAAACAGTTTTGATTCTGGTTCACACCAAAACTTGTACTGTCGAGTTCTTGAGGCAACTATAGCCAGATTCATGGGTCTCCTGTTCCAGAGCTTAGGAAGCAGCTTATTGGCAGAGATACCTAGTAGGGGTGTCCGGAGTCTGTTACACTGACAAAGGACAACAAAGCTGCCAGCTCCGACACCCTACGTGCAGAAGTAATAGCCACCAAGAAGGCTACCTCCTGGGACAATGCAAGCAGAGGAATCTCATGAATATCAAGGCGGTTTCTGAAGTGGAGATCCCCCGGGGGGTAACAGAGACCGTAACGGGGGAGCCAAGTGGCGAACCCCCTGAACAAAGGTGCGAACTAAAGAGTGCGTAGCCAAGGGACGTTGATTGAAAAAAAATCGCCAAGGCCAAAACCTGGCCCTTGATGGTACCCAAGGCCAGGCACTGTTGCTTGATGGTCCCCTAGGTCAGGCGCTGTTCCACACCTCTTTGAAGGAATGCCAAAATTTGAGCCACCAAAAAGAAAACGGGGAGCAACCCCCAGAGACTCACACCACGCAATAGACGATTTCCAGATGCAATAGTAAATATTATTTGGGGAAATATTCCTAGAGGTAGAATCGCATCCTGCAGCTTATCCCCCCAGAAGAAACACCCGGGCTGAGGCTGAATCCAGGGTCAGAGCCAGGTAGTCCAACTTGGTGAACAAGCACTTGGTGAATCAGGACCCACTGATAATGGGGTACTTTGACGTAGTGGTGGGCTTGAGCACTATATGGCCATATGGTGGGACCAAATCCCCATTTTTATTTATGGATGGTCTTCAAATTTGGTAATTTCTTTTGCATGTGTGCGCAATTCTTTTTTAAATATGCAAGTCCAACTTGGTGGACAGAACCAGAGCAGATTTTTGGAAATTCAGTTTCCAACCGAACTACTGCAAGGTTCGCGCAGTAAATTTCCAAGTTGTCCTTTAAGACAGTTGAAGACTCCACTCGCAGAAGGAGATCGTCCAGGTTCCCCAGTACCGCAATCCCCCACTGTTTCAGCAACACTAACACCGGGGCAAAAACTTTCGTAAACGCCCAAAGAGTTGAGGCGAGACCAAAGGGTAATGCCACGAATGGATAGTGCTCCTAGCCCATGGCAAAGCGAAGAAAACACTGATAACCAACATATGCTGGAATATGAAAGTAAGCGTCCTTGATATCGATAGAGGCCAGAAGACCCCTTTATGAAGGGATGCCACTACCATGCGAATGGACTCCATCCAGAATTTTTGTACCCGCACAAAACGGTTTAAGGCTTTGAGGTCCAGGATCGGATGAACTTTGCCTTCATTCCTGGGAACAGTAAACAGGTTTGAATAAAACCCTTGGAATCGTTCCGATTCTGGAACCGGTACTATGACCCCGTGTAAGAGCAAACCTTGCACGCGATCTGGGGACAAACGCAGGTTGGAAGGAAAGAACCTTGCCGGAGGCAGAGACCGAAACTCGATCTTGTAACCGGACCAAATCCGCTCATGGACCCACCTGTCTTGAATCAAGGAGGTCCACGGGTCAGGAAAGAAGCAAAGATGTCCCCCCAACCCAGATATGGTTTACGGTGCCCCTTCAGGAAGAAGAGGGCTTCACTTTGGGTCTGGAGAGACCTGCTCTCAGCCTACCAGACCAGGGCCTCTTGGAAACCTCCAGAGGTGGTTCGAGTGGATTTTGATACGTTGTCATGAGAACCTAAAAAGGAAAGGGCTGCTTGTGACCAGAGCTCCGCGAGGTTGGGTTGGGGGGGGAATCGGTTTCCCTTTCTTAATCCTGGCGCACAAGCTTTGCCCATTCTGTTAAGGTCTAGGAAACCAAGGTTATGGTAAACACCGGTCTAAGGATGGAACCGGCCATAGTAAAAAGATGTCGGACCAGAGATTCAGCTCTCTTGTCAATAGAGTCTTTAAAGGACGGAGAGTCCTCCACCGGGAGAAGGGTGGCTTTATTCAACCTGGAAACCTGAAAATCCACCACAGGTGGTACCGTCATGCTTTTGGAGAGCCCCCGTTAAAAAGCCATCTCCTAGCAAAACGCTTATGCCCCCAACAGTGCGTTTAGGTGAACCCCAATGACTCATGACAATTTTGTCAAAATAAGTGGGAAAGGGCAATACCTTATTCGCCTTTAAGAATCTGTGGGTACCGAAATGTACCGGCGTCTCTGACACAGCAACTGCGTCCTCCAGTTTTAAAGTTTCCCGCACTGACAATCCATACATCTACTAGCGCCTTTTCATGCGTGGCTGTAGTGGAAAAAGAATCATCCTCACTATCAGAGCACTCAGGGTGCGTGGAAGCAGACCCAGTAGGGCTACTCATTTCCGCGGTGGCCAGATCAACCTCAGAATCCGAGGAGACCAAGGATGCAGGTGACGCTTCTTTCCCCATCATGTTTTGCAGGACCATATTTACCTTGGACACTAATGACTCCAGGACTGCCGCCACAGCCGACTGGGACCCAGGGGGCCCTGCAGCCTCTGAGAGGTCAGGTGCTGAGAAATGCTCCAGGGACTCCATGGGTTAACCCCGAGGACCAATCTAGCAAGACAGAAAAAAAAGACGGCTATAAAACCCCCACTGCTGCACAAGCGGCACCACAGGTCCCAGTGCAAGCGGAAAGCTGGTTTGCACCCACAGGGACTCCCCACCACCGACTCACGGTACAGAGCAGAGCGCCAAGCTGCACGCCGTTCGGCGATCAGAGAGAAAGAGAAAGTTCAGGAAACAACATTAGAGGCCCACCGACTATTCACCACCTCTTAGGCTTCAAGAACATGGTCGCCACTTTGGTGTCCTTTTATGAACGGGTGAATTTTTTTCTCCATTGGCTTCTCTACAGTTCTCCGGGGAAAATGATCACATCTGGCACCCCTTTTATGAATGGGAGAACTTCAGTTCGCCCAGGGTGATCAGAGGAGAACGGTTTTCTCGGAGATCTGTGTAGAAGTCAATGGAGCGTCTGTAATCTCGTGAGACAAAGCGAGATTACAGTAGTATGAAAATCCCTCGCGCGCTTTAACAAGCAGAGATAAATTATCACTGCTGAGTACACGAGGTTATAAATAATAGTCCCCTTACATAAATATGTATATATATATATATACACACTGAATACACACACACATACATTGTATATATATATATATATATATATATATATATATATATTATATATACACACACATTAAATATATATCTACATGTATGTGTGTATGTATATACATGTATATATATATATATATATATATATATATATATATATATATATATATATATATAAATATGGCAGGGGGACATGATTACTGTATTGGGGGGTCTGAACGAGGAAGAAGGAAGTCCATAATCTTCCTTTTTCCCCCTCAGTTCTCCCCCGATTCTGTCTTCACTCCCCGCTTCACAAGCTCCAGGCTGGTGAACCCGGGAGTGTGAATTCTGGCACAGATCGCCAGTGAAGTGCTGGGATCGCAGCTTCATAGCCTGGCCATTTCTGTGTCTGTCAATGACAGATTCCCATGTGAAGAGATGATCAGCGGAGAACATGTTCTCCTGCGATCATTTCTGTTTCATAAACTGAGAATGATCGGAAATGAGCTGTGATCAGCAGGATCACTGCTCATCTCCATTTCATAAAAGGACACCTTTATATCAATGGAAAAAACAAGAAAATGACCGCCGGACTACACAAACATGGCCGAGATATACAGCAGCAATCCACGGAAAAATGGCAGCTCCACGCAGCACCCGGGACCCCCAGAAACAAATGGGCAGCAAGGAGGGGCCCTGGCAGCAGCCCCCACCAGGGCCACCCCCCAAAAAACTGGATTTTTGTATGCCCTTACTGTAAAATCCTTTTCTCTGAAGACAGACCCAGCTCCTTATCTTCTTTACTTATAGGGCTATGCTCCTCCTTCTAGGAATAGGCACAAGGCAGGAAGAAAAAAAAAAAAAAAAAAAAAAAAAAAAAGTAAACTACGCCTATGGTGGCTGTCCCTGCAGGCATAACCCCTCAGGCTCTGGTATCAACAGTTTAGTTGCAAGCAGTGTTTAGAAGACAAAAAAAATACCCCATACCTCAGAAGTAGAGGGGTGGGTGCTGCATCTGTCAAACTTCAGAGAAAAGGATTTTACGGTAAGTTCTTACAAAAATCCAGCTTTCTCTATCGTTAATCAACAGACGCAGCTCCTTATCTTCATTAATCCTAGGGATGTCCCAAAGCAGTATAATCATGAGGGGACGGAAACAACGCAGAAACAAAGACGCAAGTCCCCAATGGCTAAACTTAGCAAACCAGGTAACATGGAGCTCAACCAGGAATAACTGGAGCTCACCTGGAAAAAATTGAACCCTCAAAGAAACTGTTATCTTTTAAACTGCAGCCTGAAAAACCTTGCGGCCAAAAGAAGCAGTGCTAATACCTTGGCAAACACTCAGAGCAGAAGTGAGACCAAAGGATAATGCCACAAATTGATAAATGCTCCTTTGCTACAGCAAAGCGAAGAAACCGCTGGCGTCCAGCGCAGATAGGAATGTGTAGATATGCGGCCTTGATATCTATGGAGGCTAAGAAATCTCCCTGATGCAGACACACTACTACCGTGCGGATAGACTCCATCCGAAACCTCTGTACCCGCACAAGGCAGAGCAGGGCCTTGAGATCCAGGATGGGACGCACCTTGCCTTTTTTTTTTCTGGGCACGGTGAATAGGTTTGAATAAAACCCTAAAATAAAAGGGTGAATTGGATCAAAGGACCAATACCACCAGGTGGCGCTGATAAATCATATCTACATGGTAAATCTGAATGTGGACTATATTCCAAGGACACCCATGATATGAAATCCAAAGATAAAATAAAATACACAATAAATAGAATTTGCAGTATTGGGATAAATTATAGTACAACAATAAATATGTCTATAAATGCTCTATAAACAAGTCCAATTAATAGGGGATGATCCTGAAGTGCACCATGTGAGGGAAATCCTATAAACAATGTAAATAGTCCTTCACCACACCACGTGCAGCCTCTCCCAATAGTAATGCACTCACCAGAAATCAATGGGTAAAAGGCACATCATATCCTTTGAATGCAACCAAGACCTCAATGACCACCCCAGACTGGGTCTTCTTAGGCAGATAAAAGCAGTGATCCTGGAATAAGCAATTCTCTCCACACCATTCCTCTTCACTCCAGGAAGGGGGGTAACCAAGATTCTTATCACAACTCTCCACCCAGAAACATCTGAAATCAGTTCCAATTATAGGACATGCAACATATGTAAAGAGGGGAGGGAGCCACTCAGTGTAGTACACAATGATTACTTTATTACCCCATACAAACCCCCCTTACACATTGCACTTACAACAATATATTAAAACTGAAGCATATATGACAAGCCTTTAACACAGCTGGACCTGCATTACTTGTCCTCACCCAGTCACCGACCAGCAGTGGAACGGAGCGATGGATAGATACAGCAGTCCATGTGCTTGACAGAACCACATAGTCACACCCTTACGCGCATCGTTGTTGGACTTCAGAGAGTGTCTATCTATCCATCGCTCCATTCCACTGCTGGTCGGTGACTGGGTGAGGACAAGTAATGCAGGTCCAGCTGTGTTAAAGGCTTGTCATATATGCTTCAGTTTTAATATATTGTAAGTGCAATGTAAGTGCAATGTGTAAGGGGGGTTTGTATGGGGTAATAAAGTAATCATCGTACTACACTATGAGTGGCTCCCTCCCCTCTTTACATATGTTGCATGTCCTATAATTGGATCTGACTTTGGATGTTTCTGGGTGGAGAGTTGTGATAAGAATCCTGGTTATCCCCCTTCCTGGAGTGAAGAGGAATGGTGTGGAGAGAATTGCTTATTCCAGGATCACTGCTTTTATCTGCTTAAGAAGACCCAGTCTGGGGTGGTCATTGAGGTCTTGGTTGCATTCAAAGGATATGATGTACCCTTTACCCATTGATTTCTGGTCAGTGCATTACTATTGGGAGAGGCTACATCGTTTATAGGATTTCCCTCACATGGTGCACTTCAGGATCATCCCCTATTAATTGGACTTGTTTATAGAGCAATTATAGACATATTTATTATACTGCAAAATCTATTTATTGTGTATTTTATTTTTGGATTTAAAATCATGGGTGTCCTTGAAATATAGTTCACATTCAGATTTACCATGTATATATGATTTATCAGCGCCACCTGGTGGTCTGGGTCCTTTGATCCAATTCACCCTTTTATTTTTATTGTCATTATTTGTTAGGTGGCAGCTCAGGACTTGAGATTATCTTCTTCCATCATTGGCGCAGGGTGGAGACTTCTTGTGATTCTCATAGGTTGTTCTTCCTTTTTTCTTGAATAAAACCCTGAAAAACGTTCCTGAGCGGGAACCGGCACAATCACTCTTTGCGAAAGCAAGTCGTGTACCGCCCCTCGCATTTCCCTTAACCGGACTGGGGGTAATTAAAGATTGGACGGGAAGAAACTGTCCCGATAGACGAGACCGGAATTCGATCTTGTATCCAAGTCGGATCAATTCGTGAACCCATTTGTCCTGAATCAAAGAGGTCCAGTGTTCCGGAAAGAATCTAAGACGCCCCCCCACCCCAGACTCAGGTAAGGGCACCCCTTCATGCAGCGATGACTTGTCTGCAGCTCCAGATTGGCCGGACTTAGATTTTCCCGACCATGGCTTCTTGGGATCCCCAGAAGACCTAAACAGGTAACCTTTTTCTTATGACCCGGAGGCACGAAAAAGACATTTGTGAGCAGTAAAGGAAGACCCTCGCCTAGTACACGGCGCCTTGCCCTTAGAGGATTGGGGCAGATTAGTGCTCTCACCCTCCGTGATACCTTTGATCAACTCGTCCAGGGAGGATCCAAACAGCCTCTCCCCTATAAAAGGAAGATCGGTCACAGTCTTCTTAGAAGCCTGGTCAGCCGACCAGCATTTTGGCCCTACCATGCGCCTAATAGCAATCCCCACTGTGAACCTCCTGGCCACCAACAAAGCGGAGTCCAGGGACGTATCACACATGAACACCAGGGCTTGGGTCAACTTGTCTATTAGTTCCAGTACCGCAGGGGGAAGCTGTGCCATTTCCAAGTTACTTTTTAGTAACTTCACCTATTCCTTAGCAGTCTGCGCTACTAAAACATTCACAAAAGGTAGCCTTTAACATGTGTATAACATGTGACCTGCTAACACATGTAAATGGTGGGACAAGGATTCCACCCATCTATCCATGGGATTCGGAAAGGTTGGAGACTCTTCCACCGGTACCAGAGTCGCTTTATTTAACCTGGCCACCGAAAAATCCAACCCCACTGCGCACCAAAGGGGTCCCAGAACGATAGGCATCTAAAAGTTCCCCAGCCAGGACAATCCACCCCACTCAAATAAGCGCCACAAGGGCCGCATTATTACCCCCCCAAGGTAAAACCTGCTAGGGGAATGCCAAGAAGTACACCAGATTAGTCCTCCGGGGGGTGCCAGGGAACCCCTAAGATCTGACCATTCCAGGGAGGGGCCCACGCCCGCCCCGTGACCACCAAGGGTGTTTGGGGGGGGGAGGGGGGGGGGACAATTTCACTCACCATACCACGGTACCAGGTGGGCACCACTTCGAAACAGATTGCCTCCCACCCGGAATAGGCTGCTGTCAGCCAAGGGGAAGCTGTGACTCGGGGCGTTCCAGGTTGATGCGTCCCAGCGAGACTGTCCAGTTGCAGGCTCGTCCCCATCCATAGGGGCACTGTTGTGGCAAGGCCTAGTTCTGGACTATAACCGGCTCACGCTTGTTGGCCAGCCTGGGAGACCTTAAGGATCTAGATTATCCAGTGCGAAACTGCAGCCGGCTGTTGCTTGTAGTTCCTCTGGATCTTGGTCCTCAGGAAAAAACTAGTTAGTAAAAATCACAAACTTTCCCTGTTACAGCTAAGATTGAAGTCCCAGCAGGGAGCTAGGTCCTATTCCTAACACTAGGCAGAAAGAACTGTTTGATGATAGCAGTTTGAGGGGTTATGCCAGCAGTGACAGCCCCCATAGGCATGGTTAAGTTTTTTTTCCTGCCTAGAAGGAGGAGCAAAGCCCTATGAGTAATGAAGATAAGGAGCTGCGCCAGTCGAACAATAGAGAAAACCTTGTTTTTAGCAGCCGGTGACATCCACCCCCCGGCCTCTATCGTCCGTTCAAAACACACCCACACGGACATCACAGGTGAGGGGACCCCGATAAATGGGGGGGGGGAACGCTTTGCGGGAAGGAGAAAAACCTGGGGGTCCGACCGTCCCAGGGAAATGCCCACGTCCACCCCAAAAAAACCACCAGGGAAAGGGGGGGGGGGGGGGGGATGGGGGGGACACTACTTACCACACCTTGGAAACCAGGTGGGCACCACTCCAGGCAGGGCACCGTACCATCAGCATGGGGGTGCTGCGGGCCATAGGCATGCTGCGACTCAGGTAGTGACCAGGTCTGTGCGTCCCCGAGAGACGTTTAACTCGCTGGCCAGCCCTCATCCACTGGGGCTGACCTATCGCGGAGCTGAGGATGAGGACCTAATCGCGGAGCTAAAGATCTAGAACATCTAGTCTGTCACCCAGTCCAAACAGTTGAATGTAGTTCTCACAGGAACAGAAAAATAAAAATAAAAAAAAAAGGAAAAAATCCTTTTAAAAAAAAGGAAAAAATGCTAGGACCAGAGATCTCAGCAAGGAATTAGGCCCTTATTCCCGACTAAGCAGAAAAAAACCTGAGTGCCTTTAGCAGGAAGTAAGAGTATATCCCATGGGACTGTCCCATAGGCGTGGTAAAGTTTTTCTCCTGCCTAGTGTCTTCCTTCTGTAGGGGGCAGCATAACCCATTAGACAAGAAGATTCTGGATCTGTGTCCATCAATGAACAAAAGAGAAAAAAAAAAAAAAAAAAGTTTTTGCCTTTATACTTTACCACTGCATTAGAATGGATATTGGAGCAGCTTTTAAGAGAGTCAGAACACTTACTTGTGAATATAGTTGAGGAATCGTGCAACTTCTCGCTCCCTCTGGTCTGGGGGCAGTCGGGTGTGAACAGCAAGAGCTTTCATGACATTGAAGTCACTTCTCATCCTGTCTGTTAAACCTGTGGCATGCATTGAAGAGAACGTAGGCATTTTAAATAAAATCTGCACCACACACCATCAGCCATACATTTTTCAGCCATAGAAAGCCTGAATGACATTTTAGAACTCTACAACTATTTGTGGTAGATATGTGAAAAGGTATATACAAAAGGGAGAAATACAAGGCTCCTATTGACAATCATCTTCGAGCAGGATGGGCAAATACAACAAATCATTCTAGGTGGCAGGTTTAGATCAAGTAGTAACATTAGTGCACCCATGTTCTTTTGGGGTTGCACACTGGTGGATACAATTTGTTCCTCTAGCAATTCAGAAAATGCAAGATGAGCAGTGGGACTGTAGCAGGGCCAGCCAAAAAAATATTTTGTCTGCCGTATAAAAACCAGATTCAGACAGCAAGTGAAAAGAATTTGTGAGCTACCAATGCTATCCAGCAAAAAGGTCATCGGTGCTAATATCAGAATATGTTTCACTCCGCCCCCAGAGCATAATCATGGGGAATACATGAGGTGGTCTCTCTCATACCACCATAAGGAACCAGTGATCTTTCATCTCTTCCTTACAGAATCACTAGGGTGGGTTTTCTGACGTCTATGATGTATTGTCTCTTACATTTCTAATCAAATTCAAAGGCCAAGAACAGGTCCGACTCTTATTTGGTAGCTGCGAGAAACATACTAGCACGGAATTTTTGTTTTCTTACTACAGGATTTCCAGTATCCCAGCTCTGTTCTACGACGACTGATAAAATAAAAATTGACTTAAAGCGGAGTTCCACCCAAAAGTGGAACTTCCGCTTTAGGTGTTCCTACCCCCCTGACATGCCACATTTGACATGTCATTTTTTTGGGGGGGGAGAGGGTACCTAGTTTTGACAGGTACCCGCTCCCACTTCCGCTCGGAGCGCCGCGGCGCCCTGAGCGGAAGTTCTCCTCTCCCCTCCCTCCCTGCAATCTTCTGGGACACATCAGAGGTCCCAGAAGATTGCGGGCCAATCACGGCGCGCAGCTCGACTCGCGCATGCGCAGTGGGTACCCGGCTGTGAAGCCGCAAACTGTAACAGCCGGGTGCCCACAGCAGTGATGCCGGCGCCGAGGGAGAGGATCGAGGCTTCGGGCGGCCGCATCGCTGGACCGTTGGGACAGGTGAGTCAAATGGCTGGAACTCCGCTTTAAACTCTGCAAGGGTTTTGAATGAGTAAAGCAGAACTGAACCCAATGATTTAACCATTTTCCAAACCCACTGCACTCCGGACATGCTGTGAATAACTAGTTGCTTGTGCTTTCAAACAGTCAAGCCATCATGGCTGGTGGCATAACTGATCAATATGCAGCAACATGGCAATTTTAGAACAAACAGAAGCTATGAGGCATAGAAGGGTTTAATTCTGCTAGCAGTGGTCTGCTATAGATAACTAATCTATGGAGGAAATAAAAACTGCAGTTACAAATATAGTGTAAGAAATAAAGGCCTGTCCTCACCTGTCAAGTTACAAAGTTCTGGCACCAACAAAACAGCACCATTGGTGACACCTGGCTGGGTTCTTTTAGGTATGTTGACAAGCATGGGTTGCTTTGCATCCTGGATATTTATATTGTATTGCTGAATTAAGGGGAGAAATAAAAAAAAAAGACACACCATGCACAATTAAAACAATCTACTAGTGAAAATTAAATAAAAGTCGAAGTCCAGTCAAAGATGAAAAATAAATGAATAGCCCATTAGAAGATAAAAATCATATTTTGATCAAATACATTTTTGGATACAATACTCACCCTGCTTACCTACCTCTCCTGCTGCATGTGTCACTGAATACAACTCGGTTTCAAAAGACTCTTCAGCAGGGGATTTCTTTGCAACAAACACTGCGATTGTTGGTGGGGGCTCCTCCCAGAGCCCCTCCTGTCAAACCTCATACCATTAAAGCATCACCTTGAATCCAGAGATGCACTGTCCCTAGAACTCAACGCTGGCCACCCAAAAATGTTGGGTCTCGATTGCTGGCTGGGTAGAGAGAATGTCACTCCAACTCATGTGTGGGAGCGCCGTCAGATACAGCATAGCTGAATTTGTGCAGTGAGCTTACTGTGCAGGGGAAGATAGGCAGGTAAGTAACTTTAACGCAGAGGAGACAAAGCAGGTCTGTTCTGCATTACAAATCCTGACTACAAAAATGGCTCTCCCACCCCTCCTACTTGGTCACAATGAGGAGATGCTGTTAATTCTCCTTTGAGAAGGAAGGGAAGAAATTGCATAAACATAAGGGTTGTCCTAAAAAAATAATTCAAAAAGATATGGGAACCATGACTGTCCTCCGCAGAAGCGAAATTTGTTTTTCAAGGAACTCACCTGTTTAGGAGGCAAGTGCTGTAATGTTGGGCTAAGGATACGCAATTCTTATTATGAAAATTGCTGTTTCCAATGTTATGACAAGGTCTACTACTCTGATGAAGGGATACATTTGGAAGTATTAAAAGGAGCAAGTGTTGGGTAAGGTTCTACTTTGTAAGATAACATGTCATGCACTTCGGGCAATTGGAACAACAATTAATCTCGTAATATGCCGCCCATCGGCTATCTGTAAAATATGGCATGGTGGTCGTCGTCTTTTAAGATATACCTATCCACTATTTCTATAGGATATTGCTTGCTCTATGGTCCTGTTATCCCCTGTGTCCGCCCCTATCTGGTTCTCTGAGTTTTTGGAGGAGGGTCGCCTGCTAAGTATATTTGATATGTATTTCACTTTCTGTCTTTATGTACTTGACCTATACTGAGTAAAACCATCCTACTATATGCGTTTTCTCACAGTTTAGCTGAATCCCAATTATATTAGGGTCAGCTCTGTCATTTTATCTGTATTTGTTTTAATATGGTATCAATAAATTAGTCTTTTTAATTTGTGTACATTTATCTGTCTCATGATGTGCCCTAAAAGTCCATACAAGTTACAGATGTCTTTGCATGTCTGTTCCGATTTCCCAAATATATAGGATTGTGGCACGCTTTTTATACCTCCTTTTTTCCATGGCATGCATTTCTTTTTGGATCCATGTTTTTTCTTGTGCGTTTTGCCTACAGGGCACTGTTTTTTTTTTTTTCTCTTTTTGTTGTAAAAAACTGAAAAAAAAAACTGCCTACCCGCCGATTTATTTTTTTTTTTTTTAAATTGTGGAGCTCAACTTTCCCACTTTAAAAACAGCCCTGGTTGTAAGCAGAGCCAGAAAACACTTTAATCTACTTTTAAAGAGTGGGCTTTGCTTACACGAACTTACATTTTTGTAGTAGTCCATAAATGTGATTTCACTTCCATCTGACTTGTTAAATGTAGATGCTGGAGACTTATTCCAGTAAATCTCATCTATGCGATATGTCCTATTGTTGTACCTGCAAAAAGTAATAGTTAAAAAGTTTAAAAGAAAAACAAACATTCAAAAAATTGTCCAAATGCAGAGGGGGGGGGGGGGAAATAGGAGGGAGATGGGCCAAACTGTAAATTCTTTTTCTAGGAGTGCCTTACATTACACAGGAGCTTCGTGTTAGATGACAGGATACAGGCTAATGTAAGGCCTAGCATACCCTCTCCCACTCTCAGCAAGCCTCAGTTTAGCACAATGCAAGACGACGTGAATCAAAAACATAGGAGAGGGATGAGGATCCTGTGATGTACTCCAAGGAAAATAATTTTACGGGTCAATAAGAATTTTAAGTCAAAATCCTATATCATAGGACACAAGATCTTAATCTTAGATAAAAGGTGTGGGATGTCCAAAGCATTGCAACGGAGTAGTGGCTAACACAGAAACAAGCGCTAAACAGGCCCATGTAAAAAAACGGGTAAACATCAAACTAAAGTCAGAGCAGCCTGGATCACCTTACATCTGAAACAGCATCAGGAGGGACTTGAACATTTACCTGGTAAAAAAAACCTAAGAGAAGGTCACCTTTCATAACATGTTCCACCCATACTCAGGGTGTAACACGATATGAAAGGACCGTCCCCCCTTCTCCCCCTTGCTAGCTGTCAAAATAAAAAAAATAGAAAAAAGCCGTATTGCGAACTCTACCCGCCTACGTTACTCATTCAGTATACTGGTAATAAAAATGACAAGTCCCGACAACCTTAGCGACTTGCCCATACGAGGTAAAAGCAATCAACATACTGACTGATCTGGAGTCCTGCATGGGCATCAGTGCCCCTACAACAAAAATAGTTTTTTTGGAAAAAGGTGATCTTATCCTTTAAACCGGTCAACAGGGGCCCAGGTGGCAGCCTTGTAAATCTGGGAAACAGGTGCCCGATGCTGAAAAGCCAATGAAGTACTAAGAGATCAAGTAAATTAAGCCTCTAAAAGGAGAAGGTTCCTCCCTTTTACTGTTGACTGTAGGCTCGGGTTAGAACTAATCTTATCTACCTGGCAATGGTGAAACCAGGGGCAGGATGTCCCCTACAGGGACCCTCAATAACAAGGAGTACAGCCTATTGTCACGTACCAAATCCAGATAGTGGAGAAAAAGGGATGTGCCTCAGGTCTTGGGTCTAAAAAACAGCCATGCCCATCAAAGTCACCAGTCAAGAAGGAATCAGGATGATGGAAGCGGGGACAAAAGATCTGAATGATCTGGTGGGACCCAGGGAGAGCCTGCCAGGAGCCCTAGGAAGCCAGAATACCAGCATTCTCCTGGGACAGTTTGGTGCAATGAGGATCACTGAATGCCTTCCCTCTCAATCTTGTGAAGCAGACAATTAAGAAGGTTCAGTGGGGTAAGTTGAACTGATCCCATGGAGTCATCAGGGCATCCACTACAAAGACCTGAGGGTCTGCGGTCATGGTAACAAACCTGTCCAGCTTACTGTTGAACCAGGACACTAGAAGATCCATGCCTGGTGTCCCTCACTTGCAACAGGTTTTAAAACACCTCTGAGTGAAGAGTCTAAGCCCCTGGAACCAGACACTGAAGATTGAGAAAGTCTGTCCGCCAGCTGTGCTCGCTAGCACCAATATGTAGTAGCACAAAATGAGGCTTGCTTCCCTTTCTTGAACAGGGCAATTCTTTTTGCTTTCTTGATGGTTGATGCAAGCCATTTCCATAACACTTGGGTGTGTGTGTGGTACTGCCTTGAAGGAGACTACCATCAGGCCAAAGACCCTCATGCAAAAGTGAATTAATGGGTCTCTCCTGGACCTCAGGGCCCGAACTGGGGGCCATATTCAGAATCAGGCCCAGATATTCAAAGTGCTGGGCCAGGTCAAACGCTAACTTCTGGAAATTTCAGATCCCTCTAAACCTTTGCAGAATCTGCTCAACGGAGATGCCCTAAAAGACACCTCGAAGACACGTTAAGGAGTCTAAACTAAACTAGTAATATTGTGTGCGCACAGCAAAAAAGGCAAGTAGTGTTGACACAGGGGGAAGAGAAGGGTTTCCTTATCTGGTTAAGAGGACTCTGCACAGGAGGATACCGAATCCGCCATCTCCCCCAAACTGAAAAAAAATACTATTTCTCTTACGTCCTCCGACAGTTGCCGTCTCCTCCAAGTCATCACTATTGGGTATTGACTTCCGCTCCGCAGGAGTAGCTAGGCATAAGACTTAGTCAGAAGAACAAAGACATTTGCATAAAAAACACCAATGGGGGCTGTCCCACTGGTCAATCCCCCCCTGCAGTGACACTCCCAACTCAGTTTGGTAGAATAGCAGTAGGTAAACAAGAAAACCACCCCAAAAGAGGGGCAGGGGCGGCGACTGTCGGAGGACTCAGAGAAAGGAATTTTACAGGTAAGATTTTACAAAAATTCCATTTTCTCTTACGTCCTCCGACAGTCGCCGCCTCCTCTAAGTCATCACTATTGGGATGTCCCAAAGCAGTGTAGACATGAGGGGTGGGAGACGCAACCGTAGAAAAGGCAACGCAGTACCCACATCAGAGAAAGGAACCTTACACACACAGTAAGAGGACCATCTGGGCAACAGAAAAGGCTCAACAGGAGCAAAAGCCCAGGAAAGCAAAAAACCCAGGGTATAAACAACCCCAACAGCCAGGGACCCATAAAAAAAAAAAAAAAAAAAACAAACACAAGGGTCCCCTATGGCACTGCTGCACTGAGAACTTTGCGGCCAAAAGGAGGCATCAGCTGCTGCCAGAACATCCACCTTATAGAATTTGGAAAAGGTGTGCACTGACGACCAAGTCGCAGCCTTGCACACCTGGGCCACCGAGGCACGATGCCAATAGGCCCAGGACGCACTCAAAGATCTGGTAGAGTGCGCCTTAACAGGGAAGGATGGAACCCGTTCCTTCAAGACATAAGCCTGTTCAAATGGTCTGTCTGATCCATTTGGCAATGGTCGCTGCCGACGCAGCCATGCCCTTCCGAGGTCCCTCAGGAAGGACAAAGAGGGAATCCGATTTCCGAAAGGATTCAGTGGACGACAGGTAAACCCTGATCGCCCAGACAACATCCAAGGAATGCAATGCAACCTCCTTAGGATGCATCGGCTTCGCACAGAGCGAAGGCAAAACAAGGTCCTCATTAAGGTGCAACTCATAGACCACCTTAGGAAGAAAAGACGAATGAGGTCGCAAGACCACCTTATCCTTGTGAATTACCAAGTAAGGAGAGCGGCAAGACAACGCCACCAGTTCCGACACTCTGCGAGCCGAAGTGATCGCCACCAAAAAGGCAACCTTCTTTGACAGCAGGGGCAAAGATATCTCCCGGATGTTTTCAAAGGGAGCACGCTGTAACACGGACAGAACCAAGTTCAAGTCCCATGGAGGCAAAGGCTCCCTCCTGGGAGGAGCCAAATGTCGCACACCTTGAATGAAGGTGCGAATCAAGGAATGAGACGCCACAAGGCGTTGGAAAAGAATAGCCAGTGCAGACACCTGGCCCTTTATTGCAGCCAGCGCCAGGCGCTGGTCCACCCCGGACTGGAGGAAAGCCAACACTCTCGACACCGAGTATGAACGAGGGGAGAACCCCCTGGACTCACACCAGGCGAAGTAAGCTTTCCAGGTACGGTAATAGATTTTACAAGATGAGGTTTTTCCTAGCCTTGATTAGAGTAGGAATGACCTCAGGGGAGAGACCCCTGTCTCTCAGGACCTGGGTCTCAACAGCCAGGCCATTAAAGCCAGCGACTGTAAAGCAGGATGGAAGATCAGTCCCTGAGACAGTAGATCTTCCCGCATTGGCAGCCGCCAAGGAGGCACCACTGCCATGTGAACAACGTCGGCGTACCAGGACCAGCGTGGCCAGTCCGGCGCTACCAGAATCACCAGGTGCGGTTCCGAGGCTAACCTGCGAAGGAACCTGGACAACAACCGAATCGGAGGAAAGGCATACATCAGACGATACTGATGCCAAGGGGCCACCAATGCATCCGAGGCGTCTGCCAGAGGATTGCGCGTTCTTGCCAGGAACCTTTCCACCTTGTGGTTTAGCCGAGACGCGAACAGATCCACGTCCGGGGATCCCCACTTCGCACACAGCATTTGGAAAACCTCCGGGTGCAGGGACCATTCCCCCGAGTCCAGGGTCTGGCAGCTCAGATAGTCGGCCTGCCAATTCTCCACACCCGGAATGTGAACTGCTGAAATCGCCGGGACATGAGTCTCGGCCCAAGACAGAGTGTCGGTCACCTCCCGGGCCGCCCGGGCACTCCTGGTGCCCCCTTGGTGGTTGATGTAAGCCACCGCGGTAGCATTGTCCGTCTGTACCCGTACAGGACAGCCCCGAAGTCGATCCGACCACTAAAGGAGAGACAAAGTTTTATCGCCCTCAATTCCAACACATTGATCGGAAGGGAGGATTCCTCGCCCGACCAAGTGACCTGGGCAGACAAGTTGCCCATGACTCCACCCCAGCCCGACAGGCTGGCATCCGTGGTAATCACCGTCCACAGTATTGGACGGAAAGATTTGCCTTCCGACACTGCCGGGGACTGGAGCCACCACAGAAGAACCATTCTGGTGCGGCGACTCAAAGAGACACTCAGATCCAAGGACTGAGAGGCAGTCTGTCCCACCTGGCCAGGATTTCCGCTTGAAGAGACCGTGTGTGAAACTGAGCAAAGGGTATCGCCTCGAAGGCTGATACCATCAACCCCAGGGACCGCATTCAGGTCCTGAGCAACGAAGACGGATTGTCCCTGAGGGACCTGATCTTGTCCTCCGGCAAGAACACCTTTGCCTGAGCAGAGTCCAGAATCATTCCCAGATAGGGAAGACGAACTGAAGGAGACAAGGTCCACTTCTGGACGTTGATAGTCCATCCGAACTTCTGGAGCGTCTGTACCGTGGTGGACAGATCGCGCAGTAGGTGCTGGCTGACATTTGATCTTAAGAGGAGATCGTCCAGATACCCCAAGACTGCAATGCCCTGTGCCCTTAGCAGGCCCAGAACAGGCGCCAACACTTTGGTAAAGAAACTTGGAGCCGAAGCGAGACCAAAAGGCAACGCTACAAACTGATAGTGGTCCTCCGCGATTGCGAACCAAAAGGTACCTCTGGTGACCCTCGAAAATGGGGATGTGCAGGTACACATCCTTCAGGTCTATAGAGGCCAGGAATTCCCCTGGGCTCAGGGAGGCCACCACCGAGCGGAGAGATTCCATACGGAACTTCCGAACGCGTACGAAGCGGTTCAGCGCTTTCAGGTCCAGAATAGGACGTACCTTGCCCTCCTTTCTGGGCACAGTGAACAGATTCGAATAAACCCCCCGAAACCTGTCCCGATGAGGCACCGGGACAATCACCCCCTGGGCAAGGAGGTCCTGCACCGCTTGATGCAGGTCCCGCAGGCGCCCCGGGGTCAGATGAAGATTTGAGGGAAAGAATCTGTCCGCCGGCCGGGAAAGAAATTTGATCTTGTATCCTGATCGAATGATTTCCTGAACCCACCTGTCCGGAATTCGTAGCAGCCAAGGTTGGAGGAAACCGCGCAAACGTCCCAACCCCTGAAATGGGTGAGGGCGCCCCCCTTCAGGCAGAGGCGGATTGACCCGGACTTTTGTTTGCCCGCCCAGGGCTTCTTCTGGTTACCTTGGCCCTTGAAGGGCTTGCCCTTGGTTTGATTCTGAAAGGCTCGAAAGGACCCTTGATTGGGACGAGAGGTGGAACCCCGCTTGCCACGAAAGGACTTGTGCTTGGGGTTCTGGGGCAGCATGGTGCTCTTACCCCCGTGACACCTTTTACCAAGGTATCCAAGGCCTCGCCAAAAAGGAGAGAACCTGCATAAGGAAAATCAGCAACAGTTTTCCGTGATGTATGGTCAGCCGACCAGCTCTTCAGCCAGATCAGTCGACAGTTAAGCACCGCAACACTAGATAGGCGTGCTACCAAAAAGGGGCCTCATTTAAGGCCGCATCGCACAAATACATGACTCCTTAGTGAATTTGATCCACCATAGCCAGCGTTGCGGGGGGGGGGGGGGCAGAATCAGACGCGAGGTTGCATCTTAGCACCTTAGTCCAAATCAGCCACGAGAACGGACGCAAAAACCAGGTTTGAGCAAGGAACCCATCACCGTGAAGGAATGGCGGGCTAGAGACTCCAACCTTCTGTCCGTGGGATCCCGAAAAACCGGGGTCTCCTCAGTAGGAATCAACGTAGCCTTGTTTAAGACTGCCACAGTGTGATCCACTTGTGGAGGCACGCACCAGAGCGATTCCGTAGCCGGCGAAAAGGGATAAAGCAGTTTAAACTGACTAAGAACCATGAATGGACGTTTCAAAGTGCGCCACAGTTCATTCACAGTGTAATGAAACTCAGCGGGGCAGGGAAAAACCTGCGCCGACTTGCGGGTCCTATGTGTACCAAAAGCGGACACAATGCCCGGAGGACTGGGCTCATCCTCCAAGTGTAGGGTTTCTTTCACAGAAACAATTAACTCATCCATGGTCGCACGTTCTTCAGGCGACCCCAGGGGAGAAACATCAACCCCCTCCACCTCCGCCTCCCCATCAGACCCCAGAGGGTCCAAGGATGAGCGAGACCCAAAAAAGGGCACGCCCGCCGCAGCAGCCATATCACCATCTGAATCAGAGGAGATAGATAATCTGGGTCTTTTCCTAGCAGCACGTTCAGCCCATCAGTACCTCCCTTTTGGACACAAGACGCCACTACGGCAGCCAAATCAGGTATAACAGGGGCCCCAGCAGGACTGGGGTCCCCCACCAGAGATGTAGGAAATTTGCTGTCCTGAGAATCCATTGCCCAAGTTAGAAAAACAACAGTGCAATAAAAAGGTACCGGCCCTTTAATACCGCTGCGGAGTGCGCAGCCCACCGCTATATGTACAGTGACTAAAGACCCCCAAAAAGGAGAAGAAACTGAGCCAGGAATGACAAAACAGAAAGTTATGGAAGAGACAGTCCGCAGAGCCCCACAGAGTGTTACATCGATCGCTGCTTCAGAGGAAAAAGAAGTGAGGTCAGAAAAGGCTGAACTATAAGCTGCAATAACCCAGGGAAAATGGCTGCCTATAGAAATTAATGGGAGGCTTCAGGAAAATGGCCGCCGAACATATGCTCGGAACGATTGGTCTACCATACGCAAGATGGCGCCAAAACAGCATGTAATGTAGCCCACAGTGAAGCCAGACATGCTTGCCCATAGTAAAAATGGCGGACCGCGCTGTTTTTCCCCTCAAACTCTGAAGTGACACAGGGGAAGGGGCCCCCAACAATACACAGTACTGCAGCGCATATACAAAAGACCCCCGCAGGGATCTGCCAAAGGGAGCCCCACACAGGCACAGACATGGGGGACACACAGCAACACAGGTCTGCCACCCCAGACAGAGGCCCCACACAGAAGTACTTACCTGTACCAGATGGCGTGGGGTGCCTCTATGAACGGAAAGCCGCAGTCCTCATCTGACAGGGAACGCAGTTTGCCAAGGACAGAACACTGCAGCACCGCAGATGTGTCCAGTGAGGTAGCCACCTCACAGGCTGCATCCCTGCTGCGAGCAGGGATGGGTCGTTCATAATGCCAGGATGAACCCATGGCCTAACGCTCGATGGCGGGCTGGGAGTCCCTCTGACCCTCTGCCCTGGAGAACCCGGGCAGTCAGTCCGAATCCCAGCTCCGCAAGATCCATCCTCATCCGAAGATACGACTAAAATTAAAGCTGACAAAATAAACTAGTAAATCAAAGAAAAAACTGACATCTTCAAAGAAAATCAAATAAATGAGATTAGAAAAGGCTGAGACTGTAGCCCCAGCACAGGGAAAGCCTAACTACTCCTGACGCTAGGCAGAAACAAACTGAGTTGGGAGTGTCACTGCAGGGGGGTATTGACCAGTGGGACAGCCCCCATGGGTGTGTCTATGCAAATGTCTTTGTTCTTCTGACTAAGTCTTATGCCTGCGGAGCGGAAGTCAATACCCAATAGTGATGACTTGGAGGAGGCGGCAACTGTCGGAGGACGTAAGAGAAATAGTATTTTTTTCAGTTTGGGGGAGATATCAGCGGATTCGGTATCCTCCTGTGCAGAGTCCTCTTAACCAGATAAGGAAACCCTTCTCTTCTCAGAAAATCTGCAAAAAGGAGAAATCAAATATAGACACTGGACAGGCAGGAAGAATCACTTGTGTACCCTGCAATTTGAGGCCACTAACCGGGCAGAGAGTCTTCCCATAAAGGACACTGGCTAAAATTTCCTCTCTGAAAATACAGAGGATGGGTGTGAGCCAGAACAAGCTAGGGAGACCTCGGAGGAGGGTAGCAACTCAGACTGGGGCATTGGTAAGGACTATCAGACACGACCATTGGGGGAAATGCTGCACACCCTTCTGAGCCATTAGCGAAGTGCAAGCTGGCAAGGTCCACTGACCCAGTCCCCTTGCATCTATGATCTGCTATGTGTAGTAAGGAAGTAAACCCACATGGGTATTTACGACCAATACTGCAGAGCAGGAAGGGGGTATTGCCTTCTGTGACAGTGGGAGGCCAGAATGTCTGGATCACTGTGCTGTGTAGTATGAGGCTGCTAGGGGTAGACTGCACACCCAACAGACTAAAATGGCCCATGCAGTAAGCCACCCATAAGGCCAAGGTGGTTTCAGAAAATTGAGACGCCCAGAACCAAATGTGAACACGGGTGGTGGCTGTTAACTCCTGCTGCAGGCTGTGTTCAACAAAAGGCATAGTTATCCCTGTGCCCCACTATTGATCCCTACCACTGGGACTGCAGCACCCTGTGCTCCCAGATGGGGTCATAGCTCTAACTTATCATGGCACTTTGCTGTCCGACGTCTGATGGAAGATCAGGACAAATGCCCTCCAGCTGTTTACATTCCCAGTAGGCATCCCCCACTAGAGGGTATTCAGAGACAGGGTGACTCCAGACGGTCACTGCCCTGGACCTGTGGAGGACCCTGTGGCTAACCCATTGAAATGCAATAGGTGCCATGGTGAGCACACACATAGAACTTGATAGTTGAAGTAGCATCACAGGCTAGCCGCACATCATTTCTAGAGGGATCTAGGTACAGTCACCCAAGGCACTGCCAAGGAGTCAAGCGATCCTTAAAACTGCTAGGAGCTGCAGCTAAAGCTAAAATAAAAATGATTTGCTTTGCTTCCTTCAAAGCAGGGTAGAAAAGACATCCATACTCCTTAGACACTAGCAAACCCCCCCCCCCCCCCCCCCCCCCACCAAAACAAAAAAAAAAAAAAAACACAGTTGCTGGGAATAGTCTTGACCAGTTCTGTGCTATACATTTCTGTGGCAATTGCTGCAATACAGGCCGGAAGTGCATTAATTTATCAGATTATACCAGACCAGAGTTCACACGCACTGACTTCTTACTGCTGGGAAGTTGAACTCTCTGTGTAGGATACCCGCTTATAAAATTATGATAGTAACTGCTCCTTTAGGAAGGAACCCATCAGTTATACAAAAGGTCTATGTATTGAAGATAGGGTTAAGAAGAAAACATTACACAGCTTGTTACTAAAAAGCTCCAAAACCCCCAATCCAAATAGGTTCCTCCTTTCACGCTCAAAATATCATACATGAATATCATACATGAATGAGTTAATCTTACTTGGTAAGCACGATCTGCCCAACCAGCTCCTTAACACAGAAATCCTGAAAGCTCTGCGCCCCACACGACTTATATATATTGTGCATAAGGTCGAGGACGGTCTCGTTTCTCAGTACTTTATGGCTGATGTCGATGTTCAACATAATGCTGGTTTCATACTGCAGGATGGAGGTTGAAAAGCCAGGCCAGACAGTCAGGCTAACAAAAGAAATTAAAAATTAAAATAAAAAAAACGCAAACTAAGTGTTTTACCTTATTCATTTTAAGCCATTTAAAGCCTAACATCTAACTCTTATTTTATTTAAAGATCCGGCAGGCAGTTTTAAACACACAAAAAAGGGAACTCTGCCAGAAAACCCCCCTCCCCACAGCAGTTCCTTATCGCCACAAGGTGTCCTCAGCCTAGCATCCAACCTTTAAGACTGGGGGACATAGTGTGAGTGCAAGGTATCATGAACCCAACTCCTGAGGGATCCAACATCAGAGTTCAAGGGTACCAATATGTAGTAGCACACCCAGTACCACCCTAGGTTGTGATAAGGAACATAAAGGGGATGTACAGGCACCTCTATGCACCCACTTTCATGGTAGACACAAGATACAATTTTTCTTTTATTTTCGTTTTTAGGAGGAAGCACACCTTTCCATCATCAAGTTTTTTACTGAAATAAAAAAAAGCATCAAAAACTTGTCAAGCTTTTTTATGCATTATCACTGATTTCAGAAATAAAGGGGAATGTGTTTTTCCAGTCTACACCTGGAACTCAGTAAAGCAATTTTCCTAAAGTAATCTCCCATTCTGCTCCACTTTGGGCTTAAAGGCTTTAAAAGGTAGTTTCGCCGGGACTGCTGCTGCTGTGTTGTGCTAGGTTTTCAGGTCAGTGGAGCACTGGGGAGAATAAAGGGTCTCGTTAAAGAGAACTTGTCAAAGTAAAAAAAAAAATCCATCACAGACTTCGTGTCCCCTATGTAACGGGAGAAAAAAAAAAAAAAAAAAAAAATTACATAATATATATATATATATATATATATATATATATATATATATATATATATATATATATATATATATATATATATATATATATATATATAATACACACACACACACACTTTTTTGGGGGTGGGATTGAATGTAAATAAATTAAATTGTATCTATCTATACATCTCTCCATCTATATATTTTTTATTATTATTATACAAAATGTAAAATTACACCCAAGCACAAAAAACGAGAGGGGGGGGGGGGGGGGAATGCAGTTCCAGCATCTTCAGCACTGAATGTATGTAATGGCAAGGGGTGCTGGAAAGTCTACTGATGGCTGCTGGGGGATCTATTGTCACTGGTGGGAATCTATTGTTGCTAGATGGGTCTTGTGTTACTGGAGGCTCAGTGCTGCTGGCTGCTAGAGGGTCTATTGATGCCGATTGCTAGATCATCGGTTGTTGCTGCTGGGGATCTTTGGTTGCTTGGGTGCATCCATTGTGGTGTGGGAATTCTGTTGTTGCTGGCTGCAGGGGATCTATTTTACTACTTTTCCTATTAATACATTCCAGACAAATTACTTGGCATCGCAAAAGGATACTTGATTCTATAGTCTCTAAAATGGGTGGTGCTGGGAGGTGGATAGGGGGTGGAATCAAGGGATGGTACTGAGAGGTAGGTAAGGGGTGGAACCAAAGGGCAAGTCTTGGAGGTGGGTAGAGGGGCAGAGGCAAGGGTGACTCCAAAAAGGTGTAGAGTTCCTGCACCTATTCTCTGAGAAAAAATAAAAACCTCACCACAACCATTGTGATGTGCTGTTTTCTTGTAAAGAAAACAAAAGTGCATATTTGTTTATATGTACTTGCATTGTAGTGCATGGCAGCCCATTCAAAAAAAACAGTTAGCATTTGCCAATATGGTAGAATTCATGCAGGAGACTGTACCAGAAGGGGTCTGGCAGAAAGTGCAGGGGATACAGTGATGACACAAAGGGTTGATTTACTAAAACAGAGTGCAAAATGTGGTGCAGCTCTGCATAGAAACAAGCTTCCAGGGTTTTTTTTGTCAACGCCTAATTGAACAAGCTGACGTTAGAAGCCGATTGGCTACCATGCACAGCTGTACCAGATTTTGAACTCTCCGGTTTTAGTAAATCAAATCCAAAGTGTGCAAAGTAGCAAGGGCTGAACGCTGTGACATATTCTGGGCATGGGCACATGAAAGCAACAGTAAAAAACACCTGGCTTGCCATTTTCCTGGTCTCCACAACTGGGGTTGCCAATACCAGATCTCCAGCAAACCGGCATCCTGCATTGGTGGAGTGGCCTGCAACACTACAGCTGTGTTAACAGAATCCCAGAGAATGTATGTTATTTCTTCATATATTTCTTTGATAACGGACTGGAGTGCACTTTTAAGGCCCCTTTTCCACTGGTTCACTTCAAAACTGCCAGTAAAAACGCTAAGCGCTGTTGCGGCTTGGTTTTTAAAAGACACGTGATCACAAAACTTGATGTGCTTCTTATTCATTTCAATGGAGAGGGGCGTTTTTGGGGGCATTTTTTTATTTTATTTTTTTAAAAACTCCTCAGTGTGAAAGGGCTCTAAACCAGCTGCACCTTACTCAGAGATATACACCTTTATAGAAATAATCTAGACTATTTTAATACCGGTGCTCTCTGACTTCTGTAGCATCATTGGGGTTGTAGTAGTTGCGTCCAATCTGCTTCATGTTCATAATCTTGAGTAGTCTGCAAACAAATTCTACATTAGTGGAAAGAAACAGACACAACATATGTTTTACATTATGCATGCGGTCAGGTCATGGAATGGTCCAACCTTTACAACACTACAGTTAAAGTATAACTAAAGGCAAAACTTTTTTTCCCAGTTTTGTATAGAGGGGGATTTCAACACAGGTCAAATTTAATTGCTGTCTGCACCCTCATTAAGGAGGGAATCCCTTTCGATTTGTCATGTTTACCATGATCATTTAAAGTGAAATTAAAAGAATATCCCAAATTTTGGGTTGTCCCAGAAAAGTAATAGCAGGGAAATCTCATACTAGGGATACTGGTTCTGGTGACCTGGGGGACCCCAAGGAATTCCCCCTCACTTCCTGCTTGGCTATGGGACAGGAAGTGAAGGGAAATCTCCGCAATGGGACATAGATGGCAAAAATAAAATCTGACAGGGGTTATAACCCTCCCTTACTCTATCCAAAATGAAAAAAAAAAAAAAAAAAAAGTGTTTTGCCTATAGTTCTACTTTAAGCACTTCACAAGCTCATGACAGCAAGGAAAGAGGAAAAGCGCAAAATCTGTACTCCGTTTATTAAGATGATCAGACCTCCTGAAGATGATGTTGTAAAACTGAAAGCAAGTGGGTGAAGTTGGCGGCAACTCATTTGTCAGAGTAATTGTCACTCTCACGTTCTCTCCATTCCGGGTTTGGCTGAACACTTCTGTAACCTTCAAATCAGAAGTACACAAACATAAAAAATAAAGTCTAAAAAGGTTAATGCAATTTTAGTTAAAAAATCACAATTCAAAATTTCTCATTCTATACCTTATTGAGTCTTTTCGGCAAAAATAAGATGGTACCATCGAAAGCCCGCGCTTTCCCGATGACTTCTTCATGCTGGTATAGCAAAGCTGTTCTCAAGCGTCTTGACTCCATGGGAGGATTGTAGTCAATGTGGTATTGAAACAAGACCCACTGCGGCCGGGAGACCAGTTTGATGTGGTTGGTGACCAGCTGGATTGAGCTGCCAGAAACACCTACAGGCAAAAGCATTAATCACTGAACACAACATTTAGGGGAGAAAAGTCTACAACCATACTGTGAATCTGCTGAGACCAGATCAAATATTAGGCCATTTCTCATAATCCTGTTCCTACAGTCTACAAGATCATGTTGCCTACAATGTTCTGGATAGTTGAAAACAATCCTTAAAATGTTCACATCCTGACATTAAAGAAACCAAAAAGTTCTCTTATGCTGGTCACACACAGGATCATAAAATCAATTATTCAATGCGATATTGATATTGACAGGCAATTGCAAAATTTCAGCCGCTTGGACCTAGATTAGAACTCCGAAGGGATATGCAGCTATATCTTGCCCTTCCACTTAAGCCCCGGAGGATTTGGCTGCTAAAAGACCAGGGGTTTTTTTGCGATTTTTTACTGCGTGACTTTAACAGACAATTGCGCGGTCGTGCGACGCTGTACATAAACGAATTTGACGTCCTTTTTTTCCCCACAAACAGAGCTTTCTTTTGGTGGTATTTGATCACCTGTGCGATTTTTTGATCATGCGCTATAAACAAAAAAATGAGCGTCAATTTTGCAAAAACAATATTTTTCACTTTTTTTTTTTTATATGAATTCATATGAATAATAAAAACAAAAAAAAAAAAAAACAACAGTAAAAAGTTAGCCCAATTTTTTGTATAATGTGAAAGATGATGTTACACCGAGAAACCAAACCTTTCACGCTTTAAAATTGCGTCTGCCCGTGGAATGGCATAAACCTACCGCGCTTTAAAATTCTCCATCTGTGACTCTTTAAACACCTTTACAAGTTATCAGTTTAGAGTGGCAAAGGAGGTCTGGTGCTGGAATTATTACTCTCGCCCTGGCGTCCGTGACAATACCTCACATGTGTGCAGGAGTAACATATGGGTTCGTATTTGCGCGCAAGCACGGTTGGACGAGGGCGCTTTAATTTATTTACACTTTTTTTTTTACAAAACTTTATTACTATCACATGTAATTAACAACATCCCTTGTGATCGCATGGTCCATGACAGGTCCTCTTTATAGAGAGATTTGGGGTCTATTAGACCACAAATCTCTCCTCTGGCCCCTCATGCAGCCGATAAGTCTAAGATTGGTCCGATCGGCTGCGTCTCTGGCCGCTGGTGGCCATGAAAACAAAGGGGAAGAACCGGAGGGGAGGAATACATTTCGCTCCTCGTTTCCAGGGTTAGAGAGAAAGAGGAACGACGTCAGTTCCTCCCTCTGTACCAGGCAGCCATCGCCGCATCAATTTCGGCCTCCACGATGGGACCGGAGAACCCAGGAGCGGCGGCAGCGGGAGAGGGGGCCACCCGCAGAAGTGATCGAGCGGCTAATTAGCCACTCAGATCACTTCTGCCTGAAAGGGGAATCGCCAGCTGCAAACAATGATACCAGAAGGTAGGTGCAGGCATCATTCCGGTATAACCACTGAAACCTGAGGACAAACGGGTATGTCCTTGGGTGGGAGTTGTTAAGGGAATCTCTTAGAGGCCACCAAAACTACCATTTCCACTGGAAAATTTTCCCTCCATTACTTTTCTGGGGAAAACACAAAATTTGGGATTTTATTTTTACTTTTAAATAACAGAATTTTTGTAAAATCTTACTGTAAAATTCCTTTCTCTGAGTCCTCCGACAGTCGCCACCCATTCACACAGTCTTCACTTATGGGGTATTGACTTCATCTCCACAGGAGTTTCTAGGCATAAGACTTGTAAAAGAACAATAAATCTACATAGGTCACACCCATGGGGGCTGTCCTAGTCCAATACCCACCTGCAATAGCCATCCCAATTCAGTTTAGTCGCAAGCAGTGGAAGTGTATAAAAAGACCCCAAAAAAAGAGGGGCGGGGACTGTCGGAGGACTCAGAGAATGGAAATTTACGGTAAGATTTTACAAAAATTCTGTTTTCTCTTACGTCCTCCGACAGTCGCTGACCATTCACAGTCTTCACTTATGGGGATGTCCCAAAGCAGTGTGGACATGAGGGGTGGGCAAAGCAAAAGCCAGAAAAGCAACGCAGTACCCACATCAGAGAAAGGAACCTTACATGTACAAGAAGGTAACCTTCTGGGTAACAAAAAAGGGCACAACATGAGTAACAACCCAGGAAAACAAATAACCAAGGGGAAAACAACCCCAACAGCTAGGGACCCGTACCAAACCAGGGTTCCCTATGGAACTGCCGCACAGAGAACTTTTTACATAGTTACATAGTTACATAGTTAGTGAGGCTGAAAAAAGTCCATCCAGTTCAACCTATGTGTGTGTGTTTGCTTTTAACCGTACATTGTATACCCCTGTATGTTGTGGTCTTTAAGGTGTCCATCCAATAGTTTTTTGAAACTATCAATGCTCCCCGCTGATACGACTGCTTGCGGAAGAGAATTCCACATCCTTACCGCTCTTACAGTGAAGAACCCCTTACGCACTTTAAGGTTAAACCGCCTTTCCTCTAGTTTTAGTGAGTGGCCACGTGTCTTATTGTATTCCCTTACTCTAAATAGTTTGTTCCTTATGCTCGGGTCGCCAGTACAGTATTTGTACATTGATATCATATCCCCCCTCAAGCGTCTCTTCTCCAGAGAGAATAGGTTCAGTGCTTGTAGTCTTTCCTCATAGCTGATGTCCTCCATTCCCCTAATTATTTTTGTTGCCCTTCTCTGGACTTTCTCCAGTTCCAGCACATCCTTCCTGAGGACCGGTGCCCAGAACTGGACAGCATACTCCAGATGTGGCCGGACCAGAGTCTTGTAGAGTGGAAGAATAATCTCTTTATTTCTGGAGTGAATCCCCTTTTTTATACAACCCAGTATTCTGTTGGCTTTGCTTGCAGCGGCTTGGCATTGCATGCCACTTCCAAGCCTGTTGTCTACCAGCACCCCCAGGTCCCTTTCCATCCTAGACTCACCCAGAGGTTCCCCCCCTAGTGAGTAGCTTGCTTTCTGGTTTCTGGCCCCCAAGTGCATTACTTTACATTTTTCTACATTAAATCTCATCTGCCATGTAGTTGCCCACCCCGTTATTTTGTTCAGGTCTGCTTGCAAGATTTCCACATCCTGCATAGAAGATATTGGCATGCCTAATTTAGTATCATCTGCAAATACTGAGATTGTACTAGATATCCCCTCCTCTAGATCATTTATGAATAAATTAAACAGGATTGGTCCCAGGACAGAACCCTGGGGGACCCCACTTTCCACACCCGCCCAATCCGAGTACTCCCCATTAATCACCACCCTCTGTACTCTCCCCTGGAGCCAGTTCTCTATCCAGGTACTCACCTTATGGTCCATACCTACCTTCCTTAGTTTGTACAGTAAGCGTTTGTGGGGGACGGTGTCAAAGGCCTTTGCAAAGTCCAGATACACCACATCCACAGGCTTACCTTTATCTAAGTGGCAGCTCACTTCATCGTAGAAGGTTAATAGATTGGTTTGGCAAGAACGATTTTTCATGAATCCATGCTGATTACTACTTATAATACCGTTTTCATTACTAAAGTCTTGTATGTGGTCCCTTATCATCCCCTCCAAAATTTTGCAGACTACAGATGTTAGGCTGACCGGCCTATAGTTACCCGGGATATATCTCGGCCCCTTTTTAAATATTGGTACCACGTTGGCTTTTTTCCAATCAGCTGGCACCATACCTGTCTGTAAACTATCCTTAAAGATCAAGAATAATGGTCTGGCAATCACCTGACTGAGCTCATTTAGAACCCTTGGGTGCAAGCCATCCGGTCCCGGGGATTTATTTATGTTAAGTTTCTCTAGTTTAGCTCTAAGTCTATCCTCTGTTAGCCATGGCGGCACTTCCTGAGGTGTATTATTTAGTTCGGCCTTACAAGCGGGGTTCATGTAGCCCCCCGATTCCTTTGTGAAGACTGAAGAAAAGAAATTATTTAACACTTCCGCCTTTTCTCTGTCCTCAGTGGCCATTTTTCCTTTATCATCTTTTATGGGGCCAATGTGTTCTGGCCTTGCTTTCTTACTGTTTATATACTTAAAGAATTTTTTGGGGTTCTTTTTACTCTCCTCCGCTATATGTCTCTCGTGTTCTATTTTAGCCGCCCTGATTTCATCTTTACATTTCTTATTACACTCTTTGTAATGCTTAAATGCTGCCAATGACCCCTCAGTCTTGTATTTTTTGAAGGCCTTTTCTTTAGCTCTAATATACATTTTTATGTTGGAGCCCGGTCAGCCGCACAACACTGAGTCGCACAGCCCGGTCAGCCGCACAAACACTGAGTCGCACAGCCCGGTCAGCCGCACAAACACTGAGTCGCACAGCCCGGTCAGACACACAACGCTCAGTCGCACAGCCCGGTCAGACGCACAACACTCAGGTAGTGATAGGTACTCCCAGACACTCAGGTAGCAACAGGTACTCACAGATTCACAGGTACTCACAGGTACTCACAGATACTCACAGGTACTCACAGATACTCACAGATACTCACAGATACTCACAGATACTCACAGATACTCACAGATACTCAGGTACTCACAGATACTCAGGTACTCACAGATACTCAGGTACTCACAGGTACTCACAGATACTCAGGTACTCACAGGTACTCACAGATACTCAGGTACTCACAGGTACTCACAGATACTCACAGGTACTCACAGATACTCACAGATACTCACAGATACTCACAGATACTCACAGATACTCACAGATACTCACAGATACTCAGGTACTACACTACACCCTCAGTCAGTGTACAATCTCAGTCACCAGTCTTACTTACCTAGTGTATGTCCCTTTAAGTCTGACTCTAGCAGTTCCTGGCTGTTTTTTTTTTTTTTTTTTTTCCCTCAGACGGTCAGTCTCCGCTCTGCACCCGCCTCCCTCTGTCACTTCCCGGTCAGCCTTTGCTCGCTAGTCTCCTCTGCTCCCTCTCTGTCTGGGGGGGGGGGGGTCCGCACCACTCGCCGCCCGCCGCAAAAAAGGGGGGGGGGTTACTGTTCCGCTCGCCACCCGCAACAAGAGAGGGGGGGGGTTACCGACCCGCTCGCTTCTGGGGGGGGGGGGGGTCGGGGTTCGAGCGCCGCTCCCCGCCGCTGCTCTCCTGGGGGGGGGGGGGGGGTTACTCACACGCGGTCGGTCACGCACACACACACTCCACACACACTCCTCTCTCCTGCACGCCCTGACAGCCTCTGATCCCGCGCTCTGCTCTGCTCCACAGCACCACCTGCTGGCAAGACAAGATGGTGTGCGGAGACAAAATGACTTTCGTTCTGACCGTACAGCTGTCTGTTTTGCGGCAAAAAGGATGCATCAGCTGATGCCAGAACACCAAATTTGTAGAATTTTGAGACAGTGTGCACCGATGACAAAGTCGCAGCCTTGCACACCTGGGCCACCGAAGCCTGATGCCGATAGGCCCAGGACGTACTCATCGACCTGGTAGAGTGCACCTTGACAGGGAAGGGAGGAATACGTTCCCGCAACGAATAGGCCTGTACAATGGTCTGTCTGATCCATTTGGAAATGGTTGCCGCAGATGCAGCCATACCCTTCCGGAGGTCCCTCAGGAAGGACAAAGAGAATCCGATTTTCGAAAGGATTCAGTCGACGACAGGTAAACCCTGATCGCTCCGGACAAAATCCAAGGAATGCAAGGCAACCTCCTTTGGATGCTTAGGATTCGCACAAAGCGAAGGCAAAACAATGTCCTATCAGGTGGAATTCCGAAACCACCTTTGGCAAAAAGGACGGATTAGGTCGCAAGACCACCTTATCCCTATGAACCACCAGGTAAGGGGAGTGGCAAGACAACGCCGCCAACTCTGACACTCTGCGAGCAGAAGTGATCGCTACCAAGAAAGCCACCTTTTTTGATAGCATAGGCAACGAGATTTCCCTGATGTTTTAAAACGGGGGAACGCTGCAACACGGACAGAACCAAGTTCACGTCCCATGGAGGTAAGGGCTCCCTTCTAGAAGGGGCCAAGTGCCGCACACCTTGAATAAAAAGGTGCGAAGGAATGAGACGCCACAGGGCGCTGGAAAAGAACAGCCAGGGCAGAAACCTGGCCTTTAATCATGGCCAACTCAAGGCGCTTGTCCACACCAGTCTGGAGGAAAGCCAACACCCTCGACACAGTAAGAACGAGGAGAGAAAACCCCTGGACTCACACCAGGCAAAATAAGCTTTCCATGTACGGTAATAAATCTTACCAGAAGGAGGCTTTTCTAGCCTTGATCAAAGTAGGAATGAACTCTGAGGAGAGACCCCCGTCTCTCAGGACCCGGCTTTCAACAGCCAGGCCGTTAAAGCCAGCGACTGTAAAGCAGGATGGAAGATCGGTCCCTGAGACAGTAGATCTTCTCGCATTGGCAGCCGCCACAGAGGGTCTACGGCCAGGTGAACGATGTCTGCGTACCAGGACCGGCGAGGCCAGTCCAGCGCTACCAGAATCACCAGTGATTGTTCCGAGGCCAACCTGAGAAGGAATCGGGACAACAATTGAATCGGAAGAAAGGCATATATCAGTTGATACTGATGCCAGAGGATCGCGTGTTCTTGCCACGAACCTTTCCACTTTGTGGTTTAGCCGAGACGCGAACAGATCCACACCCGGGGATCCCCACTTCGCACACAGAATTAGAAACACCTCGGGTGTAGGGACCATTCCCCCTGGTCCAGGGTCTGGCGGCTCTGATAGTCGGCCTGCCAATTCTCCACACCCAGAATGTGAACTGCCTATATCGCCGGGACATGAGTCTTGGCCCAAGGCAGAATACCGGTCACCTCCTGGGCCGCCCGGGCACTCCTGGTGCCCCCTTGGTGGGTGATGTAAGCCACCGCAGTGGCATTGTCAATCTGCACCCATAAAGGACAACCCTGAAGACGATCAGACCAATGGAGCAGGCACAGCCTGATCGCTCTCAATTCCAATATGTTTATCAGAAGGGAGGATTCCTCCACCGACCAAGTGCCCTGGGCAGACAGGTTGCCCAGAACGCCACCCCAGCCCGACAGGCTGGCATCCGTGGCGATCACCGTCCACAGAATTGGCCGGAAGGACTTCCCTTCCCGTCCGACACAGCTGGGGACTGAAGCCACCACAATAGATCCATTCTGGTCTGGCGACTCAGAAACACCCTCAGGTCCAAGGACTGAGGCAGTCTGTCCCACCTGGCGAGGATCTCTGCTTGAAGAGATCGTGTGTGAAACTGTGCAAATGGTATCGCCTCGAAGGCCAACACCATCAACCCCAGGGACCACATACAGGTCCGGAGTGACGAGGAGTCGTTGTCCCTGAGGGACCTGACCTCGTTTTGTAGGGTCCGGAGCTTGTCCTCCGGCAAGAACACCTTTGCTTGAGCAGAGTCCAGAACCATCCCCAGATACTGGAGACGAACCAAAGGCAACAAGGTCTACTTCTGAATGTTGAACGTCCAACCAAACTCATGAAGCGTCTGGACCGTAGTGGACAGATCGCGCAGCAGGCTCTGACTGGCACTCGATCTTAACAGGAGATCGTTCAGATATCCGAAGACCACGATGTCCTGTGCCCGCAACAGGCCCAGAACAGGCGGCAACACTTTGGTAAAGACCCTTGGAGCCGAAAAGAGACCAAAAGGTAACACCACAAACTGGTATTGATCCTCCGCGATAGCGAATCGGGAGGTACCTCTGACGACCCTCGAAAATGGGGATGTGCAGATATGCATCCTTCAGGTCTATGGAGGCCAGGAACTCTCCCGGATTCAGGGAGGCCACCACTGAGCAGAGTGACACCATGTGAAACTTTCGAACGCGCACAAAGCGGTTTAGCGATTTTAAGTCCAGAATCGGACGCACTTTGCCCTCCTTTCTGGGCACAGTGAACAGATTTGAATAGAAACCCCAAAACCTGTCCCGATGAGGCACCGGGACAATCACCCCCTGAGCGAGAAGATCCTGCCCCACCTGATGTAGGTCCAGTAACCGCCCTGGGGTCAAATGAAGATTTGAGGGAAAGAATCTGTTCGCCGGTGGTGAAAGAAATTCGATCTTGTAACCTTACCAAATGATTTCCTGAACCCACCTGTCCGTGATTCGGAGCAGCCAAGGTTGTAGGAAACCACGCAAACGTCCCCCCACCCCTGCAACGACTGAGCCGCCGCACCGGCCTGGCCGGATTTCGGTTTGCCAAACCAGGGCTTCTTCTGGCCACCTTGGTTTTCCCTTGTTCTGCGCCTTGAAGGCACGAAAGGACCCTTGAGTAGGTTTAAAGTACGGGCCCCGCTTACCGCGGAAAAACTTGCACTTAGGATTCTGGGGCAGCAGAGTGCTCTGACCCCCCGTGACTCCTTTAACCAATTCGTCCAAGGATTCTCCAAAAAGGCGAGACCCCGCATAGGGTATGTCAGCCACCGTCTTCCTGGATTTTTGGTCAGCCGACCAGCATTTTAACCAGATCAAACGACAGTAAACCACAGCGACACTGGACAGGCGTATCGGCAAAGGGGCTTCATTTAGAGCCGCATCGCACAAATACATGACCCCACGATGAATCTGCTCCACCACTTCCAGCGTAGTGGGAGGAGCAGAGTCGGCCACAAGTGTGCGTTTTAGCACCTTGGTCCAATCCGCCACAGCCTGAGCCACCATTACAGAGGCAAAAATAGGCTTGAGCATGGAACCCGCCACCATGTAGGAATGACGGGCAAGAGACTCCAGTCTCCTATCAGTAGGATCCTTAACACCGGGGAGTCCTCAGTGGGTAACAGGGTAGACTTGTTCAACCCGGCCACCTTGTGATCCACTTGAGGAGGCGCACACCAGCGCGCAGCCGTAGTAGCCGCAAAAGGGTAGAGAAGTTGAAACTGCTTAGGCACCACGAAGGTGTGCTTTAAGTTACGCCATAGCTCATTCACCTTATGCTGAAACTCTGCGGGGCAAGGAAAAACCTGCGCCGTCTTGCGGGTCCCTGTGTGTACCAAAAGAGGACACAACGCCCGGAGGAGTGGGCTCATCCTCCAAATGTAGTGTTTCCTTCACTGCTAGGGTCAACTCCTCCATAGCTGCGCGTTCCTTGGGCGACCCAGGGGGGGGGGGGCGGGGGGGGAGTCAAGATGGCCGCTGACATGTGCTCGGAACGATGGTTTGCCACACACAAGATGGCGCCGCAAGGCGCGAAAATACACTACATAGCATGCTGTATGAGCGCCCACAGTGAAGCCAGACATGCTGCCCACATTTAAAATGGCGGACCGGCGGTTCTCAACCCCGCAGCGGTCACCACATGTGTCTGAATCCCCAAGCACCCTAAAGGGACATTAGGAGAGGGACCCCCAAAACCTTACACAGCGCTGCTGTGAGAGAACAAAAAGCCCCCGCAAGGACCGGGACCAGGGAGCCCAAAAAGCACAGACACAGGGGACACCACAGACACACCGGACTGCCGACCCCAGACAGAGGCCCCACATATAATGTACTTACCTGTACCCGATGGCGTGGGGTGCCTCACATCAAGCGGGAAACCGCCCACCCTCAGATGGCAGGGGAGTGCCGCCAGCCAAAACGCAGGACACTAGTAGTGCACTGACGAACCTATGCTGTGTCCAGTGAGGTAGCCACCTCACCCGGCTGCATCCCTGATGGACAGGGATGGGTCGTTTATGAGGCCAGGGCAAACACATAGCCTGCGAAACGCTCAATGGCGGGCTAGGGTTCCATCTGACCCTCTGTCCTGGAGAACCAGGACGGTCAGTCCGATTCCCAGCTCCGCAAACGCCATCTTCATCCAAAGATCCACTAACTAGTGCTGATAAAATAAACAGCTAGTAAAGTAAAGAAAAAATGAAATTTCTTGAAAATAAATCATATAGAAAAAGAGAAAAGGCTGAGACTGTAGCCTCAGCACAGGGAAGCCTATCCACTCCTGAAGCTAGACAGAAGACAAACTGAATTGGGATGGCTATTGCAGGGGGGTATTGGACTGGTAGGACAGCCCCCATGGGTGTGACTATGTAGATTTATGTAGATTTATTGTTCTTTTACAAGTCTTATGCCTAGAAACTCCTGTGGAGATGAAGTCAATACCCCATAAGTTAAGACTGTGTGAATGGGCGGCGACTGTCGGAGGACGCAAGAGGACATTTAGAAAATAAATTTATGATATATTTATAGAAAATAAATCATAAGAGAAAAGAAGAAGGCTGAGACTGTAGCCTCAGCACAGGGAAGCCTATCCACTCCTAAGCTAGGCAGAAGACAAAAGACAAAACTGAGTTGGGATGGCTATTGCAGGGGGGGTATTGGACTAGAAGGACAGCCCCCATGGGTGGGACTATGTAGATGAATTGTTCTATTACAAGTCTTATGCCTAGAAACTCCTGCGGAGAGGAAGCAATACCCCCATTAGTGAAGACTGTGTGAATGGGCGGCGACTGTCGGAGGACGTAAGAGAAATTATATATATATATATATTTATTTATTTATTTATTTATTTATTTATTTATTACACACACACACACACACACACACACACACACACTCTTTAGCAAAGACTCTGAATAAAATGGCGGTCATTGCAATATTTTTTTGTCACGTGGTATTTGCGCAGCAGTCTTTCTAACACAATTTTTTTTTGGAAAGAAATAGATTTCACTGCATTTACAAAAAAATTAAACAGTAAAGTTAGCCCAACCGAATCCGGCTTTGTTCTAGACTTCAACCAGCCGGTGGATGTGCCGGCTGTTGCTCTAGTATCCTGGTGGGATGGGACACCCGGGCATAGCCGTGGACCGCCAGCTCTATTAAAAAAAATAAATAAAAAAAAAACAGTACCCGGTCCATGCCTACAGCTGCAGGCATCATCCTGGTACAACCACTTCTGCAAGCCAACGTACAGGTACGACGATTTGCGGGAAGTGGTTAAATACGGCCTAGTTCACATGGCCAGCTGAGTAAAATATGTTGAAGTTAAAGTGATTCTAGAAGGATATCTAGAGAATCCTCTTCTTTTTTGGGTCTCCCGCTGGCGGTCCTGGCTACCCCCCTGCCAAGTGCCCCAAAAGCAAGCGTCTTGCTACGGGGGGGGCACTCGAGCCACGCTCCTGTGAATGGAGATGGTTTTACCTTAATGTATAGAATGCATTAATAGTCATACTTGCAACGGTCTCTAGCAAGAAAAAAAAAAAAAAAAAAAAAAAAAAAAAAAGGAAAAATAACCCCACACATTTATAAAGAAAAGCAGAGCCTCGCAGATGTGCTTCTAGCCAGCCAGAGATGGGATTTTTTTTCCCGCAACCACAGCTCAATTCCCCCATCAACACAAATCAGTGTTGATGGGAGCATCCTTCAATGGGAACCATTGTGTTCTCTCGGCGGGGATGGCCACTATAATAATAGAAGCTAGCAGTAATCATGTAAAATCGAATAGGCTGATTGTACCAAAGTAGATCGATCAAACAACTTGGGTACAATCATTCAGCCCATACATGGTTAAAATCCGAAATGGTCCCTGATCCGGCCAGGATTCAAACCACTTATGGCGGAGAAAAAAAAAAGCCGGAGGGGATCCTAATCAACTGTCAAAATCATGTGACTGATTCTCCTCCAATTATGTAGCTTTCTCTGCCGAGTGGAGTAGAGATTTTTTGGGGATGAAGGGCTCTTTCACACGGGCGTTCCGATCAGATCCGCCTGTCAGTTTTTTTAGGCGGATCTGATCGGATGCCCCATTCAGCCCTATGGAGCAGCGGATGTCAGCGGTGACATGTCCGCTGACACCTGCTGCTATCCGCATCCGATCCTGTCCGTGAAATCCGGATGGATGGAAACCCTATTTTCCATCCATCCTGGGGATCGGATGGGATCGGATGAGAGCGGACAGGTAGTCCGCTGTAATCCGATTCCCCATAGAGAGCAGCGGGGGCTGTGACACCTCCCTCTCCGCACTGCAAGCGGAGACGGAGCTGTCATCCGCCGGCTCAGCGGGGATCGCGTATCGATCCCCGCTGAGCAGCACGGATCCGCCTTCGGAGGCGGACCGCGTGAAAGAGACCAAAGGCTGTACACTGACAGTAGACACACAGCAAATGTTCTTTGTAAACTTTGATTTCCACATAAAGTACACGATTTAGAACACCCATCACTATTGTGGAACCCAAGCCCAAGCATAGACATCCAGCGAAGAGAAAAAAAAAAAAAAGCAGCAGTATACGATTTCATATTTCAGAGTACAATGGGCCTATAAACAGCAATCTACAACTGCAAGTACCTGTTTTGGATGCTTGGACATGCTCGATTGTCTGGCGAGTGTTCACTCCAAGGTCCTGAAAATCCCGTCTGCGACCGCCTCGTTCACCGATTGATATCTCTTGAAATCCAGCTGAGAGCTGCAGAACTAAGTTTTATGCATGTTTAATATTAGTCCAAATTTGCTGCTGCTCTATAATTTTACAAGCATGCAGATTTTTTTTACTCCGATTCAGAAGTGCATTTTAGAACATAGTTAACTGTGTATCTTCTAGAGGGGCTAAATAAGTCATGAAAGGACAAACTTCTTATATACAAAATTCACTTTGTTGTAAAAAAAAAAAAAAAAAAAAAAAAAAAAGTCAAGTGGAGAAGCTTACCATCAGCTGGAGGCCGTTCACCTATTGGAGGTCCCCTCTGGCGCCCCCTGCCAACAAGCTGAGGCTCAGGCTGTAATGGCTCCGGAAGAGCTGCAGGTCTCACTGCAGGTCTCGCTGCCGCCCTCCCTGCAGCCTGTGTGGCTTGAGGCTGTGTTTGCAGCTGTGGTTGCGGCTGTGGCTGAAAAGCCAAAAACAAGTCAGCATTAAAGGCCTGCTGTGAAGAGCAACAGAATTTCAAACACTTACGGTAACAAAGTAATAGCCAGTTTGAATACTCCTTTTACCAAGCATCAAGTATTTACCACCACAAAGGGGCCATAATAAAATGTTAATAGTTACAATTCCCATAGGTTACACACAATGGCAGATTTGTCCTTGAATATTAAAATTAACTAGGAGACTCTTCACAAGATTCGTTGTGCGTTTTTTTTTTTTTTGCAATGCATATCGGGTGCAAGACAATTTCTCTGATTAAAGTGTAGCACCCTCCTAGGTAGGTGCTAGTGACAGAGTATAGTTTTGAGCTCTGCTTGCTTACCAGAGGAGAAACAGGTAAATCCTATATTGCTCTCTGCCTATCAGGGAGCAGGATCCATTAGTGAGGTCTGCTCAATGTGCTCAGTATGCGATTCATTCAGTCTGAAGAGTGTTTCATGCTTGTCCAATTAAGAGGAATGTTGGACAGTTGAAGGCAACTTGACGAATAGGTGCATAGGCTATTGTTACAGTCCTGGTGATTGGCAGAGGGCAGATCGCCTCGGTGCATTCTGGGATGTTGTATAAAAGCCAGGAGCACATGTCTTGCAGGGTCTTTGGCTGGAGAGCAGAGTCCCAGAGGGGGGGGGGGGGGGGGCGGCTGCCTCCTCCTCTGAAGAGGTGCCATGCGGTTGCAGGAGGTCATCCTGAGAACCTGAGGAATGGATGAGATGAGCTGAACCCAGAGGTCCAGGAGAGCTGACCGAGAGGGGAAAACACTGGAGACCCTGGGACCACAGTATCATGAGTACAGGGACTTGTGTCAAGGGGCCTCACATGAGGGAGGCCACCCCTAAGTGTAGAATAGTCAGTGAACAGGTGTCAGCAGTGGAGAAGAAAGAGGATGCTGGTGAGAGTGTCCTGAAGAGAATTGTCAGTTTACCAAATCATCTTAAGGAAAGAGACTTAATCCAAGTTCACCCATAGTGGCAGGGTGAATCAACAGCCAGGCTGTATCGAAAGATAGGAGTCCTCAAACATTGTCTATAGTTCAAATTGGAGTATCCCACTAATCCCTTCTCCTATCCCCCCATTTAAAATAAAACAAAAACAACCAAATACCCAATGGACTGATTATTGGAGCGAGCTAATGAGGGAGAAAGCAAGAACCTGAAACGGTCGTATGCTGGTAACTCAGGGGGACCCGTGGAGTGAAATCTGGCAGTCCTTACGGGGGCAGTGCTACATAAGAAACCAATTGCAGAGGTGTTTCTGGTTGCCTGAAAATCTCTACGAGAGAGGACATATCCCAGTTATAGCTCACAAGCAGGGACCTGCAAGAGTCCAATTTAAAAAAGAACCAGTTTATCCCTAAAATGAATATACCAATACTGCTAAAGTTTCTTCACCAAAGTGGAGAAGCGTCTCCAAGCCAGGAGTGAGGATTGGAGGGGCATGTGTTTGAGGGTTAGGGGTTTCCATTTATCAGCTAAAAGGAGCATGGGTAGGTCCCCTCCTGGGGCTAGTGAAGCTTCAAGGGCAACCCAGCCAGGAGTGTCATTTGCAGAAAACCAGTGTCAAGTCTGTTCCATCAGGGCTGCCCAGTAGTAGTTAGTAAGGTCTGGCAATCCGGCACCCCCTACGGAACTATCTTGCAATAGGGTGTAGTGGGTGCATCTGGCTCTCTTCCTTTTCCAAACAAGATTTTATGGTTCAAGATGGAGCCGAAATACAGGTGGTGGGGATGGGGATTGTGAACATTTGAATGGCTGCAATTCTACCAAAATCACAATATTTCACAGCATGCCAGGTGAGCCAGGCGGTAATGGGGATCTCCGCGGAGGAGCCAGACAACGCACCCTCCTATGCTGGAGAGGTTGCGAGCAGGAGGGGAACTTATACCACTCGCTCTGGTCATGTCCCAATCTGGTTAGCCTATGGAACAAATTATTCAAACTTATCTCCTCATGTACAGATATCATAACGGACGTTGAAAGTAAATAGCCAAGGCCGACACCTGGCCCTTGAGAGTGCCCAACGCCAAGTACTGCTCAACCCTTTTTTGTGAAAAGGCCAAAACCCTAGCTATAGAGAACAAGCGAGGGTGCAGCTGCAGCGATACACACCATGCAATGTACGACTTGTCCGCTTCCTGGCCCTCAAAAAGGGTACAAAAATCACCAAATCAGAGAGACCTCTATCCCTCAACACCTTGCTTTCAAACAGCCAAGCTGTTAAAGCCAGTGACCGTAAAGCAGGATGGAAGACCATTTTTACCAGTTCTGTGTACCAGGACCATCGAGGCCAGTCTGGTGCCACCGGAATGCCTTCCATCCCCACCCGGCGAAGAAACTTCAGCAGGAGAACGAGCGGAGGGAATGCATAGATCAGGCAATACTGACTCAAAGGAGCCACCAGAGTGTCTGTGGCGTCAGCTAGAGTATCCCCAGACCTGGGCACAAACCTCTAAACTTTCCTGTTGAGGAGAGACACAAACAGATCCACTTCCGGAGTCCCCCACCAGGCACACAGGAGATGAAATACCTCCGGATGAAGGGACCATTCCCCTTGATCCAACATGACTCAGGTAATCCGCCTGCCAATTCTCCACACCCAGGATGTGGACTGCGGAGAGAGCCGAACCGGAGAGCTGTGTAGCCGACTCATCCAGTAAAGCAGGCAGAGCTTTATCGCTCTCAGTTCCAGAATATTGATCGGAAATGAAGGCTCTTCCATCGTCTAAGTTCCCTTGGCACAGAGCTTCCCCAGCACTCCACCCCAGCCTGACAGGCTTGCATCTGTGGTGACTACCATCTAAAACCCCAGTAGGAAGGACTTGCCTTGGCAACTGTTAAGTGTGAGAGTGAGCAAACGGGACCGTTTCGAAGGTCGAGACCATCAGACCCAGGGCCCTCATGCAAGCCCACAATGAGGACTGATCGGTCTCCAGCAGCAATCGGGCAGCCCTTTGCAACTTCTGAAGCTTGCCCAAGGGAAGGAAGACCCTCGCCAGAGCAGAGTCGAGGATCAGCCCCAGAGAATTGACCCGCACGGACGGTGTCAGGGCAGAGTTGGGGAAATTGATCGTCCACCTGAATGCCTGAAGGGTCTGAATTGTGATGGAAATGCTATCCAGCAGATCCGAATGGGAGACTGCTCGCAACAGGAGATAGTCAAGATATCGTACAATGAAGAATACCCCGTCGCGTAACAAGGCCAGCACAGGGGTAAGACTTTGGTAAAAACTCTGGGAGCCGAGGAGAGACCAAAGGGTAAAGCCAAAAACGGTAAGTTCTCCTCTGCCACCGCAAAGCGGAGGAATCGCTGGTGTCCCTCGAATATGGGGACGTGGAAACACGCACCTTTGGAGATCGATGGACGCCATAAAAAAAAAAAAAAAAAAAAAAAAATCACCCTGATTCAAAGATGTTACCACCGACCGAATGGACTCCAGTCGAAACCTCTGCATCCGCACAAAGCGGTTCAGAGCTTCGAGGTCCAGCATTGTATGCACTTTGCCCTCCTTTCTGACCACCCTGAACAGGTTTGGATAGAATCCTTGAGAGCGTTGCTGCGGAGGAGCCAGAAAGGGGAGATCGGTCAGGGCTTTCTTAGAAGCTTGGTCAGCCGACTAGCTCTTCAACCAAACCATGCATCTAAAAACAATGCCCACAGCCGAAACCCTGGCCACCAGGGGAGCCACATTCATAGACGCATCACACAGAAACAACAGACCCTGGATCACATGGTCCAACAGTTCCAGCTGTTCCAGGGGAACAGTCTCGGGGCCAAAGACTTTCGCAAACCCCAAATCCATTCCGTCACCGTCTGCGAGACTAACACAGACACAAAAACCGGTTTCAAAATGGAACCCGCCACACATGAAGATGGCAGGAAAGGGATTCCACCCGCCTGTCCACTGGATCCGTAAAAAACGGGGAATCCTCCACAGGCACAAGGGTAGATTTATTTAATCTGGAAAAAGGATTGGTTACCTTAGGCGGCACCGTCCAATGGTTGGAGACCTTTTCAGCAAAAGGATACCGGCGTTTAAAGCATTTTGGCACCACTAACACATGCTTAACAATGACATGCAGTGGTCATTCCCAATATCGTGAAAAGTGTCGGGACAAGTGAAAACCCTGTCAGCTTTTGGAGATTTCTGAGAGCCAAAAGCCACCCGCGTCCGTGCCGGTGTGGGCTCAGCCAATTTTAAAGTATCCCGTACTGAAATAATCAGGGCTTTCACTAATGCGCGTTCCCGCGCTGTAGCTGAAGACGGCCATTTTCACCATCTGACTGCGAGGACGGTGACCCCTCAGGTGGGGGGGCGTCCCCATCAGCCTCTGAATCAAGGTCACCTCCACAGACGGAGAAGGCAGCGGCCGTTTTCGACTATCAACCTTTTTCATGACTAAATCAACTTTAGTCGCCAGGCTTTCCAGGGCTGCCAAAGTCCCCTCAGTCAATACCCTCCTGCTTCCTGTATCCATACCGCAGTTTCAGTAGAATAGCAGTAGAGTACATAAACAAACCCCAAAAGAGGGGAGGGGGCAGCGACTGTCGGAGGACTCAGAGAAAGGAATTTTACAGGTAAGATTTTACAAAAAACGGAATTTTTGTAAAATCTTACCTGTAAAATTCCTTTCTCTTCTCTGAGTCCTCCGACAGTCGCCGCCTCTTCATATTCGTCAGATATGGGGTATTAGACTTTGCTCCGAAGGAGTAGCTAGGCAACAGAATATGTTAATAAAGCTTTTAACATATCCAACATATCCCACCCTCAAGGGGTGGTCCCCTCAGTCAATACCCTCCTACTTCCTGCAACCATATCAGTTTTAGTGGAATAGCAGTAGAGTATACAACCAAACCCCAAAAGAGGGGCGGGGGCGGCGACTGTCGGAGGACTCAGAGAAAGGAATTTTACAGGTAAGATTTTACAAAAATTCCGTTTTCTCTTACGTCCTCCGACAGTCGCCGCCTCTTCATATTCGTCACATATGGGGACGTCCCAAAGCAGTGCAAACATGAGGGGTGGGAAACACATCCGCGCCGAAAGGCAACGCAGTTTCCACATCAAGAAAGGAACCTTACCAAAGGAAGGAAACCAGCTGGGCAACAGCAAAAAAACAAGTGCTCAACAGGAGCAACAACCCAGGAAAAGGCAAAAACCAGGGAATACAAAAAACTATCCCAACAGCCAGGAGTCCCCAACAAGGGACCCTAGGGAACAGCCGCACTAAGAACCTTGCGGCCAAAGGAAGCATCCGCCGATGCCCGAACATCTACTTTGTAGAATTTTGTGAAAGTGTGCACGGTCGACCAAGTCGCCGCCTTACACGCCTGGGCTACGGAAGCCCCATGACGACAGGCCCAAGACGTACTCAGAGATCTAGTAGAGTGCGCCTTCACAGGCACAGGGGGAACCTTCCCCTGCAAGGCATAGGCCTGTTCAATGGTCTGTCTGATCCATTTTGCGATGGTAGAGGCCGAAGCCGCCATGCCCTTCCGAGGACCCTCTGGAAGAACAAACAAGGAGTCCGTCTTACGAAAAGACTCAGTCGATCGAAGGTAAACCCTGATCGCCCGAACAACATCCAAAGAGTGCAATCTCACCTCCTGTGGATGTTTAGGCTTCGTGCACAACGAAGGCAAGACAATGTCCTCATTAAGATGGAATTCCGAAACACGTTTCGGAAGAAAGGAAGGATTAGGTCGCAAGACCACCTTATCCAAATGAATAACCAAGTACGGAGACTTGCAGGACAAAGCCGCCAGTTCCGACACTCTGCGAGCCGAAGTGATCGCCACCAAAAAGGCGACCTTTTTGGATAACATAGACAACGAGATCTCCCTGATCTGTTCAAAAGGAGCACGTTGTAACACAGATAGCACGAGATTCAAATCCCAAGGGGGCAGAGGATCCCTCCTAGGAGGAACCAGATGCCGCACACCCTGAATAAAGGTGCCAACCAAAAGGTTGGATGCCACGGGACGTTGAAACAGAACGGCCAGAGCAGACACCTGACCCTTTATCGTAGCCAGCGCCAAGCGCTGATCAACACCCGCTTGAAGGAAAGACAGCACACGGGACACCGAGTACGTGCGGGGTGAAAACCCCCTGGACTCACACCAGGCAAAATAGGCCTTCCAAGTACGGTAGTAAACCTTCCCAGAGGAAGACTTCCTCGCGTTGATTAAAGTATGAACGACCTCCGGAGAGAGACCCCTCTCCTTCAGGACCTAGGTTTCAACAGCCAGGCCGTCAAAGCCAGCGACTGTAAAGCAGGATGGTATATCGGTCCTTGAGACAGTAGATCGTCTCGAAGAGGCAGACGCCACGGGGCGTCGACCGCCAGATTCACGAGGTCTGCGTACCAGGACCGGCGAGGCGAGTCCGGTGCCACAAGAATCACCGTGTTGCGTTCCGAGTGTAACCTGCGAAGGAACCTGGACAGCAACTGAATCGGTGGAAACGCGTACATCAGCCTGTACTGATGCCACGGGGCCACTAACGCGTCCGACGCGTCTGCCCGAGGGTCGCGCGTCCTTGCCACGAACCTTCTCACCTTGTTGTTGAGACGAGACGCGAACAGGTCCACATCTGGAAGACCCCACTTCGCGCACAACATCTGGAAGACAGCCGGGTGGAGAGACCATTCCCCCTGATCCAGGGTCTGGCGACTCAGATAGTCCGCCTGCCAGTTCTCCACCCCCGGAATGTGAACCGCCGTTATCGCCGGGACATGAGTCTCGGCCCAAGATAGAATGTCGGCCACTTCCCGAGCCGCTCGGGCACTCCTGGTGCCCCCTTGGTGGTTGATGTAGGCCACCGCCGTGGCATTGTCCGTCTGCACCCGAACCGGGCAGCCCTGCAGCCGGTCCGTCCAGCGACGAAGACAGAGACTTATCGCACGCAATTCCAGAATGTTGATCGGAAGGGAGGACTCCCCCTCTGACCAAGTTCCCTGGGCGGACAGAACGCCCAGAACACCACCCCAGCCCGACAGGCTGGCATCCGTGGTGATTACCGTCCACGAGATCGGACGAAACGACTTGCCCCCGGACACCATCGGGGACTGGAGCCACCACAGAAGGTCTTTTCTGGTGCGATGACTCAACGAGATCTGAAGATCCAGAGATTGAGGTCGCCCGTCCCACTTGGACAGGATCTCCGCTTGGAGACCCCGCGTGTGAAACTGGGCGAAGGGAATCGCCTCGAAGGCCGAGACCATCAATCCCAGACATCTCATGCACGTCCGTAGAGACGACTGCGGAACATCCCGGAGGGACCTGACTTCCTCCTGAAGAGTTCTGAGTTTGTCTTCCGGCAGGAAGACCTTCGCCTGCACCGAGTTCAAAATCATTCCCAGGTAGGGGAGACGAACAGACGGACTCAGTGCCGACTTTGGAAAATTTATCGTCCAACCAAACTCCTGCAGAGTTTGCATCGTGACAGACAGGTCCTGCTCCAGACCCTGGCTGGTCGCAGACCGAACCAGAATGTCATCCAGATACCCCAGGACAGAAATGCCCTGGGCCCTCAATAATGCCAGAACCGGTGCAAGCACCTTGGTGAAGACCCGCGGAGCCGAGGCAAGGCCAAAAGGCAACGCCACGAACTGGTAGTGATCCTCCGCAATGGCAAATCGAAGGTACCTCTGGTGACCCTCGAAGATGGGGATGTGAAGATACGCATCCTTCAAATCGATGGAGGCCATGAATTCCCCCGGAACCAGGGCAGCCACCACCGACCGCAGGGATTCCATGCGGAACTTGCGAACCCGCACAGAGCAGTTCAGAGCCTTCAAGTCCAGAATCGGACGAACCTTGCCCTCCTTCCTGGGCACGGTGAACAGGTTTGAATAAAACCCCCCAAATCTGTCCCGATGAGGCACCGGAACCACCACTCCCTGAGCCCTCAGGTCCTGCACCGCCAGGTGTAGGTCCCGCAGGCGCTCCGGAGACAGTTGAAGATTTGAAGGAAAAAATCTGCTCTCCGGCCGAGAGAGAAACTCGATCTTGTAACCAGACCGAACGATTTCCTGAACCCATCTGTCCCGCACACGGGCCAACCAGGGCTGAAGAAAACCGAGCAAGCGTCCCCCCACCCCAAAACTGGGTGAGGGCGCCCCTTCAGGCCGAACTGTTATGGGCTGCAGGTCCGGATTGGCCGGACTTCTGCTTACCAGACCAGGGCTTCTTCTGAGAGCCTTGACCCTTGAACGGCTTGCCCTTGTAGTGCGGCCGAAAGGCACGAAAGGACCCCTGAGGGGGCCGAAAATTAGCATGCTTCTTCCCAGAAGCCCCCTTAGCCTTGGGAAAATGGGGCAAGAGAGTGCTCTTACCCCCGGTGATTCCCTTAATCAACACATCCAGGGACTCCCCAAAAAGGCGAGACCCATCATAAGGCAGATTGGCTAAGGTCTTACGCGAAGATTGGTCCACCGACCAACATTTTAACCAAACCAGGCGGCGATACAACACCGCCACACTGTGCACCCGTGCAGCCAACGGAATCAGGTCCAGGTCCGCATCACACAGATACATGACACCCTGGTGGATCTGATCCACCATATCCAGGGTCGCCGGCGAGGCCGAGTCGGCCACCAAGACGCGCCTAAGCATCTGCGTCCAACTTGCGATCGCCTGTGCCGCCATGAGAGAAGCAAACAGAGCTTTAAGCATAGAACCCGTAACAGAATACGTATGACGGGCCAGGGACTCCAGTCTCCTATCTGTGGCATCACGGAAAATGGGTGAACCCTCTGCAGGAATCGCAGTGGCCTTGTTCAAAATCGCAATCGCATGATCCACTGGTGGAGGCACGCACCACCTTTCATCAGTGGCAGGTGAAAAAGGATAACGCAGCTTGAATCTACTTGGTACCGCAAAAGGTTTGCGCAGATCGCGCCATTGATCCTTAACAGCGCGCTGAAAATCAGCATTGCAGGGGAAAACCTGTGGCGTCCTGCGTTTCCTCTGCGTCCCATAAGCCGCCAAGGCAGCGGGGGGACACACTTCATCCTGCAAACGCAGCGTTTGCTTAATAGAAGCAATCAACTCATCCATGATTGCAAGCTCTTCAGGGGAGCCAGGGGGAGAATTATCAACCCCCTCAACTTCAGCCTCCACCTCAGACCCCACTAGATCAAGAGAGGAGCGGGACCCCGATAGGGAAGCCCCTGCTAGAACAGCCCCATCACCTTCACCCTCAGAATCAGAGGAGAGCACAACTCTGGGCCTTTTGGTAGATTGAGCAGCCACCAGCATTTGCACCTGAGCAGCAAGGCCAGCCACAATAGTGGCTAAATCCCCCCCTGGGGGGGAAGCAGCGGTCCCCTGGCTTTCCACCAATACTGTAGGAAATTTGCCCTCCTGAGAATCCATTGCCCCTGTAATGCCAGACAACCAAGGGTTAACTGCACCTTTCAGCAAGCGCGGCAAGCGCAGCCCACCGCGTCACACTAAGCACAATGAGACCCCCACAGGGATATGTAAACTGAACACAGGCAATGGATAGCAAGAAACAGAAGGATAAAACCTGAGGAGACCCTCGCCGCTGCCTCGATCGGTGTTCCTGGGAAGAGGAAATGATGCTGCTAGGGCGCTCTATGTAAACCTATGGAGGCTACAAGAAAATGGCCGCCATGCATGTAAAACATGCGGCCGGAGCGAGGGCAGGCAAAATGGCGTCTTGGCGCCGAAACCGTCGCTCCACAGTGCAGTAATGCACACATGTCTGTATGTAAAAAAAAAAAACAGAACTTGCAGCCCACAGCATGCAGCCGAGAGATAGGGAGACAAACAGTGTGAATAGAGGCAGGTTACACAGTCCCAGACTGACACCCCTCCAGACAGACAGGTCCCCACATAAATACACTTACCTCACCACGGTGTGGGGGACCCGCACAGGCGAACAACCCGCTACACATGAGGCAGGGAGAGTCGCATACAAGACGCTCCGAACGTGGGTTAAGAAACCGCACAGCGTCCAGTGAGGTAGCCACCTCACCAAGCATCCCTGCACCGAACAGGGATGGGTCGTTCACTATGCCAGGAGCGTTACCTGGCTGAACGCTCGATGGCAGACTGGGAAGCCACTGACCCACGACCTGCGACCAGGGGGATCAGCCCGAGACCCAGTCCGCATGATCCTCTTCGTCCGAAGAACTAACTAACGCTGATAAAACAACAGCTAAGTAAAGGTAGAGAGAAAAACTCAAACAAAATATTAAAAAGAAGAAAGAGTCTGGGACATAAAGTCCCAGCACAGAGAGAGCCAGCCACTCCTGACAAGCTAGACATTAAAACTGAGATATGGTTGCAGGAAGTAGGAGGGTATTGACTGAGGGGACCACCCCTTGAGGGTGGGATATGTTAAAAGCTTTATTAACATATTCTGTTGCCTAGCTACTCCTTCGGAGCAAAGTCTAATACCCCATATGTGACGAATATGAAGAGGCGGCGACTGTCGGAGGACGTAAGAGAAATTCTGTTTTCTCTTACGTCCTCCGACAGTCGCCGCCTCTCCATATTCGTCACTATGGGGACGTCCCAAAGCAGTGTATACATGAGGGGTGGGAAACACAGCCGCGCCTAAGGCAACGCAGGACCCACAGTAGAGAAAGGAACCTTACCAAAGGAAGGAAACCAGCTGGGCAGCATGAAAAAAACTGCTCAACAGGAGCAACAACCCAGGAAGAACAAATAACCTAGGGATAAAAACATCCCAAACAGCCAAGGGCCCAAAAAAACAAGGGACCCCAAGGTACTGCCGCACTAAGAACCTTGCGGCCAAAGGAAGCATCTGCCGATGCCTGAACATCCACTTTGTAGAACTTTGAGAAGGTGTGAACGGACGACCAAGTCGCCGCCTTACACACCTGGGCCACAGAAGCCCGATGATGACAGGCCCAAGACGTACTCAGAGATCTGGTAGAGTGCGCCTTCACAGGCATAGGGGGAACCTTTCCCTTCAAAGCATATGCCTGCTCAATAGTCTGTCTGATCCATTTGGCGATGGTAGAAGCCGACGCCGCCAAGCCCTTCCGAGGTCCCTCAGGAAGGACAAAGAGAGAATCTGTCTTGCGAAAAGATTTAGTCGCTGACAGGTAAACCCTGATCGCCCCGAACAACATCCAAGTTTAAGGCCACCTCCTTTGGATGCTTAGGCTTCGCGCAAAGTGAAGGCAAGACAATATCCTCATTGAGGTGAAATTCCGAGATCCTTTTCGGAAGAAAAAATGGATTTTTGTAAAATCTTACCGTAAAATCCTTTTCTCTTCGCTCATTGACAGACGTAGTCCTCGGTGATACAGCACCTTCGGGTTATGTTGCCTCCACAGGAGTAGGACTAGACAGGAAATAAAATGCTCTGGCCACACCCTAGGGGCAGTCCCAGAGGGTATATCCTCTCTCTCTCTGCCTCAGCAAATCAGTTATGTCATAAAAGCAGTCTTTAGAGAATTTAACCCAACCCAACTCAAAAAAACAGAGGGGCGGGTACTACGTCTGTCAATGAGCTAAGAGAAAAGGATTTTACGGTAAGATTTTACAAAAATCCATTTTTCTCTATCGCTCATTGACAGACGTAGTCCTCGGTGATACAGCACCTTCGGGAAGTCCCAGAGCAGTATCACAAATGAGGGGTGGGAAAATGGAAATCAAATCCAAATCTAGAAGGCCCAACCGGTGCCAACTAGAAGTTTACAATGCTCATCCTTAATGATGAGACTCAACAAAAAAAATTTCAAACAGAAAAAAACCCTCGAGGTAGACCACCGGTCTCCTCAAATTGCGGCCTGCAAAACCTTGCGGCCAAATGAGGCATCCGCCGATGCCATCACATCAATTTTATAAAATTTTGTAAAAGGTATGTACCGACGACCAGGTGGCCGCTTTACATACCTGGACCACTGACGCCTGATGGCAAAAGGCCCAGGAAGTACTGAGCGCTCGAGTGAAGTGCGCCCTAACAGGGAACGGAGGATTCCGACCCTTAATAGAATAAGCCTGTACCACCGTCTGACTGATCCATGTAGATATGGTCGCGGCAGACACAGGCAACCCCCTTCAAGGGCTATCCGTGATCACAAAAAGTGAGTCCGTCTTACGAAAACCACTTTAGGAAGGAAGGATGGATTCGGAAGAAGAACCACCTTATCCCTATGAACCACCAGATCTGGGGAACGACAGGATAATGCGGCCAGTTCTGACACCCTGCGTAGAGAAGTAATGGCCACCAAGAAGGCCACCTTCTGGGAATGTAAGCAAGGGAATCTCCCTAATATCTTCAAAGAGAAGTTTCTGAAGAACCGACCACACTAAATTAAGATCCCAGGCGGTAAGGGTGCGCGCACTGGCGGAGCCAGATGTCGCACCCCCTGGATGAAATTCCGCACCAAGGAATGATTAGCCAAAGGTTTCTTGAAAGAAGATTGCTAACGCCGAAAACCTGACCCTTGATCGTGCTCAAGGATAGTTTCTGCTCAACCACTTGTTGCAGACAGACCAAAATTCGGGTCACCGAATAGGTCTGTGGGGGAAATCCAATAGATTCACACCATGCAATATAAGACATCCATGTGCTGGAAGTCGCTTTCCTTGCTTTAACTGGAGGTAGGAATAACTGAAGCTGACACTCCCTTGTCCTTCAGTACCTGGGTCTCAATGGCCAGGCCATTAAGCCAGCGACTGTAAAGCAAGATGGAAGATCGGTCCCTGAGACCGCAAATCCTCCCTGAGAGGAAGTCTCCAAGGAGCGTCCACGACTAGCCTCGCCAAGTCGCCGTACCAGGCTTGACGAGGTCAATCCAGAATTTCCAGAATAACTGGAATTCCCTCCACCTCTATCCTGCGAAGAAGTTCCCGCAGCAACTTGAGAGGATGGAAGGCATGCCGTAGCGGATACTGCCCCCACGGGGCGATCAGCGTTTCTGCTGCGTCCGCTAGAGGATCGTGGCGCGAGCTACAAACCTCCGCACCTTTCTGTTAGGCCAAGGTGCCAACAGATCCACATCCAGGATGTCCCAATGAAGGGACAGCTAGGGAAAAAACCTCTGGATGAAGAGGCCATATGCGATTGGATCCGAATCGGGCTGCTCTAGAGCTGCTCGATCCAGTAAATCAGACAAAATCTGATCGCTCTCCGATACCCTTATTGGTAATCTGGATACTATCGGAAGAAATGACTTCCCCTGGTTGAGCATCGGAGACTTCCTGGTCCGCTCACTCAACCGGATCCGATTGTCCAGGGAATCGGAAATTCTGATTCCATTAAAAAAGAATCTCCTTCAGGAGAATTCGGGTATGAGACTGGGTATACGGTACTGCCTCTAAGAAGGCCACCATCAGTCCCAGCCAATTGATGGACAGCAACATCCGAATCGTTGGCTGAACCTTCTGGAGTTTCCCAGCAAGGAGAAACTCTCTTGCCCAGGATGTATCCAACCTTAGGCCCAGATAGTTCAGTCTCCTGGTGGGAACCAGGGATGATCTTTGGGAAAGCGAAAAAACGCTGATGTCCTGCGATGATGGGGATATAAAGATAGGCATCCTATATGTCTATGGACGCCAGGAAATCTTTTATGCAGGGAGGCCACCACTGTACGGATGGACTCTATTTCTTCCCAAGTCCAGATTTGGACGCACCTTGCCCTCTTTCCTGGGCATTGTGAATAGGTTCGAATAGAACCCCTGAAACCGTTCAATGTTAGAAGGGCAGAATCGCACCGGTGGAAGTGATCGAAACTCGATCCTGTGTCCTCCAGAAACCGGTGAAGACATCCCCCCCCCCCACCCCAGAGATGGGTAGGGGCGCATCAGGCTATATTCTTCAGGCTTGGCTGAGCCGGACTCTTTGTTTACCCGACCAGCGCCCTTTGAAACCCCTCTAAAGGGGCTTTGGAGGGTTTCGCCTTATCGCCCGCCCTCGCGGAACGAACAACTCTATATGAGCAGAAAAGGAAGGTCCTCGTTAGTTACGAGGTCCTTTTATCCTAACAGTCTGTGGCAAGACAGCAGGTGGTACCGTCTATCCTATAAAGAGGAATTCCTCAAACGGATAGCACCTAGCCATGCGTTTGGAAATAACAGGGGTTCGTTTCAAAACGACCCCATTTGGGTAAAGGAAAATCCTTCGCCCTTTTGGTAGGCTAACAAGTACCAAAAAGGAATCTCAGTCTCAGCTACCTCTGCCGGTGTAACCTCAAGACTAAAGGTTTCCCGGATGGACACAACTAGTGCATCCACCACTCTTGTGCTATGGCGGAGGCAGAAACTGCTGAAGAGATATTACCTGAGACAACAGCCCCCTAAGAGGGACCTGCAACTGCATTGACCAGTTCCGAATCCGTATCTGAAGTATCTGATAAACAATAGGGGTAGGCGGGGGTCGCTACTTGACCCCCGTCCCTGACAGGCCACCTCCACCCGGGATACCAAAGACTCCAAAATTGCCGATAATGCATTAAAAACAAGTGGGGTACTGGAGGGTCCTGCGGCCACCTTGAGGGGATCAGGTAGGGATACCTATGCGGCAGGGTCAATGATTATACAAGACACTTGCCAGCGACAAAAAATGACAAAGTAAAAAAAAAAAAAAACTTTTTTTTTTTTGTGTCCCCCAGTCGCAACAGCGCCCCTCAGTGTTACCTGCCTTTTTGGACCCCACAGAGAGAGAGACAGACCCCAAGGCTCATCCCTGATGCACAGAAGTTTTCATCAGCTTGCTCAGTGCTTGTCTTGTTACAGACAGGAAGTCTTTGGCCCTATTTCCTGGGTAAAAGAGGCGGCTCCGCCCCTTAACACGCCTGCCGGCTCCTCCCCCTGGCTCCATGAGGTGTTTGAGTCACCTCAAACATGGCCGCCCCCATGCTGGAGACACGAGGCTACACCAAAATGGCGGCCTCGTGCGATCTACCAGACAATGGCGGCGGCCTGCACAGAATAGCGGCATGTCTGCAGAAGGATCTCGGCCTCACAACCCTTCACCCTCATGGTGGTCAGCGTGGTCGGAGGTACCGGACCCTAGCGGGCCGTATGCGGTCCGCTGCTTAGCTGGAGGACTGATCTGGAATGCAGTATACATGTATAGACATCGCCCTGTGGCTACTGACAGGTAGGATACCTTATACTATCACAGTAAAGTTCTAGTACTGCCACTGACTACAATCATTTACACATCTTTACAATTAGATTGTCAGCTCCCAAACCAAGCCTCCTGGCTTCTTGTACACAAAAATCACACTCAATTAGGGGGATCTGTGACATGTTGTAGGATAGAGGGGAACCCATCCTTACCATTACAGAGAGGGGCCCGCGTTCACCACAAGACCCGTCAGGGGGAAAGGGGGAACATACTACTCACCATACCGGAACCAGGCGGGCGCCAACTCCTGACAGTACCCCTCTCCACCGAGGTAGGAGGGCTGTCGACCAATACGGGCGCCGTGACTCTTGGTCTTTGGCGTTTCAGCGAGACGTTTAACTCGCAGGGTCAGTCCCCGTCCAGTGGGACTATGTCGCGGCCGACCCAGCGCGGGGCTATGGCCTGCACGCGCTCGCAGGCTGAACTGGGGTGACCACTGGATCTCAACATCCAGCCCGTCGCCCAGTTCAGCTTTCTTGCTTGAAGATCTCACAGGAACACTGGAGAAAAAAAGCTGTCTTAAAAAATTATTTTCTAAGAAAAAAATCCTGCCAGGACCGAAGATCCCAGCAAGGTATCTAGGTCCTTACTCCTGACTAGACAGAAAAAAACTGATTTGCTGAGGCAGAGAGAGAGAGGATATACCCTCTGGGACTGCCCCTAGGGTGTGGCCAGAGCATTTTATTTCCTGTCTAGTCCTACTCCTGTGGAGGCAACATAACCCGAAGGTGCTGCATCACCGAGGACTACGTCTGTCAATGAGCGATAGAGAAAGAAGGATTAGGTCGCAAGACCACCTTATCCAAGTGAAGAACCAGATACGGAGACCTGCAGGACAAGGCTGCCAGCTCCGACACTCTGCGAGCTGAAGTGATCGCCACCAAAAAAGCAACCTTCTTAGACAACAGAAGCAATGAGATCTCCCTGATCTTTTCAAAGGGAGCATGTTGTAACACGGACAGAACAAGGTTCAAGTCCCACGGAGGCAAAGGCTCCCTCCGAGGAGGGACCAGGTGTCGCAACCCTTGAACAAAGGTGCTGACCAAAGAATTAGACGCCACAGGGAGTTGAAAAAGAATGGCCAGCGCAGAAATCTGACCCTTAATCGTGGCCAACGTCAAACGCTGGTCCACACCCGTTTGAAGGAAAGACAACACCCTAGACACCGAGTATGAGAGGGGGGAATACCCCCTGGACTCACAGCAGGCGAAATAGGCCTTCCAAGTACGGTAGTAAATCTTCCCCGAAGAGGCCTTTCTAGCGTTGATGAAAGTATGAATGACCTCCGGGCAGAGACCCCTATCCTTCAGGACCTCGGTTTCAACAGCCAGGCCGTCAAAGCCAGCGACTGTAAAGCAGGATGGAATATCGGTCCTTGAGACAGAATATCTTCTCGAAGAGGCAGACGCCATGGAGCGTCGACCGCCAGATTCTAGAGGTCTGCGTACCAAGACCGGCGAGGCCAGTCCGGCGCCACCAGAATCACCGTGAGCGGTTCCGAGGACAGCCTGCGAAGGACCCGGGATAGCAACTGAATTGGTGGGAATGCATACATCAGTCGATACTGATGCCACGGAGCCACTAACGCGTCTGACGCGTCCGCCCGAGGATCGCGCGTCCTTGCCACGAACCTTCCCACCTTGTTGTTCAGACGAGACGCGAACAGGTCCACATCTGGGAGACCCCACTTCGCGCACAACATCTGGAAGACATCCGGGTGGAGCGACCATTCCCCCTGGTCCAGAGTCTGGCGACTCTGGATGTGATGTGAACTGCCGTTATCGCCGTGACGTGCGTCTCGGCCCAAGACAGAATGTCGGCTACTTCCCGAGCCGCTCGGGCACTCCTGGTGCCCCCTTGGTGGTTGATGTAGGCCACCGCTGTGGCATTGTCCGTCTGCACCCGAACCGGACGGCCCTGAAGCTTGTCCGTCCAACGTCGAAGGCAGAGATTTATCACCCGCAATTCCAGAATGTTGATCGGAAGGGAGGACTCCCCCTCCGACCAAGTACCCTGGGCGGACAGAACGCCCAGAACACCACCCCAGCCCGACAGGCTGGCATCCGTGGTGATCACCGTCCACGAAAGCGGACGAAAAGACTTGCCCCCCGACACCGCCGGGGACTGCAGCCACCACAGAAGATTCCTTCTGGTGCGAGGACTCAACGAGATCTGAAGATCCAGAGATTGTGGTCGCCCGTCCCAACTGGACAGGATCTCCGCCTGGAGACCCCTCGTGTGAAACTGGGCAAAGGGAATCGCCTCGAAGGCCAAGACCATCAAACCTAAACACCTCATGCCCGTCCGGAGGGATGAGCACGGAACGTCCCGAAGGGACCTGACTTCGTCCTGAAGTGTCCTGAGCTTGTCTTCTGGTAGGAAGACATTCGCCTGAACAGAGTCCAGGATCATTCCCAGGTAGGGAAGACGAACCGATGGGCACAGCGTCGATTTTGGGACGTTTATCCTCCAACCAACCTCCTGCAGAGTCTGCATCGTGACGGACAGGTCCCTCACCAGACCCTGACTGGTTGCAGACCGAACCAGAATGTCGTCCAGATACCCCAGGATTGAGATACCCTGGGCTCTCAATAAGGCCAGAACCGGTGCAAGCACCTTGGTGAACACCCGCGGAGCCGAAGCGAGACCGAAGGGTAACGCCACGAATTGGTAATGATCCTCCGCAATGGCGAATCGAAGGTACCTCTGGTGACCCTCGAAAATGGGGATGTGAAGGTACGCATCCTTCAAGTCGATGGATGCCATGAATTCTCCCGGAACTAGAGCAGCCACCACCGAGCGCAGGGATTCCATGCGGAACTTGCGAACCCGCACAAAGCGGTTTAGAGCTTTTAAGTCCAGAATTGGACGTACCTTGCCCTCCCTCCTGGGCACAGTGAACAGATTTGAATAAAACCCCCAAAATCTGTCCCGATGAGGTACCGGAACCACCACTCCCTGAGCCCGCAGGTCTCGCACCGCCAGGTGCAGATCCCGCAAACGCTCCGGAGACAGTTGAAGATTTGAGGGAAAAAAACCCGTTCGCCGGCCGAGATAGGAACTCGATCTTGTACCCGGACCGAACGATCTCCTGAACCCACCTGTCCCGAATGCGGGCCAGCCAGGGTTGAGAAAAACCGAGCAAACGTCCCCCCACCCCAGAACTGGGTGAGGGCGCCCCTTCAGGCCGCATTGTTATGGGCAGCGGACCCGGACTGGCCGGACTTCTGCTTACCTGTCCACGGCTTCTTTTGGATCCCTGACCTTTGAAGGGCTTGCCCTTATAGTGCGACCGAAAGCCACGAAAAGACCCCCGAGAGGGCCTAAACAAAGCATGCTTCTTACCTTGAGCACCCTTAGCCTTGTGAGACTGGGGCAAGAGTGTGCTCTTACCCCCAGAGATCCCCTTAATCAGCGTATCCAGGGAGTCGCCAAAAAGGCGAGATCCCGTATAAGGCAGATTAGATAAAGTTTTGCGAGAAGATTGGTCCACAGACCAACATTTCAGCCAAATCAAGCGGCGTGTCAACACCGCCACGCTGTGCACACGTGCAGCCAAAGGAATTACATCTAATTCCGCATCACACAAATACATGACACCCTAATGAATTTGATCCACCATAGCCAACGTTGTCGGCGGGGCAGAATCAGCCACCAGGACGCACCTGAGCACCTGCGTCCAATCCGCGACAGCCTGGGCTGCCATAAGGGAAGCAAAAATAGCTTTTAGCATGGAACCGGTAACCAAGTATGGCGGGCAAGAGACTCCAGTCTCCTGTCCGTGGGGTTCCGGAACACCGGGGTATCCTCTGCCGGAATCGCAGTGGATTTATTCAAAACCGCCACCGCGTGATCCACCGGAGGTGGCACACACCAGCGTTCATCAGTGGCGGGCGTGAAAGGATAACGCAGCTTGAACCTACTTGGCACAGCAAAAGGCTTTTTTAGATTGCGCCATTGTTCACTAACGGCGCTCTGAAAATCCTCAGTGCAAGGGAAAACCTGCGATGTTTTGCGTCTCCGCTGCGTCCCATAAGAAGCCAGGACGGCAGGAGGACACGGTTCATCCTGCAAATGCAGCGTTTGTGTGATAGAAGCAACCAATTCATCCATGATTGCAAGCTCTTCAGACGAGCCAGGGGGGGGGGGGGGAATCATCAACCCCTTCAACCTCTGCCTCCCCTTCCGACCCTGCAAAGTCCAGGGACGAACGGGACCCCGATAAGGGGACCCCAGCCATAGCAGCCCCATCACCATCGCCCTCTGAATCAGAGGAGATTGAAACTCTGGGCCGTTTTGTGGATTGAGCAGCCACAAGCATCTGTACCTGAGCAGCCAGGTTAGCCACAATGGTAGCCAAATCGCCCCCCTCAGGGGGAACAGCAGCAGCCCCTTGGCCTCCCATTAAAGTGGGAGGAAATTTGCTTTCCTGAGAATCCATGCCCCCAAAAGTTTGCAGGAGAAAAAAGGGTAACTGCCCCTTTAAAAGCGCGGTGAGCGCAGCCCACCGCACACACACACACCAGCACAAGCCGACCCCCACAGGGAAAAGCACAAACTTCAGGCAATGAATACAGGAATAAGAGAAGGTAAAACCTGGAGAGATCACTGCTGCATCGATCGGTGTGCCCAGGGAAAAGGAAGTGATGCAATAACAGCCGCTCCTATAAAGCCTATGGAAGGCTACAAAAAAATGGCCGCCGGGGGAAAGGCAGAGATCCTGCAGTGCTAACATGAGGCAGGAGCGATCGCCGCCAAAATGGCGGCGCTTGGCGCCAAAAACGCCGCTCCCCGCATACAGTAAACACCATCACACGCCTGCAGTATAATAAAATAATGGCGGACCGCAGCAGCGGCCGCCGCATGTATGCACAAACATGGTCACAACATGCCCCGCAGCATACAGCCTGTCACACAGCAAAAAAAAGGCACAGTCTGAAACACAGAAACAGTGCAGGATGGCCCCCCTCCTTGCAGCCCACAGAAGTAGCAAAAACAGACAGGGAGTCCAATAGTGTGTACAGAAGCAGGGTTACACAGTCCCAGACTGACACCCACTAAACAGACAGGCCCCTACACAGAATACACTTACCTTCTGAATGGCGTGGGGAGCCCGCCCAAGCGATCAAGCCGCTGCACAGAGGACAGGGAGAGTCGCAGCCAGGACGCAGCAGAACTGCGGTGCGAAACCGCATGGCGTCCAGTGAGGTAGCCACCTCACCGCAGCATCCCTGCAGCGAACAGGGATGGGTCGTTGACACATGCCAGGAAAAAAACCTGACGCTCGATGGCAGGCTGGGAAGCCACTGACCCACAACCTGCGACCAGCCCGAGACCCAGCCCGCACGATCCTCTTCATCAGAAGAACTAACTAAAGCTGAAGAAACAAACAGCTAAGTAAAGATAGATAGAGATAAAAACACTCAAATAAAATCAAAAAGAAGATAAAGGCTGAGACAAAAAGCCCCAGCACAGAAACAGCCTGCTAACTCCTGAAAGCTAGACAATGAAACTGAGGTATGGATACAGGAAGCAGGAGGGTATTGACTGAGGGGACCACCCCCTGGGGGTGGGATATGTTAAAAGCTTTAATATTGACATATTCTGTTGCCTAGCTACTCCTACAGAGAAAAGGTCAATTACCCCATAGTGACGAATATGGAGAGGCGGCGACTGTCGGAGGACGTAAGAGAAAATTCACATTGCGAACCATGCGGCTAGGGACAGACACAGAGGCCTCAGGAACCACAACAGGAACCAGCAAACCCAAGGTGCCATGTCAACCCCCCCAGGGCGCCAGGCACTCCAGACACACAGCCACTGTAGGGACAGGGAAGGGGGGAGGGTAGGACACAGACCAGGCAGGCCAGGGGGATCTTTTGGGAGACAATTTATTATCCCCAGGAGAGGGCCCACATCCGCCCCCCCCCCCCCCCCCCCAAGGCCAGCGGGGGCACATTTACTCACCATACCATGGACCGGGTGGGCTCTGCTCCCGGCAGAATGCCTCCCACCCGAAGTGGGGGTGCTGCCAGCTGATGGGTACGCTGTGACTCAGGGCGTTCCAGGTCATCGCGTCCCGGTAAGGCATCCGCTCGCAGGCTCGTCCCCATCCGGAGAAGGGGGCACCGTCGTGGCTAAGCCTATGTCAGAACTATAACCTGCTCACGCTCATAGGCCAGAAGACTGGGGGGACCATAAGGATATAGATTAGCCTGTGCGAAGCCCCAGCCGGCATCGTTGCTTGTAGATCACCAGGAAAATTCTTCCCTGAACACTAGCTAGCGAGTAAAAAAAGAAATAAAAAAGATAATATTCTAAAAAGATTTAAAAAAAAAAAAAAAGTCCCAGCAGGAAACCTAGGTCCTATTCCTTCTCTAGGCAGAAACAAACTATGTGCTGGGCTGTGGTAGTGGGGGTGATGCCTGGAGGGACAGCCCCGTGGGCGTGTAGGATGTTTAAAGTTTTATATTAATGTACTGCTTAGACTACTCCGGCAGGTGGCAGCATAACCCACTCAGCTCATGGAGATGAGACTGCGTCTGTCGATGGAAGCTAGAGAAAATACACTTCAATGAATTAAAAAAACAACAGTAAAGTTAGCCCAATTTTTTTGTAGAATGTAAAAACATGTTATGCAAAGAATCGTGATCTTTATTTTAAGCAAAAAAAAAATAAAAAAATTGTGATTCTCATTTTATCCAGAATCGTGCAGCTCTAATATGTATCTATGTATGAATGGGAGTTGGGAATCTTAGATTGTAAGCTCCTTCAGGGCAGGGGCTAATGTGAATGTACAATAAATATGTAAAGCACTGCATAAATTGTGGGTGCCATACAAGTACCTGTAATAAGAGTATTTGAGACTGCAAAAAAAATAAAATAAATGCATTCTCCATGTAGTAAATCAAATGAACGAACTCATAAGCTGTGGCAGTGTACTGCCTCCTAGTGGACAGAACAGAGAGATAAGTAAATCTTACTAACGCTGCTGCACATGGATATACAAAGCTGAAGGGTCATTTTTTACCAACTCCACCTCACACAAAACTGATTTACACAGACTAAAGGCCCGTACACACATACCGATCGTCGGCCGAAAAGCTTCGGCCGACGACCGATCTGCCGATTGTAGGCTTGTTAGTATGATGCCTCCGACAGCCGTCAGCGCACATTCTGCCGACAAGAATCTGTCATGCAAGCATTAAAATTTTTATATGCCGACACCAGAGCGGCCGATTGTTCGCCAGTCAGTACAGAATTCGGCCGACAGACCGCAGATTTGCAAGACTGGGCATGCTCAGAAAAGAAAAAACACAGGGAAAGTTAACCATTACATGACATCACTTCTGCAGTCGGCTGTAGTCAGCGGACAAAATTCTTGTGCTGTCTTTGCACTTTTCAACAGACACCGACAGCCCGGGGACAAAAGACGGCCGATCGTTCGCCGACGATCGGTACGTGTGTACGGGGCTTTAGCCAAAGCACATTCTATGAAAAAGACGTAAAAACATACAAACCTGTCCAGGTTGAAGCTGCTCTGTAACGCGAGCTCTCCCCCGCGCTCTGGCTCTCGCTCTACCAGTCATCTTTCACCCCTGAGGGGGAAAAAAAAAAAAGACACACAATGAAGGAAGAGGTGGGTGGGGGAAGTGAGGCATATAATTTAACCACTTTAATACAGGGCACTTCCCTCCCTTCCCGCCCAGGCCAATTTTCCCCTTTTAGCGCTGTTGCATTTTGAATGACATTTGCGCGGTCATGCAACACTGTACTTACACCAAATTTATATCATTTTCCCCCCACAAATAGAGCTTTCTTTTGGTGGTATTTGATCACCTGTGCGATTTTTACTTTTTGCTAAACAAATAAAAAAAAAGACAGAAAAGTTTGAAAAAAAAAAAAGTTTTGTTTATGTTATACAATTTTGTAAATAAATAAGTTTTTTCCTGCACTGATGAGCACTGATGAGACTGCACTGACAGGCACTGATGAGGAGGCAATGATGGGGTGGCACTGATAGGCGGCACTGATAGGCACTGATAGGTAGCACTGATATGCAGCATTGGTGGGCACTGATAGGCGGCATTGATGGGCACTGATAGGCGGAACTGACGGGCACTAATGGGCACTGATAGGCAGCACTGGTGGGCACTGATCGGCACTAATGGGCACTGATGGGCAATAATGGGCACTGGTGGGCGACACTAAAGGATGGCAATGATGGGCACTTGTGGGCAGCACTGATAGAGAGGACACTAGTGGGCATCACTGATGGGGAGGGCAATGGGGGGCTCCCTGAGCCCTGATCGCCATCCCTGGTGGCCATAGTGGGCATCCCTGGGGTCATAGTGGGCATCCCTGGTGGATCTAGTGGCATCCCCCCCCCCCCCCCCGAGGGTCTGCACTGGTAATCAATGATCTGATTACCAGTGCCGACCCCCCCCCCCCCCTGTCAGGGGAGCCGCCGATCGGCGCTCCTTTACTCGTGCCTGTCAGGCACGAACTAAGGAAAGCCGATCAACGGCTGTTCCTGTTTTACTATGTGACCAGCCGTGATTGGACACGGCTGATCACATGGTAAAGAGCCTCCGTCAGAGGCTCTTTACCGAGATCGGAGATGCAGGGTGTCAGACTGACACCTTGCATCACCGATCGCCGCTCTGCGCGCCCCCGGGGGGCGCCCAGAGCGGTGTTATCCTGCCGCCGTCATAGGACGTCCGGTCAGGATAACACAACCACATTCCCGCCGTCTTTTTGTAATAGGGCGGGCGGGAAGTGGTTAATATGTAAAGTTTACCCGCTTGCCGATCATACAATAGATATACGGCAGCAAGTAAGGTTGGCTGCACTAGATCACATACCCAGGCATTTTTTAATTAACACAGCAGATGTCGATCACCAGATGCTGGTTAAGGCCTCATGCACACTGGACGTTTTTGGAGCTGCTGTTAGCAGCGTCAGACGTTTTCTTTTGCAGCTGCAGAACGCCCATCCATGTTATTCTATGGCCTCATGCACACAGAGCTTTTAGGAGCTCCAAGTGGCATAGGCGTTTTACAGCTCAAAAAATAACCCAGGAACTGTGCGTTCTGGAGCTGCAGCGACAAGCTGTAAAAACGTCTGACGCTGCTAAAGGCTGCATAACGTTGCTTAACGTGCGTTAAGCCCCGTTATACGTTTTTTTTATTCAATTCAAAATCAATGGTTCCCTATGGGAGCCTATTGATTTGAAAGTCGCACCGCAAGTCGGATCAGGATGAGAATCTTGAGGGGGAACTCCACGCCAAAATGGGGGAAAAAACGGCGTGGGGTTCCCCCGCAGGTTCCAAACCAGGAACAAGGGCGGCCCCCCAGATTCCGGACCCCCTCCCTATGTGAATGGGTATAGGATACACTGTACCCCTACCCATTCACCCCATAAAAGGCAGTGTGTGTAAATGACAGGAGACGTTTTGGAAAGTTTATTAAAAATCTTCATCAGGTCTTCTCCCTCTCCGGTTCCCCCCCCCCCTTTCCTGGCCTGCCGGGCTGCATGCTCGGATAAGGGTCTGGTATGGATTTTGGGGGGGGACCCCACGCCGCTTTATCGGCGTGGGGCTACCCTCAAATTCCATACCAGACCCGAAGGGCCTGGTTTGGAACCTGGGGGGGGGGGGGACCCCACGTCATTTTTTTTTTCCCCCCATTTTGGCGTGGAGTTCCCCCTCAAGATTCTCACAGCGCAAGTCGCGCCACAAGTCGGATCATCCTGATCAGACTTGTGGTGCGACTTCCATTCAAATCAATAGGCTCCCATAGGGAACCATTGATTTTGAATGGAGGCAGAAAAAACGCTGCTAAAAGCTACGTGGCCAAACATGCAATAACGCTAATGGAAAAAGCTACTGAAAGCACGTTTTTACAGCTGCTTTTTCCCGGCGTAAAGAAACAGCTTTGGAGCTCGTTTTTATGTCGCCCTGTGTGCATGGAGCCTAATAGATTACCGCCAGCACCTCGGGATCGTCATGAATTTACACAGTACAGAGCCCTGCCTATGTAAACAAGGTACAGCCCTGTCCTGTAAGCAGGGAAGTAATATATTATTTTTTTCCCGCAATGCAGGGAATAAAATCCATCTCTTCCCCTAGTGAAAGCACCTCAAAACACTGGCTAGGCACACATTTAACCCTTTGATTGCCCCTGAGGTTTACTCCTTCCCAGCCATTGTCATTAGCACAGTGACCTTGCATATTTATAGTACTGATCACTGCATTAGGGTAACTGGTTCCTAAAAAAAAGTGTTAGTGTCCGCCGCAAAATTGCAGACCCTGATCACCGCCATTACTAGCAAAAAATAAATAAAAATTCTAGTATATATATATATATATATATATATATATATATATATATATATATATATATATATATATATATATATATATATATATATATATATATATATATATATATATATATATATATATATACACACACACATACACACACACACATACACACACACACATACACACACATACACACATATATATATATATATATATATACACATACACACACATATATACATACACATACACACATACACACTTTAATGTTTCACATGCGTTTACATGTTCTATGTATTCTCCTGCCCCTGGTTCCTCCCCTTAGCTCAGTTTATCCTGTATAGATAAGCTCCATCCCTTCGTTCATTTTTCTCAGTAACGCTTCCCAGCCTCATGGTCTCATGGAGTGGATCACATTATGATCTTTTGATCTATCCGATGTTTATTGTTGCAAGATCCTCACAGTTTTATGGATTAAACGTCACAAGATCTTTAAGGTGTCATCTGGATTTGAGTTACAGTCTGTGCCCGTTAACCGCTTTCCGACTGCCCGCCGCACATATACTGCAGCAGGCTGGCTCAGCTGCGTGAAGTACATCGGTTCGCAGGAGCAGTGCTGGGGGCGCCCACCAACACGCCCCCCCCCCCCCCACTAGAGCGTGGGAATGCTGATCCACTGGACCAGCAGCCGCGATTGCCACAGGGCACCTGCGATCGCTCCCCGCTCCTCCACCCCGAGGAGGGTCAGCTGTTGTAAACAAAGCAGACCGTTGTTCTCTCTAAAATGTTCATAGAGCACCTGTGATCCTTCCTTCTATATAGGATCACAGGTCTCTGTGGTCATTTCACAAGCCACGCCCCCCCGGTTAGAAAACACTTCCTAGGCTCACAATTAACCCTTTGATCACCACTAGGTTAATCCCTTCCCTGCCAGTGTCATTATTACAGTAACAGTGCATATTTTTAGCACCGATTACTAGTCCCCCTCCCCCCCCAAAAGTGTAAAAAGAAAAATGTCAGTAAGGGGTCTGATTTGTGCGCCACAATGTTGCAAACCCGCTAAAAATCGCAGATCGCCGCCGTCAGGTACAGCGTCGCACGACCGCGCAATTGTCCTATAATCGCAAAATATGGCCTGGTCATTAACCACTTAAGCCCCGGAAGATTTTGCCCCCTTCCTGACCAGGGCCTATTTTGCGATTCGGCACTGCGTGACTTTAACGGACAATTGCGCAGTCGTGCGACGCTGTACCCAAACGAATTTGACGTCCTTTTTTTCCCCAAAAACAGAGCTTTCTTTTGGTGGTATTTGATCACCCGCGCAATTTTTTGATCATGCGCTATAAACAAAAAAAAAAAAAGAGCGTCAATTTTGCAAAAAACGGAATTTTTGTAAAATCTTACCTGTAAAATTCCTTTCTCTGAGTCCTCCGACAGTCGCCGCCTCTTCATATTCGTCACATATGGGGTATTAGACTTTGCTCCGAAGGAGTAGCTAGGCAACAGAATATGTTAACAATAAAGCTTTAACATATCCCACCCTCAAGGGGTGGTCCCCTCAGTCAATACCCTCCTACTTCCTGCAACCATATCTCAGTTTTAGTGGAATAGCAGTAGAGTATACATTCAAACCCCAAAAGAGGGGCGGGGGCGGCGACTGTCGGAGGACTCAGAGAAAGGAATTTTACAGGTAAGATTTTACAAAAATTCCGTTTTCTCTTACGTCCTCCGACAGTCGCCGCCTCTTCATATTCGTCACATATGGGGACGTCCCAAAGCAGTGCAAACATGAGGGGTGGGAAACGCATCCGCGCCGAAAGGCAACGCAGTCTCCACATCAAAGAAAGGAACCTTACCAAAGGAAGGAAACCAGCTGGGCAACAGCAAAAAAAGTGCTCAACAGGAGCAACAACCCAGGAAAAGACAAAAAACCCAGGGAATACAAAAAACTATCCCAACAGCCAGGAGTCCCCAACAAGGGACCCTAGGGAACAGCCGCACTAAGAACCTTGCGGCCAAAGGAAGCATCCGCCGATGCCTGAACATCTACTTTGTAGAATTTTGTGAAAGTGTGCACGGTCGACCAAGTCGCCGCCTTACACACCTGGGCTACAGAAGCCCCATGACGGCAGGCCCAAGACGTACTCAGAGATCTAGTAGAGTGCGCCTTCACAGGCACAGGGGGAACCTTCCCCTGCAAGGCATAGGCCTGTTCAATGGTCTGCCTGATCCATTTGGCGATGGTAGAGGCCGAAGCCGCCATGCCCTTCCGAGGACCCTCTGGAAGAACAAACAAGGAGTCCGTCTTACGAAAAGACTCAGTCGATTTAAGGTAAACCCTTATCGCCCGAACAACATCCAGAGAGTGCAATCTCATCTCCTTTGGATGTTTAGGCTTCGTGCACAACGAAGGCAAAACAATATCCTCGTTAAGATGGAATTCCGAAACTCGTTTCGGCAGAAAAGAAGGATTAGGTCGCAAGACCACCTTATCCAAATGAACAACCAGGTACGGAGACTTGCAGGGCAAAGCCGCCAGTTCCGACACTCTGCGAGCCGAAAGTGATCGCCACCAAAAAGGCGATCTTTTTGGACAACATAGACAACGAGATCTCCCTGATCTGTTCAAAAGGAGCACGTTGTAACACAGATAGAACGAGATTCAAGTCCCAAGGGGGCAAAGGATCCCTCCTAGGAGGAACCAGATGCCGCACACCCTGAATAAAGGTGCCAACCAAGGAGTTGGAAGCCACGGGACGTTGAAACAGAACGGCCAGCGCAGACACCTGACCCTTTATCGTAGCCAGCGCCAAACGCTGATCGACACCCGTCTGAAGGAAAGACAGCACACGGGAAACCGAGTACGTGCGGGGTGAAAACCCCCTGGACTCACACCAGGCAAAATAGGCCTTCCAAGTACGGTAATAAACCTTCCCCGAGGAAGACTTCCTCGCGTTGATCAAAGTATGAACGACCTCTGGAGAGAGACCCTTCTCCTTCAGGACCTCGGTCTCAACAGCCAGGCCGTCAAAGCCAGCGACTGTAAAGCAGGATGGTAAATCGGTCCTTGAGACAGTAGATCGTCTCGAAGAGGCAGACGCCAAGGGGCGTCGACCGCCAGATTCACGAGGTCTGCGTACCAGGACCGGCGAGGCCAGTCCGGTGCCACAAGAATCACCGTGCTGCGTTCCGAGTGTAACCTGCGAAGGAACCTGGACAGCAACTGAATCGGTGGAAACGCGTACATCAGCCTGTACTGATGCCACGGGGCCACTAACGCGTCCGACGCGTCTGCCCGAGGGTCGCGCGTCCTTGCCACGAACCTCTTCACCTTGTAGTTGAGGCGAGACGCGAACAGGTCCACATCTGGAAGACCCCACTTCGCGCACAACATCTGGAAGACAGCCGGGTGGAGAGACCATTCCCCCTGATCCAGGGTCTGGCGACTCAGATAGTCCGCCTGCCAGTTCTCCACCCCCGGAATGTGAACCGCCGTTATCGCCGGGACATGAGTCTCGGCCCAAGATAGAATGTCGGCCACTTCTCGAGCCGCTCGGGCACTCCTGGTGCCCCCTTGGTGGTTGATGTAGGCCACCGCCGTGGCATTGTCCGTCTGCACCCGAACCGGGCAGCCCTGCAGTCGGTCCGTCCAGCGATGAAGACAGAGCCTTATCGCACGCAATTCCAGAATGTTGATCGGGAGGGAAGACTCCCCCTCCGACCAGGTCCCCTGGGCGGACAGAACGCCCAGAACACCACCCCAGCCCGACAGGCTGGCATCCGTGGTGATTACCGTCCACGAGATCGGACGAAACGACTTGCCCCCGGACACCAACGGGGACTGGAGCCACCACAGAAGGTTTTCCCTGGTGCGATGACTCAACGAAATCTGAAGATCCAGAGATTGAGGTCGCCCGTCCCACCTGGACAGGATCTCCGCTTGGAGACCCCGCGTGTGAAACTGCGCGAAAGGAATCGCCTCGAAGGCCGAGACCATCAATCCCAGACATCTCATACACGTCCGCAGAGACGAGTGCGGAACGTCCCTGAGGGACCTGACTTCCTCCTGAAGAGTCCTGAGTTTGTCTTCCGGCAGGAAGACCTTCGCCTGCACCGAGTCCAGTATCATTCCCAGATAGGGGAGACGAACCGACGGACTCAGTGCCGACTTTGGAAAATTTATCGTCCAACCAAACTCCTGTAGAGTTTGCATTGTGACAGACAGGTCCTCCTCCAGACCCTGTCTGGTCGCAGACCGAACCAGAATGTCGTCCAGATACCCCAGGACAGAAATGCCCTGGGCCCTCAATAATGCCAGAACCAGTGCAAGCACCTTGGTGAAGACCCGCGGAGCCGAGGCGAGGCCAAAGGGCAACGCCACGAACTGGTAGTGATCCTCCGCAATGGCAAATCGAAGGTATCTCTGATGACCCTCGAATATGGGGATGTGAAGGTACGCATCCTTCAAATCGATGGAGGCCATGAATTCCCCCGGAACGAGGGCAGCCACCACCGAGCGCAGGGATTCCATGCGGAACTTGCGAACCCGCACAGAGCGGTTCAGAGCCTTCAAGTCCAGAATCGGACGAACCTTGCCCTCCTTCCTGGGCACGGTGAACAGATTGGAATAAAACCCCCGAAATCTGTCCCGATGAGGCACCGGAACCACCACTCCCTGAGCCCTTAGGTCCCGCACCGCCAGGTGCAGATCCCGCAGGCGCTCTGGAGACAGTTGAAGATTTGAGGGAAAAAATCTGCTCTCCGGCCGAGAGAGAAACTCGATCTTGTAACCAGATCGAACGATTTCCAGAACCCATCTGTCCCGCACACGGGCCAACCAGGGCTGAAGAAAACCGAGCAAGCGTCCCCCCACCCCAAAACTGGGTGAGGGCGCCCCTTCAGGCTGAACTGTTATGGGCTGCCGGTCCGGATTGGCTTCCCCAGACCAGGGCTTCTTCTGAGAGCCTTGGCCTTTGAACGGTTTGCCCTTGTAGTGCGGCCGAAAGGCACGAAAGGACCCCTGAGGGGGCCGAAAATTAGCATGCTTCTTCCCAGAAGCCCCCTTAGCCTTGGGGAAATGGGGCAAGAGAGTGCTCTTACCCCCGGTGATCCCCTTAATCAACACATCCAGGGACTCCCCAAAAAGGCGAGACCCATCATAAGGCAGATTGGCTAAGGTCTTACGGGAAGATTGGTCTACCGACCAACATTTCAACCAAACCAGGCGGCGAGACAACACCGCCACGCTGTGCACACGTGCAGCCAACGGAATCAGGTCCAGGTCCGCATCACACAGATACACGACACCCTGGTGGATCTGATCCACCATATCCAGGGTCGCCGCCGAGGCCGAATCGGCCACTAGGACGCGCCTAAGCATCTGCGTCCAATTTGCGATCGCCTGGGCCGCCATGAGAGAAGCAAACAGAGCTTTAAGCATAGAACCCGTAACAGAATAAGTATGACGGGCAAGAGACTCCAGTCTCCTATCCGTGGCATCACGGAAAACAGGGGAACCCTCTGCAGGAATCGCAGTGGCTTTGTTCAAAACCGCAATTGCATGATCCACTGGCGGAGGCACACACCACCGTTCATCAGTGGCAGGCGAGAAAGGATAACGCAGCTTGAATTTACTTGGTACCGCAAAAGGCTTGCGCAGATCGCGCCATTGATCCTTAACAGCGCGCTGAAAATCAGCATTGCAGGGAAAAACCTGCGGCGTCCTGCGTTTCCTCTGCGTCCCATAAGCCGCCAAGGCAGTGGGGGGGACACACTTCGTCTTGCAAACGTAGCGTCTGCTTAATCAACTCATCCATGATTGCAAGCTCTTCAGGCGAGCCAGGGGGAGAATTATCAACCCCTTCAACTTCAGCCTCTACCTCAGACCCCACTAGATCAAGAGAGGAGCGGGACCCCGATAAGGAGGTCCCTGCCAGAACAGCCCCATCACCTTCACCCTCAGAATCAGAGGACAGAGCAACTCTGGGCCGTTTAGTAGATTGAGCAGCCACCAGCATTTGCACCTGGGCAGCAAGGCCAGCCACAATAGTGGCAAAATCCCCCCCTGGGGGTGAAACAGCGGTCCCCTGGCTTTCCACCAATACTGTAGGAAACTTGCCCTCCTGAGAATCCATTGCCCCTGTAATGCCAGACAACCAAGGGTTAACTGCCCCCTTTTAGCAAGCGCGGCAAGCGCAGCCCACCGCACCACACTCAGGCACAATGAGACCCCCACAGGGAATATACAAACTGAATACAGGCAATGGATAGCAAGAACAGAAGGATAAAACCTGAGGAGACCCCGCTGCTGCTGCTGCCTCGATCGGTGTTCCTGGAAAGAGGAAGTGATGCTGCCAGGGCGCTCTATGTAAGCCTATGGAGGCTACAAGAAAATGGCCGCCGTGCATGTAAACCATGCGGCCGGAGCGGGCGCCGGTAAAATGGCGTCGTTTCGCGCCGAAAGCGCCGCTCCACAGTGCATAAAAACACACACATTACATCCCAATATAAGGATATATGTTAGATCGCCGCAGCGATCGCTGTATATGCCCAAACATGCCAAGAAAAAACATGCCCCACAGCACACAGCTTCTCACACTGCCCAGCCTGACACACACAGTGTCATACAGCTCCCCCCCCCCCCCTTGCAGCCCACAGCATGCAGCCGAGAGATAGGGAGACAAGCAGTGTGATTAAAGGCAGGTTACACAGTCCCAGACTGAGACCCCCCCCAGACAGACAGGTCCCCACATAAATACACTTACCTCACATGGCGTGGGGAACCCGCACAGGCGAACAAGCCGCTGCACATGAGGCAGGGAGAGTCGCAATTCAAGACGCACACAATGGAGGTTAAGAAACCGCACAGCGTCCGGTGAGGTAGCCACCTCACCAATCATCCCTGCACCGAACAGGGATGGGTCGTTCACTGTGCCAGGAGCGTTACCTGGCTGAACGCTCGATGGCAGACTGGGAAGCCACTGACCCACGACCTGCGACCAGGGGGGATCAGCCCGAGACCCAGTCCGCATGATCCTCTTCGTCCGAAGAACTAACTAATGCTGACAAAAATAACAGCTAAGTAAAGATAGAGAGAAAACTCAAACAAAATATTAAAAAGAAGAAAGAGTCTGGGACAGAAAGTCCCAGCACAGAGAGAGCCAGCCACTCCTGACAAGCTAGACATTAAAACTGAGATATGGTTGCAGGAAGTAGGAGGGTATTGACTGAGGGGACCACCCCTTGAGGGTGGGATATGTTAAAGCTTTATTGTTAACATATTCTGTTGCCTAGCTACTCCTTCGGAGCAAAGTCTAATACCCCATATGTGACGAATATGAAGAGGCGGCGACTGTCGGAGGACGTAAGAGAAATATATATATATATATATATATATATATATATATATATATATATATATATATATATATATATATACACACACACACATGCACAGGTGATCAAATACCACCAAAAGAAAGCTTTGTCTGTGGGGAAAAAAGGACGTCAAATTTGTTTAGGTACAGCGTCGCACGACTGCGCAATTGTCTGTTAAAGTCACGCAGTGCCCAATCGCAAAATACCTTCTGGTCAGGAAGGGGGTAAAATCTTCCGGAGCTTTAAGTGGAGTTCCACCCATTTTCGTAACTTTAGATGTATGTAATCCCCTTTAAAACGACTAACCCCCTGACATGCCACATTTGTCTTTTTTGGGGGGGGGGTACCTAGTTTTGACAGGTACCCGCTCCCACCGCTAGGAGCGCCGCCCTGAGCGGAAGTTTTCGTCTCTCCCTCCCTCCCTGCAATCTTCTGGGACATGTCAGAGGTCCCAGAAGATTGCCGGCCAATCACGACGCATAGCGTAACTCGCGCATGCGCAGTGCGTACCCAGCTGTGAAGCCGCAAACTGTCACAGCCGGGTGCCCACATCAGTGATGCCGGTGCCGCGGAGCAGAGAGGGAGAAGACGGTGCATCGCTGGACCGTGGGACAGGCGAGTGTGCGGTTAGGCTGGAACTCCGCTTTAAGGTATTTACTAGCAAAAAAAAGTTTCCATTGGTAAAAGTCGTTTTAAAGGGGATTACATACATCTATATAATCCAACCTATTAAAAAATGAACTCCACTTTAAGTGGTTAACAGAGGCTGATGCTGTATTGGAGACATGGCTGCGCTGGGAAGAGCTCAGGGGAAGGAAGGCAGAGTGAGGAGCTAGCAGAGGAGAGGAGCCCTCAGCGCCAGAGGGGGCCCTGTGTCTGGCTGTATTAGTAGTGACCCTGGAGGGGCCGGATGGAGGGAAATTTCATTGAATAAAAAGAAGAGGGGTTAATTAACCCCTTTTATTTATGGGGTAGTGACAGTTACAGATAACTTAGCATAGGGATATTTAGGACCATAGCTGTTACTAGGGAAGTTAGTGATCTCGGCTGTGAGGTGATTGGCTCTTATTTCCTGTTGCTAGATTAGGGATCTTTCCTGTTCTATCCCGCTTTTCCCGCCTAACTTGCCTTTATCCAGGATTGGTCCAGAGCTCCCCTGTGAAATCTGGTAGTGATGGGCCTGTGAACAGAGGAGGGATACTCACCTAACAATCTCCTCAGAGCAGTTGGAGGTGCCCCAGCGTAGCTCCACCCACTCACCTCAGGTCTTTGTAGCCAATCCCAAGGGAGCTACTTAACTTCTCCCCCCCGACCTTCAGAGCGCATGCGCCGCACGCGTCAGCGGCTGCATGCAGTGCAAATATCTCCTAAACCATGCAGGTTTAGGAGATATTTTACCTACAGGTAAGCCTTATTATATATAGGCTTATCTGTAGGTAAAAGTCACAAAGCGGTATACTACCGCTTTAAGCCCAGGAGCCTGTCAAATAGTAAATGTAAAATGTTTTAGGTTTCTAGTTCAGCCTAGAGGAGGGATATTGCCCAAAACCAAGTACAGAAAGTCCTAAAACACAGCCGACCCCCACTAGGCTGTCACCTCCCCTTGCTGCAAAAAAAAGGAGAGTGCAATTAATGGAAAACATGGAGTAAGACAGGGCTTGACAAATTTGCCTGAAATCTAGGAGCCAGCTAAAAAAATGTAAGGAGCCAGTTTTTTTTTTTTTTTTTTTAAACTAACAACCAAGCTTTATTTAATAAAACGGATACTAAATTTACACATAAATACGACCAGAACCCCACTCTCCTCTGTAGCGCAATTGGATGGAAACAGACTGTCTGTCTCTTTCCATCCGATGCCATCTGATCCGATCCACGGGATGGATAGAAAATATAACCACCATCCGTCTGTTTTTGGCGGACAGGATCAGATGGCGGCAGATTACCGCTCCATAGAGGAGAATGAAGGGTCCGATCAGGTCTGCCTGAAAAACTGACAGGCGGACCTGATCAGGCAGCCCGTGTGAAAGGGGCCTTCGGCTATGGCATGGCGATGAGGGGGGGAAAAAAAAAAAAAAAAAAAGAGATTATATATATATATATATATATATATATATATATATATATATATATATATATATATATATATATATATATATATATATATATATATATATATATATATATATATATATATATATATATATATTTTTTTTTTTTTTTTTTTTTTTTTATAAGAATTGAAAAAAAAATAAAAAAAAAATATTTTTTTTTAAATTTAAAAAATAAAATAACCACACTCCCTGTCCACTTACCTTTAAGCAAAGGTAAGAGGAGAGGGAGATGAAGCCTGCAAAAACTTCCCCTCTCATCTCCTCTTGGGAAGGAGATGGGAATGCATTGAGAACAGGCAGTGGAAAGCGGAATTTTTGTAAAATCTTACCTGTAAAATTCCTTTCTCTGAGTCCTCCGACAGTCGCCGCCTCTTCATATTCTTCACTAATGGGGGGTTATTGACATTTGCTCCGTAGGAGTGCTAGGCAACAGAATATATTAATATCAAAGCTTTTAGCTGATCCCACCCCCAGGGGGTGGTCCCCTCAGTCAATACCTCCTTGCTTCCTGCATACCAACTCAGTTTCAGTAGAATAGCAGTAGAGTATACAAACAAACCCCAAAAGATGGGCGGGGGCGGCGACTGTCGGAGGACTCAGAGAAAGGAATTTTACAGGTAAGATTTTAAAAAATTCCATTTTCTCTTGCGTCCTCCGACAGTCGCAGTCTCTTCATATTCGTCACTAATGGGGACGTCCCAAGGCAGTGTAGACATGAGGGGTGGGAAAAAAAGCAGCCGCGCCTAAAGCAACGCAGTACCCACATCAGAGAAAGGAACCTTACCAAAGTAAGAGAACCAACTGGGCAACAGGAAAAACGTGCTCAACAGGAGCAACAACCCAGGAAAAAACAAGTAACCTAGGGGTAAAAACACCACAACAGCCAAGGACCCAAACAAGGGACCCTAAAGCACTGCCGCACTAAGAACTTTGCGGCCAAAAGAAGCATCTGCCGATGCCTGAAAATCCACTTTGTAAAATTTGAAGAAGGTGTGAACGGACGACCAAGTCGCCGCCTTACACACCTGGGCCACAGAAGCCCGATGAGGACAGGCCCAAGACGTACTCAGAGAGTGCGCCTTCACAGGCACGGGAGGAACCTTCCCCCTCAAAGCATAGGCCTGTTCAATGGTCTGTCTGATCCATTTGGCGATGGTAGAAGCCGACGCCGCCATGCCCTTCCGAGGTCCAAGAGACAATCCGACTTGCGAAAGGATTTAGTCGATGACAGGTAAACCCTGAGCGCCCTAACAACATCCAGGGAATGTAAAGCCACCTCCTTCGGATGCTTAGGCTTCGCGCAAAGCGAAGGCAAGACAATGTCCTCATTGAGGTGAAATTCAGAAATTCTCTTCGGAAGAAAAGATGGGTTAGGTCGCAAGACCACCTTATCCAAGTGAATCACCAAATACGGAGACTTGCAGGACAGGGCCGCCAGCTCCCTGCGAGCCGAAGTAATCGCCACTAAGAAGGCAACCTTCTTGGACAACTGAGACGAGATCTCCCCGATATTTTCAAAAGGAGCATGTTGCAACACGGACAGAACAAGGTTCTAATCCTATGGAGGCAAAGGCTCCCTCCTAGGAGGGACCAAATGTCGCACCCCTTGAACAAAGGTGCTAACCAAAGAGTTAGACGCCACAGGACGTTGAAAAAGAACGGCCAGCGCAGAAATCTGACCCTTAATCGTGGCCAAAACGCTGGTCACGCCCGTTTGAAGACAAGCCAACACTCTCGACACCGAGTATGAGCGAGGGGAATACCCCCTGGACTCACACCAGGCAAAATACGCCTTCCAAGTACGGCAGTAAATCTTCCCCAAAGAGGCCTTCCTGGCCTTGATCAAAGTGGGAATGACCTCAGGGGAGAGACCCCCATCCTTCAGGCCAACCTGCGAAGGAACCTGGACAGCAGCTGAATCGGTGGAAAGGCATACATCAGGCGATACTGATGCCAGGGCGTCACTAACGCGTCCGAGGCGTCTGCCCGAGGATCGCGCGTCCTTGCCACGAACCTTTCCACCTTGTGATTTAGACGAGACGCGAACAGGTCCACATCTGGGGACCCCCACTTCGCGCACAACATCTGGAAGACATCCGGGTGAAGGGACCATTCCCCTTGGTCCAGGGTCTGGCGGCTCATAATGCGCCCGCCAGTTTTCCACCCCCAGGATGTGAACTGCAGAGATCGCCGGGATGTGCGTCTCGGCCCAAGACAGAATGTCGGCTACTTCCCGAGCCGCCCGGGCACTCCTGGTGCCCCCTTGGTGGTTGATGTAGGCCACCGCTGTGGCATTGTCCGTCTGCACCCGAACTGGACGGCCCTAAAGCCTGTCCGTCCAACGCAGAAGACAGAGATTTATCGCTCGCAATTCCAGAATGTTGATCGGAAGGGAGGATTCCTCCTCCGACCAAGTTCCCTGGGCGGACAAAACGCCCAGAACACCACCCCAGCCCGACAGGCTGGCATCCGTGGTGATCACCGTCCATGACAAGGGACGAAAGGACTTGCCCCCCGACACCGCTGGGGACTGGAGCCACCACAAAAGACCCCTTCGGGTGTGGCAGCTCAACGAAATCCGCAGATCCAGAGATTGCGGACGTCCATCCCACACGGCCAGAACCTCCGCCTGAAGCTCCCGTGTGTGAAACTGGGCGAAGGGAATCGCCTCGAAGGCCGAAACCATCAATCCCAGACACCTCATACACGTCCGGAGGGACGAGCACTGATTGTCCCTGAGGGACCTGACTTCGCACTGAAGTGTCCGAAGCTTGTCTTCCGGCAGGAAGACCTTCGCCTGAACAGAGTCCAGAATCATCCCCAGGTAGGGAAGACGAACCGACGGACATAACGTCGATTTTGGAAAATTTATCGTCCAGCCGAATTCCTGCAGAGTCTGCATCGTGATGGACAGGTCGTTCACCAGACCCTGATTGGTCGCGGACCGAATCAGGATATCGTCCAGATACCCCAAGACAGAGATGCCCTGGGCTCTCAGTAAAGCCAGAACCGGCGCGAGCACCTTGGTGAAAACCCACGGAGCCGAAGGGTAACGCCACGAATTGATAATGATCCTCCGCAATGGCAAATCGAAGGTACCTCTGGTGACCCTCGAAAATGGGGATGTGTAGGTACGCATCCTGCAAGTCGATGGAGGCCATGAATTCCCCCGGAACCAGGGCAGCCACCACCGAGCGCAGGGATTCCATGCGAAACTTGCGAACCCGCAAAAAGCGGTTCAGAGATTTCAAGTCCAGAATCGGACGTACTTTGCCCTCCTTTCTGGGCACAGTGAACAGATTGGAATAGAACCCCCGAAATCTGTCCCGATGAGGCACCGGAACCACCACTCCCTGGGCCCGCAGGTCCCGCACCGCCAGGTGCAGATCCTGCAAGCACTCCAGAGTCAGCTGAAGGTTTGAGGGGAAAAATCTGCCCACCGGCCGAGAGAGAAACTCGATCTTGTATCCAGATCGAACAATTTCCTGAACCCACCTGTCCCGAATGCAGTCCAGCCAGGGTTGAAGAAAACCGAGCAAACGTCCCCCCACCCCAGAAACGGGTGAGGGCGCCCCTTCAGGCCGCATTCTTATGGGCAGCGGATCCGGACTGACCGGACTTCTGCTTACCCGCCCACGGCTTCTTCTGGGAGCCTTGGCCTTTGAAGGGCTTGCCCTTATAGTGGGACCGAAAGGCACGAAAGGACCCCTGAGAGGGCCTAAACGAAGCATTCTTCTTACCACGAACAAACTTATTCTTGTGAGATTGGGGCAAGAGAGTGCTCTTACCCCCAGAAATACCCTTTATCAGAGTATCCAAAGATTCGCCAAAAAGGCGGGATCCCACGTAGGGCAAATTTGCCAGAATCTTGCGAGAAGATTGGTCAACCGACCAACATTTCAACCATATCAGGCGACGGTTCAAGACCGCCACACTAGAAAGGCGCGCCGCCAAAGGGACTAAATCCAAGTCCGCATCACACAAATACATGACACCCTGATGAATCTGATCCACCATAGCCAAGGTTGTCGGGGGGCAGAGTCAGCCACCAGAGTGCGCTTGAGCACCTGCGTCCAATCCGCAATAGCCTGGGCTGCCATAATGGAAGCAAAAATAGGCTTCAGCATAGAGCCAGCAACTGTATAAGCATGACGGGCCAGAGATTCCAATCTCCTGTCCGTCGGGTCCCGGAACACCGGGGTATCCTCAGCAGGGATCGCAGTTGATTTATTCAAAATCGCCACCGCGTGATCCACCTGAGGCGGTACACACCAACGCTCATCAGTAGCTGGTGTAAAGGGATAACGCAGTTTGAACCTACTCGGCACAGCAAAAGGCTTCTTTAAATTGCGCCATTGCTCATCAACCGCGCACTGAAATTCCGTAGAGCAAGGAAAAACCTGCGATGTTTTGCGTTTCCTTTGCGTCCCATAAGAGGACATCAAAGCAGGAGGACATGGTTCATCCTGCAAATGCAGCGTTTGCTTGATAGAAGCAACCAACTCATCCATGAGTGCAAACTCTTCAGACGAGCCAGGGGGAGAATTAGCAACCCCTTCCACCTCAGCCTTCCCGTCAGACCCCACAAGGTCTAGGGATGAGTGAGACCCTGAAAAGGGCACTCCAGCCATAGCAGCCCCATCGCCCCCTGAATCAGAGGAAATAGACACCCTGGGCCGTTTAGTGGATCGCTCAGCCACCAGCATCTGCACCTATGCAGCTAAGTTTGCCACAATAGTGGCCAGATCAGCCCCCTCGGGGAAGCAGCAGCCCCTTGGCCCCCACACCAGGGTGGGAGGAAACTTGCAGTCCTGAGAATCCATGCCCCAGCAAAATAATTAATAAAGGGTACTACCCCTTTAAGATCGCGGCGAGCGCTGCCCACCGCACCCACTGAACACACTAACCCCCACAGGGATAAGAAACTGGGCAAGGAATACAGGAAAAAAGGAGATATAAAACCTGGAGAGCTCACACAGGCTGCTTCGCCGATCGCTGTCCCAGAGGAAAAGGAAGTGATGCAAGACTGACCGCCCCTATGAAGCCTATGCAAGACTACACAAACATGGCCGCTCGGCTGAGGACAAAACCCTGGGCAAAGAGATGGTGCTGACATGTGGGATCGATCGCCGCTCAAAATGGCGGCGTTTGGCGCCAAAAACGTGTGCAGTACCTCACAGGACCTGCCACCATAATTTTTGCCCCAGAAAAATGGCGGATCGCCGCAGCGATCGCCGCACAGCATGTCTTAAATCTTACTGCTTCATATGACACCCCGCAGAGCCCCCCTCTCACAGCCCACACACAGGCAGCAAGTGCACACAGGAGCAGACAGGGAGAACAGCAGCCACACAGACATGCAGGGTCACACAGTCCCAGACTGACAACCAAAAAAGACAGGTCCCCACATAGAGATACACTTACCAGTCCGGATGGCGTGGGGAGCCTGCTCCAGCGACCAAACCGCAGTACTGAGGACAGGGAGTGTCGCAAGCATGACGCAGTGGAGTTGCGGTGCGAAACCGCAATGGCGTCCAGTGAGGTAGCCACCTCACCGATAGCATCCCTGCAGCGAACAGGGATGGGTCGTTCAATGTGCCAGGGCAAAACCTAAGCTGAACGCTCGATGGCAGGCTGGGAAGCCCCTGGCCCTGAGCCCTGGGATCCAGGGTGGCCAGACCGAGACCCAGCTCCGCACGATCATCTTCATCAGAAGAACTAACTAACGCTGGATATAAACAGCTAAGTAAAAGAAAGAGAAAAAAAAAAAACTTCAAATAAAATCAAAAAAGAGAAAAGTGGCTGAGACTAAGAGCCCCAGCACAGGAACAGCCTGCATACTCCTGAGCTAGGCATATGAAACTGAGTTGGTATGCAGGAAGCAAGGAGGTATTGACTGAGGGGACCACCCCCTGGGGGTGGGATATGCTAAAAGCTTTGATATTAATGTATTCTGTTGCCTAGCACTCCCAGCGCCAGTTCCCCATTGGAAGCATCTCTCATCTCACAGAAGAAGGCCGAAAAGCTGGGGCCTCAATTTTCAGACGGCATGGAAGTCCGTGCACTCGGGGAGGAGGTGGGGGCGCAAAAGGGACAGGACACCTCCTGCAGGGCACCCCAGGCGCCAGGTCGCTAATTCTAGTCGCAAATGCGACCTGGCGCCCGGGGTTTGTTGAGCCCTGGAGTAAGCAGACCCCAGTAGCCCTGCACATGCAATAGTGGGGCCTTAGGCTCCCTTCAAACCTGAGCGTATTGTTTTCAGGCTTTTTTTCGGGCGTTTTTTGGAGGCAGGCATTGATATCCAACAAAAATGCTGGTAACCTGCCAAAAAAGCTCATGTACTTTTTTGAGCTTCAGGCTCTGTTCACACCTGAGCGTTTTTCAGCTCATAAAACACTCATCTGTGAAAATCCAAAACGCCCAACAATCAAAATCCCATTCATTTCAATGGCCCCTGTTCACATCTGAACGTTTTGTCCCCTGAAGCAAAACTCCTGAATCTGAAAAAAGTACAGGAGCTTCTTTTGGGCTGATTACCAGCGTTTTTGTTAGATGTCAATGCTTGCCTCCAAAAACGCCTGAAAAACGCTGTAAAAATTGCGGGGGAAAAAAAATATTGCTGTAAAAAAATGCGCAAAAACGCTGCGCTCAAGTGTGAATGCAGCCTCAGGCATTTTGCTTCAGGTGACATAATGCACAGGTGTGAACAGGGGCCATTGAAATGAATGGGGTTTTGCTTGTTGGGGTGTTTTGAGACTTCAGAGAAGAGCGTTTTACGAGCTGAAAAATGCTCAGGTGTGAACAGGGCCTAAGTCCCGGTTCACACTATTGCGATGCGGGAACACTGCAAACCTACTGCGTGTTCCCGCATCACATTCGTAGCACACGCAGTTCACACTGCCATATGCGAATCGCTGGGGGTTGTCAATTCAGAGTTAACGACACCCCCAGATCAGATCGCATATCGCAGTGCGATCTGACAATTCGCACATGAATTGGATCGCACTAGTGTGAACCACCATGCAATCCGATTCTGCTGCGGACCAAAAAAAAAAAAGTCTTATGCGAGTTCACTGCGATTGCAATGCGAATTCAGCCATACAAACTGTATGGCTAAATTCGCACCGCACAGACATCGCATGTGATTTTAGGAGCAGTGCGCTGCGAATCACATGCGATGTCTGTCATCGCAATATTGTGAACCGGCACTAAATGTAGGAAAGAGTTAACAGGTGGCAGCTTCCACTGAAATTATCACTGACTGTGGAAAATTTTACATTTCATTTAGAAATCAAGTTCCCAGAGTCTGGAGGAGGAAGAGTGGAGAGGCTCAGAATCCAAGTGTCATGAGGTCCAGTGTGAAGGTTCTACAATCAGTGATGATTTGTGGAGCCATGTCATCTGCTGGTGTTGGTCCACTGTGTTTTATCAAGTCCAAAGTCCACCCAGCCCCCTACCAGGAAATTCTAGAACACTTCATGCTTCCCTCTGCTGACCAGCTTTCTAGAGATGCGGATTTCATTTTCCAACAGGACTTGGCACCGTCCACACTGCCTACAGCAGGGCTCGACAAACCCCGGGCGCCAGGTCGCATTTGCGACTAGAATTAGCGACCTGGCGCCTGGGGTGCCCTGCAGGTGTACTGTCCCTTTTGCGCCCCCACCTGCTCCCTGAGTGCACGGACTTCCGCGCCGTCCAAAAAATTGAGGCCCCGGCTTTTCGGCCTTCTTCTGTGAGTGAGAGGGGCTTCCAATGGGGAACTGGCGCCCTCTTGTGGTGGCCGGGAGTAATGACTTTCCACTGCCTGTTCTCAATGCAATGAGAGGGAAGTTTTTGCAGGCTTCATCTCCCTATCTAGTTACCTTTGCTTAAAAGGTAAGTGGACAAAAAAAAAATGTATTTTTCTTTTTTTTTTTTTTTCAATTACTGTTAAAAAAAAAAGAGATTCTTTTTTTTTTTCCCCTCATCGCCATGCCACAGCCGAAGGCCCCTTTCACACGGGCTGTCTGATCAGGTCCGCCTGTCAGTTTTTCAGGCAGACCTGATCGGACCCTTCATTCTCCTCGATGGAGCGGTAATCTGCCGCCATCTGATCCTGTCCGCCAAAAACAGATGGATGGTGGTTCTATTTTCTATCCATCCCGTGGATCGGATCAGATGGCATCTGATGGAAAGAGACAGTCTGTTTCCATCCAATTGTGCTATAAGAGTGGGGTTTTGGTCGTATTTATGTGTAAATTTAGTATCCGTTTTATTAACTAAAGCTTGGTTGTTTTAAAAAAAAAAAAAAAAAAAAAAAAAAAAAAAAAAAAAAAAAAAAATGGCGCCTAACTTTTTTAGCTGGCTCCTAGATTTCAGGAAAATTTGTCAAGCCCTGGCCTACAGTAAACCCCCGCTATATCGCGTTTCAGTTTTCCCAGTATATTGCGTTTTTTTCTGTAATATTATTTTACTAATTAAATCATTGAAAATTAAATATTTTTGTGTTTTCCATAGCTCTTGCTCTGTCTCTCAGTATCTTTTACTTTTTTAAATGCGTTTCCATTGTTTTAAAAGTGCGTTTAAGGCCTCTTTCCCACGGGCGTTCCGTGTGTCCGTATATCACCCCATTCGTTTGCGGGTGATATACGGACATAATGCATGTCAATGGGATTGCAGTTGTCAGCGGATGACCATCCGCTGACATCCGATTTTCGTCCTTTCAGTTCTGTTCTGTTTTTTTGGAACGGAACAGAACCCTATTTTTCTTCCGTTTAACCACTTCCATACCGAGTCATGTAAAATTACGTCGGCAAAGTGGTTGTCTAGATCCGGGCCGCCGTCATATGACGTCGGCCCGTTCTAGCTGCTACTGCGCGCCCCTGGCGGCGCGCAGCGGCGCGATCAGGGATGAGGCTCGTCCCTCGGACATAGCCCATCACTGATCAAGGTAAACAGCCAATAGAAATTGGCTGTTTACCACGTGATCGGCTGTGTCAATCACAGCCGATCACATGAGCGGCTCCAGCACGAGCCGCTCGTTCTCTCTGCAATGCGCGCCCCCGGGGGCGCGCAGAGCAGCGATCAGGGACGAGGCTCGTCCCTCGGACAGAGTCGATCCCCGATCTAGGTAAAGAGCCAATGAAATTGGCTCTTTACCACGTGACCGGCTGTGTCCAATCACAGCCGGTCACAAATGTCAACAGAGAACACAGTAACTAGCTGTCACCGTGTTCTCCTCCTCACACACTGATCCTGTGTGAGGAGGAGATTGTGGTAACAGCTAGTTACCAACTACAGTGCACCCCAAACACACTGATTTCCCCCCCCCCCCCCAATAAAGAGCACCTGTCACTAGCCCATCAAAGTACCCGAGTACCTGTCACCAGCCCATCAGGTACTCAGATGACAGGTACTCGGTTACTCTGATGGGCTGGTGACAGGTATTCGGGTATTCTGATGACAGGTACTCAGGTACTCTGATGACGGATACTCTGATGACAGGTACTCGGGTACTTTGAGTACCTGTCAACGGAGTACCCGTAATCAGAGTACCTGAGTACCTCCCACCTACCAATCAGAGTACCCGAGTACCTTCCACCTGCTCATCAGAGTACCTGACGCCTGAAGTACCCAAGTACTTGCCGCCTGCTCATCAGTACCCATCACTACTCATCAGTACTCATCAGTACCTATCACGTATCAGTACTGATCATCAGTACCCATCAGTACAGTATCACCTATCACCTATCAGTCAGTGAGTACTACTCATCAGTACCTATCACCTGCCTGTCACCTGCCCATCAGAGTACCCGAGTACCTGTCACCTGCCTATCGGAGTACCCGAGTACCTGCCACCTGCTCATCAGTACCAGAGTACCTGTCACCTGCCCAACAAAGTACCCGAGTACCTGTCACCCTTCATACAGCCACCATGTCCAAGTCCAAAAAGGTTTATATACGTCGTCCGTTTAAACCTAAATACCGGTGTTATGGCAGCAGATAGCTGCCATAACCCTGGTATTTTTTTAAACGGTGGACGGTTGGCTTTCCGATAAGGGTGGTCCCAGCGGCGGATTCGCCGTGGGATCACCCTTCCGGGATGGCGGAAGAGGCGCCCCCCCCCCCCCTCCCGACGCGTTCCGGTCCTTTTCCCCGCTTACCGGACCCGCCGGCAGCGGGGAAAACGATCCGGTCCCGAATCCTCACAGACAGGATGTCGAGTGAGGGCAAGCTTGCCCTCACTTGACTCTATGGTCTTGGAGGACCGGAGCTACGGAAAATGTTGTTGCCTAGCAACCGGTTTAAAGGTCCTTTTTTTTTTTTTTTTTTTCATTTTATATTATAATTATTTTTTTTTTTTTTTCTATCTTTTAGTGTACTTGTGAGATCTGAGGACTTTTTGACCCCAGATCTCACAAAAAAAGAGGTCCTGTCGTGCCTATTTCTATTACGAGGAATATTTACATTTCTTTTAATAGAAATAAAAATGATCAATTTTTTTTTTTTTTTTAAACGGTGTAAAAATAAAAAAAAATAAATAAAATAAATAGTAAAAAAAAAAAAAAAAAAAATTAAAGCGCCCTGTCCCCGTTAGCTCGCGCGCAGAAGCGAATGCATACAGAAACCCCGCCCACATATGTAAACGGTGTTCAAACCACACATGTGAGGTATCGCCGCGATCGTTAGAGCAAGGGGAATAATTTGAGCCCTAGACCTCCTCTGTAACTCAAAGATGGCAACCTGTAGAAATTTGTAAATTGTCGCCTATGGGGATTTTTAAGTACCAAAGTTTGTCACCATTTCGTGAGCGTGCGCAATTTTGAAACATGACATGTTGGGTATCTATTTACTCGGCGTAACATTATCTTTCACATTATGGAAAAAAATTGGGCTAACTTTACTGGTTTCTTATTTTTTAATTAAAAAAAGTGAATTTTTTCCCAAAAAAATTGCGTTTGGAAGACCGCTACGCAAATACGGTGTGATAAAAAATATTGCAATAATCTCCATTTTATTCTCTAGGGTCTCTGCTAAAAAAAAAATATATAATGTTTGGGGGTTCTAAGCAGTTTTCTAGCAAAACAACTGATTTTAGCTTGTAAACACCAAATGTCAAAAATAGGCCTAGGCAAGTGGCTAGGATGCATGATGATGCTCCTTGGATGTTAGGCCCCTCTATATGGCTAGGCTGTGAAAAAGTCTCACACATGCGGTATTGCCATACTCAGGAGGAGTGGCAGAATGTATTTTGGGGTGTCATTTTTGTGTGTACATGCTATGTGTTAGGAATATCCTATAAATTGACAACTTTGTGTAAAAAAAAAAAAGTTTTCATTTTTTTCCCACATTTTCCAAAAACCTGTGGAAAAAAATGATATGTTCAAACGACCCATAATGCCTCATAGAATATACGTTGGAGTGTTTGCTTTCCAAAATGGGGTCATTTTGTGGACTTTTCCATTGTATTGGTGCTCTAGGGCCTTGAAAAGTGTGATAGGTAGTAAGAAAGTTTTATGTGTATTTATGCTCCTAGAACGCCTGAATGTGCTTCTTGGACGTGGAGTCTCTTTTTGTGGCCAGGCTGTGTAAAAGTCTCACACATGTGGTATCGCCATACTCGGAAGGAGTAGCAGAATGTATTTTTGGGTGTAATTTTTGCTGTGTACATGCTATGTGTTAGAAATAGCTTATAAATTGACAACTTTGTGGGAAAAAAAAAAAAGAAAAAAAAATTCTCTCTTCATTTTCCCAAGAATTGTGGGAAAAAATTACAACTTCAAAAAACTCACCATGCCTCTTACTAAATACCTTGGACTGTCTACTTTACAAAAAGGGGTCATTTGGTCGGTATTTGTACTGTCCTGACATTTCAGGGCCTCAAGAAAGGAGATAGGCAGTCAGTACATCTGGTGTGATCAATTTTCAGTAATTGGTACCATAGCTTCTAGACTCAATAACTTTCACACAGACTAAATAATATACACTAATTTGGGTTAATTTTACCAGAGACATGTAGCAGTATACATTTTGGCCCAAATGTATGAAGAAAAATTAATTTTTTGCAAAATTTCATAATTGAAACTAAAAAAAAAGTGTTTTTTTTTCAAAATTTTTGCTCTTTTTTTGCATATATCACGAAAAAAAAAACCCCCAGTTGTGATCAAATACCACCAAAAGAAAGCTCTATTTGTGTGAAAAAAATGATAAAAATTTTGTTTGGTTACAGTGTAGCATGACTGAGCAATTGTCATTCAAAGTGTGAGAGTGCTGAAAGCTGAAAATTGGTCTGGGCAGGAAGGGTGTCTAACTGCTCTGTATGGAAGCGGTTAAGAAACGGAACGGATGCAAAAATCGGATGTCAGCGTTGTCATCCGCTGACATCCGCAATCCCAATAGACATACATTATGTCCGTATATCATCCGCAAACGGATGGGATGATATGCGGACATACGAAGCGGATGACACAAATGTCATCCGTGTCCGTGAAAAAAAAAAAAAAGTGCCGGAGCAGAGAAAAAAACAAAAAAAAAAAAAAACACGGAGCGGCCGTGTGAAAGAGGCCAGAAGACCTTAAAAAAAAAAAAACAAAAAAAAACAAAAAAAACATGCCTACACTGTATTTTAATAGGGTTTTTCTATTTCGCGGATTTTCACTTTCCGCAGGTGGGTCCAGAACGTAACCCCTGCGATGGAGGGGGGGGGGGGGTTTACTGTATAGTACCAATCACCTGGTCACATGATCATGGTAGAACTGCTTTATTGGCCAGCAAACTTGCCTGACCTAAACCAATCTGTGGGGTATTGTCAAGATGAGAGACACCAGACACCGCAATGCAGAGGAGCTGAAGGCCGCTATCAAAGTAACCTGGGCTTCCATAACACCTCAGCAGTGCCACAGGCTGATCACCTTCATGCTACGCCGCATTGATGCAGTAATTCATGCAAAAGGAGCCCTGACCAAGTATTGAGTGCATATTATACTGCACATGGACACACTTTTCAGTAAGTCAACATTTCCGTATTAAAAATCCTTTTTTTTTTTTTTATTGGTCTTATGTAATATTCTAATTTTCTGACATACTGCATTTTGGGTTTTCACTGGCTGTAAGCCAAATTCATCAAAATTAAAAGAAAAATGCTTGAAATATATCCCTGTGTGTAACGCATCTATATAAAATGTATAGGAGGAGTTTCACTTTTGGAATTTAATTACTGAAATTAAAAATTAACCTTTTGATGAGATTTTAGTAGATGCACGTGTGTGTATAATATATATATATATATATATATATATATATATATACATATATATATATATATATATACATACACACATATACACGCGACAGGGACTGATGTGAATGTACAATGTATATGTAAAGCGCTGCGTAAATTGACAACGCTATACAAGTACCTGGAAAAAAAAAATTTATATATATATATATATATATATATATATATATATATATATATATATATATATATATATATATATATATATATATATATATATATATATATACACACATATATACACACACACACACACGTGCATCTACTAAAATCTCATCACAAGGTTAATTTTTAATTTCAGTAATTCAATTCCAAAAGTGAAACTCCTCATATATTTTATATAGATGCGTTACACACAGGGATATATTTCAAGCATTTTTCTTTTAATTTTGATGAATTTGGCTTACAGCTAGTGAAAACCCAAAATGCACACACACACACACATATATATATATATATATATATATATATATATATATATATATATATATATACATACATACATACATACATACATACACACATATATATATATATATATATATATATATATATATATATATATATATATACATACACATACACATACACACACACACACACACACACATCTTAGATTGAGCCCTCTGATTCCTACTGTATTAAAATGCATTGTATTTTGTACTGCCCACCCTCAAGTTATAAAGAGCTGGGTAAACTATCGGCGCTATACAAATCCTATATAATAATAATATACATATACACTTTTTTAAGAATAATGGTATTTATAATAGTTGCACTTTTTTTTTTTTTGGCAAAAAAAAAAAAAAAAAATGCATGCTCTTTTTTTTTTTTTTTTTTTTTTTCTTTTTTAAAAGTGAACTGATTCTTTAAAATGCAAAAAGCATTTGGATGGGAAGTGTACCCCAGATGCAGGCACAGCAAAAAAAGACCCCCCCTGTCATGTTCGGACATGATCCATGCAATGCACACAGTAGGATGGATGGCAGCTACAGGGTTAGAACACCCAATGAGGCGGCTTCTACTTTTCATGCTGCGCAGTTTCAATGGCATTTACTGTCCCCATAATACTTCTCCCCCCAGCATGTGAAGAGCGACAAAATAAAGCATCATTCTTCTGCAGTCATCTATATTACAGTCTCCTGCACTGGGGGAGAACGATTGTCATGTAAACGCTCAGGCCTTGTTCACATGTGCTTCAGCCTATAGAAGGGTGGAATGTGCAACAAACTTTTGCAAAGCATTTCTTTGGACATTCCTTTGTTAATGGACTATAAAATGATTACTTCCCCACATCAAACAATTCTATGCAGTACTTACTAGAATTCTTTAGGGTGGAGCCGACTGATGGTGAAGCCTTCTTTCTCCAGCAGGTGTCTTCTTCTAATTTCTGACTGCGCACAGCAACTCCCTCTCTGCTCTCCGCACCTTCTACTGTGCAGGAAGCACGTGGGCGGGGTATAAATACTGCTGGCATAGGCGGGAAATCATTGCTCCTGGAATGGGCGGGGAATACCTGCAGCTATAGGAGTCTTTTTTATTCTTTTTTTTATGCTCCTAAAGCAGCTCTACTGTATGTTATGGAATGTGCACCATGTGTTATTTATATTATAGAGAAGCGTTCAGGGGGCATATAAGAAAATAGAAAAAATTCCCCAAACCTGCATTCAGAAGTAATCCAACCCCCCCCCCCCAAAACCTGCATCCAGGAGTTATCCAGACACCCCCCCCCAAACCTGCATTCAGAAGCTATCCAACCCCCCCCCCCCAAACCTGCATTCAGAAGTTATCCAGACCCCCCCCCCCCAAACCTGCATTCAGAAATTATCCAGACCCCCTCCCCCCCAAACCTGCATTCAGGAATTATCCAGCCCCCCAAACCTGCATTCAGGAGTTATCCAGACCCCCCCCCCCCAAACCTGCATTCAGAAGTTATCCAGACCCCCCCAAACCTGCATTCAGAAGCTATCCAACCCCCCCCCCCCCAAACCTGCATTCAGGAGTTATCCAGACCCCCCCCCCAAACCTGCATTCAGGAATTATCCAGCCCCCCAAACCTGCATTCAGGAGTTATCCAGACACCCCCCCCCCCCCAAACCTGCATTCAGGAGTTATCCAGACCCCCCCAAACCTGCATTCAGAAGCTATCCAACCCCCCCCCCCCCAAACCTGCATTCAGAAGTTATCCAGACCCCCCCCCCCCCCCAAACCTGCATTCAGGAGTTATCCAGACACCCCCCCCCCCAAACCTGCATTCAGAAGTTATCCAGACCCCCCCCAAACCTGCATTCAGAAGCTATCCAACCCCCCCCCCCCCAAACCTGCATTCAGAAGTTATCCAGACCCCCCCCCCCCAAACCTGCATTCAGGAGTTATCCAGACCCCCCCAAACCTGCATTCAGAAGCTATCCAACCCCCCCCCCCCCAAACCTGCATTCAGAAATTATCCAGACCCCCTCCCCCCCAAACCTGCATTCAGGAGTTATCCAGACACCCCCCCCAAACCTGCATTCAGAAGTTATCCAGACCCCCCCAAACCTGCATTCAGAAGCTATCCAACCCCCCCCCCCCCCCAAACCTGCATTCAGAAGTTATCCAGACCCCCTCCCCCCCAAACCTGCATTCAGGAATTATCCAGCCCTCCAAACCTGCATTCAGGAGTTATCCAGACCCCCCCAAACCTGCATTCAGAAGCTATCCAACCCCCCCCCCCAAACCTGCATTCAGAAGTTATCCAGACCCCCCCCCCCCAAACCTGCATTCAGAAATTATCCAGACCCCCTCCCCCCCAAACCTGCATTCAGGAATTATCCAGCCCCCCAAACCTGCATTCAGGAGTTATCCAGACACCCCCCCCCCCAAACCTGCATTCAGAAGTTATCCAGACCCCCCCCAAACCTGCATTCAGAAGCTATCCAACCCCCCCCCCCCCAAACCTGCATTCAGAAGTTATCCAGACCCCCTCCCCCCCAAACCTGCATTCAGGAGTTATCCAGACACCCCCCCCCCAAACCTGCATTCAGGAGTTATCCAGACCCCCCCAAACCTGCATTCAGAAGCTATCCAACCCCCCCCCCCCAAACCTGCATTCAGAAGTTATCCAGACCCCCCCCCCCAAACCTGCATTCAGAAATTATCCAGACCCCCTCCCCCCCAAACCTGCATTCAGGAATTATCCAGCCCCCCAAACCTGCATTCAGGAGTTATCCAGACACCCCCCCCCCCCCAAACCTGCATTCAGGAGTTATCCAGACCCCCCCAAACCTGCATTCAGAAGCTATCCAACCCCCCCCCCCCCCCAAACCTGCATTCAGAAGTTATCCAGACCCCCCCCCCAAACCTGCATTCAGAAATTATCCAGACCCCCTCCCCCCCAAACCTGCATTCAGGAATTATCCAGCCCCCCAAACCTGCATTCAGGAGTTATCCAGACACCCCCCCCCCCAAACCTGCATTCAGAAGTTATCCAGACCCCCCCAAACCTGCATTCAGAAGCTATCCAACCCCCCCCCCCCAAACCTGCATTCAGAAGCTATCCAACCCCCCCCCCCCAAACCTGCATTCAGAAGTTATCCAGACCCCCCCCCCCCAAACCTGCATTCAGAAATTATCCAGACCCCCTCCCCCCCAAACCTGCATTCAGGAATTATCCAGCCCCCCAAACCTGCATTCAGGAGTTATCCAGACCCCCCCCCCCAAACCTGCATTCAGGAATTATCCAGCCCCCCAAACCTGCATTCAGGAGTTATCCAGACCCCCCCCCCCCCCCAAACCTGCATTCAGGAATTATCCAGCCCCCCCCCCCCCCAAACCTGCATTCAGGAGTTATCCCGCGCAATTCACGCCTGTATGTGCACAAACATGGTCATATGCACATTAAATTTACTCTAATGGCTAGAATAAATTTGAAATAAATAGAATACATTTTGAAATTTAGCATTTGCATGGGAGCTGCTTAACCACTTACCGACCGGTCACGTTGACTGTACTGCGGCAAAGTGGTTCGTTATCGTCCAGCGCCGTAGTACTATGTCGCTGGACTCCTCCCCCTGTAGGCGGTGCGCTCCCGCTGTTTTCAGTCACCGCGGGAGTCGGGCCAGGGGAGGAGCGGCGGCGATCATAGCTGCTCTTCCCCGATCGTCGGGGAATCTAGTTTGGAGATCCACCCGCCTGTGTAAACAGAGCGGGCGGATCTCCTCAGTGACAGGGAGTGACAGATCGCAGTGTTCGGATCCGATCTGTCCCTGTGTCACTCAGTCACCTCCCCCCACACACGTCAGTAAGCACCAGGCATACATTTACCCCTCCCTCTCCAATAAAATTAACCCCTTCCCTGCCAGTGTCATTTTTACAGTAACAGTGCATTTATATAGCACTGATTACTGCAGTAATGTCACTGGTAACCCCAAAAGTGTCAAAAATGTCAGTCAAGGGTCCGATCTGTCTGCCGCAGTCCCGCAAAAAAAAAAAAAAAAATTTGCACAGGTGATCAAATACCACCAAAAGAAAGCTCTGTTTGTGGGGAAAAAAAAAAGGTCAAATTAGTTTAGGTACAGCGTCGCACGACCGCGCAATTGTCCGTTAAAGTCACGCAGTGCCGAATCGCAAAATAGGCCCTGGTCGGAATGGGGGTAAAATCTTCCGGGGCTTAAGTGGTTAACTGTTCCTGCAGTGCCATTACTCCAGTCAATTTCCGGATATTTAAAACCAATGCAGCACAGAGCTATGCGGTTTTGTAAAAGGGTCCTATACTACTTTGGTTTGATTCAAACGAGATTTTGGCCCCATAGAACATGCAGACCAAATCCAAAACACAACCAAGTTGCACTAAGGCCCCTTTTACACTTATGCGACTTCAAAGTCGCGCAATTTTGCCGCGACTTTGTTGCCGTGATTTTGACTGGGCTTGAATGTCTTTGGCCTTAAAACGCTTCAAAATCGTGCAGGGACTACTTTGAAGTGGGTGCGACTTCAAGTCGCACAGATATGAACGGTACTCATTGTAAATAATGGAGAACACCTAGTCATGCGATTTTGCAGTCCCAAATCACATGACATGTCGCACAAGTGTGAAAGGGGCCTTAATTGCACTGAAAATTGGATCAAATTGCAGCCGCAGGAAGGTGAACCTAGCCTAATCATGCGGAACATTATGAGCAGACATTTATACAATGAAGTTTATTCACACGACCAAAAATAACAAGTTCAGCTACACAAAATTTTGGAAAGTTTACAACTTTGAGTTCCAAATAACTGACTCTTCAGAAACACACATATGCCTTCTGGTCAAAACAACACGCAGGCATTGCACAGGTTTTCATTTAAATTGTATTTTTTTTATTGCACAATTTGGCCACCAGGTGGAAGCGTTCTCCTTACTATGACTATCCACGGTTAAAGGGCCTCTATCAGCCACTATTGCTGGAAAAAGTGTGTGATTTTGAATAAAGCAAAAATCATTTTTATTGTGCATCAGGTTTTCCAGACATTGGGCCTGATGTGGGTCGGCCATTGTTACCGGTTACCTCTCCAGCACATGTGAGCTTTGACCCTAGGTGTGAGAACTGAGACAATGACAATTCCAGCATCTATTGTATTTAGGGGATGGGAGAAGGGAATGAGTGGGATACTCCTCTATCTCAACTAGGTACAGTTTTGGGACTCTTTTGGCAAAAATGCCCGTTAACACTGTCTTGACGCTAGCCAACGCTTCCTGATGCTTGAATACACTAATGCCCCGTACACACGTACCGATTGTCGGCCGTAAATATTCGGCCGACGACCGATCGGCCAATTGTAGGCTTGTTAGTATGATGCTTCCGACAGCGCATTTTCGGCCAAACAGAATCTGTCGTGCAGGCATTAAAATTTTTGTTGGCCAACACCAGAACGGCCGATTGTTCGCCAGTCAGTACAGATTTCGGCCGACAGACAGCAGATTTGCAAGACTGGGCATGCTCAGAAAAGAAAAAAAGACAAGGAAAGTGAACCATCACATGACATCACTTCTGCAGTCGGCTGTTGTTGGCCGACAAAATTTGTGTGCAGTCTTTTGCAGTTTTCAACAGACACGACAGCCCTGGACAAAAGACGGCCGATCGTTCAGCCGACGATCGGTACGTGTGTACGGGGCTTTACACTGCAAGCTGTGCTGGAACCTCAACTTTAATTCAGAAGATCCAGGACTGTATAACACTGGACTCCTGAAACTGCTTTACTCCAAAAGTCACTGAACAGGCCCTGCGCTGGCTTGAGGTAGCGCTCTTTGAGAATTCCTGTGATACTGCAACTCTATACTGTACACTGAGTCTTCAGGGCCCAAAACTGCTGGCGCCCCCTTTACACTTAGGGTCCTCAACCTAGGTACCCCCTCTAATACTTCAAGGTCCTCCGACTTTACAGCTAACTGGCACTGGATCCCAGAACCTTCTCCGGAGTGGTCCCCTCTAACACTAGGTAGACCCCCAGGGGCAATCCTCAGTACTCGCGACCTGTGTAGGCTTTCCTGGGACTGGACCTCTCTCTCTCTGCTGGTTCTCAGCACACCGGATCCCCTTAGCTCAACTCAGCACCCTCTGGATTCTCAGGCAGCACCCAGAGACATCCACCTTCCTCTGACAGGAGGAGAGACAGCCACACTCTCCTTCCTGGGACTCTGCGCCCACCAAAGACGATGAGTTATGCACCCCTCTCAAACCTATACCGACTCTCAGAATCCTCTGCGGCAGAATCTGCCTTCTGGGGTAGTTACAAGCCCAAATGTTTCTCTGATTGGGTTTCCTCCACTGCCCAATAAAAAGCCTCTCACAGGGCCAGTGGGGAGACTCCCCTCTCAGCAGACACAAGTGGGAGCCATGACAACCTACCTGGAAATCATGGCTCTGCTTTTAGGCAGACAAAGCACATTATATTTTACCTAGCACCTACCTGTAGGGTGCTACAATTGCAGTAAAATTGAATGCATCACAAGACACGCTCTACATGCATCTTTCATCCTTAATTATTTTAAAATTTCCTCCCTGCAAATGTGAGATCATGATTGATAACACACTTCTTAAAGTTAATTTTACATTTTCAGTGCGTTATCCATTTACATTGCTTTTTAAAAGTCGTTTGAAAGATGCAGCAAGCAGGATTTTTTCACTTCATTGTGAAAACACAAATTCTTCATAAACTGTAATGAAAAAAACAGTTTTTCCCTTGAATTTCAGGGCACCACAAATGGTTGTTTAGCCCCCATTTACAATAATTGCGGCTGTGAAATTGGGTGACTTCATCTAAAAAAAAAATAAATAAATAAATCGCACTTTCAAAGCCACATGTCAGTGCGACTTGGAAGACGTCTCTGTGGCTTAATGCACAGATGTCTATGCAAGTCACACCCAAAATCACCAAAAGGAGTGCAGGAACTACTTTTTCAAATCGGTGCAAAGTCAGCATGGCACAGATTTGAACAGTGCGATTGCCAGCAATAGGGTGCGACTTGACCTGTCAAGTCGCTTCAATGTGAACAAGGCTTTAATTACAGTTATAATATGGTGGTGTGAACAAGCCCAACAAAAGCACCCCATAAGAGGAGTACTGCTACTTACCTCTTCCACAGCTTCATAAAATACTGGCATGGATACTCATCTAAACTCGCCTGATCAAGCCCACCAGGAAACTGTCAGCTTGACTGGGCCAATCATCTGACACCAGGGGATTTTTAACCCCCCACCACGTGTATACAATGGGTGTGTATTCATGCAGCTGTGGGGCAGGAAGGCCTGGGCTGCATATAATTGGCCCTGTAAAGGTGGTGGCTTTCTGGGGGGGGGGGCTTGCCCAGGTGAGTTTAGATGAGGATCCGAACACACCTGAACTAATCACTAACAGCTATCAGTCTCAGAGGATTGCTCCAAATGTGTTCACTGCTCAATTGATCACTACAAAAAGTTGAGCCCCGTACACACGCACAGATTGTTGGCTGTAAATTGTCGGCCAACGTCCGATCGGCCGATTGTAGGCTTGTTAGTATGATGCTTCCGACAACCAACTGCGAATTTTCGGCCGAAAAAAATCTGGTGTGCAGGCTATAAAATTTTTGTTGGCCGTCAACACAACGGTCGATTTTCCGTCAGTCAGTACAGATTTCGGGCAGACAAAAATCAGATGAGCAAGACTGGGCATGCTCAGAGAAGAAAAAACACACGGCAAGTCAACCAGCACATGACATCACTTCTGAAGTTGGTTGTTGTTGGCCGACAAAATTCGTGTGCAGTCTAGAGCACATTTCAACCAACACAACAACACTGGACAAAAGACGGCCGATCGGTCGGCCAACAATCGGTGCGTGTGTACGAGGCTTTACTACATACTTTGCAGGTTAGCGACCCATTTACTGCAATACATGAACTGCGGTGCCATTCATATTGAATGAATGGCACACAATGCACTATTGGGCCTCATTCATATAAACAGGTTACTGATGTTATTACAAATGAGTTTTCTAGGAGAAAAGCTCCTGTACAACCATCAGTAAAATACTTGCGCCTAACCACTTGCCCTCCGGAAGGTTTACCACCGTCATGACCAGGCCATTTTTTTACAATACTGTACCTAATAATTGCGCGGTTGTGCGACACTGTAGACAAATAAAATGTATGTCTTTTTTTTTACCAAACAAATAGAGCTTTCTTTTGATGGTATTTGGTCGCCTCTGTGGTTTCTTTTTTTTTTTCATCTATAAACAAAAAAAAAATAATAATAATTTAAAAAACTATCAGCGCAGTATGAAACCTAAAAAAATGTGATCAGCTGCAAACACTAAGGGCTCTTTCACACGGAGCAGACCGCATTGCGATCCGCTCCGGGACTTTTTTTTTTTTTTCACGGAGCGGATGACACTTGTGTCATCCGCTCCGTATGTCCGCATATCATCCCATGCGTTTGCGGATGATATGCGGACATAATGTATGTCTATGGGCATTGCGGATGTCAGCGGATGACACCGCTGACATCCGATTTTCCTTCCTTTCCGTTTTTTGAACGGAAGAAAAATAGGTTTCTGTTCCGTTCCAAAAAACGGAACAGAACTGAAAGGAAGAAAATCGGATGTCAGCGGATGGTATTCCGCTGACATCCGCAATGCCATTGACTTACATTATGTCCGTATATCATCCGCAAAAAATAGGATGATTTGCGGACAAAGGTCCCTTTCACCCATGCTGTCCGTTTGCCCGTTTTTCATCCATCCGTTGACGGATGAAAAACGGACATCAATGCATCTCTATGTAAAAACGGATAACAACGGATGATCATCCGTTAACATCCGTTTTCATCCGCTTCCGTCAATGTCCGTTTTTTTGAACGGATGAATGCCCTATTTTTCATCCCTCAAAAAAACGGATCGGACGAAAAACGGATGAAAACGGATGACAACGGATGAAAAACGGACAACAACGGATGAAAAACGGATAACAACGGATGAAAAACAGATGAAAAACAGATGAAAAACTGATACATTTGACGTGACTGAACTGATGTGAAAGGGGCCTAAAATGTGATCCCACTACACAAATAAATGATTCAGTAAATAATATGTGTTGCGCTAACACATATTATTTACTGAATTATAAACAAAAAAAGGCCGACAATTTTGAACAAAAAAAAAACAATATTTTTTACTTTCTGCTATAAAACATATCCAATAAAAAAAAAAATTTTAGGCCAATATGTATTCGGCTACTAGGGTCGCCACCTCATCCCTTTAATCCAGGACACATTAATTACACAGTTCTGAGGCTGATATAATGCAAACAATGCCTCACACACACGATCAGATAATTGTACGGAAAAAAAATCGCTTTCGAATTGATCGCACCATAATCTGATCGTTAGTACACAGCTTTGGACAGCCGATCACGACATTTTTTCCAACAAAATCCAAAGGGACAAACACGAAAACTTATGTCGTACGATAGCTTAGCGAACGACAATCGTTTAACTACTTGCCGACCGCCCCACGCAGATTTACTGCAGCAGGGCGGCTTGGCTGCGCATAATCAGGTAGATCTAAGTGATTATGTGCATGTGGTCTCGCGCCGCCAGAGCCACGCTCCCGCTGTGATTTGACACAGTGGGAGCCAGACCGTGGGAGGAGCGGGCGCGATCGCCGTCCGCCTCCCGCGATCTTCAGGGAAACTGACAGGAGACCCGCCTGTCTATGTAAACAAAGCAGGCGGCTCTCGTGTCAAATAGGCACAGTGAGATTGTGTGTACCAGCTAAGCTGAAACACCAATCTCTGTGTGCCTGTCACAGAGCCCTCCCCCGCACAGTTAGTAAGTACAATTTAGGAACACACTTAACCCCTTGATCACCCCCAGTATTAACCCCTTCCCTGCCAGTGTCATTTATACTGTAACAGTGCATATTATTTAGCACTGATCACTGTATTGGTGTCACTGGTCCCCAAAAAGTGTCACTTAAGCCCCGTACACACGTTCCGAATGTCGGCCGAACAATCGGCCGTCTTTTGTCCGGTGCTGTCCTGTCGGCTGAAAACTGCAAAAGACTGCACACGAATTTTGTCGGCCAACAACAGCCGACTGCAGAACTGATGTCTTGTGATGGTTAACTTTCCTTGTCTTTTTTCTTCTCTGAGCATGCCCAGTCTTGCTAATCTGCTGTCTGTCGGTCGAAATCTGTACTGACTGTCGAACAATCGGCCGTTCTGGTGACGGCCAACAAAAATTTTATAGCATGCACACCCGATTCTGTTCGGCCGAAAAGTCGCTGTCGGTTGTCGGAAGCATCATACTAACAAGCCGACAATCGGCCGATCGTTCGGCGGCTGAATATTTACGGCCGACAATCGGCCAATCGTTCGGCGGCCGAATATTTACGGCCGACAATCGGCCGATCGTTCGGCGGCCGAATATTTACGGTTGACAATTGGTACGTGTGTACGGGGCTTAGCTGTCAGATTTGTCTGCCGCAATGTCGCAGTCCCGCTAAAAATCGCTGATCGCCGATCGCCAATAAAAACAACAAAAAAAAATAAAAAGTCCAAAAATCTATCCCATAGTTTGCAAAGCCTATACCTTTTTGCGCAAACCAATTAATATACGCTTTTTGGGGGTTTTTTTAACCATAAATATGTAGCAGAAGACAAATTGGCCTAAACTGATAAAAAAAACTTTGATTTTTAATTTTTTTTTATTGGGAATGTTTTATATCAGTTAGTAAACAGTTAGTAAAAAATATATAAAAAATTTTTTTCAAAATTGTCGCTTTTTTTGTTTATAGCGCAAAATTAAAAAAATCGCACAGGTGATTAAATACCATCAAAAGAAAGCTCTATTTGTGGGGAAAAAAAGGACATCAATTGTATTTGGGTACAGCGCTGCATGACCGCGCAGTTGTTAAAGCAACGCAGTGCTGAATCGCAAAAAATGGCCTGGTCATTAAGGGGGTAAAACCTTCCAGGGCTGAAGTGGTTAATCAGTACAGTATGTATTCGCTAAAAATCGATAGACAAGGACCACGCATGATCAGAAACACGAAAATACCCTGGAAAAAGCCTGGCTGCCATTGTTTTTGTTTTGCACCATCTGATACGTAGCTACGCAACCAGGAAGCTTTTCCAGAATCGTATAAAAAAAATCATGCGTTTAGTACATATTGTTGAATTCAAATCTAGTATCATGCAACAAAATGCGAACGATAAGTCGTCTGATTATCTGATCGTGTGTACGAGGCATTAGGCACCAAGTGAGTTTAACCACTAGCCAACCGCCGCCGGACCATATACGGCGGCGGTCAGCCCCTCCCAGGCAAAGTGACGTACCGGTACGTCACTAGCCTGGGAGCGAATAGGGGGCGAGGGCGCGCCGCCGGAGGCACGCTCCCGCCCCCGTTCGTACCCGAAGAAACTGGCGGGTGTGAACAGCGGACCCGATGTCCGCCGGTCACTCTCGATCATCGGGTGGAGAGGGAGAAAGGCAGGCGGCTAATGTAAACAAAGCCTCCTGTCATTCTCCCCTGTGTAAAAGCACAGATCACTCGGTCCTACATATAGGACAGTTGATCTGTGCTGTTACACACAAAGCCACATCCAATCACAGTAAGAAACCCGCCCCTAGGGACACACTTAACCCCTCCCTCTCCAATAAAGTTAACCCCTTCCCTCCCAGTGTCATTTTTACAGTAACAGTGCATATGTATAGCACTGATTACTGTAGTAATGTCACTGGTACCCCCAAAAGTGTCAAAAATGTCAGTCAAGGGTCCGATCTGTCCGCCGCAATGTCGCAGTCCCGCAAAAAAAATTGCAGATCGCCGCCATTACTCGTTAAAAAAAAACCAACAAAAATGACAAAAATCTTTCCCTTAGTTAGTAAACGCAATAACTTTTGCGCAAACCAATCAAAACACGCTTATTGTGATTTTTTTTACCAAACATAGATAGCAGAAAACAAATTGGCCAAAAATTTAAAAAAAATTTGATTTTTACTTTTTTTGGGGGGGAATTTCATGTAAAAAAAATGTGAAATATATTGTTATTTTTGCAAAATTGTCGATCTTTTTTTGATTATAGCGCATGATCAAAAAATCACACAGGTGATCAAATACCACCAAAAGAAAGCTCTATTTGTAGGAAAAAAAGGACATCAAATTAGTTTAGGTACAGCGTCGCACGACCGCGAAATTGTCCGTTAAAGTCACGCAGTGCCGAATCGCAAAATACCCCCTGGTCAGGAAGGGGGTAAAATCTTCCGGGGCTTAAGTGGTTAATTACCACCTTAATCAGCCACAGAACTAGTGTAATTAATGTGTGTCCTGGTTTAAAAGGATGAGGTGGCGACCCTATCTGCTACATATTTTTTGGTAAAAAAAAATCCCAATAAGCGTATATTGATTGGTTTGCGCAAAAGTTATAGCGTTTACAAACAATAGAATATTTTTATTTATTTTGTTTTTTGTGTTTTTTTTTACTAGTAATGGCGGGCGATCAGCGACTTATAGCGGGACTTCGATATTGCGGCGGACAGTCAGAAAATGACTGACACTTTTGACACTTTTTTTGGGAGTTCCTAGCCCAGTGATGGCGTACCTTGGCATCCCAGATGTTTTGGAACTATATTTCCCATGATGCTCATGCACTCTGCAGTGTAGTTGAGCATTATGGAAAATGTAGTTCCAAAACTTCTGGGGTGCCAAGGATCGTCATCACTGTCCTAGCCTATGCTTGTGTACTGTGGGGGAGGGGCTTTTACTAAGGGAAGGCATAGATCCGTGCCCCTGCTATGCAGAAACACATTATCAATGCCGTGTTTACAAAGGCAGATCGCCGTTCTGTCTGTGTACTGAACAATCGGTGGGTGACGGTGGACATCGAGGCTGCAGAACTCGCCGCTGGGCTCCCGCTGTGTGTGATTACAGAGGAAGCGAGCTGCAGGTGGGGCGCATGCGTGCCCCTGACCCAGTAGTGTCAGATCACGTATTAGGTACGTGATCCAGCGCAGCTGTGCCACTTTGCCTCCATATATGTGTAGCAGGATTCCCAGCCGTTGTGCTAGATATGGATCCCCCTGGGCTACTGGGTGCAACAAAAGTACCCTTGTGCATATTTCTCCAAGTGTGAGCGTTGAGACAATGATCAGTCCAGTATTTTTGGGGTTTTTTTAGGTTTATTTGAGAACTTGGATGGGAGAAGGGAATGAGTGGGACACTCCTTTGGCTCAACTATGCACAATTTGCTAGGGACAACTGAAAATGCTTCTTGGCGCTGACTTGACGCTGGCTAAATGCCGGTCAACGCCGGTTGACACTGGTTAACGCTGACTTGATGCCTATTAAAGCGGAGTTCCGGCCCCAAAATCGACTATGCCATCCGCTTGCTATAGGTCACTTGAAACAGAAATGGATAATTACGATTTTTTTACTTACCTTGAAATTGCAGAAAAATATACTCACCTTTCTTCAACTTCCTCCCTCGGCGGCCGCGGCCCGCACCGTCACTTCCGGTTTGCAACGATTCCTGGGAGCTGAACGTCATCTCTCCCAGGAATCAATGCGCCTGCACCAGCCCCGATGTCAGTTCCGGTTCAGGCGCGTCATACCCTGCTAAACAGCTTCTGGGCATGCCCAGAAGCTGTGCAGGGATGCCGCTGCAGCCCCGGAAGTGAAAGCGGGGCCGGCGCAGTGCATCGGGGGACTGAAGAGGACGGAAGAGGACGCAGAAGAGGATCGCGCTGGCTTCAAGCTGCCCACACCTGAGATGGCAGCGCTGGAGAAGAAATTTTAAAAGTGAGTATTTTTTCTTGCAGGTAAGTGCGAACCGGGACAGATCAGAGGCTATCCATTGTGGAATGTACTAGCCCTGACTGTCCTGGGGGTATTTTCATTGAAATTTTTTTTTTGGTGCTCCGCTTTAACTTCAAACTGACCTTGGACTGCTTTCTCACTTAACCACTTGCCTACAGTGCACTTTCACCCCCTTCCTGCCCAGACCGATTTTCAGCTTTCAGCGCTCTCACACTTTGACTGAGAATTACTCAGTCATGCAACACTGTACCCATACAAAAATTGTGTCCTTTTTTTCACACAAATAGAGCTTTCTTTTGATGGTATTTGATCAATACTGGGTTTTTTATTTTTTGTGCTATAAATAAAAAAAGACTGAAAATATCGTGAAAAAACGCATTTTTCTTTGTTTCTGTCATAAAATTTTGCAAATTAGTCATTTTTCTTCACAAATTTTGGCCAAAATTTATACTGCTACTTATCTTTGGTAAAAAAAAACCCAAATAAGTGTATATTATTTGGTCTTTGTGAAAGTTATAGAGTCCACAAGTTATGGTGCTATTCATTGAAAATTGATCACACTTGATCACACCTGATGTACTGAAGGCCTATCTCATTTCTTGAGACACTAAAAGGTCAGGAAAGTACAAATACCCCCCAAATGACCCCTTTTTGGAAAGTAGACATTCCAAGGTATTTAATAAGGGGCATGATGAGTTTTTTGAAGTTGTAATTTTTTCCCACAATGCTTTGCAAAATGAAGATTTATTTTTTTTTATTTATTTTTTTTTACAAATTGCCGTATTAACAGGTTATTTCTCTCACACAGCACATGTATACTTTCAACTCCACCCCAAAACACATTCTACTACTCCTCCTGAGTATGGCGATACCACATGTGTGAGACTTTTTCACAGCCTGGCCACATACAGAGGCCTAACATCCGAGTAGCAGCGTCCGGCATTCTAGGAGCACAAATTACACATATCATTTCCTGACAACCTATCGCACTTTTGAAGGCCCTGGAGCACCAGGACAATGGAAACCCCCATAAAATGACCCCATTTTGGAAAGCAAACAGCCCAACGTATAATTTTTGAGGCATAATGAGTGTTTTGAATATGTCATTTTTTTCCACAAGTGTTTGGAAAATGTGGAAAGAAAATGAAAACACATTTTTTTTACACAAAGCTGTCCATTTATGCAATATTTCTAACACATCGCATGTACATAGCAAAACTTGCACCCCAAAATACATTCTGCTACTCCTCCTGAGTATGGCGATACCACATGTGTAACACTTTTTCACAGCCTGGCCACATACATAGGCCTCACATCCAAGTAGCGCTTTACACAAAGTTGTCCATTTATCCACTTTAAGACTGGGCCTATTTTTTGACACTTGGTGTTTACAAGCTAAAATCATTTTTTTTGCTAGAAAACTACTTTGAACCCCCAAACATTATATATTTTTTTTTAGCAGAGACCCTAGAGAATAAAATGGAGATCGTTGCAATATTTTTTATCACACCATATTTGCGCAGCAGTCTTCCAAATGCGATTTTTTTGAAAAAAATTCACTTTTTTGAACTAAAAAATAAGAAAACAGTAAATTTAGCCCAATTTTTTTCCATAATGTGAAAGATAATGTTACGCCGAGTAATTAGATACCCAACATGTCATGCTTCAAAATTGCGCATGCTCACAGAATGGCGCCAAACATTGGTACTTAAAAATCCCCATAGGCAACATTTTAAAAATTTCTGCAGGTTACTAGCTTAGAGTTACAGAGGAGGTCTAGGGCTCAAATTATTGCACTCACTCTAACGATCGCGGCGATACCTCACATGTATGGTTTGAACACCGTTTACATATGTGGGCGGGACTTGCGTATGCGTTTGCTTCTGCGCGTGAGCTAACGGGGACAGGGCGCTTTAATTTTTTTTTTTTTTTTTTTTCCTATTTATTTTATTTATTATTTTTTTATTTTTACACAGTTAAAAAAAAAAAAAATGTTTTGATCATTTTTATTCCTATTACAAGGAATGTAAACATCCCTTGTAATAGAAATAGGCATGACAGGTCCTCTTTATTGTGAGATCTGGGGTCAAAAAGACCTCACACCTCACAACTACACTAAAAAAGCAAAAAAAAAAAAAAAATTGTTGAAAGAGGAAAAAAAAAAAGCAAAAAAAAAAAAGCGGCCCTTTAAACCGGTTGCTAGGCAACGTCTTTTGACGTAGCTCCGGTCCTCCAAGACCATAGAGTTGAGTGAGGGCCATCTTGCCCTCACTCGACTTCCTGTCTCTGAGGATCCGGGACCGGATAGTTTTCCCCGCTGCCGGCGGGTCCGGTAAGCAGGGAAAACGTCTGGGACGCGGCAGGAGGGGGGGGGCACCTCTTCCCCTGCACCGTAAGGGTAATTCCGCGGCGAATCCGCCACTGGGACCACCCTTATCTGAAAGCCGACCGCCCGCCGTTTCAAAAAATACCGGGGTTATGGGGGCTATCTGCTGCCATAACCCCAGTATTTAGCTTTTAATGGCCGACGCATATAGTCGTTAGGCGGTCAGTAAGTGATTGCATGTATATGGCAAACCGGTGACGATGACTGACGGGGTGACAGGTGACGATGACTGATGGGGTGACAGGTGACGATGACTGATGGGGTGACAGGTGACGATGATTGATGAGGTGACAGGTGATGATGATTGATGAGGTGACAGGTGACGATGATTGATGGGGTGACAGGTGACGATGATTGATGAGGTGACAGGTGATGATGATTGATGGGGTGACAGATGACGATGACTGATGGGGTGACAGGTGACAATGACTGATGGGGTGACAGGTGACGATGATTGATGAGGTGACAGGTGACGATGGTTGATGAGGTGACAAGTGACGATGATTGATGGGGTGACAGATGACAGTCACTGACGGGGTGACATGTGACGATGATTGATGGGGTGACAAGTGACGATCACTGATGGGGTGTCAAGTGACGATGACTGATGGGGTGACAGGTGACGATGACTGATGGGGTGACAGGTGACGGTGATTGATGGGGTGACAGGTGACGGTGATTGATGGGGTGACAGGTGACGGGCGATGGTCACTGATGGGTGACAGGTGACGGGCGATGGTGCACGGCGGTACTGATGGCAGTCTCTGGTGACCGGTGAATTTTAGGCTACATTCACATGTGAGCGTAGCGATCACGGGCAGAATCACTGCGATTCTGCCCGTGATCCAGAAATCATTGCAAATTGCGGGACGCCTGTGCGTTGCCCGTGATTTGCAATAGCACCCCAAACGCTGTGCGATGTTGCTGCGATTTCCGCCTGCCGAATCGCGGTAACATCACGCAAACAACGCATGACGCTCCAAAGAAACTCTTGTACCTTTTTTGGGCGTCATGCGATGTTTGCGCGATGTTACCGCGATTCGGCAGGCGGAAATGGCGGCAACATCGCACAGCGTTTGGGGTGCTATTGCAAATCACGGGCAACGCACAGGCGTCCCGCGATTTGCAATGATTTCCGGATCGCGGGCAGAATCGCAGTGATTCTGCCTGCGATCGCTGTGCTCAAATGTGAACGTTATGGGTGTCAATTTCTGGGCACTGATGAGGTGACTGTTGGGTGACAGGTGACATTGGGGGGGGCTGAGGACAGTGTGGGGACCTTTATTAGTGTGATTTTTACTTTTTACATGTGTACAGAGCAGTAACTCACTGTTTCTAGCTCTGCTCCCCTCATACTGGAAACTGTATGAGGGGAGAAGAGCTAGTAACAGTCAGTTACTGCTCTTTGTTTACATTTTGTGATCGGCTGTGAATGGATTCACAGCCGATCACATAGTAAACAGTCACTGTCAGTGACTGTTTACTACCGCCGGTGACAGCTGTGTTCCTACGGAACACAGTGCCACCGACACGACCGCGCTGCGCGCTCCCGATCGCGCATGCGCGGTCATCTGGTGGGCGCCTTCATTGTGATCGGCTGTGTCATTGGAACACAGCCGATCACGTGGGAAACAGCCACGCCCATTGGCTGTTTCCTCCCTGCCGGTGACGGGGGGTGTCCCGGGGACACCCCGACACCGACAGTGCAGGGCGGCGTGCACGCGATCGCGCGCCTGCCCTGCTTAAAGTGCCGCCGTCATATGACGGCGGCCCAGGATAATGGTCGCTCCGCTCCGCCGTCATATGACGGCGGGCGGGCGGCAAGCGGTTAAAGAAGCCCTTTCTTTAGCTCCCTAAGCACTCCTTGCTGAGGTAGCTATGTATGCTGCTGTTGCTCTGCTAAACACTTCAGGGCCCACACCGGCGCCCTATTTCGCTCACTTATCTTCAGGGATTTGATACTGGCACCCCCCCTTCTCTTAACCTTCTCCTCAGGTTAGCTGGTTCCTGGAGCCCCTTGACCTTCTGGAGTGGTCCCCTTTCCTAGGCAGACCCCTTGACAGTCCCAAGTACTCAGGATACTGTTTTCCCCGAAACTTCTGCCCAGCAGCTCTACTCGGTCCACAGCACTCTGGATCCCTCTCTCTGCAGCCCAGCTCAACCTTCATCCTCTAGGGCGACCGCCCAGGACACCTTCACTATCGCTGACAGGAGGAGAGACAGCCGTCACCCTCCTCCTGGGACTCTGTCTCGTGCTCCCCTCAGACTTAAAGCTCATCCCAGGGTGCATTGTAGCAAATTCCGCCCAGTGAGATAGCCATAAGCCCTGGTGGGCTATTGGCTAGGTTTCCTCCACTGTCCAATAAGAGCCCTCATTGGAAAAAGTGGGGAGACTCCCCAGGCAAAACAGGTCACACCTGAAAACATGATCAGGCCCTCCTGATATGCAGACATGGCCACCCATATGCTTCTTCCTAGCACCTACCTAGGAGGGTGCTACATATGTAAGTTATACAATCGGCAAGTGGTTAAAGAGTAACTCCACTTTTGTTAAGAAAAAAAACATTCCCCTCTGGGTGATCTCTGTACATTGCAAGGATTTTAACAAACATTTTTGTAGAGTCCTACCGTTTGTTATTGTGAAACAATAGCTGTTTGTTTGTATGTGTCCATAAATCAGTATGGGAGTGATTTTATAATTAGCAATCAGCCGCTGCACCTGCAATGAGGAAAGTGGGAAGGTCTGCATCTCTTTAGACGTGATTTCCTTTTGGGGGTATCTCACCAAAAATGACATTTTGTTGCAGGGGATGCTCAAAATTTAATTTGTATCCTAGTGCAGACTTCTTGGAAAATCAGTCAGCCAATCACACAAGCGGAAAATTACATTTTCAGGAGGCGTTCTGTACACCATCTGTGTACAGAACGGCTCCAGGTCGCCATATCGCATTTTATGGAAAATTACAGCGGCTGCACATTGAAGTAGAAAAGATAATTTGTATTACCTTCAATCACAATATGACTTGTGTCCCAATTGGATATGATATATATTTTTTTTTTGTTTGCTAATTTTTTTTCCCACGAAACTGAAATTACCCTTTAACCACTTTACCACCGGAGAATTTTGCTGTCTTACGTCTTGGCCACTTTTTGCGATTCGGCGCTGTGCGACTTTAACTGACAATTGCGCGGTCATGCAACGCCGTATCCAAACGAAATACGTCCTATTTTCCCCACAAATAGAGCTTTCTTTTGGTGGTATTTGATCACCTGTGCGATTTTTACTTTTTGCGCTATAAACAAAAAAAGAGCGACAATTTTGAAAAAAATAACAACATTTTTCACATTTTTTTATGTGAAACCCCCCCCCCCCCCCCCCAAAAAATGTAAAAATTTAAATTTTTTATCATTTTAGGCTAATTTGTTTTCTGCTACATATTTTTGGTAAAAAAAAATCGCAATAAGCGTATTTTGATTGGTTTGCGCAAAAGTTATTGCGTTTACTAACTAAGGGAAAGATTTCTGTCGTTTTTGGTGTTTTTTCCTTTAACGAGTAATGGCGGCGATCTGCGATTTTTTTGCGGGACTGTGACATTGCGGTGGACAGATCGGACCCTTGACTGACATTTTTGACACTTTTGGGGTTACCAGTGACATTACTGCAGTAATCAGTGCTATACATATGCACTGTTACTGTAATAATGACACTGGCAGGGAAGGGGTTAATTTTATTGGAGAGGGAGGGGTTAATGTATGCCTGGTGCTTACTAACGTGTGTGGGGGGAGGTGACTGTGTGACACAGGGACAGATCGCATGTTCAGCTATGCTGAACCCTGCAATCTGTCACTTAGTAGATCCGCCCGCTTTGTTTACACAAGCGGGCGGATCTCCACACTCGATCCCCCGACGATCCCCTGGCCCGACTCTCGCTGTGACTGAATACAGTGGGAGCGAGCCTGAGAGAGAGGAATGTCTGGCGAAGTAGGTCTACGTCGCCAGACGTTGACCACTTTGCCGCAGTAGAGCTCTAGTGAGCAGTGCGGAAGTGGTTAAACAGGTAAAGACGTGCAGGTACAGTACATGTGTTTATACGGATAAATAGATAAAGTGCATGCACGTGTTACAGGTCTGAATGCAGCGCATACCACTGCAAATTGTAGCCTCAGTTTCCTGTTCTTAGCTAACATGAGTGTCACCCGGTGTGATCTTCTGTTGCATCTAGACATGGTGAAGACGATTTGCTGAAGTTCAAACCGAGCATATGAATGGGGAAGAAAGGGGATTTAGGTGACTTTGAATGTGACATGGTTGTTGGTGCCAGACAAGCTGGTCTGAGTATTTCAAAAACTGCTGATCTACTGGCATTTTCACAATCATAGAAACATAGAAACATAGAATGTGTCGGCAGATAAGAACCATTTGGCCCATCTAGTCTGCCCAATATATCTGAATCCTATGAATAGTCCCTGGCCCTATCTTATATGAAGGATAGCCTTATGCCTATCCCATGCATGCTTAAACTCCTTCACTGTATTTGCAGCTACCACTTCTGCAGGAAGGTTATTCCATGCATCCACTACTCTCTCAGTAAAGTAATACTTCCTCATATTACTTTTAAAACTTTGCCTCTCTAATTTAAAACTGTGTCCTCTTGTGGTAGTTTTTCTTCTTTTAAATATGCTCTCCTCCTTTACCGAGTTGATTCCCTTTATGCATTTAAAAGTTTCTATCATATCCCCTCTGTCTCTTCTTTCTTCCAAGCTATACATGTTAAGGTCCTTTAACCTTTCCTGGTAAGTTTTTTCCTGCAATCCATGTACTAGTTTAGTAGCTCTTCTCTGAACTCTCTCTAGAGTATCTATATCCTTCTGGAGATATGGCCTCCAGTACTGCGCACAATACTCCAAGTGAGGTCTCACCAGTGTTCTGTACAGCGGCATAAGCACTTCTCTCTTTCTACTGCTTATACCTCTCCCTATACATCCAAGCATTCTGCTGGCATTTCGTGCTGCTCTATTACATTGTCCTCCCACCTTTAAGTGCCGGTTCACACTGATGCGATGCGGGAAGGCTGCGAATTCGCAGCCTGTTCCCGCATCGCACACGCACCCCCGGCAGTTCACACTGCCATATGCGATCCGCTGGGGGTGTCAATGTAATCTTAACGACACCCCCAGTTTGATCGCATATCGCAGTGCGATCGTGCAGTTCGCACAGGATGGGATCACACAAGTGTGAACCGCTGTGCGATCCGATCCTGATGCGGCAGCAAAAATGCCTCCTGTGCGTGTTTGCTGCGGGTGCGATGCGAATTTAGCCATACAAACTGTATGGCTAAACTCGCACCGCACAGCTGATCGCATGTCATGTCGGAGCAGTGCGCTCCGACATGACATGCGAACCCCGCACATGCAGTAGTGTGAACCGGGGCTAAGTCTTCTGAAATAATTACTCCTAAATCCCTTTCCTCAGATACTGAGGTCAGGACTGTGTCAAATATTCTATATTCTGCCCTTGGGTTTTTACGCCCCAGGTGCATTATCTTGCACTTATCCACATTAAATTTCAGTTCTCTCGGGTTTACAGAGAATGGCCTGGAAAAGGAGAAAATATCCAGTGAGCGGCAGTTGTGTGGGGGGGGGATGCCTTATTGATGTCAGAGGTCAGAAGAGAATGGGCAGACTGGTTCAAGATGATAGAAAGGCAACAGTAACTCAAATAACCACTCGTTACAACCAAGGTATGCAGAATACCATCTCTGTACACAGAACACATTGAACCTTGAAGTAGATGGGCTACAGCAGCAGAAGAACACACTGGGTGCCACTCCTGTCAGCTAAGGAAACTGAGGCTACAATCCACACAGGCTCACCAAAATTGGACAATAGAAGACTGTAAAAACTTTGCCTGGTCTGAAGAGTCTAGATTTCAGCTGCGACATTCAGATGGTAGGGTCAGATTTTGGCGTAAACAACATGAAAGCGTGAATTAATCCCACCATGTATTAACAGTTCAGCCTACTAGTGGTGGTATAATGGTGTGGGGCACACTTTGGGCCCCTTAGCACCAATTGAGCATCATATAGACGCCACGCCACGTATTGTTGCTGACCAAGTCCATCCCTTTATGACTACAGTGTACCCATCTTCTGGTGGCTCCTTCCAGCAGGATAATGCACCATGTCACAAAGCTCCAATCATCTCCCCACTGGTTTCTTCAACATGACAATGAGGTCACTGTACTCCAATGGCCTCCACAGTCACCAGATCTCAATCCAATACAGCACCTTTGGGATGTGGTGGAGCAGGAGATCATGGATCATAATGGATGTTCAGCTGACAAATCTGCAGCAACTGCGTGATGCCATGAGGTGAATATGTCAAAATATTTGAGGAATGTTTCCAACACCTTGTTAAATCTGTCTTAAAGAATTAAAGCGGTAGTATCCCGCTTTTTGACACTTTTACCTACAGGTAAGCCTATAATAAGGCTTACCTGTAGGTATAATTAATATCTCCTAAACCGGCACGGTTTAGGAGATATTTGCAGTGCATGCAGCCGCTCACGTGAGCGGCGCATGTGCTCTGAAGGTCCGGGGGGACCTTCAGTTTTCCTAGCCGGCAGCTTGCTGGAAAATCACTCCCGCGCGCATGCGCGGGAGTGAGGTCATCGCGGCTCCGGCCAATCACAGAGCCGGAGCCGCCGAACCCGGAAGAGATGCTTCCGGATCATGGCGGCGCCCGCACCGATGTCCGGGGGTCCGCGTCGGGGCTTCGTTCTAAGGTAAGTAATGCATAATGAGCTAGTATGCGATGCATACTAGCTCATTATGGCTTTGTCTTGCAGATTTTTTTTTTTTTTTTTTCATTTTCGGGTTTACAACCGCTTTAAGGTAGTTCATCACTGACTGTGGAAACTTCACACTGGACCTCATACAACCTTTGATTCTGCACCTCTCCATTCTTCCTCCATACTCTGGGCAGAGGCGTACTTAGGGTATCCAGCGCCTTTGGCGAGGAGCTGTATCGGCAGAATTTTTCTGGTTCAGATCAATTTTAATAATTTTCTACATGTTTAAAAGGTGATGTTTAAAAGGTGATGTTTCTATATTAGTTCTCCACCAAGGGAAACTAAAGAAACATATGTAGCATTATATTTTGTTTCCTAATCCTCCCTGTCGCAGAAAAAAAAATGTATACAAGGGAATTGAAAGTTTCTCAGATGTCCCTTGTTGGCCCAGTATAGATCTCTCTAATGGGCAAACATTGTGCCAGGTGTGAACAGCAGGAGAGGGAGGGTTGACAGAGAGAAATAAAGGGGGGGGGGGGGTTTGACAGAGTGAGAGAGAGAGGGAGGGGGTTTGACAGAGGGGTTGATAGAGAGAGGGGGGGTTGACAGAGAGGGAGTGAGGGGGGTTTGAGAGAGAGGGGGGTTGACAGAGAGAGAGAGAGGGGCGGGTTGGCAGAGAGAGAGGGGGGGGTTTGAGAGAGAGAGAGGGGAGTTTGAGAGAGATGGGTGACAGAGCGACAGGGGGTGACAGAGAGAGAGGGGGTGGCAGAGAGAGAGGGGTGACAGAGAGAGAGAGGGGGGTCCTTTGACATAGAGAGGAGGGGTTGAGAGAGAGAGAGAGTGAGGAGTTTTACAGAGCGAGAGAGGGGTGGTTTGACAGAGAGGGAGGGGGTTTGACAGAGGGGGTGACAGAGAGAGAGGGGGGGTTTGACAGAAAGAAAGGGGGGGGGTTGACAGAGAGGGAGAGGGGGGTTTGACAGAGAGGGAGAGAGAGGGGTTTGACAGAGAGAGAGAGAGAGAGGGTGTTGGCAGAGAGAGAGGGGGGGTTGACAGAGAGAGAGAAAGAGGGGGGTTGAGAGAGGGGGGTTGAGAGAGGGGGGTGACAGAGAGAGAGAGGGGGTGACAGAGAGAGAGGTGACAGAGAGAGAGAGAGAGAAGGGGGGGTTTGATAGAGAGAGAGAGGAGGGTTTAATAGAAAGAGAGGGGGGGTGACAGAGAGAGGGAGAGAGAGAGAGAGTGGTGACAGAGAGAGAGGGGTGACAGAGAGAGAGATGAGAGGGGGGTTTGACAGAGAGAGAGAGAGAGATGAGAGGGGGGTGACAGAGAGAGGGGGTTTGACAGAGAGAGAGAGGGGGGCCTTTGACATAGAGAGGGGGGTTGACAGAGAGAGAGAGGAGTTTGACAGAGAGAGAGAGAGGGGGGGGTTTGACAGAGAGGGAGGGGGTGACAGAGAGGGAGAGAGGGGGGTTTGACAGAGAGGGAGAGAGGGGGGTTCGACAGAGGGAGAGAGAGAGGGGTTTGACAGAGAGAGAGAGGGGGTTGAGAGAGAGAGAGAGTGAGGAGTTTTACAGAGAGAGAGAGGGGTGGTTTGACAGAGAGGGAGGGGGTTTGACAGAGGGGGTGACAGAGAGAGAGGGGGGGTTTGACAGAAAGAAAGGGGGGGGGGTTGACAGAGAGGGAGAGGGGGGTTTGACAGAGAGGGAGAGAGAGGGGTTTGACAGAGAGAGAGAGAGGGTGTTGGCAGAGAGAGAGAGGGGGGGGGTTGACAGAGAGAGAGAGAGGGGGGTTGAGAGAGGGGGGTGACAGAGAGAGAGAGAGGGGGTGACAGAGAGAGAGGTGACAGAGAGAGAGAGAGAGAAGGGGGGGTTTGATAGAGAGAGAGAGAGGAGGGTTTAATAGAAAGAGAGGGGGGGTGACAGAGAGAGGGAGAGAGAGAGAGAGAGAGAGTGGTGACAGAGAGAGAGGGGTGACAGAGAGAGAGATGAGAGGGGGGTTTGACAGAGAGAGAGAGAGATGAGAGGGGGGTGACAGAGAGAGGGGGTTTGACAGAGAGAGAGAGGGGGGCCTTTGACATAGAGAGGGGGGTTGACAGAGAGAGAGAGGAGTTTGACAGAGAGAGAGAGAGAGAGAGGGGGGGGGGTTGACAGAGAGGGAGGGGGTGACAGAGAGGGAGAGAGGGGGGTTTGACAGAGAGGGAGAGAGGGGGGTTCGACAGAGGGAGAGAGAGAGGGGTTTGACAGAGAGAGAGAGGGGGTTGAGAGAGGGGGTGACAGAGAGAGAGAGAGGGATGACAGAGAGAGAGAGGGGGGTTTGATAGAGAGAGGGGGGGTTGACAGAGAGAGGGAGAGAGAGTGGTGACAGAGAGAGAAGGGTGACAGAGAGAGATGAGAGGGGGGTTTGACAGAGAGAGAGATGAGAGGGGGGTGACAGAGAGAGAGAGGGGGTTTGACAGAGAGAGAGAGGGGGTTTGAGAGAGAGGGGGGGTGACAGGGAGAGGGGGTTTGACACCTAGAGAGAGAGGGGGTGACAGGGAGAGAAGGGGAGTTTGAGAGAGAGGGGGTGACAGAGAGAGGGGGGTGACAGAGAGAGAGAGGGTGACAGAGAGAGAGGGGGGTGACAGAGAGAGAGAGAGGGGGGTTTGAGAGAGAAAGGGGGTTTGAGAGAGAGAGGGAGGCGACAGAGAGAGAGAGAGAGAGAGAGAAAGGGGGGTAACAGAGAGTGAGAAGGGGGTGACAAAGAGAGAGAGGGGGTGACAAAGAGAGAGAGGGGGTGACAGACAGAGAGAGAGAGAGAGAGAGAGGGGGGTGAGAGAGAGAGAGAGAGAGGGGGGTGAGAGAGAGAGAGGGGGGTTTGACAGAGAAAGAGAAAGGGTGTTTGACAGAGAGAGAGAGAGAGGGGGGGTTGACAGAGAGAGAGAGGGGGGTTGAAAGAGAGAGAGAGAGGAGAGGGGGTGACAGAGAGGGTGAGAGGGGGGTTTGATATAGAGGGAGAGGGGGGGTTTGACAGAGAGAGGGGTTGACAGAGAGAGAGGGGAGGGTTGACAGGGAGAGGGGATTTGACAGAGAGAGAGCGAGCGAGAGGGGGGGGGGGTTGAGAGAGATAGAGGGGGTGACAGGGAGAGGGGGTTTGACAGAGAGAGAGATAGAGAGAGGGGGGGTTTGACAGAGAGAGAGATAGAGAGAGGGGGGTTTGAGAGAGGGCGGGGTGACAGAGAGAGAGAGGGGGTGACAGAGAGAGAGGGGGGTAACAGAGAGAGAGGGGGGTGACAGAGAGAGAAAGGGGGTGACAGAGAGGGGGGGTAACAGAGTGAGAAAGGGGGTGACAGGGAGAGAAAGGGGGATGACAGAGAGAGAGGGTGACAGAGAGAGAGTGGGGTGACAGAGAGAGGGTGGGGTGACAGAGAGAGGGGGTGACAGAGAAAGAGAAGGGGGGGTGACAGAAAGAGGGTGGGGTGATGGAGGTGACAGAGAGAGAGGGGGTCCCCAGGTCAGCCTGTCCTTTGGGCCTGGGAGTGGAGAGGAGACTACTAAAATTAGACAGTTAATTCAAGAGCAATGGAGTGACAAATAGTGTTAAGCTGTTAATGATAATCATGCTGAAAAAAAAAATAACAGTCGTGCTGAGAGGGGGAACAGGCTCCTCTGACAGCCCCAGTGCACTCACCATCCCCATTAAGCCAGCCGCCGATTGATGATGTCATGGTCATGTGACCGCTGACTGGCCGCATCTGTGGGCGGAGACGAAGCTCCGGAGAGCCCAGCACTGCCGCTGCCTAGAGGGAACACAGAGCTCTGGGATTGGAGCCGCATGCTGCCTGGGGGCGCCGGGGGAGCAGGCTGACCCGAGGGTGCAAAAATCACTAACAGTGCCAACATTTTTGCGCCCCCCCCCCCTGGCCTGCACCCTTGGCGGGCGCCAGTCTCGCCAACCCCTTGGTATGCCCCTGACTCTGGGACCTTGATTTCCTAATGAAATGCAAAATTTTCCACTGTCCGTGATGATTTGGGGAGCCATGTCATCTGCTGGTGTTGGTCCACTGTGTTTTATCAAGTCCAAAGTCAGCTCAGCCCTCTATCAAGAAATTCTAGAGCACTTCATGCTTCCCTCTGCTGACCAGCTTTATAGAGATGCTGATTTCATTTTCCAGCTGGACTTGGCACCGCCCACACTGCCTATAGTACCAATACCTGGTTTAATGATCATGGTATCACTGTGTTTGAGTGGTCAGCAAACTCACCTGACCTAAACCCCATAGAGAATCTGTAGGGTAGACCCAACAATGCAGAGGAGCTGAAGGCCCCTATCAAAGCAACCTGGGCTTCCATAACACCTCAGCAGTGCCACAGGCTGATCGCCTCCATGCCACGCTGCATTGATGCAGTAATTCATGCAAAAGAAGCCCCAACCAAGTATTGGGTGCATACTTTACTGTACATGGACAGACTTTTCAGTAAGCCAACATTTCTGTATTAAAAAATCTTTTTTTTTTTTATTGGTCTTATGTAATATTCTATTTTTCTGAGATACTGAATTTTGGGTATTCACTAGCTGTAAGCCATAATTCTCATAATTAAAAGAAAGAAATGCTTGAAATATATCCCTCTGTGTGTAATGCATATATATAAAATATACGAGTTTCACTTTTTGAATTGAATTACTAAAATAAATTTACTTTTTGATGATATTCTAATTTTATGAGATGCACCCAATCAAGCTCTTTGGTGTCTGGCAGTGAGCACAGGGCACACTAGAGGACATCGGGCCTTCAGGCCACCATCATGTTTCTGATTGTTTGGTCAGAGACATTCACACCAGTGACCTGCTGGAGGTCATTTTGTAGGGCTCTGGCAGTGCTCATCCTGTTTCTTCTTGCATGAAAGAGCAGATGCCGGTCCCACTGATGGGTTAAGGACCTTCTATGGCCCTGTCCAGCTCTCCTAAAGTAACTGCCTGTGTCCTGGAATCTCCTCCATGCTCTTGAGACTGTGCTGGGAGATGCAGCAAACCTTCTGGAAATGGCACGTATTGATGTGCCATCCTGGAGGAGTTGGACTGTCTGTGCAACCTCTATAGGGTCCAGGTATCGCCTCATGCTACCAGTAGTGACACTGACCCTAGCCAAATGCAAAACTAGTGAAACAGTCAGAAGAGATGAGTAGGGAAAAAAATGTCAGTGGCCTCCACCTGTAAAACCATTCCTGTTTTGGAGGTTGTCTCATTGTTGCCCATCTAGTGCACCTGTTAATTGAATTAACACCAAAGCAGCGGAAACAGCTTAACAACCCCCTCTGCTACTTAACTGACCAGATCAATATCCCAGGAGTTTAATTGACTTGATGTTATACTCTGATTAAAAAGTGTTCCTTTCATTTTTTTGAGCAGTATATATTTATATATATATAAATAAGTAGCAGTGCTACAATTACTCAGACAACGCTAAACTTATATCATCCTTCTGTACATCAATTTACAAAAAATCATGTGTTTAAATGTCCGTCCACCTCAACAATCTTTTTCTCATACCAAAAATTTGAAAAAAAATAAAAAGCCAAACAAGTGCCACATTGGATATACATGGGATAATTATTCTATCAACTGCAATCTACCATTCAGGGCCAGTTCACACCATAGAAATGCGTTCCGGATGCTTTTCTGCATGAACATTTTTCATGCGTTGCAGTGTGTTTTTGACGCAGTCCAGTACATTTTTTTCCCCTCCTTTTTCTTAACCTTAAGGGCCAGTTCACACCACATACAGTCCAGTGAGTTTTTTTTGGGCATAAAAAACGCATGGATAGTAGGTCATATAGTTTTTAACCACTTAAAGAGGAAGTAAACCCTCCTCTACAACTTGTACCTATAGGCAAGCCTATGATAAGGCTTACCTATAGGTACTGTAAATATCTCCTAAACATGTACCGTTTAGGAGATATTTACCTTACATGTTGCCAGTGACGTCACTGGCGCATGCGCTCTGAAGGAACGGCCGATCGTGCCGTTCCTTCAGAGCCCCGTGCCGTGACTGTCGGCTCCCGCGCGCGTGCGCGGGAGTGACGTCACCGCAGCTCCGGCCAATCAGATGGCCGGATGCCGCGATCCCGGAAGACGGGCGACTAGACATGTCGCCCGTCATAGAGGTGAGTGAGCGGCACGGCGGGGGCTCGTTCTGAGGTAAGTATTGCATAATGAGCTAATATGCGATGCATACTAGCTCATTATGTCTTTCTTTTGCAGGGTGTAAGAAAAAAAAAAAAAATTTATACGAGTTTACAACCTCTTTAAGCCCCAAAAGATTTTACCCCCTTCCTGACCAGGGGGTATTTTGCGATTCAGCACTGCGTGATTTTAACGGACAATTGCGCGGTCGTGCGACACTGTACCTAAACGAATTTGACGTCCTTTTTTTCCCACAAACAGAGCTTTCTTTTGGGGGTATTTGATCACCTGTGCGATTTTTTGATCATGCGCTATAAACAAAAAAAGAGCGTCAATTTTGCAAAAATAACAATATTTTTCACATTTTTTTTATATGAAATTCCCCCCCAAAAAAAAGTAAAAATCAAAATTTTTTAACATTTTCAGCCAATTTGTTTTATGCTACATATGTTTGGTAAAAAAAAAAAAAATCGCAAAAAGCGTATTTTGATTGGTTTGCGCAAAAGTTATCGCGTTTACTAACAAAGGGAAAGATTTTTGTTGTTTTTTTTTAACGCGTAATGGCGGCGATCTGCGATTTTTTTTTTGCGGTACTGCGACATTGTGGCGGACAGATCGGACCCTTGACTGACATTTTTGACACTTTTGGGGTTACCAGTGACATTACTGCAGTAATCAGTGCTATATATATGCACTGTTACTGTAAAATTACACTGGTAGTGAAGGGGTTAACTTTATTTGAGAGGGAGGGGCTGTGTGTGTCCCTAGGGGCGTGATTCTAACTGTGATTGGCTGTCTGTTGAGCTGTAGAAACAGTGATCAACGGTTCTACATAGTAGAACTGTGTGATCACAGTTTCTACACAGGGGAGAATGACAGGCGGCTTGTTTACACAAGCTCCCGCGTGGTACGTGACCACGCAGGAGCGGGAGCACGCCGCCGGCGGCGCGCGCACGCTCCCTAGACCCTCACAGGCTAGCGACGTAGACCTACGTCACTTTGCCTGTGAGAGGCTGACTGCCGACGTAGATAGGCGTGCGGCAGTCGGCAAGTGGTTAATGACATTGTTCACACCAGTGCAGTCAGTTCCAGTGCATTCCCGTTCCAGAAAAAAAAGTAGAACATGCTGCATTTTTCTGCACTGGACTGTACTGGAAAGCGATAAAACACATCAAAGACGCACCTAAATACACTAAAAATGCATTGGAACACACATGTCCTTATTTAACCATTTCAGCTCCGGAAGGATTACCCACTTCCTGACCAGGCCGTTTCTTTTGCGATACAGCACTGCGTTGCTTTAACTGACAATTGCGCGGTCGTGTAAAGCTGTACCCAAATAAAATGTATCGCCTTTTTTTCCCCACAAATAGAGCTTTCTTTTGGTGGTATTTGATCACCTCTGCAGGGTTTTTTTTTGCGCTAGAAACAAAGAACGACAGACATTTTTGATAAAAAAAAAAAAAATGTTTTTTACTTTCTGCTCTAAAACACATCCAATAAAAAAAATGTAAAAAAATCGGATTTCTTCATCAATTTAGACCAGTGTTTCTCAACTCCGGTCTTCAGGACCCACTAACAGGCCAGGTTTGCAAAAAAAATTAAATACATCCCAGGTGATATAATTTGCTGCTCAGTGATTGCAGTACTCTAGTCTGCATCTCCGCAAGGTAATACTTAAAATCTGGCCTGTTAGTGTGCTCTGAGGACCGGAGTTAAGAAACACTGATTTAGACCAATATCCAGCTACAAATTTTTGGTAAAAAAAAATCCCAGTAAGCATATATTGATTGGTTTGGATTGACAAAAGTTATAGCGTCTACTACAAACTATGGGATATTTTTATTTATTTATTTTTTAAGTTATTTATTTTTTCACTTGTAATGGCGGCAGTCAACAACCTATAGCGGGCCTGCGATATTGCGGGAGACAAATTGGACACTATCTGACACTGTTGACACTTTTTTTGGGACCAGTGACACTAATCCATTGATCAGTGCTAAAAATATGCACTGTCACTGTACTAATGACACTGGCTGGGAAGGGGTTTACATCAGAGGCAATCAAAGGGTTAAATGTGTTCCCTGGGAGTGCTTACTAACTGTGGGGGAGGGGCTTTTATTACTTGAAGACATGGATCAGTGTTTCTGCTTCACAAGAACACAGGATCCATGCCTTTTGTACTCACAGAATAATAGCTTGCCTTGTTCACATCGGTACTCTGACAGAATGACAGTCTGCCTAACGATTGGCGGGTCCCGGTGAACATCAGGTCTGCAGAACCCGCTGATCAGCTCCCGCTATGTAATACCAGTCATCACTAAATGGCAGCCCGCGTCTGGCCTGAGTCACTGTTCTATTTGGACCGGCTGCGGTCCTGCCATTTAGGAGCCCGCTCAGACATCCTCACTGCCGTCATCTTTATTAAAGCGGAGTTCCGGGCTCAAAAACAAGTTTGGGCCATCCGCTTGCTGTGACTGCCCTAAAAAACAAATGGATGCTCCCGATTTTTTTTTTTCTTTACTTACCTTGTTATTGAAGAAAAATATACTTACCTTCCTTCTACTTCCTCCCTCTGCGCCCGCGGCCCGCGCCGTCTCTTCCTGCTTGCATTGATTCCTGGAAGCCGAACGTCATCGCTCCCAGGAATCACTGCGCCTGCACCAGCCCCGCTCGTCACTTCGGGTGCAGGCCCAGAAGCTGTGCAGGGATGACGCATCTGCACCGGAAGTGACGGCGGGGCCGGTGCCGGGCATTCTGGGTGAAGAGGACACGGAAGAGGATGCAGAAGAGGACGCGCTGCCTTCAGGTGCCCACATCCGAGATGGCAGCGCTGGAGAAGAAATTTTCAAAGTAAGTATTTCTTCTAAAAGGTAAGTGCAACCCGGGGCAGATCCGAGGCTATCCATTGTGGAATGTATTAGCCCTGACTGTCCCGGGAGTATTTTTATCAAAATTTCACCCCCGAGGCCGGAACTCCGCTTTAAGCTCCACATGGACGGCGGGAGGCATGAGGCTGATATCGGAGGAGTACAGCTTCGGATGGAGGGGGGGACTTCAAGTTAACTGGCAGGTGATTGGTTGCTAGCAACCAATCACAAGCTTTTACCAGGAAAAGTTGTGCAAATCCCACTCTCCTTCTAGAGCTGTCCTGTTTCTGATGTCAGCCTCATGCCTCCCGCCCTCCATGCGGAACTGTTCCGCTGCCAATGTCCGCTCTAGATTAATGTGCCTCCCGCCTTGTGTAGGTAGGAGATTAAAGAGAACTGTTACTGATGTGGAGGAAGCCGAGGGTGCTGTGAAGGGGGGAAGAGGACAGGAATCTGAAGATAGGGGGGGACCTGAGGACAGGAATGTAAAGGGGTAGGGGGACCTGAGGACAGGAATGTAAAGGGGTAGTGGGGGCTGAGGACAAGAATGTAAAGGGGTAGTGGGGGCTGGGGACAGTAATGTAAAGGGGTACTGGGGGCTGGGGACAGGAATGTAAAGGGGTAGTGGGGGCTGGGGACAGGAATGTAAAGGGGTAGTGGGGGCTGAGGACAAGAATGTAAAGGGGTGGTGGGGGCTGGGGACAGGAATGTAAAGGGGTAGTGGGGATGAGGACAGGAATGTAAAAGGGTAGTAGGGGCTGAGGACAAGAATGTAAAGGGGTAGTGGGGCTGGGGACAGGAGTGTATAGGGGTAGTGGAGGACAGGAATGTAAAGGGGTAGTGGGAGCCGGCGATTGAAATAGCCGCTCATAGCGGCGCTCAGCAATGATGTCATCCGGTCTTAAAGGTGTATGCGTCTCTTGGATAACAAGATGGGACGCAATTTAGTAAGAGAGAAATATGGAACAAGGGTACCAGAGGTACCAGACCATTACAGTACCCCCCCCTTAAGGCTGGCTCCGGAAGGCCTCTAGAACTGGTTTTTCTGGATATTTCGAGTGGAAATTGCGAATCAGTCTAGGGGCATGTATATCGGAGGTATCCAGCCAGGTGTCATCTTGGGGCCCATAGTTCTTCCATCGTACAAGATACTGGAGTCTTCTTCTATGGAAACGGGAATCCAAAATCTCTTTTATCTCAAATTCTTCTCCACCTTCCACTTGTACAGGAGGTGGAGGTGAGATAGTAGGCCTTATTCCTTGGTTAGGAACATGGGGCTTCAGTAGCGACACATGGAAGATGGGATGTATCTTGAGGTCCGTTGGTAATGTGAGTTGTACTGCAGCTTTTCCAATAAGCTTCTCTATTGGGAAAGGTCCCAGAAATAGAGGTCCAAGTTTTTTACTAGGGATTTTTAATCTCAGATTTTTTTGTAGAAAGCCAAACAAGATCCCCAATGGCATATTGGGGAGAGGGTTTCTTACGAAGGTCGTAGTACTTCTTTTGTTGGCTATGAGCATGGGATATGGTATTGTTGAGTAATCCCAGAGAATCCTTTATCTGGGCAAGATAATCAGATGCCACTGGATTACTTAATGGCAAGATACGTGGAGGAAGGAGTGTGGGATGAAACCCATAATTTAGGTAAAATGGACTTTGTTTAGTAGTGCTATGAGTCGCGTTGTTATAGGCGAATTCCGCTAGCGGGAGGAGATCTGCCCAATCGTCCTGTAGATACGAAGTATAGCAACGCAGATACTGTTCAATGCACTGGTTAACTCTCTCTGTCTGTCCATTGGTCTGAGGGTGGTAGGGAGAAGTAAGTTTACGCTCTATTCGTAGTATCTGACATAGAGCTAGCCAAAACTTTGAGATGAATTGTGAACCACGGTCAGACAGCAGTGTTTTTGGAATACCATGTAACTTAAAGACATGTTTCACAAGCAATTCCGCTGTTTGTTTGGATGATAGGAGTGAAATGTGCCATCTTGGTCAGATGGTCCACTGACACCAAGATGGTGTTGAATCCTTTGGAAGGTGGTAGTTCAACTATGAAGTCTAAGGATACCACTTCCCACGGAACCTGGGGTATCGGTAAACTACAAAGTAACCCCGATGGTTTCGTGTTGTCAATTTTAGACCTTGCACAGATATCGCAAGATGAAACAAACTTTTTTACGGTTGTCTTCATGTCTGGCCACCAAAACTGCCTAGTAATTAGATTAAAAGTTTTAGTCATACCCATATGTCCTGCCATAGGTACATCATGCGACAATTCCAAGATCTTGGTTCGCATAGTAGGGGGTATGTATAATTTATCGTTGTAGTAAAGGAAGCCTTCTGCGTCAGTAGTTAGTTGTGGTGGAGGTGAGTCCAGTCCTATGCTGTGCAAAATCTCTTCCTTCAGGGAGCGAACGACACCGATAATCCGTTCAAGTGGTATTATAGGAACTGAGGGAACCTCGGTACAATCTTTCTCGGCTAGTCGTGAAAGTGCATCCGCTTTTTTATTTTTGTCTGCAGGCGTGTAAGTCACTAAAAAATTAAATCTCAGAAAGAATAACGACCACCGTACCTGCCGGTGGGAAAGAGTTCTATTAGTCTGAAGGTATTGAAGGTTTTTGTGATCAGTATATATCAGGATTGGCAATTGAGTGCCCTCAAGTAGATGTCGCCAATTCTCTAACGCCAGTTTTATGGCTAGTAACTCCTTCTCACCTACTGGGTAGTTCACCTCTGGGGTGCTTAATGACTTTGAGAAGAAAGCAACTGGGTGAAGAGGTGAGGTGTTTGTTGGTCGTTGTGAGAGAACTGCTCCTACTGCCATATTTGACGCATCTACCTCCAAGATGTATTGAAGGGATGGGTCTGGATGGCATAGTATGGGGGCAGTAGTAAAGCTTGATTTCAGCAGACAGAATGCTCCATTTGCTTCTGTTGACCAATTAAATGGTTTCTTCGTGCTTGTGAGTTGTGTGAGAGGTTTCACAATCGCAGAGAAGTTCTTAATGAATTTCCTATAGTAGTTAGAGAATCCTAGGAACCTTTGTAATGCTTTGCGAGTGATTGGCACAGGCCAATCCAGAATGCAGGATATTTTGCTCATGTCCATTTTGATTCCATTTTTAGATATAATATATCCTAGGAATAGTACTTCCTCTTTATGAAACAAACATTTTTTTGATTTAACATATAAGTTATGTGCAAGTAGCCTTGACAACACAAGTCTCACATGTTTTATGTGCTCAGGTAAGGAATGAGAATAGATAAGTATATCGTCCAAATATACTACAACACAAACATCAAGCAAGTCTCTGAATATCTCATTTATAAACTGTTGGAAGGCTGCGGGAGCATTACATAGCCCAAATGGCATTACAAGGTACTCAAACAGTCCGTATCTGGTTCTGAATGCCGTCTTCCATTCATCCCCTTTATGGATTCGAATTAAATTGTATGCCCCTTTTAGGTCCAATTTTGAAAAGAAAGAAGCTCCACGCACCTGTTCGATAAGTTTAGGAATAAGAGGTAAAGGATAACGATCCTTTATTGTAATGGCATTTAATTGTCTGAAATCAATGATAGGCCTAAGGCTAGAATCCTTATTGCGGACAAAGAAGAGTCCAGCAGCAGTACCAGTAAGGGTACCAGAGGTACCAGAACATTACAGAGGACAGTCATCATCAAATGGAGAAAATATGGCACAACAGTGAGATTACCAAGAACTGGAGGTCTCTCCAAAACTGATGAAAAGACGAGAAGAAAACTGGTCAGGGAGGAGGCCAAGAGGCCTACAGCAAAATTTAAGGAGCTGCAGGAATATCTAGCAAGTCCTGGCTGTGTGGTACATGTGAAAACAATCTCCGTATTCTTCATATGTCTGGGTTATGGGGTAGAGTGGCAAGATGGAAGCCTATTCTTATGAAGAAAAACATCCAAGCCCGGCTAAATTTTGCAAAAAACACATCTGAAGTCTGCCAAAAGCATGTGGGAAAATGTGTTATGGTCTGATGAAACCAAGGTTGAACTTTTTGGCCATAATTCCAAAAGCTATGTTTGGCGCAAAAACATCACCAAAAGAACACCATACCCACAGTGAAGCATGGTGGTGGCAGAATCATGCTATGGGGCGGTTTTACTTCAGCTGGAACAGGGGCCTTAGTCAAGGTAGAGGGAATTATGAACCGTTCCGAATATCAGTCAATATTGGCACAAAACCTTCAGGCTTCTGCTAGAAAGCTGAATATGAAGAGGAATTGAATTTTTCAGCATGGCAACGACCAAAAGCATACAACCCATGGGCGTAACTACAGGGGTTGCAATTGCAACCGGGCCCCATGCTCCAGGGGGCCTGTGCGGCTCCCCTGTACACCTGGATTGGAGGGGCGGCGGGGGCAGCATGTAGAGAAATCACCGTCCTCCTTTTTCCTCCTGTAGTTGCAGGAGGAATATGGAGGCGATTGGTTCCTCTATATGCTGCCCCCCGCCACTCCTCCTATCCAGTTCACTTGTGTTCTGCTTTCTCTGGGCCCCTGTGGGCTCCCCTGGTTCCCCCCCTACTGTGCTGCCCCCCCCCCCCCCTCCACTCTGCTCCCTCCCCTCTCCTGCCAGCTGCTGCAGGGGATGTGTCACAATAGAGAACCAGAAAGGGGTCGGTAAATCTGTAATTTACCAGCTCCTTCCTTTTCTGAATGGACAGAGTCATAGTCAGTGACATTGTAAAGAAATAAAATAAAATGATAAAAAATAATACAATAAAAATACCAAAAAATAAAAACTACTGACATCAGTGGGTGAACTTCCAGGATCGCAAAGGTCACATTTTCAACAGGGCCCTGGCATTCCACCACCATGGGGTGGCCCCAAGATGGCAGGAAGGGGGCCCAATGCAGAACTTATGAAAGGGTCCATGATCGTAACAAAGGGCCCCCTCAATGAGAGTAAAGGGCCCCAGGATCAGTGAGAAGAGCCCCAGGCTTGAAGGGAAGGGCCTCGACCACGGGTCCGGGGGGCCCTTCATGGTTTCTTGCACTGGGGCCCTGAAGGTTCTAGTTATGCCTCTGATACATCAAAATCAGCAAAGTAATGGCTTCACCAGAAGAAGATTAACATTTTGAAATGGCCCAGCCAGAGCCCAGACCTGAATCTGATTGAAAGTCTGTGGGGTGATGTGAAGACGGCTGTGCACAGGAAACGCCCTCGCAATCTGACAGATTTGGAGTTTTTTTGTAAAGAAGAGCGGGCAAATATTGCCAAGTCAAGATGTGCCATGCTGATAGACTCATACCCAAAAAGACTGATTGCGGTAATAAAATCAAAAGGTGCTTCAACAAAGTATTAGTTAAGGGTGTGCACACTTATGCAACCATATTATTTTCGTTTTTTTATTTTTACTTCCCTCCAGCTAAAAGATTTCAGTCTGTTGTTCAACTGAGTTGTACAGTTTATAGTTCACATTAACCACTTGCTGACCAGCCACCGCACTTTTAACAAGGCAGACCACCATTCTGTCAGTAATGAACACAGGGATCCTGTGTTCCTGTCTCTATGTTCATCTACTGAGTCCATCCCCCACACAGTTGGTAAGCACTGCCTAGGGACACAACCCTTCGATCGCCCCTGATGTTAACCCCTTCTTCGCCAGTGTCATTAGTACGGTAACAGTGCATATTTTTAGCACCGATTATTGTGGTAAGGTCACTGGTCCCCCCCAAAAGTGTCAAATGTCAGTTAGGTGTCCGATCTGTCCGCCTCAATGTCACAGTCCCGCTAGGAAAAAAAAAAAAAAAAACCGCTGATCGCCACCATTACTAGTAAAAAAAAAAAAATAATATGTCATACATCTATCCCCTTGTTTGTAGACGCGATAACTTTTGCACAAACCAATCAATATACACTTATTGGGATTTTGCCAAAAATATGTGGCAGAATACAAGTTGGCCTTAAATGATGAAAACATTTGATTTTTTAATATATTTTTTTTTTATTGGCTGTGTTTTATAGCATGCCATAAAGTAAAAGATATATTTTTTTTTTCTCAGAATTGTTGGTCTTTTTTTTTGCTACAGTAAGAAAAATGTAAAGCAAATGGGTACGTGCACATGGGTCCTACAGTAAGGTGACCAGATTTTTAAAATGAAATCCGGGGGGACATTTTTTTTTTTAAATTGGCAAATGGCACAGGGCTGCATAATACACAGAGTGCTGGGCACAGGACTGCATAATACAAAATACACTGGTCACAAAACTGCATAATACACAGAGCGCTGGGCACAGGACTGCATAATACACAGAGCGCTGGGCACAGGACTGCATAATACACAGAGCGCTGGGCACAGGACTGCATAATACACAGAGCGCTGGGCACAGGACTGCATAATACACAGAGCGCTGGGCACAGGACTACATAATACACAGAGCGCTGGGCACAAGACTACATAATACACAGAGCGCTGGGCACAGGACTACATAATACACAGAGCACTGGGCACAGGACTGCATAATACACAGAGCGCTGGGCACAGGACTGCATAATATACAGGAAGGTGATATCGTCCAGCAGGGGGCGTCGGCATCTGAGCCACCAGGCTGTTTCTCAGCAAGCATGGGATGCCTTGTCTACATTAATCCAGTCCTGAATCCGGGGACAAAACCGGGGACAGACTTGGTCCGGGGACAGTGTCCTCAATCCGGGGACTGTCCCCAGAAACCGGGGACGTCTGGTCACCCTATCCTACAGGCATATGTAAACTGTGATCACAACACACATGTAAGGTATTGCCATGAACGTCTGAAGGAGAGCAATCATTCGGGCAGCTGACCTCTTGTGTAACTCTAAACTGGTACCTGTTAAGGATTTTAAAGTGTCCCTATAGATCAGGGGTGGCGAACCTACGGCCCGCGGGCCGCATAGCCATCTAATCTGTCCCTGCCATTGGGCTGCCTCCGGAGGGGAAGGGGGAGCGCCTCCTGATTACACACAGAGCGGGTTCCTCTGCTTACCTGGTGTTCTATCAGATCTCCATACCTCTGTAATTTCCGGTTGCGGATCAGCTGTGGCTTCAGCTGTAGCCACATCACAAGTCCTACTGCGCATGCATGGAATAGTTAGGGAATTTTGACAACATCGCAACGGTGTCGGGCACACGTTATAGTGCGCATGCGCAGCAACGGGTCGGGCAGTGGGCAGGGAGATCTCGTAGAACAAACAGCCATCTGATCTCCATGCCCCACACTGCACCGACCCGACAATGGGACACAGCCATAAATGGACTGTGGGAGTGCGTGTGGGGTTAGGAAATTTATATATAAATATAACAGTGGGTGTGCACGTGGGGGAAGGGAATGTGTGTGTGTGTGTATATATATATACACACACACACACTTGTACGGCCCCCGAATGATTTTATAAATACCCAAATGGCCCTCGACAGAAAAAAGGTTCCCCACCCCTGCTATAGATAATTTAATGTACCGCAGTTTGTCGCCGTTCCAGGGGCGGACAGAATTTTAAAGTGTGACGGGTTAGATATATATTTATTTGGTGTAACACCATCTTTTATATTTTACCACAAAATTGGGTATTCTAATGTGTGTGTGCTCACATTTAAACACAATATTGCCAACACACACGTTCCTGAAAAATGGCTGTGAGCCTGGGTTCATACTTGTGCGATGCAGACACCGCATGTGATCGCACAGGAATTGCATCGCATTCCTTTGCACATCACATGTGAGGTCTGTGAGGTGCGATTTCAGCCATACATTTTTTTTTTATGGCTGAATTTGCATCGCATCCGCACCATAATGGCGCAGGATCTTTTTTCCCCCCCGCACCTGAAACACATCGCATGGATGCGCACTCATTTTGCAATCTGTCGTTAAGATAACATTGAATCGCAGATCGTATGGACGATACGATGGGAGCTGAGGACATGACGTCACATGCCTGATGAAGGGGTCCTGCGAGCCTCCGAAGCATTGATTCGGTAATTACGATGTGATTGCCAAATAAAGCTTTGGACCCGTTCTGGAGATCCTTGGTGTGCTGGTGACATATTTTCTACTTTCAATGTGTTCACATTTATACATATATGCCCTAGTTACTTAGGAGAACTGCCTCTGCTCAATTAAAAGGTAATAAAGAATTGCCTGCAATAAGTTAAAGCCTTTTCCAGGTATAGGGAAAGTTGCCAATAAGCAAAATGGCTGCCGAGGAAAATAAACACATGCTATGAGGACCTCCTGATGTCAGATTTGTCATTTTTTAGCAGCCGTTTTGAAGCTCTCCTTTATTTATTGATTTGAGGGTGTAACTTATTTACATCGAGTGATTGAGGGCCTGTGTGGACACGAGAGTCCAATATAAATGTATGCTTGTTAATTCGCCCAAAAGTAAAATGGCCGCTAAGGCTCAAATGAGAACAGGGAGTCCGTGACTTACATATTTTTTTTTTTAAAAGCAAAAATATCAGTTCTCCAGTTTCAAAGAAATGCTTTTTTGACCTGTGTGTGCAGTGAGCTGAGATACCTTAGTTTTGTTCATTTATCTTATCCGTTGCCCTGAAGCAAAATGGCAGAAATGGAAAAGTGAACCAGGAAGTGAAGGGTTTACACTCGATTTCAGGCTGCAGCATGGAGAACGAGGAGTGTGAAGAGTGGATGGTGGAGTCTCTCAGGCTGTGAGTCTGTGTGGAGGGAACAATAATATGCCATTATCAGATTTCACTTACTATCAGGGGTGAGCAGCTCTGGGACTACAGTTCCCAGCATGCCTTGCTGAGCAGAAAGAGTGCTCTGGAATCTGGATATTATCTTACAGGCTTGAGGGTCACAGATAAAGACTAAATCAGATAATGGTTCCAGCAGCTCAAACTATTTCCCAGTATAGAATACTAGTGGTGGACAAATCTGCCCAGGTTCAGGTCTGTTAATCTTGTTCAAATTTTGGAGAACCTGAACTAAGGATGTCAGACTGCAATTCTGACCATCTATTATTGTATTATGTCTGCAGTCTCTGCCCATCTCTTGTATCGTGTCTGCAGTCTCTGCCCATCTCTTGTATCGTGTCTGCAGTCTCTGCCCATCTCTTGTATCATGTCTGCAGTCTCTGCCCATCTCTTGTATCATGTCTGCAGTCTCTGCCCATCTCTTGTATCATGTCTGCAGTCTCTGCCCATCTCTTGTATCATGTCTGCAGTCTCTGCCCATCTCTTGTATCATGTCTGCAGTCTCTGCCCATCTCTTGTATCATGTCTGCAGTCTCTGCCCATCTCTTGTATCATGTCTGCAGTCTCTGCCCATCTCTTGTATCATGTCCTCAGTCTCTGACCATCACTTGTATCATGTCCTCAGTCTCTGACCATCACTTGTATCATGTCTGCAGTCTCTGCCCATCTCTTGTATCATGTCTGCAGTCTCTGCCCATCTCTTGTATCATGTCTGCAGTCTCTGCCCATCTCTTGTATCATGTCTGCAGTCTCTGCCCATCTCTTGTATCATGTCTGCAGTCTCTGCCCATCTCTTGTATCACGTCCACAGTCTCTGATCATCTCTTGTATCATGTCTGCAGTCTCTGCCCATCTCTTGTATCACGTCCACAGTCTCTGATCATCTCTTGTATCATGTCTGCAGTCTCTGCCCATCTCTTGTATCATGTCCGGCGTCTCTGATCATCTCTTGTATCATGTCTGCAGTCTCTGCCCATCTCTTGTATCACGTCCACAGTCTCTGATCATCTCTTGTATCATGTCCGGCGTCTCTGATCATCTCTTGTATCATGTCCGGCGTCTCTGATCATCTCTTGTATCATGTCCCCGGTTTCTGGCCATCTCTTGTGCCATGTCCGCAGTCTATGACTATCTCTTGTTCCATGTCAGCAGTCTCTGACCATCTCTTGTGCCATGTCCGCAGTCTCTGGCCATCTCTTGTGCAATGTCCGCAGTCTCTGGCCATCTCTTGTGCCATGTCCGCAGTCTCTGGCCATCTCTTGTGCCATGTCCGCAGTCTCTGACCATCTCTTGTGCCATGTCCGCAGTCTCTGACCATCTCTTGTGCCATGTCCGCAGTCTCTGACCATCTCTTGTGCCATGTCCGCAGTCTCTGACCATCTCTTGTGCCATGTCCCCAATCTCTGACCATCTCTTGTGCCATGTCCGCAGTCTCTGACCATCTCTTGCGCCATGTCCATTGGAGACAAGTCCCCATCGGCAGGATTGCTAAAAAGGTTTTTATGCATTTTTCGTGAGTTTTTTGATGCGTTTTGCATTTTTCTTATGCTTTTTTTTTTTTTTGGCCAATTTTTTGTTGGATGGATTAAAAACGAAAATCACGGCAAAAACGCACTCTATGCTCTTCTGCAGATTTTCCATTGAAGTCTATTGAACCATAAACGCACTATTTTGCTTTTAAAAAAAATCCCTGACCCTTTCCAAAAACGCATCATCTATAAAAGGCATAGATGTGAACGTTTTCTATAGAAAACCATGTTAAATGGACTGTAGTGCGCTTCTGTAAAAAGCATTAAAAAAAAAAAACACATAGATGTGAACCGAGCCTTGAGGTAAAAATCCTTCACCTAGTAGTTCCCCCCCCCCCCCATACTTACTTGAGCCCTGTATTGATCCAGCACTGTGCCTGTCTGCAGCAGTGCTGGCTCTCGCTCTCTCCCATCTCACATGCTCAGAGATGGCAGCAATAGCTATTGGCTCCTGCTGTTTTCAATTAAATACAGTGAGGAGGGGGCAGGGTTGAGCCAAGCTGTGTGGGACGCACACAGCCCAGCCCGAGAAGAAGCTTGCAGGTGTGCCCACATAGGAAGCGGTTTCCTATGGGGGCGCACAGAGAAGAGGAGCCCAGAGTGCCAGTGGGGAACCCACAAAGAGGAGGTTCAGAGGCTGCTCTGTGCAATACCAGTATAGCATGTTTGTTATTTTAAAAAATGTAGCCTGACGATCTACACACATCCATATATGCGCAGTTCACACTGTCGCGACTTGTCATGCGACGTGAGAGTTCAAAGTTGCATGACAAGTCGCACCCCAGTGGAACCCTTCTAATCGGTGCGACTCAAGTCGACTTAGAAAAAGGTGTCTGCACTACTTTGGGGCGACTTCATCACGACTTGCATTGACTTGCAATAAAGTTGCAAGCAAGCCGCGTGACTTTCCGGTCACAGCAGTGTGAACCCAGCCTAAAGGGAGCATCTTCAAATCTGTGCATGCGTGGCTTATTGGAAATATGACACAACAAGCTTGTAAAAAGAAAACTAAATCACATCATTGGTTACTTTCATAAAAACTTTACAAGGATTCAGCATGAGTAATACCTAGAAATGAAAATAACTTCCCTGTCATCCACTTTCTGTCTTTGCTGCTTTGTTTAAGGTACAAAGATTTACATGATTTTGAACTTCAAGATCCGACCAGAGTCATCGAATGGATTGGTGAGAAAAGTAGGTGAATGTTGTGTTATTTAATGCAGAATTATACTTTAAGGCTTTATTTAGACTTTGGGGGGTTGGGTGAAGTTGAGCCATATTTTTGCTGCCCACCTACTGCCCCCCTTTAAGCTGCAATAGGCAGCGGACAGGATTGATACCCCCTTTAAGCCGCAGTAGGCAGCGGACAAGGTTTCTACATGCCGCAATGATTTGCACCCGTGGCAAAGTTCACCAGACATGTAGCTATCATCAGGCTGCAACCCTTCCGTATGCTACACATTCAAGTAAATGGGGAAGCACCACAAACTCCCCACAACTGAGTGCAATGCATGCATTTGCGCACGTTTGTTAACAAATATGGAGTTAACAGGCAGTGAGGAGGTGTCGCCTCCTGTCAGTAGCCTCTGGAACACAATCTGAACAGGAAATTGTATGCTCTTGCGCTTGAGAAGTGCTGTGCGACTTGATTTTTTAGTGACTTCTGACGGTGTAGTCGCCTAAAAGAATGTGCTGCCACTCTCAATAAGTCGAGGAAACTCAGGTGAAACTCTAAAAAAGAAAAATAGAGGGTGCGCCAGCCTAGTGCATTTATCCTTTGCAAGAATATTTTATTCAACAAGTATATGCATTATACTCACAAACCAAGAAGAAATACAAGCAAGGTAAAAAGTCCAAGTCCACCAAGTTCTCCATTCAGCATGGTAAAGACAGTCCTGGAATGAAGACCTCTAAAAATAACTGACGCATTTCGACGGTGCTCTGAAGAAGAGGGACACCCTCGAAAGGCGTCAGATATTTTTGGAGGTCTTCATTCCAGGACTCTTTTTACCATTAAGAGCATGCTGAATGGAGAACTTGGTGGACTTGGACTTTTTACCGTGCTTGTTTTTCTTCTTGGTTTGTGAGTACGATGCACATACTTGTTGAATAAAATATCGCAAAGGATAATGCGCTAGGCTGGTGCGCCCTCTATTTTGCTTTCTTTTTAGAGCACAATCTGAACACGGATTAGGTTTCAGAGGCAAGGAAGAATTATACTCCTATCTAACCTGACCCAACTTTTTGCATTCCAGTTTAGGCTCTGTTCACATCTAGGCATTCTGCATCGCGGGTGGAATTGCTGCGATTCTGCCCGCAGACCCGAATCACTGCAAATCGTGGGACGCGTTTGCGATTCCCCCTAATTTCCAATGGCACCCCAATCGCGGCGTGATTTTGCGAATTTCCCGAACTTCTTTTGAGCGACCGGCGATCCACAATTCTGTTTACGCATTTTTTCCGCAATTTGTCAGACGACAACAGCGATTGGGGTGCCATTGGAAATGACGAGGATCGCAAGCTCGTCCTGTAATTTGCACGGATTCGGGTTTGTGGGCAGAATCATGACGATTCTGTCCATGATCCAGAACTCCTAGATGTGAACGGTGCCTTAAAGTAAGAGCTATAACCCTGTCAGATTTTTTTTTTTTTTTTATTGCTATCTGTGTCTCCAATGTGATAGCAATGTGCAGCGACAGATTGTCTTTAAGGAGACATCAGCGGTCTTAAACCCCTGATGTTTCTCCTGCACTGTACTGAAGCACATCAGGGACAAACTGTCCTCAATCTGCTTTTCTTCTGGGCTACACGTGATAATAGGCATCTGACAGCAGTGAACCTAGAAGTGCTCAGTGCTGAGCACTTCAGGTTCACTGAAGACAAGGCTTTCTTTCTCTATCGCTCATTGACAGACGTAGTCCTCGGTGATACACCACCTTCGGGTTATGTTGCCTCCACAGGAGCAGGACTAGACAGGAAATTAAAAAGCTCTGGCCACACCCTAGGGGCAGTCCCAGAGGGTATATCCTCTCTCTCTCTGCCTCAGCAAATCAGTTATTTTCTGTCTAGTTAGGAGCAATCTAATTGTATACATGTTAAAAAGATTGTAATCTGTGGCATTCTGGGAATCTTACGGTGATAAGAATAAGCTACCTACCAGTCAGAAGCCACGGACATGTAGACTGCCTTCCTAAATCAGATCTCCAGCTATAAGCAGGCCTCCCGAATGGCCATGCGGTCCGCCAGGGCCGGTACCGCCAACCACGCCAAATCCCCATGCAGAGAGAGTGTTGTGTGCCCTGCAGCACACCGCTATTCAGTACAGGCCGCCGCCATTTTTTTTTGCTGGATCGCACAAGCCGCCATTTTGGCGTAGCCTCGTGTCTCCAGCATGGGGGCGGCCATGTTTGAGGTGATCCAAACACCTCGTGGAGCTAGGGGAGGCGCCGGAAGGCGTGCAGAGGGGCGGAGCCGCCTCCTTTCTTCCTGGGCAGCCAGCCAAAAGACTTCCTGTTTGTCAAGACAGCGCTGTAACCTGTTGCAGTTAAACTCTGAGCATCAAGTGGTGAGCCTGGGGGTCTATCTCTCTCTCTCTCTCGATCGATAGGGATCCCTAGCAGGTAACACTAAGGGGCTTTTTGTGGCGCTGGGGGTCTGGAGAAAAAAAAAAAAAAAAAAGTTTTTTATTTTTAAATTATATTATCCAGGAAGTGACTGGAATTATCATGGACCCTGCCACACATATTCCCCCACCTGTTTCCCTCGAGGGGGCCACGGGACCCGCCGGTGCACAGAGTGTAGAGTCATTTACAGCAATTTTGGAGTCTATGGTGGCTCGGGTGGAGGCGGCCTGTCAGGGACGGGGGTCAAGGAAGCGACCCCCGCCTACCCCTATACTATCGGACACCTCTGACTCAGATTCAGAGATGGTCACTGCAGTTGCAGGTTCCTCTGCAAGGGCTGTTATCCCAGGTAAAGCCCCCTCAGACAGTGAGGAGGACGCTTCTTCTCCTGCTATAATTCAGGAAGAAGCATTGGTGGACGCACTAGTTGTGGCAGTGCAGGAAACCTTAAAACTTGAGGCTTTACCGGCAGAGGCAACTGAAACAGAGATTCCTTTTGGTACTAATAAGCCCATCAAAACGGTGAAGGTTTTTCCTGTACCCAAATGTTTCGGTAATCAGATTAAAGGAGAATGGGAGCATTCTAAACGTACCTTTACTATTTCCAAGCGTATTGCTAGACGCTATCCGTTTGAGGAATCCATCATTAAGAAATGGACGGTACCACCAGTGGTGGATCCACCTATTTCCAGGCTGAATAAAGCCACGGTTATCCCAGTGGAGGACACTTCGTCCTTTAAGGATCCGGTGGATCGAAAGATGGAAGCAGAGTCCCGCACCATCTTCTCTCTGATAGGGTCAGTATTTAGACCAGTAATTGTTATTGGTCTAGTTTCCCAGACACTTACGGAATGGGCGAAAATGGTACGCCAAGACCTTAGGGGAAAAGATATTCCCCAGGAGACATCTGATTTGATGGAACAGATTATACAAGGGCTACAGTTTATCTGTGACGCAGCCTTGGACACTACTCCCTTATTAGGGCATGCATCTATGTCAGCGGTGATCCTCAGACGTGTGCTGAGGTTAAAATGCTGGTCAGCTGACCTAGGTTCCAAAAAGACCTTGACAAATCTCCCTTTTCAGGGGAATCGTCTATTTGGGGCCAACCTAGATGAAATCATTAAGGATGCCACTGGGGGCAAGAGCACTTTTTTGCCACAGGCTGCTAAAGCTAAGGGACCTCGCAACAAGCGAGGACCTTTCTTTACCGCCCATAAAGGGCGCCCGGCTGGTACTAGCGGGAAAGGCAAGACTCCTCCAGGAGGGTTCAAGAAGGGCTGGTCGGACAAGCAGAGGACCAACCCAGCCAAACCCGAAGCAAAGGAGTACACAGCCTGAAGGTGCGCCCCCACCCGGTTTCAGGGTGGGGGGACGTTTTCACTGGTATTCAGGACATTAGATCGAGCTTCAACCACTACTACCGGTGCGATTCTTCCCTTCCAACATTTAAGTACTACAGGAAGCGGTAGTTACCGTTCCCTGAATAGATCTTTTCCTTTACCTTTTCCTAAGATTAGTCCCTATACCTCACAGGAATCGGATCTGGTTGACCAGATAGGCCAAGTAGCCTCTAGTCGGGTGACTTCGGTCCCTGAGGTTCAACCAGAAAAGATCACCTTTCCTGATAACAATCAGGTATCTGATAAATGTGTGGGAACAGAAAACGACCAGACTTTCTCGGATGGTCGGGGCCAGATACCTCTAGGGACGCCTGGTTCAGATTCTATCAGCGTCAGTGGTCCTAGAAATTCTAGGCTGGCCTCCTCAAGCCGGCCTGGCCGACTTGGACATGCTAGTCGCAGACGTTCCGTGGGAACTTCGTCTCAGGGAGTGTCTGTGGTCTCAAGGACCAATTTACCATCATGCTTTACAGTCACTGGGTTTAATGGCCTGGCCATTGAGACCCAAGTACTGAAGGACAGAGGTTTGTCTACTTCAGTCATTCCTACCCTTATTAAAGCAAGGAAAGCGACTTCCAGCAAGGTCTATTATCACACATGGAAGACTTATATTGCGTGGTGCGAATCTTTAGGATTTCCTCCACGTACCTATTCGGTGTCTCGAATATTGGCCTTTTTGCAACAAGGGGTTGAGCAGAAGCTAGCCTTGAGCACCATCAAGGGTCAAGTTTCAGCATTAGCAATCTTCTTTCAGAAACCTTTAGCTACCAAGTCCTTGGTGCGGAATTTCATCCAGGGGGTGCGGCACCTGGCTCCTCCAGTCCGCGCGCCCTTACCGCCCTGGGATCTTAATTTGGTTTTGTCGGTTCTACAGAAACCTCCCTTTGAAAACATCAGGGAGATTCCCTTGCTTACTTTATCCCAGAAGGTGGCCTTCTTGGTGGCTATTACTTCTGCTCGCAGGGTGTCAGAACTGGCTGCATTATCATGCCAGTCCCCATACCTAGTGATTCATAGGGATAAGGTAGTACTTCATCCTAAGCCATCTTTTCTTCCTAAGGTGGTTTCAGATTTTCATCTGAATGAAGATATTGTACTACCTTCCTTGTGTCCTCAGCCCAAGCATCATCGGGAACATGCGTTGCATTCCTTAGATGTGGTTCGGGCAATCAGGGTATACCTGAAAGCTACGGAATCATTCCGTAAGACGGATTCACTTTTTGTGATCACGGATGGCCCCAGAAAGGGTTTGCCTGCATCTGCCGCGACCATTGCCAAATGGATTAGACAGACGGTGGTACAGGCTTATTCTATTAAGGGTCAGAGTCCTCCGTTCCCTGTTAGGGCGCACTCCACTCGGGCGCTCAGTACTTCCTGGGCCTTTCGCCATCAGGCGTCAGTGGTCCAGGTATGTAAGGCGGCCACCTGGTCGTCGGTACATACCTTTACAAAATTCTATAAAATTGATGTGACGGCATCGGCGGATGCCTCATTTGGCCGCAAGGTTTTGCAGGCCGCAATTTGAGGAGACCGGTGGTCTACCTCGAGGGTTTTTTTCTGTTTGAAAAAAAAAAAATTTTTCTCTTTTTTGTTGAGTCTCATCATTAAGGATGAGCATTGTAAACTTCTAGTTGGCACCGGTTGGGCCTTCTAGATTGGGATTTGATTTCATTTTCCCACCCCTCATTTGTGATACTGCTCTGGGACGTCCCGAACAGGGCCGGACTGGCCATAGGGCAGACCGGGCATATGCCCGGTGGGCCGACCTCTGGGCGCATGTCATTTTGTGTGCCAGTCCCAGACAGTGTCCCTCCCTCTGAGTCCCGTCCCAAGCTGGCCCTCCGCGGCCGGCCGGCCGCGTATTCTTCTGGCCGGCCGGCCGCCGGCCGGGTATGTCACTGCACTCACTGTAGTGTCCCCCACTCCCCCTAGTCTTAGGCATAGTGGCAGCAGGCTGGCAGCCGCCGGGCTGTGCTCACTGCGGCCGGCTCTGTGAAGGGGGAGGAGCTAGCCGGGACTCCTTCCTGCTTGATCCGGGCCTGGCGGGAACAGTGTGCAGCCACACCGAAGACACCGGCACCCAGGGCCTGCAGCTCTGCAAGGTAAGGAAGAAAGGGTACTCTACTCTTCACAAGACACTCTGTCTGCTGCCTGTGCCTCATCTCATCATCCATCCCACCTCCATCCCCTCTGCTGTGCCTCATCCCACCATCCATCCCCTCTGCTGTGCCTCATCCCACCATCCATCCCCTCTGCTGCTGTGCCTCATCCCACCATCCATCCCCTCTGCTGTGCCTCATCCCATCATCCATCCCACCTCCATCCCCTCTGCTGTGCCTCATCCCACCATCCATCCCCTCTGCTGTGCCTCATCCCATCATCCATCCCCTCTGCTGTGCCTCATCCCATCATCCATCCCCTCTGCTGTGCCTCATCCCATCATCCATCCCACCTCCATCCCCTCTGCTGTGCCTCATTCCACCATCCATCCCCTCTGCTGTGCCTCATCCCACCATCCATCCCTTCTGCTGTGCCTCATCCCATCATCCATCCCCTCTGCTGTGCCTCATCCCACCATCCACCCCCTCTGCTGTGCCTCATCCCATCATCCATCCCACCTCCATCCCCTCTGCTGTGCCTCATCCCATCATCCATCCCCTCTGCTGTGCCTCATCCCATCATCCATCCCCTCTGCTGTGCCTCATCCCATCATCCATCCCACCTCCATCCCATCTGCTTTGCCTCATCCCATTATCTATCCCACCTCCATCCCCTCTGCTGTGCCTCATCCCACCATCCATCCCCTCTGCTGTGCCTCATCCCATCATCCATCCCCTCTGCTGTGCCTCATCCCATCATCCATCCCCTCTGCTGTGCCTCATCCCATCATCCATCCCCTCTGCTGTGCCTCATCCCATCATCCATCCCACCTCCATCCCCTCTGCTGTGCCTCATCCCACCATCCATCCCCTCTGCTGTGCCTCATCCCACCATCCATCCCTTCTGCTGTGCCTCATCCCATCATCCATCCCCTCTGCTGTGCCTCATCCCATCATCCATCCCACCTCCATCCCCTCTGCTGTGCCTCATCCCATCATCCATCCCCTCTGCTGTGCCTCATCCCATCATCCATCCCACCTCCATCCCATCTGCTGTGTCTCATCCCATCATCCATCCCCTCTGCTGTGCCTCATCCCATCATCCATCCCCTCTGCTGTGCCTCATCCCATCATCCATCCCCTCTGCTGTGCCTCATCCCATCATCCATCCCCTCTGCTGTGCCTCATCCCATCATCCATCCCACCTCCATCCCCTCTGCTGTGCCTCATCCCACCATCCATCCCCTCTGCTGTGCCTCATCCCACCATCCATCCCTTCTGCTGTGCCTCATCCCATCATCCATCCCCTCTGCTGTGCCTCATCCCATCATCCATCCCCTCTGCTTTGCCTCATCCCATTATCTATCCCACCTCCATCCCCTCTGCTGTGCCTCATCCCATCATCCATCCCCTCTGCTGTGCCTCATCCCATCATCCATCCCCTCTGCTGTGCCTCATCCCATCATCCATCCCCTCTGCTGTGCCTCATCCCATCATCCATCCCCTCTGCTGTGCCTCATCCCATCATCCATCCCACCTCCATCCCCTCTGCTGTGCCTCATCCCACCATCCATCCCCTCTGCTGTGCCTCATCCCATCATCCATCCCCTCTGCTGTGCCTCATCCCATCATCCATCCCTTCTGCTGTGCCTCATCCCATCATCCATCCCCTCTGCTGTGCCTCATCCCATCATCCATCCCCTCTGCTGTGCCTCATCCCATCATCCATCCCATCTGCTTTGCCTCATCCCATTATCTATCCCACCTCCATCCCCTCTGCTGTGCCTCATCCCATCATCCATCCCCACTGCTGTGCCTCATCCCATCATCCATCCCCTCTGCTGTGCCTCATCCCATCATCCATCCCCTCTGCTGTGCCTCATCCCATCATCCATCCCCTCTGCTGTGCCTCATCCCATCATCCATCCCACCTCCATCCCCTCTGCTGTGCCTCATCCCATCATCCATCCCCTCTGCTGTGCCTCATCCCATCATCCACCCCACCTCCATCCCATCTGCTTTGCCTCATCCCATTATCCATCCCACCTCCACCCCCTCTGCTGTGCCTCATCCCACCATCCATCCCCTCTGCTGTGCCTCATCCCATCATCCATCCCCTCTGCTGTGCCTCATCCCATCATCCATCCCCTCTGCTGTGCCTCATCCCACCATCCATCCCCTCTGCTGTGCCTCATCCCATCATCCATCCCCTCTGCTTTGCCTCATCCCATCATCCATCCCACCTCCATCCCATCTGCTGTGCCTCATCCCATCATCCATCCCACCTCCATCCCCTCTGCTGTGCCTCATCCCACCATCCATCCCCTCTGCTGTGCCTCATCCCACCATCCATCCCCTCTGCTGTGCCTCATCCCACCATCCATCCCCTCTGCTGTGCCTCATCCCATCATCCATCCCCTCTGCTGTGCCTCATCCCATCATCCATCCCTCTGCTGTGCCTCATCTCATCATCCATCCCACCTCCATCCCTCTGCTCTGCCTCATCCCATCCCTCCCACCTCAATCCCTCTGCTCTGCCTCATCCCATCCATCCCACCGCCATCCCTCTGCTCTGCCTCATCCCATCTCTCCCACGGCCATCCCTCTGTCTGATCTCCACCCCTCCCATGAGGAAGTGGTGATGGGGGGGATAAGGATGACATCAGTGGCAATGGTGATGAGGATAGGGATGACATCAGTGGCAGTGAACATTGTCATTCCTATCCCCACCACCACTGCCACTGATGTTATCCCTATCCTTACCACCACTCCCACTGATGTCAAACCTATCCTCAACACCGATGTTATCTCTATCCCAACCACCACTGATGTCACCCCTATCCCCACCACCACTGCCACTGATGTCACCCCTATCCCCACCACCACTGCCACTGATGTCACCCCTATCCCCACCACCACTGCCACTGATGTCACCCCTATCCCCACCACCACTGCCACTGATGTCACCCCTATCCCCACCACCACTGATGTCACCCCTATCCCCACCACCACTGCCACTGATGTCACCCCTATCCCCACTGCCACTGATGTCACCCCTATCCCCACCACCACTGCCACTGATGTCACCCCTATCCCCACCACCACTGCCACTGATGTCACCCCTATCCCCACTGCCACTGATGTCACCCCTATCCCCACCACCACTGCTACTGATGTCACCCCTATCCCCACTGCCACTGATGTCACCCCTATCCCCACCACCACTGCCACTGATGTCACCCCTATCCCCACTGCCACTGATGTCATCCCTATCCCCACCACCACCATACGAAACTACATACCAATTTTGGGGGCGCCTGTGAACAAAAACCCTGATTTTACTACACGTGTAATATATGACCCTGCACACTGGAATGAGAGCAATAATTATAGGATCATTGTTCATGGTAACTCTGAACTGATGACCTCTATGATCTTTAATAGCTTTGCCTATGGAAAATATAGGGTACTGAAATGTGTTGCCATTTTCGGGCATGCATAGTCTTAAGGTTTGACATGTTGGGTATTTATTTACTTGACACAAACTCATCTTTTATATTTTACCCAAAAATTGGGTAATATATTTTTAATGTACCCTAAAATTACCTGTTATCTCTTAGCCTGGGTTCACACTAAATGCAGACTTCATCTAAATAGCAACCCATCCATGCAAACAGATTGCGGAGTGTATGTAAGGTTAACGACACTCCGCAATCAGTTTCCAAAACGCGGCACGATTTGCAGAATCGGATCGCATGGGTGTGCAGGCTAAATATAACTAAAAAACATAGAGAAACCGGTAGTTGTTCATCATTGGTCATTTTGTTAAAAAAAAAAATGGGCTGCTCAGCCTAAATTGCCCGGGCCTATTTTTTGTCCCAGTCCGGGCCTGGTCCCGAAGGTGGTGTATCACCGAGGACTACGTCTGTCAATGAGCGATAGAGAAAAATGGATTTTTGTAAAATCTTACCGTAAAATCCTTTTCTCTTAGCTCATTGACAGACGTAGTCCCCGCCCCTCTGTTTTTTGAGTTGGGTTGGGTTAAAATCTCTAAAGACTGCTTTTTCACATAACTGATTTGCTGAGGCAGAGAGAGAGAGGATATGCCCTCTGGGACTGCCCCTAGGGTGTGGCCAGAGCTTTTTAATTTCCTGTCTAGTCCTGCTCCTGTGGAGGCAACATAACCCGAAGGTGGTGTATCACCGAGGACTACGTCTGTCAATGAGCTAAGAGAAAAGGATTTTACGGTAAGATTTTACAAAAATCCATTTTTTCCTTGTTCCCAGGTATTCAGGAGGAAGCCTGGGGAGGTGGTGGAGCCCATCTTCTGGGGTCTGTAGAAGTGAGTGGGCAGCTCTACAGCCACTTGGATGCCTTCCATATTATATAGCACAGCCTGCAGAATAATTTTAAACCAAGTTTACAGCCGCAGCGTTTGTTTTAATCTATAGACTTCCATGACTGGCCCTGGCAGTAAAAGATTGAGGGCCCATTGACGCTGTTGCGGCAATGCATCCTAATTTGTAAACCAGCACTGCCACAGCAGAGGGTAATACCATACCTCCCAACTTTTTGAGATGGGAACGAGAGACACCTAGTAGCAAAAGTATATAAGCGTAGGCGACGCCCCCTTAGAGGGGAATTCTAAAAAACAAAAATTAGGTAAACCCACAAGTGCTTTTTTTTTTTCCCCACTACTATTCCTTTTATATTGTCTTTTCAAATTTACAAATGCAGCAATTGAAATAGGATGAAAGGTTTAGCACTGGGAAACACTTTTTGACAGATATATAGTGCATTTTATATACAGCTATATAGATCAGACCAAAATGAGGAGGAAGAAGTACAGAGGGACTTTAGAAAAGATGGGGCTTTCAAGGCCAATGGGAGGAGGAGGATTATATATAATACAAAATGTATCTAAAATGTAACTTTATTATAAAACTAGTACATAATACGGGAATAATTCCCATTTATGACATATATAAAAACACAGCAGACAAAACAAAAACACATATGTAGAAATATATTCCCATATGGGAACGCCGATACTTGGTATCAGGAGATGATGTTAGGGTCTCTGATGGAGCACGGTCTAAGGGTCCTCAGCAAGTCAACGTGTTTCGCACAAGGCTTCCTCAGGACCAGAGAGACCAAAGACAGACCGATATTTCCCAATGCTTTAAAAGTGTCTTTTGCACAGAGCTGCCTGGTTCCTCCTCTTCTTGGGTCCCTCTTCGGTCCTCCTGGCTCCTCCCTCCTGTTGAGTGACCCCACAGCAAGCAGCTTCCTATGGGGGCACCCAACCCAAGTCACAGTTCCCTGTGTCCATTCACACACAAAGCCGTGACCCGCCCCTGCCCCCTCTGTCTCCTCATTGGCTAACTGACTTTGACAGCAGCAAGAGCCAGTGGTGCTGCTGCTGTATCTTAGCCAATGAGGAGAGCAGTCCTGGACATCGCTGGATCGAGTGTGGGCTCAGGTAAGTATTAGGGGGGCTGCTGCACACAGGTTTTTTTTTAACTTCTTGCATAGAATGCATTAAGCTAAAGAAAAATATCTTCAACCCCTTTAACCTTTGCTATAACACATGTTATCTCCTGAAACTGATAACTTTAGTGTGCATGGGCCTCTAAAGTGTATATAAAGGCATACATTTTTTTTTTTAATAATTTTTATTTTGGATAGAGTGGGAAAGGATTAGACCCTCTGTCAAGTTTTAAATTGTATGTGTCCCTTCTGGGAAGATTCACCACTATATTTGTGCTGGAGATCATTGTCCCGGGAGAGAAAGCCCATGAAAATCAGATATTTTAGAGTTCCTATGTGTGCATGAGGTGCACCTCCAAGGCAGGTTGGGCAGGGAAATCTTCCCAGCAGGATGCAGGCCAGGGTTTTATATATTTTTCTACTCTATCCAAAGCAGAACATTTTTTGGGGCTATACTGTACATACCCTTTAACCTCCTTTTGCCGTTTTTGAGCATTTTCTCATGCCGCTCCACATATCGCCAAAAACAATTTGGGTACATCGTAGTACTTTTCTATTATAGCTAAATGTTTATTATGTTCTCACACATTTGCAGGTATTTGTGTAGCCGGCTACGATGGCACTAAAACAAATGAAATCCTACAGCTGCTTGTTCCACAAAAATTGCTAGTAAAAGAAAACCAGGTAAGTTGCACATTTTCATTTTTAACAGCACCATGGCCTTGTAGAGTCCCTTCTTCAGGTCCCAGCAGGGACATTTGTTCATTCTCTCTGTGTTTGTATGCATTTGCTGCCTCCTCCTACACCAACCAGTAAAATTCTAATTCTGCATTAAACATTTATAGTTGCCCTCCTCCAACCTTTACTTGGTTTTGATGATGAGGAAGCTTGAAGCTAGAAGGTTAGAAGTGAGCGATCCGCTGGGCCCTGGCAGTTGCTGGCCTTTCAGCTGCCTGGACCCAAACCAATAACGTGTTGTCTATCAGCCACTAAGTAACTTTTTGCAATGGTATTTAATCCTAAAGTGTAGGCAAAAATTTTATTGGCACATTCAATTGGTACCTCTAATGATGTTTGCCCCATGGATATTCAATTGGTACCTCTAATGATGTTTGCCCCATGGATATTCAATTGGTACCTCTAATGATGTTTGCCCCATGTACATTCAATTGGTACCTCTAATGATGTTTGCCCCATGGATATTTAATTGGTACCTCTAATGATGTTTGCCCCATGGATATTCAATTGGTACCTCTAATGATGTTTGCCCCATGGACATTCAATTGGTACCTCTAATGATGTTTGCCCCATGGACATTCAATTGGTACCTCTAATGATGTTTGCCCCATGGACATTCAATTGGTACCTCTAATGATGTTTGCCCCATGGACATTCAATTGGTACCTCTAATGATGTTTGCCCCATGGACATTCAATTGGTACCTCTAATGATGTTTGCCCCATGGACATTCAATTGGTACCTCTAATGATGTTTGCCCCATGGACATTCAATTGGTACCTCTAATGATGTTTGCCCCATGGACATTCAATTGGTACCTCTAATAATGTTTGCCCCATGTACATTCAATTGGTACCTCTAATGATGTTTGCCCCATGGATATTTAATTGGTACCTCTAATGATGTTTGCCCCATGGATATTCAATTGGTACCTCTAATGATGCTTGCTCCATGGATATTCAATTGGTACCTCTAATGATGTTTGCCCCATGGACATTCAATTGGTGTCTCTAATGATGTTTGCCCCATGGATATTCAATTGGTACCTCTAATGATGTTTGCCCCATGGATATTCAATTGGTACCTCTAATGATGTTTGCTCCAAGGACATTCAATTGGTACCTCTAATGATGTTTGCTCCAAGGACATTCAATTGGTACCTCTAATGATATTTGCCCCATGGACATTCAATTGGTACCTCTAATGATGTTTGCCCCATGGATATTCAATTGGTACCTCTAATGATGTTTGCCCCATGGACATTCAATTGGTACCTCTAATGATGTTTGCCACATGGATATTCAATTGGTACCTCTAATGATGTTTGCCCCATGGATATTCAATTGGTACCTCTAATGATGTTTGCTCCAAGGACATTCAATTGGTACCTCTAATGATATTTGCCCCATGGACATTCAATTGGTACCTCTAATGATGTTTGCCCCATGGACATTCAATTGGTACCTCTAATGATGTTTGCCCCATGGATATTCAATTGGTACCTCTAATGATGTTTGCCCCATGGATATTCAATTGGTACCTCTAATGATGTTTGCCCCATGGACATTCAATTGGTACCTCCTAATGATGTTTGCCTCATGGATATTCAATTGGTACCTCTAATGATGTTTGCCCCATGGACATTCATTTGGTACCTCTAATGATGTTTGCCCCACTGGTGGCTGCTGCTTCATTCTTGAAAAAAGCTGTTTACATGCAGCCTCTGATGGTCAATGATCGGGACTGGAGCTCTGCAATCCCAGCGGGTCAGAAAACCTCTTTTATTGTATACAAGGTGTTCAATGATTGAACAGGGGGAGATTGTGTCATTTATAAGCCCCTTGTCTGATCAGGAATTTTCAAGGAGGCGACAGGATCTCTTTAAAGCAGTTGTATCCCCTGTGTAAAGAAAAAAAAATAAATAAAAAAGAATCACATACTAGCACATTATGAAATACTTACCTTAGAACAAAGCCCCACATGGTCGCCCAGACACAGCTGAGGGAGCTGACATGTTCCATCGGTATTTCTTCCGGGTTCGGCGGCTCTGCCGCTGTGAGTGGTCGGAACCGCAATTACGCATGCGTGGGAGTTCACTTTCTGGCAAGGTGCCAACAAGGAGCTCTGAAGGTCCAGCAAGATACACCGGTGTTCCGTGAGAATTACCTACCCGTGAGAAAAACCTACCCTCGTCACTTCCGGTTGCACGGCACTGTATGTAATGCAGCGGTTACATTAAAACAGCTGTGCTGCAATACAAGTCATCTCCGCTCCTGTCCCTGTCACTTCCCTGATCTGGGCTAGTAAATATAAAAGCGGCGGCGGGTGTATGAAAACATAAATCACGGAGCCGAGATCCGCTTTTATATTTACTAGCCAAGATCAGGGAAGTGATAGGGACAGGAGCGGAGATTACTCGTATCGCAGCACAGCTGTTTTATGTAACCGCCGCGTGGGTAGGTTTTTTTTCACGGTACACCGTGATCTCTGCATACTAGTGCGCATGCGCACTACTCAGCTCCTCAGCTATTCCATTCGGTATCCGGGGCTGTGAGCATGCGCACTGCTGCGCTGCTCAGCTGTTCCTGGCCGGAAGTGACGAGGGTAGGTAATTCTCACGTTACACCGGACCTTCAGAGTGCATGCGCCGCTGGTGTCAGCGGCTGCATGCAGGGTGAATATCTCCTAAACCGTGCAAGTTTAGGAGGTTTAATTTCACCTACAGATAAGTCTTATTATAGAGATCCACGTCACGTTGGGGCGCCGGCAGGTCTGGCGTTGGCTCCCGTCTGCTCATGGTTCCCTAGGCAACATCCACCTTTCAGCGTCCTTGTTCCTTGATCGCTGAACAGTCCCAGCAGCCTTTCACTGGTTTTCACCGCACTGGAACTACCTGGTATGGTATTTTTACTCTGGTCAGATTTCCTCCATTGTCCAATATGCCTCCCTATTGGACAAGTGTGAAACACTCCCTAGACCAGATGAATCACACACTGAGCACCATGAGCAGACCTAACTCACAGATCCTGCGTTCTGATAAGCAGAATGCAATATAGATTTACCTGCTGCTCCTCTGATAGGCAGACAGAGCCAAAACTATACTCTCTCACTAGCACCTACCTAGGAGGGTGCTACAAAGGTTAAAGCATTATGGGGTGGAAAAATGTGTATTGTTTGCTTTAGCATTTAGGGCTTCTAGCTACTTTAAGACTGAGGTTAGATATTTTTTTGCATGGTTAAATTGGTACAGCTTGGTAAGTGCCATGCCTGTAGGATCCCCATGGAAGCTGGAAATCACTGTAGTAAGCACCGCTAGTACGGTACTTCTTACTATGCAGATGCTATCCTGGTCATCTGCATAGTAAAATCAGGAGGTCACTCGCTCAGCACAGGTGCCATTCAGGAATATAGTTTGTATTTTGTCAATGAATGCAAAGCTTTCTCTGTTTGGACGATGTGGAAAGGCACCTTGTCCAATCAATGGACTCTTTGTAATACCTAAAGAGTGTTCTCCGAATGGTGACAGGTGACCTACTATTTTTACTGAAGCAGCCACTCAGCATGGGACCTGAAAGCTACTGGAGACTGTTGTAATACCAGCGGGATCCCAGAGGTATGGCAAATACTTATTTATATTGGTCCAAGCTGTATCAATGTAACTGTGTTTAAAAAAAAAAAATTGCCATACTTAAACTTCATTTTTAAATAACTCCGGCTATAACTTCCTGTTCATTCCAGAGTACGCTTGAACCCATTTAGTTATTCTTGTGTGAATGATGGAGCAACACTTAGTACATGGGCCACAGACCATATTGGTTTGTTTATATCGCTGTCAATTCAGGTCTGTCCTGCTCACCATGTGACCTTCCTGTCTATTGTTCTCTCCTGCTCGCTGGCTATTTTCCAGCCTGTTAATTTCCACGTAGATCCCATCCAGGAATTCACTTTCACTCTTGCTCCCCCCTCATCTTGCTTTCCAGGGTTTGTGTCCAGAGAGAGATCTGAAGGTGGAACATGGCGGATTCTCACAGCATCCTGTTTACAGCTTGAAACATGTCCCTGAGCACAGGTATTATTGCTTAACCCCTTCATGACCAGAGGTCATTGACACCTAGATGTCCACAACAAATTTAGTGGCATCAATTAACTTGACAATAACACTGACCACCTAATCTGCCTATCTAAAGCTGGCAATAGACGGTTCAAATCATGTATTGGCAGGCTTAATGTACCCAAGTTGATTAATCAACTTGGGTACAACCAGCCTGCTGGATTTTACATGTGATTATTGCTAGCGGTTATAATCACTGTTCATCTGGCAGGGATGGCTACCCCCCTGGAGAAAACAAAGGCTCCGCGGGAGGGATTCCCAAATCAACACTGCAGGAAATAAAATTGCTCTGTCTATGACCGGCATAAGTGTTTATATTATAAAAACTAAAAAGTGCAGCGCTGAAATCAGTATACAATTATATAGCTGAAAAGCTCATATAAAGAAAACAAAAAAGGAGAGGGGATAATGTCCAAATGAATAGTCCCAATATTAAGTGCAGAGATGTGAATCCACGTGCAAAATAACTTTCTCCCAGTGACACCAGGGAAAAGTGTAGGAAGGGGACACCCTTGTGCTCAGGTATAACAAGCAGCTTACCGAAATTCCGTGGCTGCTCAATTTAATGAGACAGCCTCTCCCAGCTAGTAGTAAACCAGTAGGTCAACCGATATCAAGCTCAGGTGCTTCGAAAGACTCCAAAAGCCGAAAGCCGTTTCCGGTGTGTTGTTAAACCGATCACATTAAAGCCATATGTAGAAAGAAACAGAGGCCCATAGCGTAATCCCGTAAACCAATAGGTAAATTTATTAAAAAAACTACTTACAATTTAAAAGACAAAAACAGGCATGTAGTATGTGCCGGTCATGGATCTAACCGCGGCGTCTCGCAAGTCTCCAGATCAGCATATGGATAAACAGCCGGCTTCGTTGGGGGGTGTGTGGACGTTTATGTCTGGGATCGCCAACGTTTCGTCATAAGAAAGACTTCTTCTGGACTTCTTCTCCTTTTTTGTTTTCTTTATATGAGCTTTTCAGCTATATAATTGTATACTGATTGCATATGCTGATCTGGAGACTTGCGAGACGCCGCGGTTAGATCCATGACCGGCACATACTACATGCCTGTTTTTGTCTTTTAAATTGTAAGTAGTTTTTTTAATAAATTTACCTATTGGTTTACGGGATTACTCTATGGGCCTCTGTTTCTTTCTACATATGGCTTTACGTTCAATGGAGTATATGAGAAGTTCCAAGTGTGCCACATATTAATGTGATCGGTTTAACAACACACCGGAAACGGCTTTCGGCTTTTGGAGTCTTTCGAAGCACCTGAGCTTGATATCGGTTGACCTACTGGTTTACTACTAGCTGGGAGAGGCTGTCTCATTAAATTGAGCAGCCACGGAATTTCGGTAAGCTGCTTGTTATACCTGAGCACAAGGGTGTCCCCTTCCTACACTTTTCCCTGGTGTCACTGGAAGAAAGTTATTTTGCACGTGGATTCACATCTCTGCACTTAATATTGGGACTATTCATTTGGACATTATCCCCTCTCCTTTTTTGTTTTCTTTATATGAGCTTTTCAGCTATATAATTGTATACTGATTTCAGCGCTGCACTTTTTAGTTTTTATTGTATTTTTTGAATCACTGTTAGTTGATTTTGTGCCAGCTGCTCACTATTGTTCTTAATCATTTGGTTTTCTGTCACATCTAGCGCGGAAATTTCTCTTCGATTTATATTATATAAGTGTTTATATTGTTGTGTGTTGTGCTTTTTTTTTTTTTTTTTTTTATGTCCATGGCTTTATTTGGTACAAGGTGTGTAAAATAACTATAAAAAATGTTTTAATACGGTTTTAATCATTTTTTTTAATCCCTTAAGGTCCGCCCTATAGCGGTTTTACTGCTACAGGGCGTCACCTCTGCGCCGAAACACGTGTGTTTCTGTATGTGTGTGTATATGTGTGTGTGTGTGTGTATATATATATATATATATATATATATATATATATATACATACAGTGAAACCTTGGTTTGCGAGTATAATTGGTTCCAGCAGCTTGCTTGTAATCCAAAACACTCGTACACTCAGGTCCATAAATATTGGGACATCGACACAATTCTAATCCTTTTGGCTCTATACACCGCCACAATGGATTTGAAATGAAACAAACAAGATGTGCTTTAACTGAAGACTTTCAGCTTTAATTTGAGGGTATTTACATCCAAATCAGGTGAAAGGTGTAGGAATTACAACAGTTTGTATATGTGCCTTCCACTTTTTAAGGGACCAAAAGTAATGGGACAATTGGCTGCTCAGCTGTTCAATGGCCATGTGTGTTTTATTCCCTCATTATCCCATTTACAAGGAGCAGATAAAAGGTCCAGAGTTCATTTAAAGTGTGCTATTTGCATTTGGAATCTGTTGCTGTCAACTCTCAATATGAGATCCAAAGAGCTGTCACTATCAGTGAAGCAAGCCATCATTAGGTTAAAAAAAAAAAACAAACAAACCAATCAGGGAGAAAGCAAAAACATTAGGTGTGGCCAAATCAACTGTTTGGAACATCCTTAAAAAGAAAGAACGCACCGGTGAGCTCAGCAACACCAAAAGACCCGGAAGAATACGGAAAACAACTGTGGTGGATGACCGAAGAATCTTTCCCTGGTGAAGAAAACACCCTTCACAACAGTTGGCCAGATCAAGAACACTCTCCAGGAGGTAGGTGTATGTGTGTCAAAGTCAACAATCAAGAGAAGACTTCACCAGAGTGAATACAGAGGGTTCACCACAAGATGTAAACCATTGGTGAGCCTCAAAAACAGGAAGGCCAGATTAGAGTTTGCCAAACAACATATAAAAAAGACTTCACAGTTCTGGAACAACATCCTATGGACAGATGAGACCAAGATCAACTTGTACCAGAGTGATGGGAAGAGAAGAGTATGGAGAAGGAAAGGAACTGCTCATGATCCAAAGCATACCACCTCATCAGTGAAGCATGGTGGTGGTAGTGTCATGGTGTGGGCATGTATGGCTGCCAATGGAACTGGTTCTCTTGTATTTATTGATTATGTGACTGCTGACAAAAGCAGCAGGATGAATTCTGAAGTGTTTCGGGCAATATTATCTGCTCATATTCAGCCAAATGCTTCAGAACTCATTGGACGGTGCTTCACAGTGCAGATGGACAATGACCCAAAACATACTGAGAAAGCAACCAAATCGTTTTTTAAGGCAAAGAAGTGGAATGTTATGCAATGGCCAAGTCAATCACCTGAATCCGATTGAGCATGCATTTCACTTGCTGAAGACAAAACTGAAGGGAAAATGCCCCAAGAACAAGCAGGAACTGAAGACAGTTGCAGTAGAGGCCTGGCAGAGCATCACCAGGGATGAAACCCAGCGTCTGGTGATGTCTATGTGTTCCAGACTTCAGGCAGTATTTGACTGCAAAGGATTTGCAACCAAGTACTAAAAAGTGAAAGTTTGATTTATGATTGTTAATCTGTCCCATTACTTTTGGTCCCTTTAAAAAGTGGGAGGCACATATACAAACTGCTGTAATTCCTACACCGTTCAACTGATTTGGATGTAAATACCCTCAAATTAAAGCTGAAAGTCTGCAGTTAAAGAACATCTTGTTTCATTTCAAATCCATTGTGGTGGCGTATAGAGCCAAAAAGATTAGAATTGCGTCGATGTCCCAATATTTATGGACCTGACTGTATATCAAAGCAAGTTTTCCCATAAGAAAGCATTGAAACTCAGATGATTCGTTTCACAAGTATTTGACCCTCCTCTTATGTTAGAATTCCGTTACTATCCATGATGTTTAGGGTCGGTTTTGACCCGTGTTTTAAATCAGCCATAAAATACCCTCTGAATAATTATTTATTATCAAATTTGTTTCTTACCTCTTGGTTACCTTGTTAGGCTTCTTTATCCTTGAAAAGATTGGTTTTAATATTTTTGGTGTGACCCCTTAGACCTTTCTTTTGATAGCATACCTCTCATTTTCAAATTTAAAAATGGTAAAATAAACCAGCAACTCTGAAATGTATTGGTCCTATGTTTCTTTACTTTATTTAGAGAAGCAGACAAGCAGGAAAAGAGATAGGCCCCTCCCTAACTACAGCTCACAGGGTTGAGAGGGGATTGGCTGTCACTGTTACTAAGCAGAGAGAGTGTTTATGATTTCAGTTTTGGCACTTATTAGTGTCCTATAATCCTATATTATAACTGGGTCAGAATTGACCCTAACACCATGAACGTCTTAATTTTCACCACAGTATTTTATAATTTAGTGAAAAGGATTATTTTTCTATTACATTGTTTAAATAGAGGTTCCTGACAAAGTAAAAAAATCTTGATGCAATAAACAAATTTATGTGATACTTATAGACATTCAAAACCTGAAAACGGGTCGGTTCTGACCCTAACATAAGAGGAGGGTTAATGGTATAAATAAAGATATGCTGTATTATATATAAAGTACATTACTGTACAGTATAAGTATGCCATCTCCTCTGTTAAATAACATTGTGTCCCTGTGTCTGTATTGTATATAACAGATGCCGATTTATACTGTATTAGAGCGTGACTGGCTGCTGTGTGACTCCTCTCAGCCCTCTGCTTCTCTCCTCCCCAGATGACGTCAGCAGGAGTGATCGGCCCCTCCCGCCGGGTAGAGCAGAGAGACGAACAGTCAAGTAAATGTAGGGAGACACTCTGAAACAGTAGAAATCAGCATCTTTATATACAGTACAAGCACTGGGACACATAATAGTATGTAACAGAGTGCACTAACAGAGGGGATGGCATGCTTTTAGTGTATAAAACTGCTCGTATATCAAGACAGATTTTAAAAAAAATTGTTGCTCGTCTTTCAAAATGCTCGTAAACAAAGGTACTCGTAAACCAAGGTTTCACTGTATGTATGTGTATGTGTGTGTGTGTGTATATATATATATATGTGTGTGTGTGTGTGTGTGTGTGTGTGTGTATCTCTAGCATTATCTCTATCATCATCTCTATCTCTTTCTCTATCATCATCTCTATCTCTTTCTCTATCATCATCTCTATCTCTTTCTCTATCATCATCTCTATCTCTATCATTGATCCTGTGTCTCTGCAAAGCAGGGACTAGGATCTATGTCTTTCCCTAGTAAAGGCATCTTACGCAGTGCATATAAGCAGTGGTTAGGCACACAGTTAACCCTTTGATCGCCCCTGATGTTAACCTCTTCCCAGCCAGTGTCATTAGTACAGTACCAGTGCATATTTTTAGCACTGATCACTGTATTAGTGTCACTGGTCCCCAAAAAGTGTCAAGTGTCAGAATGTCCGCCGCAATATCACAGTCCTGCTATAAGATGCTAGTTTGTAGACGCTATAACTTTTGCGCAAACCAATCAATATACGCTTTTTGGGATTTGTTTTAACAAAAAATATGTAGCAGAAGGCCCCTTTCAGACCTTTCCGTTCCGCTGATGGACTCCCGTCTTTCTTAGCGGGTATCGATCTGCTGATCCCTGCTGAGCAGGCAGATGACATCTCTGTCTCCGCTGTGTGTGCAACTATAGCCTGCCTAGGAACTCCTAATCTTACCAACTGATATCCATCAAGGTATATTGATATTTGCAGAACTCCTTTCAAGAGCCAGCCCACTGCATGCATCATGGCTGAGGGTTCTGCCAGTCCCTCCCAGCCAAGCCATGATCTTCCTGATTTGCATAGCTAGGCATTGAAGCCCAGTAATGACTTCAAGTGAGTAAATGAACAGGAGAGAAATCAAATAAATATTTGGTGTGACCGCCCTTTGCTTTCAAAACGGCATCAATTCTTCTAGGTAGACTTGCACACAGTTTTTGAAGGAACTCGGCAGGTAGGTTGTTCCAAACATCTTGGAGAAGTAACCACAGATCTTCTGTGGATGTAGACTGCCTCATATCCTTCTGTCTCTTCATGGATATAATCCCAGACAGACTCCATGATGGTAAGATCAGGGCTCTGTGTGCCCATCCAGTCACTTCCAGGACTCCTTGTCCTTCTTTACGCTGAAAATATTTCTTAAAGCGGTTGTATACCCCACTCTATTTTTATCTACAGGTAAGCCTATAATAAGGCCTATAATAAGGCTTACCTGTAGGTAAAATTAATATCTTCTAAACGTGTACAGTTTAGGAGATATTCACCCTGCATGCAGCTACTGATGTCGGTGGCGCATGCGCTCTGAAGGTCTGACCTATCGTTTCAGAGCTTCTTGCTGGATCCGAGGGCTCCCGTGCGCATGCCCGGGAGTGAAGTCACCGCGGCTCTGGCCACTCACAGCGCCAGAGCTGGTGAACCCGGAAGAAACTGTGGGGGAATATGTCAGCCCTCTCAGCGGTGAAGGGCGCCGCTGCGGGGGCTTCGTTCTAGGGTAAGTATGCAATGCATACTAGCACATTATGCCATTGTGTTGCATGTTTGTTTTTTGTTTTTTTCGGTTATCCAACCGCTTTAATGACATTAGCTGCATGTTTGGGGTCGTTGTCCTGCTGCAGATTAAATTTGGGGCCAATCACATGCCTCCCTGATGATATGGCTTGATGGATAAGTATCTGCCTGTTTTTCTCAGCAATGAGGACACCGTTCATCCTGACCAAATCTCCAACTCTATTTGCACAGCCACAAACTTGCAAGGAACCTCCACCATGGATCACTGTTGCCTGCAGACTCTGAGGCTGCATTCACACTTGAGCGTAGCGTTTTTTACCGCGATTTTTACCGCGATTTTACCGCGATTTTTCAGGTGTTTTTCATTGACATCTATCAAAAACGCTGGTAATCAGCCCAAAAAGAAGCTCATGTACTTTTTTCAGCTACAGGCGTTTTGCAAAACGCTCAGATGTGAACAGGGGCCATTTAAATTAATGGGGTTTTACTTGTTGGGCGTTTTGGAAGCGTTTCTTTTGAGCGTTTTTGGAGCTGAAAACGCCCAGGTGTGAATGGAGCCTTAGTGTACTGCTCTCCAGACCTCCAACAAACTGCCTCCTGCTACAGCCAAATATTTCACATTTTGACTCATCAGTCTAGAGCACCTGCTGACATTTTTCGGAACCCCAGTTCCTGTGTTTTCATGCATAGTTCAGTCGCTTAGCCTTGTTTCCACATTGGAGGCATGGCATTTTGGTTGCAATTCTTCCATGAAGACCCCTACTGGCCAGAATTCTCTGGAAAGTAGATGGGTGTACCTGGGTCCCACTGGTTTCCAGTTCTATGCTGATGGCACTGGTGGACATTTTCAGGTGCCAAAGGGAAGTAAGCATGATGTCTCTTTCATCTGCTGCATTGATTCCATGGTCAACCACAATGCCTACGGTCCTCAACGTTGCCTGATCAATGGTGTCCTCAATGCTGAAAAATACAGACAGATACTTATCCATCGGGCCATACCATCAGGAAGGCATGTGAATGGCCCCAAAAGTGTTCTGTAGGAGAATGACCCCAAACATACAGCTAATGTCAAAAAGAATTATATTCCGTACATCCCAGACGGGACGCCGGGTCGCTCCCATATATGTATTGCATTTGCTAAATGTTGTTTGTATGTTATATACAGCAGTCTTGTATCTCAATGTACCTTGTTTTATCTAGGCATGCACCTAATACTTTCACTGCATATTGCTGTACCATGTTTATTTTGCCTTCAATAAAAAAACGTTTAAAAAGAAAAAGAAGAATTATATTCCGTGTAAAAAGTCCTAGAAGTGGTGGTTTGGCCCTTACGGAGCCCAGATCTTAACATCATGGAGTCTACCTGGGATTACTTGCAGAGACAGAAGGAATGAGGCAGACTACATCCACAGAGGAGGTGTTTAGTTCTACAAGATGTTTGGAACAACCCACCCGCCGAGTTCCTTCAAAAACTGTGTGGAAGTCTACCTAGAAGTAGTGATGGTGTTTTGAAAGAAAAGGGCGGTCACGCCAAATATTGAATAGTTTTGGATTTCTTTTCTGTTTATTTACTTTCCATTTTGTTAATTAATAAAAAATAAACTATTAACACTTCTATGCCTGGACGCATAGGTGTGCGCAGGGGGTGTGCCAGGTGTGCCTGGGCACACCCTAATCACCAGGGTTGCCAACCATGCAGTGTTTGTAAAAATATTAAGGCTATAGTTGCTTCACATGTCTGCTGCCTTCTTAGCCAATGGGATTTACAACAGGAGGTGCCAGCAGCTGGAGCGGGCAGGAGAGGGAGTAAACACAGCCTGCAGTGTAGGATGGATTTCTGCTTACCAGGGGAAGGTAAGCTAGGCTGAGCAGAAAGTAGTCAGTACATATACATACACACGCATGCATGTATGTTTGAGCTTTGGGGTGCGCACCCTAATGCAATAGGCTGCGCACACCTATGCCTGGACGTATTCTCAATTTACAGCATTTTTCCACACCTGCCTAAAACTTTTGCACAGTACTGTACATCTAATAAGCTTTCACAGAGCTTCTAGAGGTGTCTTTGGGTTGAGTGGTGCATCATCTCCTGTGCCTAAATGGGGATACATTGTAGTATTAGTTTGTATAATAGTCAGTGGAAGATTTTGTATGATGCCATTAGTCAGTCTTCTATCTAAGGCCCATGTGGAACCATAGAAGTAGAGGAAGAATAATACAGAGAGGGTACACCCAGAGTTGTATAAAGTACTCAAAACCCATACTTGAGTAAAAGTACAAGTGCTTGATCAAAAAGTGACTTGAGTAGAAGTGGAAGTGCTCAATCAAAAAGTGACTTGAGTAGAAGTACTAAAGTATTTAAAAACATTTTTTGTACTTAAGTATTGCAAGTAGTTTTTTTAAAAAATTTTGCTACTCAAGTACTGAAAGTAAAAGTACCAGTAGTTTTGAAAAAAAAATTGTTACTCAAGTACTGAAAGTAAAAGTACAAGTACTGTGTTATGTAGTTATTAAAGAAAGAAGTCAAAAGTTTGAACATCATATTGCTTTTTATTATTTAAAATGCAGCTTTTATTTATACATACAGTAGTAGTTATTTTCGTATGCGCTGATAATACACATGTTTTGAGCTTCATGAAACCTGCCATCTACTGTTCTGAATTTTTATAATAGTAACGAGTAACTATGAAGCACAAAAAAAAAATTATAGAAGTATTGAAATCCTCAAAAAAATGTAGTGAAGTAAAAGTGGAAGTAGGAGAAAAAAATTCTACTCTAGGAAAGTACAGATACCGCCTTTCGGTACTTAAGTACAGTAGTGAAGTAGTTCTACTTAGTTACTATACATCTCTGGGCACACCATATATCACAGTTCAGAGAAAGCAGTCATCAATTAAGCTGTGCTCTGATAAATGCAATGCTATTCCTGTTAAAAGCGACTTGCCTCTGACTCTTTGAGGCTGATTTACTAACTGCATTAAGAATCCTTAGGCATTGTTCACATGGGCGTACTACAGCATACGCCTGTACAAGAGACGTGTTTGCCTACATGGGGATGCATAGATGTTCCATGCATCCCTTTGCAGGCAATCCCATTAATGTTAATTGGGGCGCAGCTGCACGTACACAGACCCTGTTTGATAGCTGTGCAAGTGCATGTACATGGCACCAAACGCACATTGTCTACCTTGGATTGTTAAATATAACTATTGTTTGTATTGCTATTGCAATGCTGCTGTTATATAATAAAAGTGTATGCTGTGACCATAGATCTTATAAATATGGAACACCTTTTTTAAAGAGTTGTAAAGTCAGATAGTTTTTTTTATCTTCATGCATTCTTTGTATTAAAGCGGAGTTCCAGCCACAAAATTTTTTTTTCAATAAAAATACCCCCGGGACGGTCAGAGCTAGTACATTCCACAATGGATAGCCTCTGTACTGTCCTGGGTCGCACTTACCTGCAAGAAGAAATACTTACTTTGAAATTTTTTTCTCCAGCGCTGCCATCTCGGATGTGGGCAGCTGAAGCCAGCGCGTCCTTCTGTGTCTTCTTCCGCGTCTTCTTGTCCCAGAATGCGCCTGCACCGGCCCCGCTCGTCACTTCCGGTGCGGGCGCAGCATCCCTCTACAGCTTCTGGGCATGCCCAGAAGCTGTTTAGCAGGGAATGACGCGCCCACACCGTAAGTGACGAGCGGGGCCAGTGCAGGCGCATTGATTCCTGGGAGCGATGACGCTCAGCTCCCAGGAATCAATGCAAAGAGGAAGTGACGGCGCGGGCCGCGGCCGCAGAGGGAGGGAGTGGAAGAAAGGTGAGTATATTTTTCTTTAATAACAAGGTTAGTAAACAAAAAAAAAATCGTAACTATCCATTTCTTTTGAAGGTGACCAAAAGCAAGCGGATGGCCCAAAATCGATTATGTCGATTTTGTTGCCGGAACTCCGCTTTAAGATAAAAACCTTCTGGGTGTAGGACCCTCCCCAGCACACCCCCTAATACTTACCTGAGGTCCTTCTCTGTCCAGCAACGTCCATGAGTCCCTTGGCCATCCGGGACTCTCCCTCCTGACTGGCTGGGACACAGCAGTGGCGCTATTGACTCCCGTGGCTGTCAATTAGTCAGTTAGCCTATCAGGAGAGGGAAGGGGCGGGGCTGAATAGACACACAGAGCTGCAGTTCGGCTCGGGTGCCCCCATAGCAAGCTGCTTGCTGTGGGGGCACTCAATTGGAGGGAGGGGCCAGTAGCAGAGGTGAGGTACCCGAGAAGAAGAGGATCCAGGTTGCCCTGTGCAAAACCAACTGCACGGAGGAGGGAAGTACAACATGTTTGTTTTTTTTTTAAAAAAGAGTTTACAGTCACTTGAGGGGACAAATACAGTATATATTAAACCACCACATCTCTTTAGATCCATAAAATGAATTATGACTCCTGTCTTATAAAATCAAATAAACATAAAACATTTTATCTTGATGGCTGTACAGGATTGTTTGCTCAGGAATCTGGAATGGTTCCTGATCTCAGCCCTTCCTGTTATTAAGCTCCATTTCCCTTCTTTTTATATTTTCACATTCAGGGGTAGTCGGTGGTTTTCTACTACTGCATGTGCATAGGAGGGAATGGTCAGCCCAAGCAGACATTTTAGCCTTTTGTGGGGTCATTCTACATACTTAGAATTTGATATTAATAACCTGTTAAAGGATAATGCCAGCCAAAACTTAAAGAAAAAAAGTTTTGGATTGAGAATGGAATTGGGACTTGGAATACGGTACACTACTACATAGGCTTGGAATTTCTATTGGATTTTTACTGCTGCCTGTGTCACCACTGAGTCAATTTGTGTGTAAGGCCCCTTTCACACACGGTAGTCCGTCGGCGGACTCCGTTTTTCTCAGCGGGGGATCGATCCGCCGATCCCCCGCTGAGCAGGCGGATGGCAGCTCTGTCTCCATGCTGTGTGCGGAGACAGAGCTGTCAGGTCCTCATTCTTCTCTATGGGGGAATCTGATGAGAATGGACCATCTGTCCGTTCTCATCCGATCCGATCCTCCAGACAGATGGAAAATAGGGTTTCCATCCGTCCGGATTTGACAGATCGGATGTCGGCGGTCATGTCTCCGCTGACATCCGATGCCCCATAAGGATGCATGGGGCATCCGTTCAGAAATAAATAAATAAAATTGATGTCCTTTTTCCCACAAACAGAGCTTTCTTTTGGCGGTATTTGATCACCTGTGCAATTTTTATTTTTTGCGCTATAAACAAAAAGAGCCACAATTTTGGAAAAAAAAAAACAATATTTTTCACATTCTGCTATATGACATTAAAAAAAAAAAAAATTTAAAAATCAACATTTTTTAACATTTTAGGCCAATTTGTTTTCTGCTACATTTTTTTTTTTGTTAAAAAAAATCACAATAAGCGTATTTTGATTGGTTTGCGCAAAAGTTATCGCGTGTACGAACTACGGGAAAGATTTGTCATTTTTATTGTTTTTGTTTTTTTTATTTTTTACTAGTCTGCGATTTTTTTGCGGGACTGCGACATTGCGGCGGACAGATCAGAACTGACATTTTTGACACTTTTGGGGGGACCAGTGACATTACTACAGTAATCAGTGCTAAAAATATGCACTGTTACTGTAATAATGACACTGGCAGGGAAGGGGGTAACCCTGTGGGTGATCAAGGGGTTAAATGTGAGCCTAGGGGATTTATTTTAACAGTGGGGGGCTTGGCTTGTGAAATGACCATAGAGACATGTGATCCTGTATAGAAGGATCACATGGGCTGTATGGTCATTGCAGGGAGAAGGTTGGTCGGCTGTGTTTACAACAGCCGACAGTCCTTCTCTCTCAGCGGGGAGCGATCGCGGGTGTCAGGCGGCAATCAGAGCTGCCTCACCCGTGCATCGGCTTCCCCGCTGCCGAGTGGGGGCGGGAGCGCGCCGCCGGTGGTGCGCGCTCGCCCCCTAGCCTCCCGCGCGTGACCGACATAGACCTACATTGGTTCGTGCAGGAGAGCCACCCTGCCGCAGTAAATCTGTGGCGGGTGGTCGGGAAGTGGTTAAAAGTGCATTTTTTAAAAATTGTTTTCAAACTCTATGGGTTGCAACGTGTTATAATGCAGTGCAATTCATTATGGGAAAATGTAACAGGTCATATCTTTTTCTATAAGCACACACCAATGCAGTGCATTGATGTGAACTGAACTATTAGGACATAAGGCAATGCACGCAAATGCTGCTATTAAGAATAAGCCCTTTTACTCGCTGCTCTCACCTTCTGTCTCCCCTCCATTCCAGCCCTGCTTCCTATATCAGACTCTTTTACATTAAAATGGTTGTAAACCCAATTCATGAAATCTGACCTAAGCAGATATTTCTGTAGTGTTTACTCATCTCTCACAAAAGCTCTAAGTGCCAGCTCTTTCTGCTGCTCTGTTCCTCTGTTGTCTGCATGATAACTTCTGACAAGTTTACCAACACATGAGATTATAGCAGCTGGGTATTTGTCGGAGAGAGAACTTCGAGGTAGATCATCGGAGAGCTTGTCTATTTAGACTGCATGTCTCTGCATGTTTCTTCCTTCCTCTGCCTATGTTGAGGGGGGGGGGGGGGGGGGGAGGGGTGTGCCTTTCCTCCATTTAGCTCACACACAGTGTAAGACCAGACTCCACACCTACTGCTGAATGAGGAAACAAGAACACAATCTGCACTTTCTAAAGAGTGTAGACAATTGAAGACCACAGGTGTACAAGTAAATCTTATGTAGGAGGGTTTGTTTCATCTCTGTGTATCATCTGAGGCTGTTCACTTCACTGAGTATATGTGAGGATTTACATCCACTTTAACCACTTGCCGTCTGCTCACGTTGAGCCTACTGCGGCAAAGTGGTTCGTTATCATCTGACGACGTAGACCTATGTCGTCAGACACTCCCCTTTCTCGGCGGCGCGCGCGCGCCGCCGGAGGCTCGCTCCCGCTGCATTCAGTCACAGCGGGAGTCGGGCCAGGGGAGGAGCAGCGGCGATCGCCGCTGCTCTTCCCCGATCATCGGGGAATCGAGTGTGGAGATCTGCCCGCCTGTGTAAACACAAGCGGGCGGATCTCTGAAGTGACAGGCAGGGTCAGATTGCAGGGTGCAGCATAGTTGAACCCTCGATCTGTCCTTGTATCACACAGTCACCTCCCCCCACACACGTCAGTAAGCACCAGGCATACATTAACCCCTCCCTCTCCAATAAAATTAACCCCTTCCCTGCCAGTGTCATTTTTACAGTAACAGTGCATATTTATAGCACTGATTACTGTAGTAATGTCACTGGTACCCCCAAAAGTGTCAAAAATGTCAGTCAAGGGTCCGATCTGTCCGCCGCAATGTCGCAGTCCCGCAAAAAAAAAAAAAAAACGCAGATCGCCGCCATTACGCGTTAAAAAAAAAAACACCAAAAATGACAGAAATCTTTCCCTTAGTTAGTAAACGCAATAACTTTTGCGCAAACCAATCAAAATACGCTTATTGTGATTTTTTTTTTTTACCAAACATAGGTAGCAGAAAACAAATTGGGCAAAAATTTTTAAAAAATTTGATTTTTACATTTTTTTTGGGGGGGAATTTCATATAAAAAAATGTGAAAAATATTGTTATTTTTTCAAAATAAACGCTCTTTTTTTTGTTTATAGCGCAAAAAGTAAAAATCGCACAGGTGATCAAATACCACCAAAAGAAAGCTCTATTTATGGGAAAAAAAGGACGTAAATTTCGTTTGGGTACAGCGTCGCACGACCGCGCAATTGTCCGTTAAAAAAAGTGGCCGAGACGTAAGACAGCAAAATCCTCTAGTGGTAAAGTGGTTAAAGTCCCTTTCACATTTGCGAAAGGGACTATTAGTAATAACACGTGAGCTTTCAGCAGGGATTCCTGTTGATTAGCTGCTGAAGGCAGCTGCATTAATGCAATAGGAGGCTGTCACCTTTCACAGTTAATCGGGGCCATTTGCAGGTGATCGTCAACCTCCCATTGCTTTCAGTGGGGCTGCCTCCCACACTTAATTGCCAGAAACCCTTGCTGGGTCTCCCACATGTAAAGGCCCACACACATGATAAGAAATTCGGAAGGGAAAATTCGTCCGACGACCGATCTGCCGATTTTCGGATTGTTGGTATGGTGCTTTCGACAGCCGACTCCGACTTTTCGGCTGACGAAATCCTGATGTGCAGGCTATAAAATTTTTGTCCTCTGTCAAAACACATCCGATTTTCGTCTCATTAGTACAGATTTCGATGGGGAAAAATCTTATGAGCAAGACTAGGCATGCTCAGAGACGAAAGAACACATACAAAGCAATCCAACACATGACATCACTTCTGAAGTAGAATTCTGTCGTACGGGAAAATTCGTATGAAAATAACCTCTTCACTTTCCACAGCAGACTAGCATGCCACAAAAAACGGACGACAGATCGTTCGATGATCTGATCATGTGTACGGGACTTAAATACTAAAGACCCAATTCACAAAGTTCACAGCCATAACCGCTTTCGCAGCCTTTTTCCTTTTAAAACAAAGTTTATTGAGAACAATTGCAACGGTGCATTACACAAAGAAACAACAAAAAGGGCAATGGTATACTCGGCACAGAGCAAAAAGCAATCAAAGATAAAAGAGTGCGTACAGGCAATACGATAGTACAAAAGTTTACCCAGCATCCTAACAGGAGCAGTAAATGTTTGGTAGGCCTAACTCATAGGAGAAAATGAAAAAACCACAATTAAAATCAACAACAAAAGGAAGTGTATATATAGAAACTCAATGAAGGAAGGATCTAATCGGAGCAGGTAACAGCACTCTCCAACCATCTACTCTACACCTTCTCGTATTTGGTCGGACAGACCCTGTGGCGATAGATCAGTTTTTTATATAACAGAGTGGAATTCACGTCTACTCTCCAAGCCTGAATAGAGGGAGGTTGGGGTCGCATTTACATCCTAGCTATCAGTTTACGGGCACTGAAGATAGTTTCATGCAGGAATGTAGTAAGAAATGTATCCATGGCAGAGTCGGGGAAAAAACCCAGGAGACATATCTTGCATATCTTTGGGTCCAGCTGAAGTGGGGAGCCCATATGACCAGATCAGGTGAAAGAAGGTGGCTGTGTGTGCATGGCATCTGGGACGGTATCGTGCGATGCGTGCCGGTGTTAAGTAGGCTCTATGAATTATGTAGAGTTGGGCAGTCAAGGATAGAGTCCCAGTCCGTCTCGTCCAGCGGGCCAAGATCCCCTTCCCAGCGAGTCCTAGCCCTGTCTGTCACAGCATTGGTGGCTTTAAGGCATAGTTCCAGATAGAGAGCAGATATCAACTTGGTTGGGTTATCCCCAAGGATAATATCAAACTTTTGCAGCCTCTAATGCCAGGTCTGTCTAGGACAATAAAATATGAACTGTGCAGTTGAATGCTGATTGGTGCATATCGCTTTTCAATTCCCATTAGGTGACTTGCCTTTTTTTTTTTTTTTTTTTTTTTATCTTTCTTCCAGTCTGCTTCTTACGAGCAGCCCAGCTTCAGGACTGGTGCAGGTCTGGCAGATAGGAGCAGAAGACAAAGGTAAATAATAGACATAAGTTGGATTCATACCACTAGTTTGTGACTTTTTCTCTGTTGAAAGGGACCTCTAACAAAAGTGTATTCATTATGAACTGGCCAAAATTTGCTCAGTGTATGGCCAGCTTTGTTATTGGTGGTAGGTGTGGGGGTTGCATAGTCTCAGAACCTGTTGACCTTCTGGAATTTTTATATGCGGCAGTCTATAGAGTTTTAACCGCTTGCCGACCGCCGCACGACTATTTACGGCGGCAGTCAGCCCCGCACAGGCAAAACGACTCCCGCTCGTTCCCTGCCTTCCCCGCGGGAGTGACCGGCGGCTCTGATGTCCGCCGGTCACCCGCTGGAGAGGGAGAAAGGCTAATGTAAACAAAGCCGCCTGTCATTCTCCCTGGTGTAACAGCAGAGATCATACGATCCTGCTATGTAGGATCGTATGTCTCTGTGGTTACATAAAAAGCCACGCCCATTTACAGTTAGAAGCACGCCCCTAGAGACACACTTAACCCCTTGATCTCTAATAAAGTTAACCCCTTCCCTGCCAGTGTCATTTTTACAGTAACAGTGCATATTTATAGCACTGATTACTGTAGTAATGTCACTGGTACCCCCAAAAGTGTCAAAAATGTCAGTTAGGTTGTACATTGGTAGTTCATGTGGAGTGATCCCATGAGTGCCACATCCCGAATATAGAATCAAAAAATCGGTTGGTTCCCCTGTGGGTGGGACTTTTTAGGCACTTATAATTCAGAAATTGCACATAGGTATGAATAAAAAAATATATCACTTTATTGAAATTGTTTATACAAAAAGATAAAAACAAGGGCAAGCAAATTCATACGTCACATTACAAGATTGAACATCCACCATAGAACCCCCGGGTATACACCCGACGAGTTTTGGAGATACACTCCTTCTTCAGGGGTGCCCTGGGAGGGTGGTATAGTTCACTGTAATGGTTGAAGGAAGAATGCCTGCCTATGCTCCTTTGCCGAACATGGAGTAACACCTACTCTGCCACTGGAACTATCTATTGCTGAGTTTGGACTCTGAAGGATTGCCACTTCTGGGATTTCAGCCATTCCCACCCAGACTCATGCAAGTGTCTGGTAGCAAGCAATCTCGACTAAATTTAAGCTCTACAAATCAAAATCTTATGTTGCATGAAGCAAAATCTATTACTTCCAAACGGCACACCATAGACCTATATCGGCACCGTTGATGTCCTGTTTTTAGCCTCGCAGGCAGGCATTCTTCCTTCAACCATTACAGTGAACTATACCACCCTCCCAGGGCACCCCTGAAGAAGGAGTGTATCTCCGAAACGCGTCGGGTGTATACCCGGGGGTTCTATGGTGGATGTTCAATCTTGTAATGTGACGTATGAATTTGCTTGCCCTTGTTTTTATCTTTTTGTATAAACAATTTCAATAAAGTGATATATTTTTTTATTCATACCTATGTGCAATTTCTGAATTATAGATGCCTAAAAAGTCCCACCCACAGGGGAACCAACCGATTTTTTGAAAATGTCAGGCGTCCCATCTGTCCGCCACAGTCCCGCACTAGTAAAAAAAAAAAAAACAAAAAAAACACAATAAAAATGACCTAAATCTTTCCCGTAGTTAGTAGACGCAATAACTTTTGCGCAAACCAATCAAAATACGCTTATTTTTTTTTTTTTGCCAAACATATGTAGCATTAAACAAATTGGCCTAAAATGTTAAATTTAGATTTTTACATTTTTTGGGGGGGAATTTCATATAAAAAATTGTGAAAAATATTGTTATTTTTTCAAAATTGTCGCCCTTTTTTGTTTATAGCGCAAAAAGTAAAAATCGCACAGGTGATCAAATACCACCAAAAGAAAGCTCCGTTTGTGGGAAAAAAAGGACGTCAATTTAATATGGGTACATCATCGCACGACTGCGCAATTGTCCGTTAAATTGGCGCAGTGCCGAATCGCAAAATAGGCCCTGGTCTTTGAGCAGCCAAATTCTCTGGGGCTTAAGTGGTTAAAAATGGCGTAAAAACAAAAAAAAAAAATCTAGTTTATGGACATTTTGTGGGTTAAAAAAACAAAAACATGGCCAGGCTCACTCACTGGGAGTTTGGGAGAAGCACTACAGAGGGGAACTCAGTGAAGAGAAGGAAGTCAGAAAGGAAAAAGCACATCTTTGGGTTCATATGCTGCAACATAACATTATAATACCTATGTTGTGCCAAAGGGAAGCATTAATATTTTATTGAGGGCCTAACTTTACTTACAACTGGCTTTAGCTCTAGTAAAAATTAGAAAAATGGGTCGTGACTGGCGAGCCTTAACTTTCCAGCTTACCATGCCTAGAAACTTTGCTCCATTTTTGTAAAATCATCTTCTGAAGTCTGCTGCAGGAGTGCCCATCTCTTGGGTCACCTGCTACACTTACTGGTTAATTCCTCTACCTCTGCTCACTACAGAAGAAAGGAGGGTCAGCAGGAGGAACTAGTGAGGACTAGGAGACTCAGGAGATTGATACTTGGCTTCCCAGGAGACTTTGGGGAGACCATCGTACAGCATTAGAGCAGGGTTCAGCAACGCAGGCAAATTTGTTTTTTTACAGGTATTTCTTTGCTGGGTATGGTGTTTTTTTTTTTTTTTTTGGAAACAGGGTTGCTTTAAACTAACACAGTACTAGGTTTATCCGTGATTTTCTTCATTGAGCTCTTTTGCAAAGTGGTGAAAAGAACATGTACAGTACAGAACACTTCCTCTTAGAGCTCGTAGTTTCAAGGCCTAATGTTCCCCCTTTTGGTAAATCCAGCCTGGGAATGGCATCTGAGTTTTATGTTTCCTGAAGGAAAAGCCGTTTTTTTTTGGACTCCGTCACAGTCCTTCAGCATCTTTGATCACGAACAACAGAAAATTGCACCCTGTGGCTTTGCCTCTTCCCTTCAGGCTCTGAACTGCAAGGTCAATCCAAAGTGCTTTACTGCTTTAGTGCAAAATGTTACTGAAGGAGACCTTTACAGAAAATATACCAAAGACATAAAATTCCATATTTAGAAATACTGTATTAGTTCAAAGGAACCTGTTGTATAGGAAAATAGACTTCTTTTAATGCCCTCTCCTACCAAAACTGCTAGTTACTTGGCTGCTATTCTGACCATCTTGTTTCAGTATTTGGAATCAATGACCTGGAGTTAAAGTTGTTCTAAACCATGGGTGTCCAACCTTTTGGCTTCTCTGGGCCACATTGAGTGTAGAGAAATTTTCTCAGGCCGCATATAAAATTATACTATAGTTAAGGTATATAAGTAATAAAACGGCGCTACGCCCTTCCTGAGCTGCTGCGCCCCCCCGTACTAATTTAACACAACTAGTGGATGATCCCCTCCGAGGCAGCCTCTGCCTACACTTAGTTGGAAGCCGCCTTGGCCGTGCCCCTGACTAAACCTCCTTCCTCCCCAGCAAAAAAATAAATAAAGAATTGTCTGGGGGCAGTGGGCCGCATTGCCTGCAGTTCCGGGCCGCACGTTGGACATGCCTGTTCTAAACCGTGAGAGTACTCCTGCATCTAAATGATATGGCATACTACCAGCCATTAATTTACTTTGGAAATGCTTGAGGAATAAAATAACTGAATAACTTTTTTAGCTTGCTCATATTTGGGTCATGTGATCTTTCTTTTTTTTTTTCACTGCAGCATGTCCTGGGCTGGAGGCTGGTCTAGGCCGGAGTGGATCACATGTCTTATGACATGGCATCAACTTTTTCAGGCCCAACCCCAGGCCGTGCAAAGCAGAATGAAGCTGTTGGTCAAGCATATATCCGCCGCCTGCCAGTGCCTTCTGAGAGGATCAGATCCTTTACTGCACTTTGTCCGGCCTGGTGGGAGGGCCTAAAAAAGCTAAGGCGACATCACAGGACGTGTGACCCGCTGTGGCTTAGCCCCACTCCCAGCCTGGGCCATAGTGACCTAGTCAGTAAGGGGATATCCTCCACAGTAAGCTGTATGCAGCCATGGCTTACTTATATAGATGAAGGGGAGCATGCACAGTTTGGTGGCAACAGTGCAGAGACTCTGAGCCCACAGAATATTGCCACCACCAATAAGAAACTGTTGCTGACTGGCAGGTTGCACTAGTAGCTTATTTATAAAAAATAGTAGCTGCTGATTTTTTTTAATAAACACTTACAAGTCCAGGGATCCAGCACTGTCCTCACCCATGCTGGTACTTCATCGGTCTTCAGGTCCCTGGTGCCACCATCTTGGATGTGGGAAGCCGGCTGTGACTTAATGCGGCTTCATAGCCAGTCCCCCATTGTGCAGGCGTGAGTTGCACTGAGCTTTATGAAAGGACCCACAGCCACCTGGGCCTGTGACGTATCTCAGGAGGTTGCAGGCAGGGGAGACTGAAGTTCTCCTTGGATCACCTAGGCCAGTGATGGCAAACCTTGGCACCCCAGATGTTTTGAAACTACATTTCCCATGATGCTCAACTACACTTCAGAGTGCATGCGCATCATGGAAAATGTGGTTCCAAAACACCTGGGGTGCAAAGGGTCGCCATCACTGGCCTAGGCTATCCGAGTGGAAGTGGGAGAAGGTACCTGCCAGAAATAAGTACCCACTACTCCCTACCTCCAGAAAAAAATGAGAGAAGAAGAAAAAGCAGGACTTCCTGTTTTGCCCCTTTTCAGGCACAGAAACATTTTATAGAAATTTTTGGCAATGATTGATTTATTTATTTATTTATTTTTTAGTGCACTTTAACATGTGGATAAGGATCACTTTTCTTGTGCTAAAGGTGCTGATAATGGCTGACTATAAATTCATATTCACTTAAATTCATGATATTACCGTATATATCGGCATATAACACGCACCTCAATTTTAGGAGGGAAATTTTAAGGAAAAAAGTTTAAATTTGAAATAAACAGCTTTCAACTCAGAACTATTTTCTTTTTAATCAAATGCAGCCTCACCAGTGCCCATGAATGCAGTATCATCAATTGCAGCCTCGCCAGCGCAGTGTCATCAATTGCAACCTCGCCAGCGCAGAGTCATCAATTGCAACCTCGCCAGCGCCATTACACAAAGAGGGGCCGGGCCAAAGAGTGGGAAGACGAGCGGCCGCTGTCATCTGAAGTCCCGGCGCTTATGATAGACATCACACGTCCTGGCCACTGTGCTGTCTATCATAGGAGGCGGAACTTCCTTTGACAGCGACCACTCATCCTTCCTTCTCCTCGGCCCGGCCAGCCCCCCTCTGCCTGGGGTTTTTTTTTTCCATATATCGGCGTATAACACACACTGCAGCTTTGTCCTCCATTTTTAGGAGGAAAAAGTGCGTGTTATACGCCGACAAATACGGTAATTAAAAAGTTGAATATAATACAATTTAAAAAAAAAAAAAAAAATATATATATTCTTTTTAAACTGTCATTTTCGGCCAAGTACATCCTGCATTTTTGGTTTCAGTTTTGGCACCAAAATGTCCATTTGTTGCACCTCTAATAACTTTTTTTTTTTTTTAACAATCTTTATTTTCAATTTATCGCAAAAACACACAGTACAAGAAGAAAACGCATAGCAAAAACAGCGAATTAACCAACAGGCAAAGTGACAAGTGTTGCATGTGGGGAACAACAATCCCAAGCATCCAAAGGTGTAATGGCTTTGTAAACTTGAGGAAATAACAAGGGTTGGTGAACCATAGCCCAGGGGCGAGAGGCATGCCACCAGGCGTCAGCGGTGAACTCAAAAAAAAAAAAAAAAAAAAAAAAAATTTAAATAAATAAAAAAAAAAAGGGGGGGAACACTCAGTCTGCCTGGCGTGCGAGAAAGAAAAAGAAAAAAAAAAGAAAAATCAGGAACAGGAACGGCACCCCATTGGGGGCCTCCGGCGGGGCTCGCCCAGGGAGAGGGGGGCCAAATAGGGCCTCCAACATACCGCTCCCTGGGGAGTCGCCCCAGCAGAGGACATTCCCACTGCTCGACCCACCACCCAAGCCGGGCGGCGGGGAGGGGGGGGCGGCCAGGTTTACGGCACACCATAGTAGCCAGTACTGATATCAGACAGAGCGTCCGCAACCCACCGGGTCAACGAACCCGACGCCGGTAGCATACCTATCGCAGGGCGTATACAACATAAGCTGTCAGCAGCACACAGTCAGTGAGAGGAACAGAACGAGAGGGGAAGAATAACAGAAATAGGAAAGAACAAAAAGGGGGGGGACAGTGGGAAAAAAAAAAAGAAAAAAAGGGGGGAAGAGAGTAACGTACCTGTTGCCATCCGGGGCCCACCCATCTCCGCCACACGTCCCATTTAGCGCTCTCCAGCTGCCGGCGGCGAGCAGCGCCCAATTGCAACCTAAGGGGAGGAGGAAGCTGGGTCTAGGGGCCGGGCCGTGGGCGAGAAGCTAGCCAAGTCCGCTAAGGACGGGTCGGGGAGCACTAATAGGGCTCTATCCAGGCTGGAGGGTACAAGGGCAGGGTCACCAACATGATCCAGCCAGGGTCTCCACTTCTCTGCATCGCGGTCACTGGTCCCCCTGCATTTAGCAAGCCATTCTTCCGCATCTCTGATGCCGTCTACCACCCGCCTCCACTCCGAGCCGCCCGGCACCTGTGGCCTTTTCCAGTATATAGGGATCAATCTTCTGGCCGCATTAAGAAGATGGGGCAGTATACTGCGCCGGTATCGGCTAAGCGGTTGGCATGGAACGTGCAGCAAGAAGTGGAGGGGGTCGAAGGGAACCTCAACATCCAAGACTGCTTTAATCTGATCTCGTACTTCCCGCCAGAAGGGGGCAATGACCGGGCACCCCCACCAAATATGGAGGAGAGTACCGCGGCCACCGCATCCCCTCCAGCAAGTAGCAGGAACGGAGGGAAAAATGCGATGAAGGTCGGCAGGGACCCTGTACCAACGAGTCAGTATTTTGTAATTCGTCTCTTGCATTTTGGAATCCACAGAGCTCGAGTGTGTAAGCTGGTAGAGATGAGTCGACTGCTCCTCAGAGAGCTCCTGGCCCAAGTCCCGCTCCCATGCCCGGAGAAATCCGGGCCTGGAAGCAGGAGCCGCCTCCCCCAGAAGTTGGTACATCTCTGATACAAGACGTGGCGGAGCCTCGTCTTGAACGAACAAACGCTCAAAGGGCTTGAGAGAGGCAGGGGGGCGAATCGAGGGGCCGTGAACCCGGAAGAAATGATGCAGTTGGCGGTACTTCCAGAAATTTAGTGGGGAACCACCCCGGCGGCCCCCCAGCCTTTCGTAGGGCAATAGCTTGCCATCCTCCAGCAGCTTACCACAACTGGCGTTCCCATCGTCCACCCAGGGGTCGAAGAATGACATCTGCTCACCCGGAGGAAACCAGAGGAAACCTCCCAAGGGCGCCAGCGGGGAAACAGGGGGCGCCAGGTCAAACAGCTTATTGATGCGATCCCAAGCGTCTAGGACTTGGGTCGTCAGAGGAGACGTGTAAGCCGACAGCCCCCTGTACTCCCGGGACAGCCAGGGAGCATAGGACAGGTTCCTACCCGCCATACACTTTTCTAAGGAAACCCAAAGCTTGGAGTGGGTATGGAAGCGCCAGTTCAGGATACGCTGAAGAAAAATTGCCCTATAATAGCGACGCACATCTGGCAGGCCTAGGCCACCCAGATTTTTCGAGCGTTTCAGGGTAGTCAGTGCCAGGCGGGGACGCTTTGCGTTCCAAACAAAATCAATGAGCATGCCGTCTAGGTGGGTGAAGAAACTGCGGGGCAGGGGGATAGGCAGCATTTGCAAGTAAAACAGCACCCGAGGGAGGACAGTCATTTTCACAATATTAACCCTCCCCAGCCAAGTAAAAGCCGTCTTAGTCCAATGAAGGAAGTCCTGTTTAATGTTAGATAGCAGTCGGGGGTAGTTCTGGGCGTAGAGCGTGTCGAAACTGTTAGTGAGTTGGATGCCAAGGTACCTCAGAGACGCGGTAGTCCACGTAAAGGGAAAGGCAGCCCTAAGGGACTCGGAGAGGGACGAGGGAATGGATACCGGTAGGATCTCCGACTTGGTGAGATTCATTTTAAAGTTGGAAACAGCGCCGAAGCGTTCCAGTTCCCGCATCAGGACCGGCAGTGAGAGCAAGGGGTCAGTGAGGTGGAACAACACATCGTCAGCGTAGGCCGAGAGCTTGTGTTCCATGTTGCCTACTGTCACACCCCTAATATCGCCATTCGCCCGAACCTTGCTCAGGAAAGGTTCCAGAACAAGGGCAAAAAGAAGGGGCGAAAGGGGGCACCCCTGCCTGGTACCGTTCCTGATCGGGAAGTCCGCCGATAAGCAGCCATCGACACGAACCCTAGCCCTGGGGTCCGCGTAGAGCGCCAGAATCCAAGCCATCATATGGGAACCGAGGCCTAGGGACTCCAACACCGCTCGCATATAATGCCAGTCCACTCGATCGAACGCCTTTTCGGCGTCGGTCGAGAGGATCAGGTAGGGCGGGGATTCAGGGTGTGAATTGGCCCAGTGGATCAAATGCACAGCCCGGATGGCATTATCTCTGGCCTCCCTACCAGCGATGAATCCCGTCTGGTCTAGATGAACGAGGTGGGGCATTAAAAATTTCATGCGGTTGGCCAGGATTTTAGCAAGTATCTTCACATCGGTATTTAGTAGCGAAATAGGGCGGTAGCTCTGCGGGGAGGTGGGGTCCTTGCCCTCCTTAGGGAGCACCGTGATATGCGCCAGCAACGCCTCAGAGGGGATCGATCCACCCGTGGCCAGGGAATTAAAATACTTGCACATCGGCCCCTGCAGTAACGGGAGAAATGTCTTGTAGTAAGGTTTCGTGTAGCCATCGGGGCCTGGGCTCTTGCCATTGGGCAGGGAGAGAATAGTACTTTCCAGCTCGATCGCGGTGATCGGAGCCTCCAGAGCGGAGCGCTGTTCTGCAGTCAAGGAGGGGAAGGCATGATCTGAAAGGTAGTTCTGGATCGCACCAGTCTTAGCGCGGCGAGCGGCAGAGGAGTCCCGGCCGGACAGGTTATAGAGGTCAGCATAGTAAGTCCGGAAACAGTCCGCTATGTCAGAGGGTTTGTGTACTAGGCCACCCGAGGGGGTCCGCATTTTAGGCACGCAGAGTTTGGCCTGTTGTCTACGCAGCGCCCGGGCCAGCATCCGCCCACATTTGTTGCCATGTTCGTAGAACTTATGGGAGACGTGGCGAAGACGAGCCCGGACGCCACGGTCCAAGAGGCGGGAAAAGAGCACCCGAAGCTCCGTCAGGCGGGTCAAGGCATCAGGGTCACCAGTTTGTTTATGAGTGAGTTCGGCCTGCTGAAGGGAGGCCAGGACTCTTGCAAAGTCTACCTGCCGTTACTTCTTAAGTTTGGCGCCCAAGGAAATCAGTTCCCCCCGGACAACCGCTTTATGGCCCTCCCACACCACCCCCTCAGGCAGACCATCCGACCCATTCTCATCAAAATAGCACCGCAAGACCTCTGAAACTTTAGAGACAACCTGGGTGTCATCCAACAGATTTTCATTCAACCGCCACGTCCAGGACCTATGGGTGCTAGCAGGCAGGGCAAGTTCCATCAGGACCGGTGCGTGATCGGAGATCGTGATGTTGCTGATCGACGATCTACGCAGGCACTCCAAGGAAAGCTGATCAACATAAATTACATCTATACGTGTATAGACGTCGTGCAAGGAGGAATAGTAACTAAAGTCCTTGTCCTGGGGGTGGAGAATCCGCCAGGAATCCACCAAGCGAAGAGATAAGAGGGTCTTTCGGTAATGTTTGAGGAAAGCGAAGGAGTGGGAGGATCTGCCATGGGAAGTGTCCAGGAGGGGATCAAAGCAAACGTTAAAATCGCCCCCTACTACCAGGGACCCCTCCCTAAAGTCCGCTAAACGTGCAAGGGTGGCATCTAAGAAGGAGAGTTGCCCCGTATTGGGAGCGTAGAGTGAGGCCAACGTAATCATTTTGCCCTGGAGCGTTCCCTTGAGGAATACGTAGCGTCCCTGGGGGTCAACCACGTGGTCTACATGTTGAAAAGGACAGGCCCGGTGAATGGCAATAGCCGTACCTCGGGATTTGCTAACAGGGGAAAGGCTATGATACCACTGACTATAGAGGTGCGTGGGGAGCTTCGGGAGGGAGCGGGGGGTGAAGTGGGTCTCCTGTAGGAGAACCACCTGTGCCCCGAGCTTCTTCAGTTCCCACCACAATCTGTTGCGTTTGTGCGGGGAACACAGGCCCCGCACATTGTACAACATTACCTTAAATGATGACATCTCGAAACCAGGGTCGCGATGAGCCAGCAGGGAGGCAGCGGGGACGACATGGCAAGATGAGGAGGACCGGCTTCCGGATGTGCAGGCACAGAGGAGTAAAAGAACAAAGAAGAAAGGGTGAGAAAAAAAAATACAACATGCATGACAATAATACCACAGTCAATAAAATAAAAAATAAAAAAAACCACAAAAGGAAAACCCGAAAATGGAGGTTAACCGAGAGATCGAGCAACCACCTTGACCCCAACAGGGGAGGGAACTAAAGGCCGGGCCGAGCGTTGCACCCCAGATGGAGAGGCACACTGGGCAGCGGCTTCGGTCCACAATAGGGGACTAAGCCCACAGAGGGAAACCTACTGGGGGAACTTAGGCCGACCACCAAGGGGAAGACGCTCTCAGGATTAGGGTAGGGACCAACAGGAAGTAGGGGACCCAACCCGCACCCGCCCAACAAGTCCCCGGTGGGAGAAAGGGGCTAAGGGGAGAAAAGAAACCCCCCCCCCCTCCCACCTCCCTCCCGCGGAAGGAGCCAGCAGACAGCCGGGCAAAGGCAGAAACATTGGGAGGCCATAAGGCACAGTTCAGAGCCCCAAGCAGGAGCCCCTCTACTCATTCAACAGGGCATAAGCAAAACCAGAGTCATGGGCGACTAGGATCCAGGAGGAGAGGAGGCCACACTGGGTCCCTCCGCATGGCGGGTGCGGTTACGTCTGCGTTGCTGGCGGGAAGCCGGTTGCCAGGGCTGAGGTAGCCGGATGGACGACACTTCGGGCAGCGCCCTCCAGTCCGGGAAGTCCACTGGGCCCAGGCCCAAAGCTGAAAGGAACTCCGGGAGATCATCCTTGGTGCGCAGGGTAGCCGAGGTATCGCCTTTAGTAGCTTGTAGGTAATAGGGGAAGCCCCAGCGGTAGGTGAGGCCTGCAGCTTGAAGTGACTCGAGCAAAGGACTAAGAGCCCTGCGTTGCATAAGAGTGCGGCGTGACAAATCTTGATAAAAGTAAAGGCGTGCGCCATCAAAGTCAAAAAAAGGCTTATTCCTCATCTTGCGCATAATGCTGTCCTTGATGGTGTATTTGTGGAGCTTACAGATGATGTCACGTGGGTTGTCAGCATCCTGCAAAGGGGGCCGCAGGGCCCTGTGTGCCCTGTCTATTTCGATAGGGGCAGTGGCAGGGAGGCCCAGAATCTCTCTGAATATGTCTGTCAGTGTGGGGACAATATCCCTAGGGGCCGTGGCTTCAGGGAGGCCCCGAATCCTAATATTCCCCCGGCGACTGCGGTTTTCAAAGTCGTCAAGTTGGGAGAGCAGGGCCTCAATTTTCTGATCTTGTCCCACACAGCGTGCCTGCAGCTGGGAAATAACAGGGAGAGCTTCATCCAGGCGCTGCTCTACAGACTCCACCCGGGCCCCCAAGTGGGAAGTGTCCGCCTTTAGTTGAGCGATGTCCTCTTTAAAGGCAGTCTCGACCCTGGAGACAAATCTGTCCAGGTCTGCCTTGGTGGGTAGGGCCCAAATGTGTCTCCTCAGGTCGCCATCTCCCAGGGTATCTGCAAGATCGGGGCCCCCCTCCTGGGACTCCGAGAGGCAGGGGGTGGCAGGGGGGATCGGGGTATGTACCGACCTTTGCGGGGAGAGCCCGGTGTCTGCACTCCAGGAAGGGCTGGCCGCTAGATGTGGTGAGGCCGGCGCCGCCGCTGCCGCCGCCATCTTGGACGGCTGTGGATCTCGGCCGCGGACCTCCGGGAAGAAGGCCGGTATGCGGCCCGGCTTGGAACGATCCGGCCTCGGTGGCTGGGAAGCAGTCCGGCGTCTGGTGGACATCGTAGGAGCCGGTAAGGAGGCGGAAGGCTGGCGGAAGCTGATGAAAAGGCAGCGGCGGGTGCGGAGCTGAGACAGCGTGCGTCTTCACTCCTCCATGGTCAGGACACGCCCCCCCTCTAATAACTTTTAAGTGTCACATTAAAAAATAATGTGCACGATTTGGGGGGGGGGGGGGGGAGCCAGTATTTAATTTGTAAAAACCTAGGCAATGCCTTGTAGGGTCTTCATAATGGGAGGAAATAATAGTACCTGATTTTATACTCTTAATCCATCATAACGCTAATATTTTTTAGAACGATCACTGCTCGAAATAGAAAAAGTGTCTTTATTATTATTTTTTTTGCTATCTACAGACATATTGGCATTTCTATTTTATAGAAAATAAAATTATTTTTGCAAGACAATATCATTTTAAAAGAGAGCCTTGTTAATGTAAAAAACAAAACAAAAAAACAAGCAATATTATTACAGGTACTTTAGGCCTCTTTCACACGAATGATCCGATCAGATCCGCCTGTCAGTTTTTTTTAGGCGGATCTGATCGGATCCTCCATGCATCTCTATGAGCCAGCGGAAGTCAGTGGTGACATGTCCACTGACACCCGCTTGCCATCCGCATCCGATCCTGTCCATGAAATCTGGACAGATGGAAACCCTATTTTCCATCCGTCCAGGGAATTGGATCGGATGAGAGCGGACAGGCGGTCAGCTCTCATCAGATTCCCACATAGAGAGCAGCGGGGCTCTGACACCACACTCTCCGCACACAGAGCAGAGAGGAAAATGTCACCTGCCTGCTCAGCGGGGATCAGTGTATCGATCCCCCGCTGAGCAGCACGGAGTCCGCCGACGGAGGCGGACCGTGTGAAAGGAGCTTAGTGTTGTTAAACTCAAGGAGCTTACAATCTAAGGTCCCTAACTCCAATTCATACGTAGACATGTATCTAATCTAAACAGGAGCTAATTTTTATGGATATAAAAAAAAGACAGGAGCCAATTAACCTACCAGCATGTCTTGGGAGTGTGAGAAGAAACTGGAGTACCCAGAGGAAACCCACGCAGGCACAGGGAGAACATGCAAACTCCAGGCAGCTAGTGTCGTGTTTGGGATATATCAATTCCTTTATAATTGTAAGTAATGACAGTTATTGTCAAATAAGCAGGCTTATATCACACATGTAAAAATGGTCATTAAGGGGTATAAATGTGTGAGAGCTAAGCTGGTTCAAATAAAATTGAATATTTAGAATCCATTAAATAAATTTATTGTGACCCAAAACAAAAGGCTTTACTTTTTTTTCCAACTGTAAAGCAGCCACAGACAAAATAAATGAGCCTTTTGTCCCCTTTCACACTTGTATGACTCCAAAGTTGCACGGACTTTGGAGTGCAACTTTGATTCAACTTTGGATGGGTGCAACTAGGATATGACTTTAACTTTGACCAGTTTTAATGGACAACTGTTGCACACAAGTAGAAAATTCAGGTACGACTTTCATGCAGCTTCTGAGGGTTAACATTGAAGTCCCTGGCCCTCAAGTTGCATGAAAGTCAGACCAAAGTAGTGCATGAACTACTTTGAGGTTGCTGCAACTTTAAGTTGCGCATATATGAATGGTTATCATTGGAAAACATGGGGAACGACATATCTTGCAACTCTGATGTCCAAAATTGCATGACAAGTTGCTCAAGTGTGAAAGGGGCCTTACTCTGCCAGCATACTATAGAGAAGACTGCTTCTATCCATGTGTAAGCAGCAGCCTCTCTGCTGCAGTCTGACATGCCCTTGGCTGAGTCAAAGCCAGAGATTTTTAAGAAGCGGAAACGGCAAATACTGATTTACTTTCACAAGTGCATCCACAAAAAATTAATGAAGGGTCTATAAAGAAAAACCTTTTGAAGTTAAACAGTATATTTGTGTCATTGTAGATGTCATTAAACCCACAAGTACCATTCAGTCGGATGTCGGTAAGGACACGTGGACAAAAATCGCCATAACCGCCACAGCATCTCCTCGGGTTCTTCATGGATCTCGCATCAACAACGTCCAGATCACAGAGATTGAGTCCAATAAGCAAATCTATACACTTGGTAGGTACCACCACAGGTTCAGGATTCTTCAGAAGAGTTAACTTCTGAGTTAACTCTTCTGATCCATGGTGACCAATCAGCAGCCATCTTTCATCGATTTGACTGTAGTGAAATCCAGTTTCTGTAGGTTGCTTTGCACAGGATCTTTGCTTACTGCTTCCTTATTTAGTTTGTAGTTGCATTGAGCACCGACAATAGGTCTGGGGGTTTTGTAAATGGCATTGGTGGGTGCGTTCTGACTGTATTTTTATTATTATTAATAATAATAATATTATTAATATGTAATAATTATAATTAAAAAAATAAAATTATTATATATATATATATATATATATATATATATATATACACACACACGCATATATTTATTATTATTATTTTTTTTTTTCCTTTGTAGTTTTTCAATTGCAAAAAGGGGTGTAGGAAATCTGTATACAGTGAGACCTACTGAATTGCTGTTTTGCATCATCTCACTGTACAGTTTTGATAACTGTTTTTTTGTAAAGCTTTTTTTTTATCCTGCCAGAACCAGCACTTCCTTTTGCAAGTTGACAACACAGCCCACAGTTAGCAGTACGAGTTCCAGCAATTTTTGTGTTTATTAAAAGTCAACAGCTACAAGAAGTAAAGCTGCTGACTTTTAATAAACAACCACTCACCTGTCTGAAGATCCAGCAATGCACTCTCCCCTGCTGTTTCCTCCCAGTGTCCTCCCTCGATGGTGTCGGCATCTTCACTATGGCCACCCGGTTGTGATAGGTTGCAGCTACACAGCTGGGTGCCCATTGCGCATGCGCAAGCGGCGCTGAGCTCTGTGACTGGTCCTGAAGTCTTCTGGGACCTGTCATTTTTCCCAGAGGACTTTGGGAAGGAGAACATCTGCTTCCAATCGCCTAAGGCGACCAAAACGAAAGTGGGAGCAGGTACCTGTCAAAATCAGGTACCCACTCCTCCCTCTCTAAAAGCTCAGTTTCACAATCAGGAGGCGCTGGAGGAGGCCTTCAAGCGGAACTTCCCCCCTTTGGGTGGAGCTGCGCTTTAAGTTCTTAAAGCGCAGTTCCACCCAAAAATGGAACTTCTGCTCATTTGCTTCCTCCCCCCCACCCCCCCTCTTGCCACATTTGTCACCTTTCAGGGGCAAGGGGGGAACGGGTACCTGTTTTTGACAGGTACCCTTACCCACTTCCGGGAGATGGCCCCGCGGCACTGTCCCTCTGAAGTTTTCCTATAAGCTTATAAGTGCATTTAATGTGTTTTATTTACCTGTAAAAGCCTCCCTTGTGTAAACATCCCAAAGCCATGTGACTTCCACTAGGTGCCGCCATCTTGGATGTGATGTCAGCAGAATCAGAACTGTCACTCAAGTGACACATTATAGTATTTCCCTGCACTCTTCCCCCAGAAGCTGCCTAAAAGGTTTTGTAAGAAGGTGAAGGGGAGCAAAGGCAGGTCCTCTTTGGAGTACTTCATGTGCTGATACCTAAGCCAATGTTTGTAATAAAGATGTTTGTCTCTGTTGTCCTAGAAGCTACATCTGGCAGTGGCGTGCTTGGCTCTCTCTCCTTTCTGGATGAGAACACTTTCTTGCTGTGTGGTCTGAGCGGGACACTGATACTTGTTGATGTCCGACAAATCGGGATTGCCAGCGAGGGGAGTTTGGCCCTCTCTGCCCCCTGTAACAGCCATTGGATTGCAGCAGTAAAACCAGGACATCAGGGCATTGCCAGCCTTTCCTCTGGGGGCCACATCACCATCACAGACTCCCGGGACCTCAGGGTGCCCCTGAAATGTGCAAGAGGAAGAATTCCTGAGCTGTCTATGCCGGAGTCCATTATGTGCATCAACTGGGCACCTAGGCTGGATAACTGCGTCTCCATATCAGGTATGAGAGAGCTTGGTGTGTGAACAGGACTTGTGTCTTTTTTTTCTCTGTGAGGCCTCCATGTAAAGAGGACATTTTGTCCACTTTATTGTGGGCCATATTGATTTAGGTGGTTTAAAAAAGCTACCCTAGGTTTGCCATAGTGCCAAAGCTTGCCCATCCCTTCTTCCTGCCTTCTGCAAATTCCTATTTGCCAGTGAGGCTGATCATCATAGTGATGAGCCAATAACAATCTTTGGGGGGTGAGACCTAGTTTTTTGGGAGGCTGCTGATTTTTTTCACCTCCTAGGTTTCTGCAGTTTAGACCTACAGCTGTTGACCCCCCTCTTCCTCTCAGTAGATATTCAAGATTGTTCAGTGATATTAAACCCTCAGTTTTTAAAGCACTTTTAACAGCTGATTTAGTCTCGGTTCACATATATGCGAACCAGACCGGCTTTCAATGGAGCAAGTTCACATATATGCGGGCTGGTTGCAGTGCAAATTAAAAAGAGTCCTGTGTGTGTTTCAGTATGGTTCAGGTGGGATATTGGTGTCAAATTCACACCTGATCCGCTGAATAGAAACTGCACTGGACTCTGCACCAAAACCAGACTCTTATTCTTGTATCCAGCCTAAAATGACTATGCAGCTTCTTAAAAGAGAAGTGCGGAATCATGAAAAAAAAAAAAAAAAAAACATACATAGGGGGCTGCAGCATCGATGCCAGCTCTACACTGAGAACTGAGCGATCAAAGAATGCTGATTGCTCAGTTCTTGGGTCTACTCTGAGCTAAGAGTGGTGACTGCTAGTGCTCTGCCCTGAGCTCTGGACTGTTAAGGGGACAGAAGCAGCTGGCTCAGGTTCAGTGGTGCCCTGAGAATCTGAACCAGCTGCCAGTTAGGCATCTGGGTGGATCCTGACATTATTGTCAGGATCCCTGCAGAGTCTGGGTCATTTCTGGGACATAAACTGACCAGCGGGCCTTAGCCCGCTATCTGCTGAATCTGGATTAAAGGAGAAATATGGCCAAAGGTCTTTTGGCCATACTTCTGTGAGGCACAGGAGTGCACCTAGTTCTGCACTCCTGTGACCCACAGGAGAAGTATGGCCAAAAGAGCTTTGGCTATTCTTCTTTAATCTCTGCCTATGTTCCAATTGAATCAGGTGCCATAATTGCTGGATGGTACAACATTTAGCATTTAACATCGAAGTATGCAGGCATCCGGGGTAAAGTAGTCAACATAGACCATCCTCTGCACCGCCATCGACGTCATCCCTTCCACACTGCGCTCCACAAGTGCTTTAAGCCTCACTTTCAGATCGTTCTACTGCAGGGTAGTCTTCCCGGTCACCAATGCAGACTGACAGCAGTGAGAGCTGGTGGTGTGGAGGACGGTCTATGTGGACAGCTTTACCCCGGGTGCCTGCATACCTCTTTTAACCATCAACCGTGTGAGTTGCTAAATGTAACCATATTGCTACACTTAGAGGCGCCCCTCTTCTCTTTTATACTCTGTAGCTCCTGCTGGATTTTGCCTCTAATCCCCTTGTGGAGGCGCTATTTGTGGATGGACATTTTATGGTTACACAACTTATCACATTGCTATAATCTTTTTTATATGGACTATAAACTGAAGGATTTATGCATAAATAGTTGTGGAACAAATCATTTAGGTTTTCTTCATTTCTTATGGGGAAATTCAGTTTGATATACGAGTGCTTGGATTACAAGCATGTTTCTGGAAAGAACTATGCTCGCAATCCTAGGTTTTACTGTACTTTAAAAGAAACACACATCCTCATAGCCTAGGATAGCAATGCACTCCCCTCCTCCTCCCTTCTGCAAGCTGGCAGACTGATTCCAGACTGCACTGTCCACTGTTAACTCTTCCCTGAGAAGACTGCAAATTTGGGGAAGCAGCAGTGAAAGAAAAGGAGCCAGTAGCATAGAAATCTGTAAACTGCAAATGATGGGGTAAGAATTTAAACAAGAGTACACTGGGAAATGTATACTTTATTTTGCTCAATGTGTTACATTGAAAACGCAGAAGGATTAATACTACTTGATAGTGCAGCAGATAATGAGCAGTTTTTTCAGTTTGGGTGTTATTTATTCTCATGCAATTGTTGAATCATTATTGAACATCTTTCATAATGTGTACACCGGTCTCTCTTCCTTCTGCTGCAGGCTGTGATGGAACTGTACAGATCTATGACACAAAATCCTGGGATGGGGATGTCAAAGAGAGAGACGCTCTATTCACTCACAGAGGCCACTCTGTCATGGGGGTTTGTGAGGATGGCTGCGTCCCCCGGGTCACCTGTCACACTTGGCACCCCTGGAAAGAAAGAACTCTCATATCAGCAGCAAATGATGGTTCCTTACATATGTGGGACTGGCTGGACAGCTGTACTGGGCTCTGATAATAAAATCGCTTTAAGACTGGTTTGCCATCTTATAGGGAACGTCTAGAAATGTTAATTTGTACCTTTATGTAGTAAAAAGAAAATGTACCTTTTTTGTCTGGAATTACTGAAAAGAAAAAGCTGTGTGAGATCTAAGGCACTGCTGCCTCTGACTGATGTGTCTCAGGAGATTAGTTGATGTCACTACTATGCTGATCACTGTTCTCCTTGCTGGAGGCTCTGACGTGAGGAAGAAAAGCCCTGCCTTTACCAAGATGGCTGCCTCCACATATTAAAACCATGCCGAACAAGACACTGTAATATGGAAAGGATCATCTGCAGGGAGACCTCAGAATGGACAGGAAAGTGAACACTTTTGCGTGACTTGACGTGGATCCCGCTGAGGCAGTGTAACATTTTTGTACAGGCGCCTCCCTGAGAGGCTTCCAGAACATGGTTAAAGGAAAAATTTGTCTGGCCTGGAAAACCTTGTAATCCTCCTAAGAAAGCCACCAATCCATGACTGCGCAGTGGGATGCCAGCCATTTGTTATAAGATCGCATGTGTTAGCTATTTCTAATCATTGCGGTATTTTCTTAGGGATGTCGTTTGTGCCGAGTCTGCAGATTGTGCTCAGCGATGTGTGACCTTTCTATGACACATTATCATTTCTGAGTGTCACGTCCTCACAAGACTGTCAGGCACAAAAGAAAATGAAGCAATCCTTTCCCTTATATATACATGGTGGGTTTATTCTGTTCTGTATTGCTGTTTCCTTCCTGTACCAAAGATCCTTGAAATGCTTCTGTATCTATTTATACTGGTTCTCAGCAATGCAGGTGGCTTTCACACACGATGATGTGCCAAATGCTGAAAGTAATAAAATGCTGATTTATAGAATAATTAAAAGATACCCAAAGCAAAGACTATTTTTGATGGAGGGGTGAGTAATAAGAACCCTGTGGTTCTTTTTTTCCTTGTCATAGTGATCATTGTCATTTAGACAGGCTTTAGAATTATTTGATTTTCTTTCCTTCCACCACGAGTGAAAAGGGAAAAAATTTGCTCAAATTCCTCCATCAACACAGTCAATGTTGATGGGGGAATTCCTCCCACAGTACTATTGTATTCTGCTGCCAGGGAGCCTCCCTGGCTGGCAAAACACAATGATTACTGCTAGTGGCTATAGCTGCTGGCAGTAATTGCATGGAAAAAAAAAATCTGATAGGCTTGTGTACCCAAGTTGATCGATGTATCGACTTTGGTACAACCAGCCTGCCCATAGATGGATCAAATCTCGGGTGATCCCTGCTCAACCAGCTGAGATTTGATCCATCTATGGCTGGCTTTAGAAAGGTTAGGGTAGGACCAATTATTTGAGCTGTCAACAGAGGAGAAAGATTCCAATCAGGACGCTTGGTCTGATTATAGCTGCCTAAAGCTGGTCATACACTGAGCAAATTTTAGCCGGTTCCTGAAGCACCAGCTGAAATCGATGAGTGGATGACCTTGTCTGCACCACTCCACCCGACATCCTTCAGTTGAAAAATCAAAGGATGCAAGTGGGACATTTTTACAGGGTACAGTAAAAGCCATGCATAGAACAGCTTACAAGAAAACAATAATTTTAAGGCAAACCGGTGTAGACAAACAATAGGCAGCAAAGACAACCATAATCATATTCCTCATAGGGTATTAGATCTTCGTGAACAGGTCCAAAGCAGGCCAGCGAGGTATAAAACCATAACTCAGGGATCAGGAAGGATCAATGATTTCCAGTGCAAGGGGTCACCTTGTCTCGATAATAGTCACCCCCTGGAATGGACCATCTTGAACATGTAAGTCAGGCCATTGCAGAAAAATAAAAAGAATCATGTTGCATGGGTGTTTAGGAAGAGGAAGATGCATGCCACGGGAAGGCAGTCCCGTAGTAAGAGATACATGATGGCACTGCAGGAAGAGGGTTTGTGAATTCAGTGGTTATATGTGGTATAATGAGAGCGTCAACTATACAGAGAATGAGGGTGGGATATAATGGAAATGGGAACAGATAAAAAGGGAAGACAAGAAAAGAAAGGAAGGTAGATGACTAGAGGAGAAGGAATCCGTGCCCATAGGCGCTCACACAGAAACGTCATGCCGTGTAGATATGCTTCCGTACTAACAAAGTACAGCCAAGGTCCCCAGGTGTCACAAAAGGACCCCTCCCTACTGTGAGAGTAGCTATAAGGTCTTCCATGTCCCAAGTGGGAAACTTGACTGCATAGTGCTTGCCTCCAAACAGATAGTGGCTGTCAGAGATTCATCCAACCACACTGTTTAACCGGGAATCTCTTAGATTTATTTGTGTATTTCTGACTTTAAGGGGAGGATTTCTCTCATTTACTGCCCTGTTTACAAGGTATCCTCAAATTAGAGTTAGTGGTTGTAAATCTCAGCCTTGAAATATATACAAAGCAAATCTTGCAGAGTCCTACCTTTTGTTATTCTGAAGAAATCCCACTGTGTCTGTATCCATGTACAGAAGTGAGCCTAATGGGAGTTGTTTCCTAATTATTAACCAGCTGCTGCACCTGCAAAGCTCTAAGTAAAGCTGCAGGGTCTGCATCCCTTTAGCCGTCATTTCCTATTGGGTGTATCTCATCAAAAATTACATTTTTGTTGCAGGGGAGGCCTGAAATGTGACTTGTATCTTAGGCAGACTTCTGGGAAAATCCGTGAGCCAATCACACAAGCAGGAAATGTTTCTGGGGTGTGGTCAGTATACATTCTGTGTACAGAACATCTACAGGTGGCCATATTGCATTGCATTTCTCAGAAAATTACAGAGCTTCAGATTGAAAAGAAAAGCTATTTTTAATAACATTCAATTACAATATGACTTGTGTTACAATAGTATACTCTATATTTGTTTTTTATTTGCTATTTTTTATTCCTATGAAAGTGGAGTTACCCTTTAACCATGTTTTTTTTTTTATTGAAGACACTGGTGGTTACGTTTTCTATTAAAGGTATTTATATGATGCTGACAATTTTATGCAGCACATTCACATCAGTCCCTGTCCTCAAAGAGCTTACAATCTAAGGTCCCTATCGTGCATACTAGGGTCAAGTTATACAGGGGCCAATTAACCTACCATCAGGATTGGGGAGTACCTATGCAAGCGGTGAAGAACATTGTGCTGCATGAGAGAAATTGTTACCACTAAGCCGCTGCTCAAAGTGGGCCTTGGAGGCTTCACTCCGGCTATTTCTGAACAAGGGTTTAGTAGCAGAGGCATGACATTGCTCTGGAGTGAGACAAGCACATACTACAGAGGGATATGTTTTGTTCATATTTAACGTCTGAGGTTTACAACCACTTTAACCATTTGCTGACCATGCTATAGCCAAATGACAGCTACAGCGTGGACGGGTATTTCTGGGAGGCTGTTGTGTCCAGAGGACTTTGTTGATCAACGATTGCGGTAAAGGCCAATCATCAGCGGCTCTTAAGTGGGGTATACACTAGCAGTAAATCTCATGAAAATTCCTGTCCGAGGTAAAATCGTCCAATTTTCGCCTAGTGTGTACACCACTTTCAGCAGCCGATGCCGACATTTTCAACGAAAAAAAACGGAGGAACAAACACCAAAATTTTTTTTGTCCGTCCCCAGACGACCAATTTTCGTTTAATGTGTATGCAGTACGTCCGTGAAAAATCGGATACGAAAGACCGCGCATGATATGAAGTTGCTGACAACCCGGAAGTCTAGGAACAAATGTGCCAAAAAAAAGAAAAATCGGACGAGAAATTTCGTGAACATTTATGCACTGTCAACAAAAAACGGTAATGAACACAGAAAAAATCGGAGGCTATTTCGTCCGATTTCCCTCAAGTGTGTATGGCCCTTTAACCATGTGATCAGCTGTGTCCAATCACTGCTAATCACAGATGTAAATAGAAGCCGGTTATCGGCACTCCTCTCCTCATGCTGAGAGCATGAGGAGAGGAGAAGAGAGCTGTAAGGGCTCTTTCACATGGGCGGTCCGATCAGATCCGCCTGTCAGTTTTTTAGGCGGATCTGATCGGATCCTCCATGCAGCTCTATGGGGCAGCGGGTGTCAGCAGAGACACCTCCACTGACACCCGCTGCCATCCGCATCCGATCCTGTGCTGAAATCTGGACGGATGGAAACCCTATTTTTCCATCCGTTCAGTAGTCGGAGCGGAGCGGATCTGATGAGAGCGGACAAGCGGTCCGCTCTCATCCGATCCCCCATAGAGGGCAGCGGGGGCTGAGGCACCTCCCTCTCCGCTCTGCAAGCGGAGACGGAGCTGTCATCCGCCGGCTCAGCGAGGATCGCGGATCGATCCCCGCTGAGCAACACGGATCCGCCTACGGAGGCGGACCGTGTGAAAGAGCCCTTAACCAACTTTTCCAAAAGGGACATCTACACTGAAAATCGGGGCACTTATTATCAGTGTCCTGATTGTTAGTGCAGTCCAAACAGCGCCCATCAGTATCACCTATCAGTGCCTTCAACACAGAAGAAATCAGGCGCATCAGGAATAGTTCATGAATTGGAAACCATATCCATCCACAATTGTCATTAACCAAGGTGCTTGTGACTAGGCTGCCACAATTCATGCCCAAGAGAGAGAAATTCAACACAGAAGAATGACCTCATATTTTCACCTACATATTACTGTGGAATAATACTTTGTGTTAGACTGTAATCCATCCTTATCAAGCCAACCTCGTAGTTCCCTTCTGATGATACATCACCTACCAGTGCCCAGCAGTTCCGCCTATCAGTGCTCATCAGTGAAACCTATCAGTGCCCATCAAAGCCACTCTGTGCCCATCAGTGCAGCCTTATAAGCGCACATCAGTGAAGGAAAAAAATCACCTGTTTCCAAAATTTTATAACAAACTATAAAAAAAGTTTGTTTTTTTTTCAAACTTTTCTGTCTTTATTCGTTTATTTAGCAAAAAATAAAAAACCCTATGGTGAATAAATACCACCAAAAGAAAGCTCTATTTGTGTGAAAAAAATGATAAACATTTCCTTTGGGTACAGTGTTGCATAACCGCATTCAAACTGTGACAGTGCTGAAAGCTGGAAATTGGCCTGGGCAGGAAGAGGGGGTAAAAGTGCCCAGTAGGTAAGTGGTTAAGAAGTAATGATTCCTGCGGCAGATACAGAGGGAAGACAATAAAAGGAATGTTGATTGCCCGGCTATCATACTGATGCTTTGGCTTTAATACTTTTTGAATCAATGACTTGGAACATGATTTGCTGCATATTTGTTCCATGTCTGGGACACAGCAAGACCATTGGCATTATCAGAAGAATGCCAGCAATGGCATTTCTCATGATTATCTAATGACGGCAACCACCAAACATCAAAATATTTGCTGGACTGACTGTGCTGAACCAAAGTTCACATCTCATACTGTACTTCAGTTGAATGCGTCTCAGCTAGTTTGTTCTATAGGTTACTGTACTTGGCCTTCATCATTGACCTTGTGTTACCTTATTAATTATAAGAAGGAAATCACCCAGACTCACCCCATGGGTCACCCTGGGTTTCCGCAGATTATGTGTTGGAAGTAAACACGGGTGGTTGGAAATATATCTCCCTCATATCCACGCTGATGTTGACTCATTAAAAAGGAAGTATCTGTGATTTCTAAATATATAACTATAGGATTTATTTATTTAATTTTCCATGGAAACAAAAGCAGGAATGATCCAGAAGTCACACGTCTATATTTTTACACTTTAGGGTTCACGGGGTTTAAAATTCTTTGTTTTTTGTCTAGCCTGTCTCTCCCACCCTCTCCAAAAAAAAAAATGGTTACAATTGGAAGCAGCTATAATTGACTTTTTTCTATCTTTAGCAGTGGTGGTCAACATACTTGATACAAGGGAGATTGCAAGCATGCTACTAGAGAGATTTAGAAACTGCAACAATGCTACCAGAGAAAGTCAGAGTTTGGAGACAATCAGAGACTGCAGTCTGCAGACGAGAGGAGGTCAGACCCTGCAGACACACCACGAGAGGAGGCCAGAGCCTGCAGACACACCACGAGAGGAGGCCAGAGCCTGCAGACACACCACGAGAGGAGGCCAGAGCCTGCAGACACACTACGAGAGGAGGCCAGAGCCTGCAGACACACCACGAGAGGAGGCCAGAGCCTGCAGACACACCACGAGAGGAGGCCAGAGCCTGCAGACACACTACGAGAGGAGGCCAGAGCCTGCAGACACACCACGGGAGGAGGCCAGAGCCTGCAGACACACCACGAGAGGAGGCCAGAGCCTGCAGACACACCACGAGAGGAGGCCAGAGCCTGCAGACACACCACAAGAGGAGATGAGAGCCTGCAGACACACTACGAGAGGAGGCCAGAGCCTGCAGACACACTACGAGAGGAGGCCAGAGCCTGCAGACACACTACGAGAGGAGGCCAGAGCCTGCAGACACACTACGAGAGGAGGCCAGAGCCTGCAGACACACCACAAGAGGAGATGAGAGCCTGCAGACACACTATGAGAGGAGGCCAGAGCCTGCAGACACACCACGAGAGGAGGCCAGAGCCTGCAGACACACTACGAGAGGAGGCCAGAGCCTGCAGACACACCACGAGAGGAGGCCAGAGCCTGCAGACACACCACAAGAGGAGATGAGAGCCTGCAGACACACTACGAGAGGAGGCCAGAGCCTGCAGACACACTACGAGAGGAGGCCAGAGCCTGCAGACACACCACAAGAGGAGATGAGAGCCTGCAGACACACTACGAGAGGAGGCCAGAGCCTGCAGACACCACGAGAGGAGATGAGAGCCTGCAGACACACTACGAGAGGAGGCTAGAGCCTGCAGACACAATACGAGAGGAGGCCAGAGCCTTCAGACACACTACGAGAGGAGGCCAGAGCCTGCAGACACACCACGAGAGGAGGCCAGAGCCTGCAGACACACTACGAGAGGAGGCCAGAGCCTGCAGACACACCACAAGAGGAGATGAGAGCCTGCAGACACACTACGAGAGGAGGCCAGAGCCTGCAGACACACTACGAGAGGAGGCCAGAGCCTGCAGACACACTACGAGAGGAGGCCAGAGCCTGCAGACACACTACGAGAGGAGGCCAGAGCCTGCAGACACACCACGAGAGGAGGCCAGAGCCTGCAGACACACTACGAGAGGAGGCCAGAGCCTGCAGACACACCACAAGAGGAGATGAGAGCCTGCCGACACACCACAAGAGGAGGCCAGAGCCTGCCAACACACCATGAGAGGAGGCCAGAGCCTGCAGACACACCATTAAAGGAGGCCAGAGCCTGCAGACACACCACGAGAGGAGGCCAGAGCCTGCAGACACACCATGAGAGGAGGCCAGAGCCTGCAGACACACCATGAGAGGAGGCCAGAGCCTGCAGACACACCACGAGAGGAGGCCCAGAGCCTGAAGACACACCATGAGAGGAGGCCCAGAGCCTGAAGACACACCACGAGAGGAGGCCAGAGCCTGCAAACACACCACAAGAGGAGTTTAGAGCCTGCAGATGCACCACAGGAGATGGATAGAGACTCCATATTTGCCATGGGAAGTGGTCATAGACTGCAAGCATATTAATGGGAATGGTCAGAGAATAAAGTTATGCCACATGAGATGGTCAGAGGCTGCAGCCATGGTACAGGAGATGGTCAGAGAGAATGGGACATAATAAAAAGTGCTCAGAGATTGCAGACATGATTTAAGACATGGAGACCCCTGCGATGCTACATGAAAGGCTGGAGACTAGGAGCATGCTGCAGGACACAGTCAGGGACGGAGGGCAGGACATGATTTTTTTACTGACAAAGCAAAGAAAAATTAATGATGGAGCCCCCCCCCCTTATGTCAGGGTTCACAGCGTTCCCCCTTGTACCGTAAGGGGGAACTCTGGGAGCACTAATTTAAGGGAGAATGCTGGAAACTCTGATATAAAGGGGGGGAGGGCAGATCTCTAGTGACCAGAGACCCCCTTACATCAGAGTTCCCCTTTACACCAGAGTGGAAAGCCTTTCCCTTTACATCATAGTCCTTACTCCCCCTTACATCATTGCCCCCTCTTAAATCAGTCACGCCCACAAAGTGACCGACTGTCTGCCTCTCTCTGCCGACTCTGTGGCTTGGAGCTGTCATATGCTGACCTCCTGTAGCAGTAAATTGTGCAAATCTGTGCATGCCACGACGGGCAGGCTCAGGCTGTTGTGAAAAAGGCAACCAAGCGCCATGATGTTACTGTGCATCCAGGCGCCTTCCCCCCAAGCCAAGTCCGAGCCAAGACCAAGCTCAGCTGATTTATAATTATCCAGCTCTTGAATTGCGCATGTGCAGTTCGAAGACAGCAATTTAACAGGCACTTTTCCCCATCCATGGATAATTATCGGCAGGAGAAACGTTGCGCTTTTTTTACAAACTGTCCATAATTTTACAGACGTTTGGCAACCCTAACTGGCAGACATGTTCCATGAGAGTGCTAGAGTTGACATCTCTTACAGCCCCTTTACATATTGATGTTCCCATTCTTGTACTCTCTACAGCCCCCTTAAAAATGACCAGGGCCATACTTGATATTCTTCTCAGCAGTAAGGCTTCTTTCGCACACTCCGTCCGTCGGACGGATGCCGTTTTTCTCAGCGGGGGATCGATCCGCCGATCCCCCGCTGAGCAGGAGGATGACAGCTGTGTCTCCGCGCTGTGTGCGGAGACACAGCTGTCAGTTCCCATGCATCTCTATGGGGGAAATCGGATGGGAACGGACCGTCTGTCCGTTCTCATCCGATCCGCTGGACGGATGGAAAATAGGGTTTCCATCCATCCAGATTTGACGGATCGGATCGGGTCAGATGTCAGCGGACATGTCTCCGCTGACATCCGATGCCCCATAGGAATGCATGGGGGGACCGTTCAGATCCACCAAAAAAACGAACAGGGGGATCTGAACGGTCCGCCTGTGTGAAAGGGGCCTTAGAGCAGAGGATAAAAAGAATGAGCAGCAAATAGAGAGTGTGAAAAAAAATAGACCAAACCATTTACCTAGCAGAAGCCAGGTTAGAGCCAATGAGTGCCAAAGGGTTGCAGGTCAGGCATCAGGGATCTGTAGATATAGCAGATCTTTTGGTCCTCAGTAGTATCTATCTTCCTTATGCTTCAACACTCCTGTCTGCATCACAACTCTTACATTTTCCTGACATTTGTGTGTGGTCTAAGCATCCCTCTTGCAATCTCCTCCGACAATCAAAATAAATGTTGATGGGATTTCCATGTTTCTAAAGCCCCATTCACACTTGATCAGCTACAGGCAGCAGTCCCATTGAAAGCAATGGGAGGCCGACAGCTCTTGCAGTTAATCACGGCCGCTTGCATATAATCGCTCATAGAGCAATTGACTGCAAATGATTGGCCCTTAATGCAGACTTAATTGGGTTTCTGGCGTGTAATCACACTTGCAAATGGGGTCTTAAGGCACATGCATCTTAAACTTTGCAATGGAGTTCAGCATGTTTTAAATACCTTCTACTAAAAACCACACTAGAGATTTGGCAAATACTTATTTTTAATTACAATTGTTTTCACCTCATCCTTTGTTGCATCTCAGTGCTGATATATTGCAGCCACTTACTGACATGCACTTAATGATGGCTGCATGGCATTTCTCAGGCAGGTTTCCTGATGGTGACAAGAGTGGACCATAACTATGTAAAGCCCCGTACACACGTACCGATCGTCGGCATACAAACGTTCGTCTTTTCTCCCCGGGATGTCGGTGTCTGTTGAAAAGTGCAAAGACTGCCCAAGAATTTTGTCCACCGACTACAGCCGACTGCAGAAGTAATGTCATGTAATGGTTAACTTTCCCTGTGTTTTTTCTTTTCTGAGCATGCCCAGTCTTGCAAATCTGCGGTCTGTCGGCAGAATTCTGTACTGACTGGCGAACAATCGTCCGTTCTGGTGTCGGCATACAAAAATTTTAATGTTTGCAAGAAAGACTCTTGTCCGCAGAATGTGCGCAGACAGCTGTCGGAGGCACCATACTAACAAGCGTACAATCGGCAGATCTTTCGTCCGCCGACGTTTGTATGCCGACGATCGGTACGTGTGTACGGGCCTTTATGCATGTTGAAGCAGCTACTTGTAGTCTCCATCAGAAGCTTGTGCGAAAGAGTAACGACACAGGTCAACTGGGAAACAGGGACAGAAAGAACTGGGAGTATTGTCATAGGAAATACCTGCACAAGGACTTTCATGACAGGATCACCAGGTATTATTTAAATGCAAGCTACAGATTTAAAATTACTTTTGAAATTACATTAAGATAATAAATGTTATATGAGATTTTAGCCATTAACTTTACATCCACTGCAAAGAAAGGGAAAAAAAGATGATAGTGTTAATTGGTTGTCTTTAATTATTCCAAGAGTTAATTTTTTAACAACAAGAAGATGCTTTTTATTAGTATTGGATCCTTCTCCAGGATTATACTGCCAGCACTTGCTCTGGAAATAATTAGTATGAAGCCATATAAAATTGATTTACAAATCAGAAATCACTGTAATATAAATCACATTATGTAAAAATATTGTCCAGTTCATAATTCGAAAACAGCTCTTGTTCATTACAGAGGATAACAATGGAGCTTACGCCACAGAGGTACCCGAATGTCTGATTGAGCTTCATACTCTAAATGTTTAATCAATGGCTCCATTGTAATAGGAGTTTAGCATAGCAGTTGGCAGGTAGTTGGCAAGCGTTCACTAAGGGCTATGTCACACTAGCAATTCATTTGCCGTTGACAATCGCTAAGACTTGGATCACCTCCTGTGGCACCAATGAGAAATTGCTCCATTATGGCTCCATCACCAGTAATTAAAACAATCAAATCTTCATGATCTTGGACAGCATCATCCATAAAGAAGGTGGCAGTTGGTGGCAGTCATCACACCACAGCTGGAAGACCTGTCACAATGAAAAGGTCACCACCAAACAATTTATATAGGGATGTTCAGTACATAAAATAGTCTGTGCCATTTCTCAGGTCGTCAGACATGAAATACCAGTACATGTACATTTTGATGCATCCCGATGATTCTTTCTTGTATGAAAAGCTACTAAATGCCCTTCAACTGCTAGTAAAAATGCTGCTGGATTGGGACAATTGGCAATGTTGACTTTTATTGGGTTAACTTCTATTGTGTCTTGACAGCCCAGTTTTTACTATTAGCCCAGTGCTCTGCTACTCAAATGCTCTGCTCTAATCTATTGAGTTGGTGAATTTGATTACTCTGGCACAGCTGCACTTGGTGCTTGCAAAGAGTTCAGACCATCTAATTTTAGTGCCCCTATGAATCCACCTTTTCAGCCAACTGAAGCCATAGGTACAGTCTTCAATCTAGCCACAAGGCAGAGCCAAGTCATACACATGAACCTAGAACAATCAGTAAAGCCCTGTACACACGATAAGATTATCGAACGATCTGTCGTCCGTTTTTTGTGGCATGTTAGTCTGATGTGGAAAGTGAAGAGGTTATTTTCATACGAATTTTCCCGTACGACAGAATTCTACTTCAGAAGTGATGTCATGTGTTGGATTGTTTTGTATGTATTCTTTCGTCTCTGAGCATTCCTAGTCTTGCTCTTAAGATTTTTTTCCGTCTAAATCTGTACTAATGAGACGAAAATCGGACGGTGTATTACGGACGACAAAAATTTTATAGCCTGCACATCAGGATTTTGTCAGCCGAAAAGTCAGATTTGGCTGTCGAAAGCACCATACTAACAATCCGAAAATCGGCAGATCGGTTGTCGGACGAATTTTCCCTTCAGGTTTTCTTATCGTGTGTACGGGCCTTTAGCATGGCAGCCCTCACTTCTGTGATTGCATGTAGACACCTACTGACTTGAACACTGGCAAGCTAGATAAACTAGATTATTATTTTAAGGATGTAACCTGCACAAGCGTAATCTTAGACATTTTGAATCTACTATGGTACAAACACCCTCTCTTACCAATCTTCATCCCATTACCCATATTAAAGCACAACTTCAGCAGCTTGATTTGGCAGCCGTGGAAAAATCAATGCTTGACCTTCACCAGAAATTCTATGAGAAGGGCAATAAAGCTCATACCATGTTAGCTTGCATGTTACGATTGAACCGTGCTTCCATGGCTAGTCGCACTAATAACGCTGGGCAGGGTGTTGTTCATTCTGACCCTGCCAAGATAGCTACTATTTTTTCAAGATTATTATATCCTCCTGTACAATTTAAGGGAACCACCTTATGATAACACGGACCCTAATCTCATACCCCGCATTTGGGACTATCTATAACAATGTGCACTAAATTATCACGTTCTGATTTAATGTCTCTAAACGCACCTATCTCCATAGGGGAAATGGACCATATGATAATACAACTCCATTCGGGGAGAGCCCTGTGTCCTGATGGTCTTACCTATCTTTATTTTAAAACGTTCAAATATATTTTGTTGTCCCACCTACACACCTTGTTTGATGTTTCCTTACGTCACATGTACAATGTATCACATTTTTTAGGTTTCCATTTACGTTCCTCTCACATCTGTTTGACATTTGATAGTATTATCAGCCCATTTCTGATTCGAATGAGACTCCTTACTAAATCAAGTTGATGGGAGATCACATGACCCATTATAAGTGAATTGTAAGGGGCTATTTCATGATATCTTCCATTATTTGTATGTGTGCATTTTGCAACCGCTGTAGATCAGGAGCTGGTAGTCAGATAATAGCTGAACGATAGCAGTAGTATTCATTTCAGTGAAACATTCAAAAAAAAAAAAAAATCACAAGTTCCACTTAATGATGGGTTTATGTAGTCATCCAGCTGACCTCGTTGGTAATTTTAACATCTACTCTGCTTTGAATCAGTATATGAGTGGAGGACACAAAAGTACATTTTGGGGTGTCTAGCAGCATTCAGTTTATTCATCAAATATGCCAGTTTATTAGGAAAGTTGGGTTTTTCCTTACGTGGATATTTTGCATCATGTTTTAAAAAAGGTTGACCAACCACTATAATACATGAAGTCCAATGAAAAGGAATACTAAAGCCCCGTACACACGTACCGATTGTTGGCCAAACGATCGGCCGTCTTTTGTCCAGGGCTGTCGTGTCTGTTGAAAACTGCAAAAGACTGCACACAAATTTTGTCGGCCAACAACAGCCGACTGCAGAAGTGATGTCATGTGATGGTTAACTTTCCTTGTCTTTTTTCTTTTCTGAGCATGCCAAGTCTTGCAAATCTGCTGTCTGTCGGCCGAAATCTGTACTGACTGGCGAACAATTGGCCGTTCTGGTGTTGGCCAACAAACATTTTAATGCCTGCACGACAGATTCTGTTCGGCCCAAAATGCGCTGTCGGAAGCATCATACTAACAAGCCTACAATCGGCCGATCGGTCGTCGGCCGAATATTTACGGCCGACAATCAGTACGTGTGTACGGGGCTTTAAGGAAACCTTTGATAAGACATCGGTCCAAAACATATTGGTTCTAAAATTTACAAGACCAGTGTGGGCAAAAAAATATGGTTTTATATCATTCCAGTTATTTCTTAAACCTGGAGAAGAAGCTTTTCTTCTTACTGATGTTCTCCAAAACATCCTCCACAGTGAAAAGACAAAAATTTATCTCCTCGTAAGCATTCTCAGTCCCACTCTCAAACAAGATGGCGAAAGTGTTGGCCTCATGGCACTTGGCAAGATCAGAATAAGCTGCTGGACCATCGTGAATCACCCACGGCTTGGACCAAGCTTCTGATGTCAAAGGAGATTTATTTAAGAAAATTCCAAGCTCTCTGCGGTCTTTCTTGGCAGGGTGAGAATATAGAAGCCAGTAACTTTCTTCCTCATCTGGTTGGCCAATCCCTGGGAAGCCTACAATGCTCCCAGAGCATCCTCCGTCCCCGGTGTCTTTCAGCTTCCGACTTTTGTCAGCCATTTTGAATTCACCACCAGCATTCAGTGTCAATGCCTCCACCCTGTACTTGGATGGGGTTTGTGCATTGCAGTAGAGCATCTTCTGATTACCTTCGCAGACTATTTCTGCCATCTGACATTCGGCACACTGGAACTTATCGATTATTTCTGATACATTCCACCTGTTGCCCCCATCCTTGCTGTAGAGATAAAACGAGTGGGGTTTTGTGCAACAGTATTGAATACACCAGCATTTTGCAACGTAGACGTAAGCAGGGACTACCATTATTCCAGAATCTGTCTGGATGCCGTGGCCAGGAGACAAGAAGAAGGTGGCCATGTTGTCAATGCCATTCACCACCTCTGTTATATTGATCACTGAGCTCCACGTCTTCCCACAGTCCTTGCTGGTGGCATAGCAGAGTTTGCAGGAGTTTCCCCACTTCCTCATGCGTTTCTCTGTCACCCCACTGGGTATAGAGTTGAAGAATAAGAACAGAACTTGGTTTGTTTTATCGTAGACAGGACAAGGGTTCATCATACGGTGATTCTTCAGGCAGAGATCATGCAGAGATTGGGTACCTTCCCACTAGAAGGAAGAAAAATAAGACAATGTAATGATACTTCCCAAATAAGCCCCATAGTGATTGAGACAGTAGCTTCAAACAGTACTTTCTGTATATACAAGAGTTCATCAACACTGCTTCAAGCCCTTACTTAGTTATGTTCACAGCTGCAGGTGCTGAATCTGGCTGCTAACCCTATCTCTGCTACTCAATAATCCAACCATGATCAATGTTCCCACACATGGATATTAATAAATCCACTTTATTAACTTCATTAAAAGATGATCCAGTGGCACTCCCCTCCAGGTTCCTTAACCGATGCGTTTCATCACCAATTAAAGAGGCTCAATTGTAGGAATACCTGGATGCAGGAAGTGGCTGGGATTTAAACACCAGTCATTAATGTGTGCAACTATGATTTGGATTGATTGGTTTAGATACCAGATCCCTCTTCCATTCAGGTATCTCTGTGATTAACTCCTCTATTTTGAGGGTTGAAATGCATTGGATTATGAACCCAGGCAGGAAGTGCTACTCAATCATCTCTTCTAAGTTTCATATATTTATGTTGCTGCACAGTCACTTCGATCATGAATCGCGGTAGTTTCTATGTGTTTGTTCTCTGGTTCCACAAGGGCTAATGCAGAGCAAAACATCAGGGTCGATTTAATGTCAGCCCCAGCACAAAACACATACTCACATCATCTCGCGCCTCGACTACTGCAATTCCCTTCTCATTGGCTTACCTCTACACAGGCTATCCCCCCTTCAATCCATCATGAATGCTGCCGCCAGACTCATCCACCTCACCAATCGCTCAGTGTCCGCCGCTCCTCTCTGTCAAGCCCTCCACTGGCTTCCGCTCACCCAACAAATTAAATTCAAAATACTTACAACATCTTACAAAGCAATCCACAGCCTAGCCCCCAGCTACATCACCAGCCTCATCTCAAAATACCAACCTAATCGCTCTCTTCGTTCTTCTCAAAACCTCCTGCTCTCTAGCTCACTCATCACCTCCTCCCATGCTCGCCTCCAGGACTTTTCCAGAGCCTCTCCAATCCTATGGAACTCCTTACCCTTATCTGTCCGATTATCCCCCACTCTATTAGCTTTTAGGCGATCTCTGAAAACCCTCCTCTTCAGAGAAGCCTATCCTACCAACCCCTAACAAATGTACCTCCTTTTCTCCATCAACCCATCCCCCACAGTTATTGCCTTTTGTTTCACTTGACCCTCCCTTCTAGATTGTAAGCTCTAATGAGCAGGGCCCTCTAGTTCCTCCTGTTTTGAACTGTATTGTAACTGTATTGTCTTCCTTCGCATTGTAAAGCGCTGCGCAAACTGTTGGCGCTATATAAATCCTGTATAATAATAATAATAATGCCCTCCACCACTCTGTTCAGCCACTAGGAGCAAGGAAATTAAGTACTATATGCATTCTGATGTACTTTAGTAGGAGCTTGCACAAGCTCAGGAGTACTAAGTCTCTGCTTTTAAGGAGGTAAAGGGGAGCCGAGCTGCTCAGGCACTGCTGGAAGACTGGAGTGGGGGAGATCAGTCACTGCTGGTAGGTGGAGTAGAGTGGGCTAACCTACTGATTCACTGATGGGAGGGGGAGCAGCATGAGGTAAGTCAATGTTGGGAGGGGGAGCAGGGAAAGCCAAGTTACTGCTGGGAAAAGTAGCAGGATAAAGTGAGGAAAAAATTCCAAGCAAGTTTCCATATAAAATGACATATCGGATCATGCTACCTACTATGTATAATATATAAACTATATTGTCAAAAGTATTGGGACGCCTGCCTTTACACACATGAACCTTAATGGCAACCCACTCTTAGTCTGTAGGGTTCAATACTGAGTTGGCCCACCCTTTGCAGCTATAACAGCTTCAACTCTTCTGGGAAGGCTGTCCACAGGGTTTAGGAGTGTGTCTATGGGAATGTTTGACCATTCTTCCAGAAGCTCATTTGTGATATCAGGCACTGATGTTGGACAAGCTTGCAGTCCCCACTCTAATCTTTCCCAAAGGTGTTCTACCGGGTTGCGGTCAGACTCAGGACTATGTGCAGGCCAGTCAGGTTCCTCCGCCCCAAACTCGCTCATTCATGTTTTTATGGACCTTGCTTTGTGCATTGGTCCAAATCATTTGGTGGAGGGGGGATTATGGTATGGGGTTGCTTTTCAGGGGTTGGGCTTGGCCCCTTCGTTCCAGTGAAGGGAACTTTTAAGGTGTCAGCATACCAAGACATTTTGGACAATTTCATGCTCCCAACTTTGTGGGAACAGTTTGAAGATGGCCCCTTCCTGTTCCAACATGACTGCGCACCAGTGAAAAAAAGCAAGGTTCATAAAGACATGGATGAGCGAGTTTGGGGTGGAGGAACTTGACTGGCTTGCACAGGGTTCTTACCTTAACCCGATAGAACACCTTTGGGATGAATTAGAGTGGAAACTGCAAGCCAGGCCTTCTAATCCAACATCAGTGCCTGACCTCACAAATGCACTTCTGGAGGAATGGTCAAACATTCCCATAGACACACTCCGAAACCTTGTGGACAGCCTTCCCAGAAGAGTTGAAGCTGATATAGCTGCAAAGGGTGGGCCAACTCAATATTAAACCCTACGGACTAAGACTGGGATGCCATTAAAGTTAATGTGCATGTAAAGACAGGTGTCCCAATACTTTTGACAATATAGTGTATAATATAGGTGTGTTTGAAGATGAACAATGGGAAGAGGCCTTATTGGCTGTACAACAGTGCTCCTTAAATGTGACTCGACACCTCTCACAACTGTATCTGCTTCTAAGGGTACACTACACCCAGCAAGACGTGGGGATCAGAGATAACCCCACCTGCACTAGATGCTGTAGGAATCACGGAGATCTAATTCACTTGATGTGGAGGTATCCAAAACTTCATAAATACGGAAAGAGAGTCATAGATATCATCAATAAAGTTTTTCAGGCCTCCCTATGTGAGGACCGTAAACAGTGCGTGCTAGGAATTTTATGTGACCTCCCGTAGATGATATCCCTAGACAGGCAATCGCCAGATCTCTTTTTCATGCCCGCAGATTGATTCTAGGATACTGGACTTCCACTAATCCCCCTACAGTGAAAGAGAGGATATCTCACATGGGTGACACCTTACGACTAGAAAGGTATATTTGGCAACACAGAGGCTGCTTTAGAAAATTTGAGAAATGATGGGCCCCATGGCTTGATACTCTGGGTTTATCCCTGGTTTACCTTGTCCTGAACCGTTTACTGATAGGATAAAATGCATACTGATATCTCTCCAACTTTGGCCTCTGGGGATTGGCGAGCGATAGTCCTTGTCTTAATGAGTTTTTTGTTTTATGCTATTCTGTGGAAATGGCGCTTGCTGCATTGCATGTAAGCCTTTTTGTTCTATGTTTTGATGAATTGGCAACTTGTGCTTTATTTTTATGGTGTATATGCTCTGGAACTTGTATTGGTATTTACTTTTGTCCAAAGAAGTTCTTTGAGGCAAAAAAAAAATATACACAGTATCTCACAAAAGTGAGTACGCCCCTCACAGTTTTGTAAATATTTAATTATATCTTTTCATGTGACAACACTGAAGAAATTACACTTTGCTACAATGTGAAGTAGTGAGTGTACAGCTTGTATAACAGTGTAAATTTGCTGTCCCCTCATAACTCAACACACAGCCATTATTGTCTAAACCGCTGGCAACAAAAGTGAGTAAACCCCTATGTGAAAATGTCCAAATAGGGCCCAATTAGCCATTTTCCCTCCCAGTGTCATGTGACTGTTATGGCGCTTTTCCACTGCATGGAAACGAACGGTTCGGCTCGCTTTTGTGCTTTGCCACTGCTGGTACCTCATGGTACGGTGTAGGAACGGTTCAGGACGGTTCGGTGCGGTATGGTATGGCGGTGCTTTTCCACTACATGGAACCGAACGGTACGGCTCGCTTAAACAGTACCACCTCAGTTGTGGTTCCAACAGGGCCGTACCGGTACCATATCCCACAATCCTTTGCATGCAGCCTTGACTGTTTGTCACTACTAGCCACTGATTGGTCAGAGAATCGTTGTTATCCCACCCACTTACTTTAGTACTACTTTAGTGGAAAACCAAACCATACCAAACCGTACCGAACCGTTCCAACACCGTACCATGCGGTACCATGCAGTGGAAAACCAAACCGGGCCAAGCAGAGCCAAGCAGGCCTGAGTAGAGCCGAGCCGGTACTTGCAGTGGAAAAGTGCCATTATTGTTACAAGGTCTCAGGTGTGAATGAGGGGCAGGTGTGTTAAATTTGGTGTTATCGCTCTCACTCTCTCATACTGCTCACTGGAAGTTCAACATGGCACCTCATGGAAAAGAACTCTCTGAGGAAATAAAAAAAAAAAAGAATTGTTGCTCTACATAAAGATGGCCTAGGCTATAAGAACATTGCCAAGACCCTGAAACTGAGTTGCAGCATGGTGGCCAAGACCATACAGTGTCCTGGGTAACTGGGGGTGCGTCCTTTAATTACATAAATTGTGCTTAAAGGTGCAAAACTTTCCCATCTCAGGAAGTTGAGATTTATGGTCACAGGCTGTGTAAATAAGCGGAGAGGCTGCTGCATGGAGCTACTGTACATTGTATGTAATTGCTAGTTTACCACCAGAAGTTGAAACCAGAGCGTTTGGAAATTGATGCCTGCATACTCTCTCTAAATCTTAAAGTAACAGTAAAGTCTCAATGTTGTTTACCTTAATGCATTCTATGCATTAAGGTGAAAAACCTTCTTTGGTGCAGCTGTCCCCAGACCCCCCCCCCCCCTCCTTTTCTTACCTGTGCCTGATCCGATCCAGCGATGAGCACGAGCCCAGCAGCTCCAGCCGCTGTCTCTCTCTTCATTGGACAGATTGATAGCAGCGAAAGACAATGGCTATCAAATCCAGGGCCAGAGTCCCGCTGTCTGTGTCAATGGATGCAGCTGCGGGACTTAGGAGCGCGCGCGCATGGGTGCCCCCAGGGAAAGTGGCTTTCAGTGCGGGCACCTGATGAAGGGGAGGGGCCAGGCAGGGGACCCCAAAAGAGGATGATTGGGGATGCTCTGTGCAAAACCTATTTTTATTTTTTTTAAAAATGAACCTTTACAACTCCTTTTACATCTGTGGACCTACCGTGACATATCCAGTCTTGTAGATTCCTCTTCTCATCACCAGGAAATCGGCCATGGCTTCATCCTCACCCCTCCGTTTCTCTGCAAAGGCCAAAAATGTGTTCTCTTCTTTGATGTAGAGGAGAGAGGGAATCCGAAAGATAGAGCCGTTGGACTCCTTCTTGAATAGGATCGTTCTTTCTGGCTGTGTGGCCTTCATGATGCCGTCTGCCCTTTAAAATCAAAGGTAAAAAGGTAAGAAGTCCATCAGACAAATCATTTTATATGTTCTAAAGTGCACATTACAGTCATTTTCTCTACTTGAGGAAAAAAAAACAAAAACAAAAGAATACTCTTTAAGTCACCTACATACAGTGCTATTGTTTTAGCAAATTTTTTTAGATTCAGATAGCTCCCAACTGTCCCTAATTTTGAGGGACTGTCCCTGATTTGGAACAAAGTCCCTCTGTCCTTCTTTCCTCCTCATTTGTCCCACATTTTGGTCTGATCTATAGTGTTGTATATAAAATGCACTATTTACCTATCCAAAATTATTTACAGGGCTAAACCTTTCGACCAGTTTCTATTCTGCTGCATTTGTAAATATCAAAAAACAAAATAAAGGAATAATAATGCTAAAAAAAAAAAAAAAAAAAAAAAAAAAAAGCACTTGTGGGTTTAAACCAATCTTTTTTTTTTTTTTTTTATATAATTCTCCTTTAAGGGGGCATGGCAGTGGGTGTGTCCTATGCCTTCATCTTTTTGCTAATTTTGCTTTTGTTCCCGTTCTACAAATTTGGGAGGTATGGATTTATACTTGCTTTTAATAAGTAGATATCGGAACAGGTCATTGCCAAAACATCTTTCAACTGTATATAAACGCTAACTAAGACTTTCTCCTATGTGCTCCCTTTGCATTTTTTAAAATTTTCACACAAATGGTAAAATCAGCATTTGTACTGGAAAATTACTTGGAACCCCCAAACAATATATATATTTTCTGATGGCAGAGGCCTTAAAGAATAAAACGGTGGTGGTTTCAATGTTTATGTCATACAATGTTTGCACAGCTGTTTCTGAAATGCACATTTCCAGGGAAAAACCCTAAAAAGTAATTTTAATGCACTCAAAAACAATCTAATACCCTATTTTTTGGTACAATATAAAATATGAGGTTGCTTCAAGTAGATACCAAACATCCATTGAAAGGTGACAAACTACAGCGGAGGCATAACTAGAACCTTCAGGCCCCCAGTGCAAGAAACCATGGAGGGCCCCCTGACCCCCAGCCAGAACCCTTCCCCCCCAAGCCTGGGGTCCTCTATTAGTCTAGCAGCAGAACCCTTTTACATGTTCTGTAGTGGGCCCCCTTTCTGCCGTCTTGGGGCCCTACCACAGTTGCGGAACACCAGAGCCTGGTCATATGTGCGACCATTGTGACCCTGGTAGTTCTGCCACTGGTGTTAGTAGTTTTTTTCTTTTTTATAATTTTTTTACTTTTTTTTCTGTACAATTTTATTTTTTATTATTTGATACAATTTGTTTGGAGCCCCGTTGGGGGGCTTTGGTGAAATATCAGAGGTTTAAACAGACCTCTGATGTTTTACCTTTGAGACAGAGAAAGGCGATTGAGGACACAGCCCTCAATCTCCATCTTTGCGGCCTCAGCTGCACACTATGCATGGGCAGGAATACCTCTGTATGAAGCATCTTATTCATTCACAAATGAAATTATTAATAACACAGTTTACTGTGCTTTAGTTATGAATGGTCACAGGAGTGATCAGTATCAATCACTGTCTGTGTCCATGCAGAAAAAGAGGGGCTGGTAAATGACATATTTACCGGCCTATTCCCTGCTCTTTATCCTGACACATCCCCCACAGCAGCCAGCGGGAGAGGGTGGGGAGCAGGCAGCTTTGTGGGGAGATGGGGGATAAGGGGAGCACACAGGGGCCACCAGGGACAAGTAACCTGGATAGGAGGGGCAGCATATAGAGGAACCAATCCCCTCCATTTTCCTCCTGCAGCTACTAAATGCCTGCGGAAGGAGAGGAGGAGAAGCAGGTTTTCCGCAGCTACAGGAGGAAAATGGAGGGGATTGGTACCTCTATATGCCCCCCCCCCACTGCCCCTCCTATCTAGATGTACAGTGGAGCCCCCTGGAGCATGGGGCCAGGTCGCAATTGTGACCCCTATAGTTACACCCCTGAGCAACAGTACCTAAAATTGTCCTTAGGTGACACCTTAACCACTTGACCCCCGCCCACCGTACATATACTGCGGCACTCTGCCACTGCTGGGCAAAACGTAGTATCCCTACCTCGCTTGCTCAGGCGCCTGTGGGGAGTTCCCTGGGGTGCTAGCGCATGTGACCAGCGGCTCAGATGGCCGCTGGTCACTCATGATCTTCTGCAGCAGAGGGAGAAAGATGTAAACACAGCCGTCTGTCATTCTCCCTTAGATCATCACAGAGGCTATGCGATCCTGCTATAAAGGATCGCATGTCTCTGTGATGATCTAACAAGGCACGCCCCCTGACAGTTACAATCACACCCCTAGGGTCACACTTAACCCCTTGATCACCAATAAAGTTAACCCCTTCCCTGCCAGTGTCATTTTGACAGTAACAGTGCATATTTATAGCACTGATTACTGTAGTAATATCACTGGTCCCCCCCAAAAGTGTCAAGAATGTCAGTTAGGGGTCCAATCTGTCCGCCGCAATGTCGCAGTCCCACAAAAAAAAAATTACATAAATCTTTCCCGTAGTTAGTAAACACAATAACTTTTGCGCAAACCAATCAAAATACGCTTATTACGATTTTTTTTTACTAAAATTTTACTAAAAATATGTAGCAGAAAACAAATTGACCTAAAATGTTAAAAGAATTTCGATTTTTACATTTTTTTTGGGGAAATGTGAAAAATATTGTTATTTTTCCAAAACTGTCGCTCTTTTTTTGTTTATAGCGCAAAAAAATAAAAATCGCACAGGTGATCAAATACCACCAAAAGTAAGCTCTGTTTGTGGGAAAAAAAGGACGTCAAATTCGTTTAGGTACAGCGTCGCACGACTTTTGTCCGTTAAATTCATGCAGTGCCTAATCGCAAAATAGGGCCTGGTCATTGAGCAGCCAAATCCTCCGGGGCTAAAGTGGATAATAGTCTTTACAGATTATCAATGCTGAGTTAATCATGCATTATGGCTTTAGAATATCAGGGCCACAAAAGAATAAAATAGAGAAGTGGCCCCATGGGATTGTCACCCCTAACACCCATTTGTTTTATATATAAATTTTACTTTTAATAGAGGACTATGGTGATTGTTAAGCACATGTCTCTCTATAGCTGCTTTGCTGGTTCTTTCTGTTTTGTGTTTCAGGTAACAAGCTGCCTTGCTGTTGCTAGGAAGATTTACCTCAGCTGCTGAGCACTGGATTGGTGACAAATCTTTTGGCGGGAAACATCTAGCCAATGAGTGTAGCCTTTTCCTTATATCCTCTCCTGTCCCTGGGCGGAGTCAGCATTTACCTCAGGTCTGTCAGCTGGACTCACCGCTGGGATTCTCCTCAGACTTCCTTCTGGATCTTCTGACCTGCTGTCAGCCCAGAATAGATATTCTACTTCATGACCTAATTCCCCTGGAGAAAGGTTTGCCTTTGTCTTTTATTTCATTTTTTTTTTTTTTACTTTTTCCCCCGTCAGTATTAACCACTTGCCGACTCAGGCTTCATGAGGTATGTAAATAGATAACTATAACCTTTAGCAAGAGCATTATTTAACCGCTTGCCGACTGCGCACAGTATATTTACTGCGGCAGTCAGCCCCGGCCAGACAGAGTGACGTAGATCTACGTCGCTAGCCTGTGACCGGCTTTTGAGCCAATAGCGGGCGAGCACGCGCCCGCTGAGGCGCGCGCCCGCTGAGGCGCGCGCCCGCCCCGGCTCGTTCACAGGGGAGTCCGCGCGTGTGACCGGCGGACCCGATGTCCGCCGGTCACACTACGATCGTCGGTAGAGCGGGAGAAAGGCGGGCGGCTTATGTAAACAAGCCGCCTGTCATTCTCCCCTGTGTAAAAATGGAGATCAGACGGTTCTACTATGTAGAACCGTTGATCTCTGTTTTTACAATAGTAGCCATGTCCAATCACAGTTAGAAACACACCCCTAGGACATACTTAACCCCTCCCTCTCCAATACAGTTAACCCCTTCACTGCCAGTGTCATTTTTACAGTAACAGTGCATATGTATAGCACTGATTACTGCAGTAATGTCACTGGTAATCCCAAAAGTGTCAAAAATGTCAGTCAAGGGTCCGACCTGTCCACCGCAATGTCGCAGTCCCGCAAAAAAAAAAAATCGCAGATCGCCGCCATTACTCGTTAAAAAAAAAAAAACACCAAAAAATCTTTCCCTTTGTTAGTAAACGCGATAACTTTTGCGCAAACCAATCAAAATACGCTTTTTGCGATTTTTTTTACCAAACATATGTAGCAGAAAACAAATTTGCCGAAAATGTTAAAAAATTTTGATTTTTACATTTTTTTGGGGGGGAATTTAATATAAAAAAGTGAAAAATATTGTTATTTTTGCAAAATTTACGCTCTTTTTGTTTATAGCGCATGATCAAAAAATCGCACAGGTGATCAAATACCACCAAAAGAAAGCTCTGTTTGTGGGAAAAAAAGGACGTGAAATTCGTTTAGGTACAGCGTCGCACGACCGCGCAATTGTCCGCAGTAAATAATCGCAAAAAAAAACCCTGATCAGGAAGGGGGTAAAGTCTTCCGGGGCTTAAGTGGTTACCTTTGGTCAAACTGAGCAGTTTGTTTTTATCTACAGATGTCCCTTTTCTGCATAGGCAGTTTTTGGTAAAGGTGAAACAATGGATTTAACCACTTGCGGGTGGTACATATACAGCGGCGGGGCGGCTCCTACAGGGACCCCGTAACCTGGAACACACCCGGAAATCTGAACTGTTATTCGCTGCAACAAAAGCCGGTCCCACCCAATGATTTTTGGCCTAGACCTGCTGATCAGCTGAGCGAATGACAGACGAGAGCCCTCTGTTGGTTCTATACAGACAGCAACCACGTTTCAGCTTTTTTCTCCCTGCAAAGCAGGGAGTAAAAACAGGCACATCGCTCGGTAAAAACAGCACATATAAACGCACAGTAAACATTGCTAGGCACACATTAACCCATTGATTGTCCCTAAATGTTAACCCCTTCCCAGCCAGTGTCGTTAGTACAGTGACAGTGTATATTATTAACACTGTAATAATATCACTCTGTCAGAGAATGACTACCAGATGTTTTACTAAAAGAAATGCACACATGCACAGAATGGCTAATAGAAATACGCATGCATGAATAATTGTCGGCAGAATGGTGTTTAGACATGCGCATGCAGACAGGAATGCGCACGGGCAGACGAGCACGGGCGAGCAACTCAATGCATGTTGGCGCCAGACAGACTATTCAAAGGGGCTCCTGCTCATGCTCCAGGGTTGACTGGACTGGGCTTTTAGCTGTTCCCTGTGTCCTGCTATTACCCTGCTTGCTCACTTGATGCTGACCCGGCTTGCCTCTAACCTGAGCTTGGATCCTGCCTCTGCTCTGTCACCTTTTCCTGACCCCGGCTCTGTTTTTGACCACGTGTCTGTTTTATGTCTCGGTACCTCGCTGCCTGCCTGCCGCTGACCTCAGCTATCCCTGTGACCAAGCTGCTGTTCCCAGCTCTGCTCTTACATTTGATTCAAGTGCCTCTCCAGCTGTCATCTGTATCAGCTCTGCTCAGCACGGCAGTTACTGTCTCAAGCCTGCTGGGAGCTCTGACAAGCCTCGCTTCTGGAACCCGCAGCCTGTGTGGAGTGCTCCTTTAAACTTCGGCTGGATCTCATGCACAGCTACTGTTCCTGGCCTCATGTTCTGCTGGTCTGCATCTCCTGCTACAAGCACTCCTATCAACACCTTCTGGCACTCGTGTTCCTTCTATTCCTCGGTACCTGGGCTGGAGATACTAGAGAGGCCAACCTCGTCATTTCAATCTCCGATCAGGTACGTGACACACTGGTGATGTCAATTTCGGGTAGTCAGTTCCTCCCCAGCATCAGTTAGTGTCAGATTGTCCACAGTTCTATCACAGTCTCTGATCACAACCATTATCAGTATACGAAAGAAAAAATTCCAGTATATATACCATAGTTTATAGATGCTATAACTTTCACGCAAACCAATTATTATTCACTTAGTGTTTTTTGTTTTTTTAAACAAAGGCGTGTGCCAGAATACATTTTGGCCTAAATTTATGAAGAAAAAACATTTTTTTAATTTGTTATTGGTTATGTTTTAAAGCAGAAAGTAAAAAATATTATTTTATTTTTTTCAAAATTTTTGGTCTTTTTCCATTTTCATATAAAAAAAATAAAAAACCCAGCTGTGATCCAATACCACCAAAAGAAAGCTCTATTTGTGTGGAAATAAAAGATATACATTTAATTTGGGTGCAGCGTTGAATGACCACGCAATTACCAGTTAAAGTAGCGCAGTGCTAAAATAGCAAAAAATGGCCTGGTGATGAAGGGGGTAAAACCAGCTTAAGTGGTTAAGCTAGCCATACACCAGTATAATTTTGTTTGAAAATGGACATTTTCAAAACATTTGTTCAATTTTCTAATGGTTGCTGTGGTCAAATAAACAATTGTTTTTGACCGCAGTGAGAAGGAAAGTCAAAATAACTGTGCATGCGATTGCAATCTATAGATACATTCCCTTACATTCATCCCAAAACAAAATTTTTAAGGACTTTCATAAGAAATTTGCATTGTCATCAAATGATCTGGCGAATGATCTTAACTCAAATATTAACATGAAAATATACTGCTCAAAAAAATTAAAGAAACACTTTGAAAACACGTCAGATCTCAATAGGGAAAAATATCATGCTTGATATCTATACTGATATGGACTGGGTAATGTGTTAGTAATAAAAGGATGCTACATTGTTTAATGGAAATGAAAATGATCAACCTACAGAGGGCTGAATTCAAAGACACCCCAAAAATTAAAGTGAAAAAATGATGCAGCAGGCTAGACCATTTTGCTGAAATTTCATTGCAGCAACTCAAAATGGAACTCGGTTTTTATGCCCCCTTTGTATGCATGTCTGACAACGTCGGGGCATGCTCCTTTTGAGACAACAGATGGTGTCCTGAGGTATTTCCTCCCAGATCTGGACCAGGGCATCACTGAGCTCCTGAACAGACTGAGGTGCAACCTGGTAGCGTCAGATGAACCAAAAAATAATGTCCCAGAAGTATTCTATTGGATTTAGGTCAAGGAAGCGTGGGGGCCATTCAATGGTATCAATTCCTTCATTCTCTAGGACCTGGCTGCATACTCTCGCCACATGAGGCCGGGCATTGTCATGCATCAGGGAGAATCCAGGACCCACTGGACAAACGTTGCGTCTGACAATGGGTCCAAAGATTTAATCATTGTCTAGCCTGTAGAGGTCTGTGCGTCCCTCCATGGATATGCCTCCCCAGACCATCACTACTCCATCACCAAACCAGTCATGCTGAATGATGTTACAGACAGCATAATGTTCTCCATGGCTTCTCCAGACCCTTTCACGTCTGTCACATGTGCTCAGGGTGAACCTGCACTCATCTGTGAAAAGCACAGGGTGCCAGTGGTGGACCTGCCAATTCTGGTGTTTAATGGCAAATGCCAATAGAGCTCCACGGTGCCCAGCAGTGAGCACAGAGCCCACTAGAGGATGATGGGCCCTCAGCCCAACCTCATGAAGTCTGTTTCTGATTGTTTGGTCAGAGACATTCACACCAGTGGCCCGCTGGAGGTAATTTTGTTGGGCTCTGACAGTGCTCATCCTGTTCCTCCTTGCACATAGGAGCAGATACCGGTCCTGCTGATGGGTTAAGGACCTTCTATGGCCCTGTCCAGCTCTCCTAGGGTAACTGCCTGTCTCCTGGAATCTCCTCCATGCTCTTGAGACTGTGGTGGGAGACACAGCAAACCTTCTGGCAATGGCACGTAATGATGTGCCATCCTGTGGAGGAGTTAGACTGCCTGTGCAACCTCTATAGGGTCCAGGTATCGCTTCATGCTACCAGTAGTGACAATGACCCTAGCCAAATGCAAAACTATTGAAAAACGGTCAGAAAAGATGAGTAGGGGAAAAAGTCAGTGGCCTCCACCTGTAAAACCATTCCTGTTTTGGAGGTTGTCTTATTGTTGCCCATCTAGTGCACCTGTGGGTTAATTTCATTAACACCAAAAGCAGCTGAAACTGATTAACAACCCCCTCTGCTACTCAACTGACCAGATAAATATCCCAGGAGTTTAATTGACTTAATGCTATACTCTGATTAAAAAGTGGTCCTTCAATTTTTTTGAGCAGTGTATAATAGTGATGGTCAGCTTCAATCTATGTGCAGCCAGTTGTAATAAGTGTCGGCAGTAAAGTGCGCCATGCAGCGTTCTGTTAAGGGGTCTACTATTTATATTGAAGGCGCGGATCTTCCTCTGTTGTCTACTTGAATGAATGTAAAAAGGAAAAGTGATTTTTACGTTGTTTCAGAATGTTCTCCAACAATGTTATGAATCATCACATTTTTGTGCTGGTGATTTGTCCAAAACAATATTTTATTTTAGGTGGAGTGAGATTTCAAAGGTTACTGGTGGAGGCAGGATGCCAAGCAGACGAGAAAGGGAAGAGATGGAATTGTTTATAGGATGTGGCGGATAGATTAAGCTGCTTCCTTCTCTCCGTGCATTCCCTGGCAGAGTTATGCTCTATGACTTCACATTTCTACTATTATAAACCAAACAAGCGTCAGGGCACGGGAATGGAACCTTCATTGCCTCTGTTACCATTTATGGAGTCCCGATTACCCTCCCTACAGCAAGCCTGTAACGGATCTTAGTACCCCAGGTGGGCACATCCGCCGAACCTGTGTCTCCTGTCCTCCAAACGCACCCACAGACTGCGTAGAAGCCATACCCAGCCCTTAACCCCTCAATCACGAGACAATCCACACAGGTGTTGAGGGTTAACCATGCAGAGCTTAAACTGTTTATTACATTCCAAGACATACAGTTTTACACACAGTTAGGCCCCTTTCACACAGGCGGACCGTTCAGATCCGCCTGTTCGTTTTTTTGGCGGATCTGAATGGTCCCCCCATGCATTCCTATGGGGCATCGGATGGCAGCGGAGACATGTCCGCTGACATCCGACCCGATCCGTCAAATCTGGACGGATGGAAACCCTATTTTCCATCTGTCCAGCGGATCGGATGAGAACGGACCGATGGTCCGTTCCCATCCGATTTCCCCCATAGAGATGCATGGGGAACTGACAGCTGTGTCTCCGCACACAGCGCGGAGACACAGCTGTCATTCTTCTGCTCAGCGGGGGATCGGCGGCTCGATCACCCGCTGAGAAAAGCGGAGTCCGTTTGACGGACATAGTGTGTGAAAGGAGCCTTAGGGAAACTCCCCTTAGACTTACAGAGGGGGGGGGAGGGAACAAGGACCAACCAATGAGAACTGAACATTTGTACATTGAAACAGGCAGGACAATGAAGGACAATATACAGGGGCTGTGTTTGCCACAATGCTCCCCCAGAACCAAGCCGGCATACACAGTCTGATCCTAACGGATCGGCTTGGGGATGTCCGGGGAGTACTCACGGATCATTTGTCAATGTCTGTTTGCCTGGATAATTCGTCGGCGTTGCCGTTTTGCTTCCCAGGCAGTAGTGGATGGTAAAGTCAAAAGGCCGCAGCGCCAAACTCCAGTATCTTCTGGCCCATAGTCTGTCGGTAGGAGGCTTGCGCACAGTCCCCTCCAAAACACACAGTGACAGTGGGTTCTGTCACAAAGCCGATAACAGAGATCCAGGCAAACAACTACCTGTACAGTATATACACCTACAGTATGTGAACTGTCTTATCTGTCAAAGCATTTGTAATTCTGCCCAGCCATGTTTGTGATTCATTCATGTCGTCCAGACAGCACAGCCAGGAGGGCACTCTGTTAAAAAATACATTAGTGTCACCTCCCCACTTGCAGCCTGATGATTGGACAATAAAGAGGCAGCAATAAATTCAGTCATCAACTCTGCTCACTGTCCCCTATTGCATGTGTGCATGCAACAGAACCTGATTGGCTCCTATTTCTGCCCCTCTCTTGGCGGGAAGAGGTAAAAGTACACCTGTTATGAGAGAATTAGGTTGGTTGCCATTGTTAATTTCTCATTTGGGATTGCTATTTGCCTGGCTTTTATGCTCATGACTTGGCTTCAGTCACCGGCATGGTAAATCACGAATGTGGTGAATGAGAATTCTGACATTCAATTACAACATGCTTGTTCCTGGTCCATAATGCAAAAGCATGGAACCCAGATGCAGCCGGACAACAGGGAAGAATTACCCCCCCCCCCCCCGTACTTCACGCATGTTAAAAGTGTTTTACACACACACTTAACCACTTAAGCCCCGGAAGATTTTACCCCCTTTCTGACCAGGGTTTTTTTTGCGATTTTTTACTGCGTGACTTTAACGGACACTTGCGCGGTTGTGCGACGCTGTACCTAAACGAATTTCACGTCCTTTTTTTCCCACAAACAGAGCTTTCTTTTGGTGGTATTTGATCACCTGTGCGATTTTTTGATCATGCGCTATAAACAAAAAAAAGAGCATAAATTTTGCAAAAATAACAATATTTTTCACTTTTTTTTTATATGAAATTTCCCCCCAAAAAATGTAAAAATCAAAATTTTTTAACATTTTCAGCCAATTTGTTTTATGCTACATATGTTTGGTAAAAAAAAAATCGCTAAAAGCGTATTTTGATTGGTTTGCGCAAAAGTTATTGCGTTTACTAACAAAGGGAAAGATTTTTGTCATTTTTGGTGTTTTTTTTTTTTTTAACAAGTAATGTCGGCGATCTGCGATTTTTTTTTGCGGTACTGCAACATTGCGGCGGACAGATCGGACCCTTGACTGACATTTTTGACACTTTTGGGGGTACCAGTGACAATACTGCAGTAATCAGTGCTATATATATGCACTGTTACTGCAAAAATGACACTGGTAGGGAAGGGGTTAACTGTATTGGAGAGGGAGGGGTTAAGTGTGTCCTAGGGGCGTGATTCTAACTGTAGTGGGACATGGCTATTGGTGTAAAAACAGAGATCAACGGTTCTACATAGTAGAACCGTCTGATCTGCATTTTTACACAGGGGAGAATGACAGGCGGCTTGTTTACATAAGCCGCCCGCCTTTCTCCCGCTCTACTGACGATCGTAGTGTGACCGGCGGACATCGGGTCCGCCGGTCACACGCCCGCACTCCTCTGTGAACGAGCCGAGGCGGGCGCGCGCCTCAGCGGGCGCGCGCTCGCCTGCTATTGGCTCAAAACCCGGTGACAGGCTAGCGACGTAGATCTACATCACTCTGCCTGGCCGGGGCTGACTGCCGCAGTAAATATACTGTACGCAGTCGGCAAGTGGTTAAATGCAGATTTTTTTTTTACACCTACAGTGCCTTAAAAAAGTATTCATACCCCTTGAAATTCTTCACATTTTGTCATGTTACTTACAACCAAAAATGCAAATGTATTTTATTGTGATGTGATAGACCAACACACAGTGGCACACAATTGTGAAGTGGAAGGAAAATAATAAATGTTTTTCAAATTTTTTTTTTTTACAAATAAATATGTGAAAAGTGAGGCGTGCATTTTTATTCAGCCCTCTTCCCTCTGATACCCCTAACTAAAATCTAGTGGAACTAATTCCCTTCAGAAGTCACCTAATTAGTAAATAGAGTCCACCTGTGTGTAATTTATTCTCAGTATTAATAAGGGTGTTCTGTGAAGCCCTCAGAGGTTTGTTGGAGAAGTTTACTGAACAAACCGCATCATGAAGGCCAAGGAACACACCAGACAGGTCAGAGATAATGTTGTGGAGAAATTTAGAGCAGGGTTAAGTTATAAAAAAATATCCCAAGCTTTGAACATCTCACAGAGCACTGTTCAATCCATCATCCAAAAATAGAAAGAGTATAGCATAACTGCAAACCTACCAAGACATGGCCGTCCACCTAAACTGACAGGCTGAGCAAGGAGGGCATTAATCAGAGAAGCAGTCAAGAGGCCCATGGTAACTCTGGAGGATCTGCCGATATCCACACAGCTCAGGTGGGAGAATCTGTCCACAGGGCAACTATTAGTCGTGCGCTCCACAAATCTGCCCTTTATGGAAGAGTGGCAAGAAGAAAGCAATTGTTGAAAGAAAGCCATAAGAAGTGGAGTTTGCATTTTGCAGGAAGACAGCAAACATGCAGAAGAAGGTGCTTTGGTCAGATGAGACTGAAGTTGAACTTTTGGCCAAAAAGGAAAACGCTATGTGTGGTGGAAAATGAACACTGCACATCACCCTGTACACACCACCCCTACCGTGAAACATGGTGGTGGCAGCATCATGTTGTGGGGATGCTTTTCTTCAGCATGGACAGGGAAGCTGGTCAGAGTTGATGGGAAGATGGATGGAGCCAAATACAGGGCAATCTTAGAAGAAAACCTGTTAGAGTCTGCAAAAGACTTGAGACTGAGGCGGAGGTTCAACTTCCAGCAGGACAACGACCCTAAACATACAGCCAGGGCTACAATGGAATAATTTAGATCAAAGCATATTCATGTGTTAAAATTGCCCAGTCAAAGTCCAGACCTAAATACAATTCAGAATCTGTGGCAAGACTTGAAAATTGCTGTTCACAGACACTCTCCATCCCATCTGACAGAGCTTGAGCTATTTTACAAAGAAGAATGGACAAAATGTCACTCTCTAGATGTGTAAAGCTGGTAGAGACGTCCCCAAAAAGACTTGAAGCTGTAATTGCAGGGAAAGGAGGTTCTACAAAGTTATGACTCCGGGGGCTGAATACAAATGCACACCACACTTTTCACATATTTATTTGAAAAAAAAATGTGAAAACCATTTATCATTTTCCTTCCACTTCAGAAATCTGTGCCACTTTGTATTGGTCTGTAACAGCCGTCATTAAATGGTGGCCCGCGGACCAAGAACGGACCGCACAGTGCTTCCGCCCGGACCGTCAGGCATTGGTTTACTGGGATCGCGGGTGTCCCAGCAACCAGTGACATCCACGCCCCTCCGCTTCTGACTGCGGCTCGCGTTGTACGGCTCTCACTCCCAGCCGAGCCGCGAGTTAGGGGCGTGATGTCTCATGCATGCCCCACCTCCCTGCTCCTCACTACAGCTCCTGGGTCTTTCACTCCCCGCTGGGCCGCGAGTTAGGGCGTGACGTCTCGTGCACGCACCGCCCCGCCCCCTGCTCCTCACTGCAGCTCCCGGGTCTCTCACTCCCAGCCGTGCCGCAAATTGGGGCGTGACATGTGCACCCCGCCCCCTGCTGTTCGCGGCTCCTGTCTCACACATTGCAGTATGTCTCGTATTTTCTGCCCCCCACAGCCTCCTGACTCCTGCCTCAAAGGTATGTGGGGCACATTTCAAAAGGGATTGCTGATCAGAATATTTTTTAAATTGCACACTGTTGGGCATATTTTGTTAAGGGGCACACTGATGGGCACATTTTGTTGTGCCCATCAGAGTGCCCTATAAAATTAAATGTGCCCATCACTGTTTCCCTTAACATAAAAAGTGCTCATTAGCATGCTACACTATTTATTTTACGTTAAGGGTCACGCTGATGGGCACATTTTATGTTAAGAGCAACGCTGATGGGCACGTTTTGTTGTGCCCATCAGAGTGCTCCTTAACATAAAATATGTCCATCTAAGTGCCCCCTAACATAAAATGCTCCCATCAGCGTGCCCCTTATTTTACGTTAAGGGTCACTCTAATGGGCGAATTTTATGCTAAGGGTCACGCTGATGGGCATATTTTGTTCTGTCCATCAGAGTGCCCCTAACATTAAATATGCCCATCAGCGTGCCCCTTAGCATAAAATAAGGGTCATGCTGATGGACAAATTTTATGCTAAGGGTCACGCTGATGGGCAAATTTTATGCTAAGGGGTACGCTGATGGGCACATATTACGTTAAGGGGCACGCCGATGGACATATTTATGATGTGGGACACACTGATGGGCATATTTTAGGTTAAGGGGGCACACTGATGGGTACAATTAATGTTAAGGGGGCACACTGATGGGGACAACTGACGAAAGGGGGCACTGTGATGTGGACAACTGATGTAAAGGAGCACTGTGATGGGGACACATGATGTAAGGGGGGCACTCTGACGGGAATGCCTGAAGTAAAGGTGTGCTGTGATGGGCACAGACTTGAGATTCAGACCTCGGCCTCCTTGAATTTTAATTCATTACCCCTGGTCTATAACATAAAATCTCAATAAAATACATTTAAGTTTTTGGTTGTAACATGAGTGTAAACGCATGCGTTGGGGGAGCCTATGCACAAACACAACAATTGCGATATACGTTACGGCCACGCACGCTGAAGTGAGAGCAATAATTTTAGCACCAGAGCTCCTGCGTAGCGCTAAACTGATGGCCTGTAGGCGCTTTTAAAGCATCACCTATTGAAAATGTAGGGTACTGAAGAATGTCGCCATTTCATGGACAGATGCAATTTTAAAGTTTGACATGTTGTGTATCCACTGTATTTACTCAGTGCAGCCTCATCTTTTTATATTTTACCAAAAATGTGGGTATTATAAATGTATTGTGTTTGTGTGCTGTAAAATTATCTTGAGTGTATTTTTTACTGAAATTTTAGGTTTCCTAGACATTTGCGCTAATATGCAACATAGAAAATTAAAACTACAACCATTTTATTCTCTAGTTGTCTACTTTCAGAAACTATATGATATTTTGGGGGTTTTATGTAACGTTCAGTGCTAAAACATTTTTTAACCACTTCTGGACTGTAAGATTTTCCCCCTTAATGACCAGGCTATTTTTTGCGATTCGGCACTGCTTTACTGTAACAGACAATTGTGCGGTCGTGCGATGCTGTACCCAAATAAATTTGATGTCATTTTTTTCCCACAAATAGAGCTTTTTTTTGGTGGTATTTGATCACCTGTGAGATTTTTATTTTTTGCGGTATAATCAAAAAGAAAAGAGCAACAATTCTGAAAAAAAAAAAAAAAAAAATATATATATATATATATATATATTTTTTTTTTTCACTTTCTCCTATATAAAATTCCCAATAAAAAAAAAAAATGTAAAAATCAAATTTTTTCATCATTTTAGGCCAATTTGTATTCTGCCACATATTTTTGGTTAAAAAAAATCCCAAAAAGCTTATTTTGATTGGTTTGCGCAAAAGTTATCATGTCTACAAAGTAGGGGAAAGATTTATGTAATTTTTATTTATTTATTTTTACTAGTAATGGCGGCGATCAGGGAATTTTAGCAGGACTGGGACATTGCGGCGGACAGATCGGACCCCTAACTGACATTTTTGACACTTTTGGGGGGATCAGTGACATTACTACCTATAATCAGTGCTAAAAATATGCACGGTTACTGTAATAATGACACTGGCAGGGAAGAGGTTAACCCATTGGCGATCAAAGGGTTAAATGTGAGCCTGTGGGGTGTCTTCTAACTGTGTGGGGGGGGGGGCTTGTGAAATCAATACAGAGACCTGTGTTCCTAAATAGGAGGAACACAGGAGCTCTGCATTGAGTCCAGAGAGAACAGCGGTCTGCTGTGTTTACAACAGCAGACCGCCGTCCTCTCTTCATGGGGAGCGATCGCGCGGGTGCCCGGCGGCACTCTCGGCTGCAGGCCCCATAGATCGGCTTCCCTGCTGGGGAGTGGGTGCGTGCCCCCAGGATCGCTCCCGTGAACTGCCGTACAGGTACGGCGATTCATGGGACTCTGCCGCCGTATAACGGCCACGGCCGGTCAGCAAGTGGTTTTAAACGTGTGCAAAAAACACAAAAATGGCTCTGGCAGCACTTATCACCACTAAAAATGGCTGTAAAAGATGCAGTCTTTATCAGGTGAGAAGAAGCTGTGCGTCAATTCTCTAGGAGGAGAGGGAATTTACGATATACTTTAGCTGCTTGGTGATACTTCATCAAAACCTGAGCCTGAAAAATCCATGGAGAACAGAAGGATGGGAAGTCTGATAGGCGGAGATAAACTCAAATTGTAAAATTGCGATATAAATATTTGAGTAAGAATTTAAAAGATCTACAACCATTCTGCGTCATATACTCTTGTCCCCTTCCTTGACATTCCTGCGCTGGCTACAACTCCTCCATACTTTTCCCTTACACTGTGTATAAACTACAACATTCTTCACTGATAAAATACTTGGAATATGTATACAATCATATCTTCATGTTACACCCAGGACTACCTTCCTATTAGGCAACTGTAGGCATTGAGCCAGTCATGTAGTAAAAGGGGTTACGGGCAATGCTGGTACAATGGGGCCCTGCTGGTGGGGTGGGGGGGGGGGGGGCACATGATGGTGCCCGATCCCTTTTACTGCATTTGCATCTGTGTCAATGGGCTTTGTGCTTGTGTTGATGACATCTGAGATCATTCAGAATCCATTGACCTGCAGTTCAGCTCCTTCTGACTTACATTGGACCTGCTGCAAGTGGGCATTGCACACTTGTATAGGAATGCAAAATCTGTGTGAAGCAAACATGAGCCTGTTGATACCGGCCCATATAGTGGTAGTAAAGCCTTTTTTTTTTTTTGTGCAGAAGGGCATGTTTGCAATAACACAGCCGTCCGGCCTTCTTCCTTGAATGATCACAGAGGCTATGTGATCCTGCTATAATAGGATCGCATGTCTCTATGGTCATCTCACAAGCCACGCCCCCCCACAGTTAGAATCACTCCCCTAGGCTTACATTTAACCCCTTGATCACTAACAGTGTTAACCCGTTCCCTGCCAGTGTCATTATTACAGTAACAGTGCATATGTTTAGCACTGATTACTGTTGTAATGTCACTGGTACCCCCAAAAGGGTAAAAAATGTCAGTTAGGGGTCCGATCTGTCCGCCGCAATGTCACAGTCCTGCAAAAAAATCCCAGATCGCCGCCATTACTAGTAAAAAGAGAAAAAACAACAATAAAAAAATGACATAAATCTTTCCCGTAGTTAGTAGATGCAATGACTTTTGGCAAACCAATCAAGATACGCTTATTGCGATTTTTTTTTTTTACCAAAAATATGTAGCAGAAAACAAATTGGCCTAAAATGTTAAAAATTTAGATTTTTAATTTTTTTTTGGGGGGGGGGAAGGTTATATAGCAGAATGTGAAAAATATTGTTTATAACGCAAAAATCTAAAAACCACACAAGTGATCAAATACTACCAATAAAAAGCTCTATTTGTGGGAAAAAAAGGATGTCAATTTTATTTAGGTACAGCGTCGCACGACCGCGCAATTGTCCGTTAAAATAACGCAGTGCCAAATCGCAAAATAGGGTCTGGTCATTAAGGGGGGGAAAATCCTCCGATCTGAAAGTCGTTAAGCACTGATTTCCAAGTTTGGCTTCATCTGAAGTGTTAAGCTGCGTTGTCCTGGCTGTATATTAGACAAACTCATTGCTTTTTCTCTTTGTTTCTGTGATGGGTCAGACGGATGATGTCATTGGGTTTGTCGCCGGCTACTGCCAACTATTCAGCAGATCATTTGTTTTGGTGTGCAAACCCACACAGGGGCCAACATCCACTAAACTGTGCTCCATGGGATTGTTCACGGGAAGTTATAAAAGGCTTTGAGTTTCAATCTATTTTTGAAGTGTAAGTTTACTATTTTCTATATTTATGTGTGTATTAGTGCCGGTTCACACTTCCGCGTGTGCGGAAGCGCACTGCTCCTTCATTACATGCGATCGGCTGTGCGGTGCGAGTTTAGCCATACACTTTGTATGGCTAAATTCGCACTGCACCCGCACAAAAGTCGCACATGAGGCATTTTTTCAGCCGCATCAGGATCGGATCGCACAGTGGTTCACACTTGTGCGATCCGATCCTGTGTGAACTGTCAGATCGCACTGCGATATGCGATCAAACTGGGGGTGTCGTTAACATTTCATTGACACATATCGCATATGGCAGTGTGAACTGCCAGATGTGCGTTTGCGATGCGGGAACAGGCTGCGAATTCGCAGCCTTCCCGCATTGCACAAGTGTGACCCGGCACTTATAGATTTTACAATCAATTTGAAAGGTGTATGGCCAGCTATAAAGCTGAAATCTATGTAAAAAAAAAATTAGCACTGTTGTTTTGGATAAGTGCATTTATTTTCTATACATCAAAGAATTTTTGTTAGTTGGACTCTGCGTATGCCACATGTATGTAAATTCAAACAAATATGAGGACAGCAGCACTTAAATATATTGCACAGAACAATAGAAAATACCATGTATAGATAATAAATAACAAATTCCCCTAAATGGTTGGAACTTTATAGGCACTATGTATTTGAAGAAGTAAGAAGAATATATATGTATTAACCACTTAAGCCCCGGAGGATTTGGCTGCTAAACGACCAGGGGGGATTTTGCGATTCGGCACTGCGTGACTTTAACGGACAATTGCACAGTCGTGCGACGCTGTACCTAAACAATTTTGACGTCCTTTTTTTTCCCACAAACAGAGCTTTCTTTTGGTGGTATTTGATCACCTGTGCGCTTTTTACTTTTTGCGCTATAAACAAAAAAAGAGCGTAAATTTTGCATAAATAATATTTTTCACATTTTTTTTATATGAAATTCCCCAAAAAAAAATGTAAAAATCAAAATTTTTTAACATTTTCGGCCAATTTGTTTTATGCTACATATGTTTGGTAAAAAAAAATCACAAAAAGCGTATTTTTATTGGTTTGCGCAAAAGTTATCGCGTTTACTAACAAAGGGAAAGATTTTTGTCATTTTTGGTGTTTTTTTTAACGCGTAATGACGGCGATCTGCGATTTTTTTTGCGGTACTGTGACATTGGGGCGGACAGATCGGACCCTTGACTGACATTTTTGACACTTTTGGGGTTACCGGTGACATTTCGACAGTAATCAGTGCTATAAATATGCACTGTTACTGTAAAAATACACTGGTAGCGAAGGGGTTAACTTTATTTGAGAGGGAGGGGCTGTGTGTGTCCCTAGGGGCGTGATTCTTACTGTGATTGGCTGTGACTTGAGGTGTAAGGAACCGTGTGATCAGTGTTTTTACAGCGAGGAGAATGACAGGTGGCTTGTTTACACAAGCTGCCTGACTTTCTCCCTCTCCCTCGACCATCGCCGAGTGACCGGCAGACATCGGGTCCGCCGGTCACACGCGCGGGGGGGTCCGTGACCGCGCGGGAGCGCGCCTCCGGCGGTGCGCGCTCGCTCCCCAGACCCTCCCAGGCTAGTGACGTTAATTAACGTCACTTTGCCTGTGAGGGGCTGACTGCCGCAGTAAATATACTGTGAGCAGTCGGCAAGCGGTTAAAAACGATACGTTTTTTTTCCTTTTAAATTTTTTGGGGATTTTAATTTAACAATTTCAACAATAACATTTACAATTGTTTGTTACTTACTGACACTTGCGATGGCACTATTGAGAATAGACCTAGATTTAGAGCTGGTTCACACTGGGGCGACTTGTCAGGCGACTTGGTCGCCTGACAAGTCGCCGTGGGTCGCCTGCCATAGATTAGCACAGCACCCCTTCTTATAGGAGCGACACAAGTCGCTCCGACTTAGAAAAAGGGTCCTGTACTACTTTGGGGCGACCTGGAGCGACCTGCATTGACTTCAATGATATGACCACCGCGACTTCACAGGTCGCCCGGCAAGTCGGATCGCCTCAGTGTGAACCGGCTGTAATACCCAATATGTTATAGAACTATAGTAGCACACATTCTAATAGCTGCAAGACTTACTATTGCTAATATGTGGAAATCTACCGAATCTCCCAACCAGTCCAACGTAATTACCAGACTGAATATAAAAACAATATGTTTTATTAGACATATTTGGTAAAAAATTAGCAAAAAATATTTGCTGAAATCAACACAGAATTCATGAAATGTATGACAAATGTGCAATATGCAATAAACTAGCGATGCGCCAACTGTAAAATGGATGATAAAACAGAAACTTCCTCCATCCGACGCGTTTCGGAAACCGTCAGCGGATAACATTTTACTATACAACATTCGGACATCCATTACCCACAGGCAACCATTGAATTCTATACTAGCGCATTCACTCCGGTCTTCAACTTTCACGGACGGAGTCTCTTTTCCCGGGTCTCGGGGGTTACCTGTATTCCATAAGTGTGACCCATGACCACGTAGAATTCAGAATTCTTCAGAAATCCTTCAGACATCTAAACAAATTAATTCACTACAACTTTTACATTGCCATTTTTATGTGTCATTGATTGGGGGAACAGACAGAAGCACTTGATCTTGTTTAATGACGATACGTGTAACGTTCATATGCAATTCCATGTGATTAACCTGAAGCGACGCCTCCCACATCCCTGATGAAGGAGCGCGCTACTCTCTGAAACGCGTAGTGTGGAGGAAGTTTCTGTTTCATCATCCATTTTACAGTTGGTGCATCACTAGTTTATTGCATATTGCACATTTTTATGGTGTAAACATTTTCATGTATTCTGTGTTGATTTTGTATATGCAAATATTATTTGCTAATTTTTAACTAAATATGTCCAATAAAACATATCATTTTTAATACATATATATTCTTCTTGCTTGTTCAAATACATAGGGCCTATAAAGTACCAACCATTTAGGGAAATTTTTTCTTTATTTTCTATACATTGTATTTTCTATTGTTATGTGCAATATATTTAGGTGCTGCTGTCCTCATATTTGTTTGAATTCACATACAGTGCCTTGCGAAAGTATTCGGCCCCCTTGAACTTTGTGACCTTTTGCCACATTTCAGGCTTCAAACATAAAGATATAAAACTGTAATTTTTTTGTGAAGAATCAACAACAAGTGGGACACAATCATGAAGTGGAACGAAATTTATTGGATATTTCCAAACTTTGCTAACAAATATAAAACTGAAAAATTGGGCGTGCAAAATTATTCAGCCCCTTTACTTTCAGTGCAGCAAACTCTCTCCAGAAGTTCAGTGAGGATCTCTGAACGATCCAATGTTGACCTAAAATGACTAATGATGATAAATAGAATCCACCTGTGTGTAATCAAGTCTCCGTATAAATGCACCTGCACTGTGATAGTCTCAGAGGTCCGTTTAAAGAGAGAGCATCATGAAGAACAAGTAACACACCAGGCAGGTCCGAGATAGTGTTGTGGAAAAGTTTAAAGCCGGATTTGGATACAAAAAGATTTCGCAAGCTTTAAACATCCCAAGGAGCACTGTGCAAGCGATAATATTGAAATGGAAGGAGTATCAGACCACTGCAAATCTACGAAGACCTGGCCGTCCCTCTAAACTTTCAGCTCATACAAGGAGAAGACTGATCAGAGATGCAGCCAAGAGGCCCATGATCACTCTGGATGAACTGCAGAGATCTACAGCTGAGTTGGGAGACTCTGTCCATAGGACAACAATCAGTCGAATACTGCACAAATCTGGCCTTTATGGAAGAGTGGCAAGAAGAAAGCCATTTCTTAAAGATATCCATAAAAAGTGTTGTTTAAAGTTTGCCACAAGCCACCTGGGAGACACACCAAACATGTGGAAGAAGGTGCTCTGGTCAGATGAAACCAAAATCAAACTTTTTGGCAACAATGCAAAACGTTATGTTTGGTGTAAAAGCAACACAGCTCATCACCCTGAACACACCATCCCCACTGTCAAACATGGTGGTGGCAGCATCATGGTTTGGGCCTGCTTTTCTTCAGCAGGGACAGGGAAGATGGTTAAAATTGATGGGAAGATGGATGGAGCCAAATACAGGACCATTCTGGAAGAAAACCTGATGGAGCCTGCAAAAGACCTGAGACTGGGACGGAGATTTGTCTTCCAACAAGACAATGATCCAAAACATAAAGCAAAATCTACAATGGAATGGTTCACAAATAAACATATTTAGGTGTTAGAATGGCCAAGTCAAAGTCCAGACCTGAATCCAATCGAGAATCTGTGGAAAGAACTGAAAACTGCTGTTCACAAACGCTCTCCATCCAACCTCACTGAGCTTGAGCTGTTTTGCAAGGAGGAATGGGCAAAAATTTCAGTCTCTCAATGTGCAAAACGGATAGAAACATACCCCAAGCGACTTACAGCTGTAATCGCAGCAAAAGGCTATTAACTTAAGGGGACTGAATAATTTTGCACGCCCAATTTTTCAGTTTTTTATTTGTTAAAAAAGTTTGAAATATCCAATAAATTTCGTTCCACTTCATGATTGTGTCCCACTTGTTGATTCTTCACAAAAAATTACAGTTTTATATCTTTATGTTTGAAGCCTGAAATGTGGCAAAAGGTCGCAAAGTTCAAGGGGGCCGAATACTTTTGCAATGCACTGTAGTTTTTTAATACATATATATTCTTCTTGTTTGTTCAAATACATAGTGCCTATAAAGTACCAACCATTTAGGGAAATTTTTTCTTTATTTTCTATACATTGTATTTTCTATTGTTATGTGCAATATATTTAGGTGCTGCTGTCCTCATATTTGTTTGAATTCACATATATGTACATATTTGTTTTGATTATTGTCACCTTGATATTTCACATATTATTTAACCAGTTCTGGAAGGATTTGCCCCTTAATGACCAGGCCATTTTTTGAGATTCGGCACTGCGATAATTTAATGGAAAATTGCGCGGTCGTGCGACGCTGTACCAAAATAAAATTGATATCTCTTTTTTCCTTACAAATAGAGCTTTCTTTTGGTGGTATTTGATCACCTCTGCGGTTTTTATTTTAAATAAACAAAAAAGAGCGACACTTCTGGAAAAAAAAAATATATATTTTTCACTTTCAGCTATATAAACATTCCCAAAAAAATAAACATTTTTGAATCAAATTTTTTAATCATTTTAGACCAATTTGTATTCTGCTACATATTTTTGGTAAAAAAATAAAATAAAAAAAATAAAAAATCGCAATAAGCGTATTTTGATTGGTTTTCACAAAAGTTATCGCGTCTACAAACTAGGGGAAAGATTTATGTCATTTTTATTTTTAATTTTTTTTTACTAGTAATGGTGGCTATCTGCGATTGTTAGCTGGACTGCGTCATTGCGGCGGACAGGTCGGACCCCTAACTGACATTTTTGACACTTTTGGAGGGACCAGTGACATTACTACAGTAATCAGTGCTAAAAATATGCACTGTTACTGTACTAATGACACTGGCAGGGAAGGGGTTAACCTAGTGGGTGATCAAGGGGTTAAATGTAAGGCTAGGGGAGTGTTTACTTACTGTGGGGGGATGGGCTTTTGAAATGACCATAGAGACCTGTTATCCTAAATAGAAGGATCACAGGTGCTCTGTGATAATTTCAGAGAGAAGAACGTTCTGCTGTGTTTACAACAGCTGCCCATCCTTCTCTCTCAGTGAGGAGTGATTGCATGGTGGCCGGCGGCAGTCGCGGCCGCCGTTCCCATGCATCGGCATCACCGATGCCTAGTGGGGGTGGGAGCGCGACGCCGGTGGTGTGCCCCCTAGAACCACACGAGTGACAGACGTAGTATTACGTCTGTTCGCGCACCCGAGCCAGCCTGCCGCAGTAAAACTGCAGCGGGCGGTCGGCAAGTGGTTAAATACTAGCGCAAATATTACACTTTTTTCTTAAATTTTACCCAATGCCTCATTGCCCTGAGCCCCCACTGCACTATAAAAAAAATAAAAAATTAAAAATACATACAAACCTTTTTACTCCTGACCAATGACATCAGTGGTCTTTCCTCTTCTACTCCAATGGTGGGTGGTCCTTACTGCTGCACTGGTAATCCTCACATTCTGCTCAGTGCTACACTGAGTGCAGGCTGCATGATGACTCCGCTCCAAGGAGCAGGTCCGTGACAACCTGGGCTGCATGCCACTGGCCACCATGAGGACATCTAGTGGCAAAAAGGAATTATTGACAGGGAAAGCTCTGGATTGACAGTGAATATTGCAGTAAAAACTGCTTCTTTCATTTTTATTTATACTGGGCTAATCATTTAGATAAAATTCCTGAAAAGTAAGCTGACTTTTTTAAATGTGAAAAATATGAAAAGGCAAATTAGAGAAATTTTGAAAAAGCATAAAAATTTAATCTGAGAGGTTTTTGAAAGTCTCTGATAATTAAAAGCGTAACTAAGGGCAAACTTTTTTTTTTTTTTCTAAACTTGGACAGAGCGGAGAAGGATTAGAACCTTGTCAGGTTTTTATTGCTGTTTGTGTCCCTGTTAGGATCTCTATTGATCCTTTGTACTATTATCAACCATGAAAGTAAAACAAAATCCAAAATTCAGGGTTGACATCAGAACAGGAATAGAATGGAAATCTTCCAATGGGGGCACTAGTTCTGGTGATGCCCTCGGATTCCCTCACTTCCTGTTTTGGCTATGGGACAGGAAGTTAAAGAAATTCTCCCCAATGGGACACAGATGGCAAAAAAAAACTAACAGGGTTTATAATCCTCTCAAAACAAGGTTTTGCCTTTAGTTCTATTTTAATGATTTGGCTGCTCCAGTCCCAATACAGCGATGCTTCCTTTATGGTTATGGATTTCTTCACAGACAGTAGTAGATAAAAACCTGTTTCCTGGCTCTTCTATTGGAGTACATAATGTTATTGTATTGTGTAACCACAGCTATCTTCTAGACACACCCGGAGAGGCCCAGATACAGAGATCACAGTGCTTTGGCCAGAGAGAGAATTCTGTTATGTTAAGCCAAATGTTTTTCTTCTTTTTTTTTTTTTTTTTCTTGAATACTTTTATGTTTTTAAAGATTTGTAGAGCTGCAAAGTGGAAGTAAAATTCCAGCAAGAAGTTTTTTTTTTTAGTTTTCGAAGGAGCAGAGGCGTACCTAGGGTCTCCAGCGCCCTTGGCGAGAAGCCGTATCGGCGCCCCCCCCCCTCCCTATTTTTTCCAGAATTATCGCTCTTTTTTGGTTTTTAGTGCAAAAAAAATAAAAGAAGTGATCAAATACCACCAAAAGCTCTATTTGTAGGGAAAAGGACATTCATTTATTTGGGTACAACGTCGCATGACCACGCAATTGTCAGCTAAAGCAACTTCAATTTATTTGGGTACAGCGCTCCATGTCCATGCAATTGTCAGTTAAAGTAACGCAGTGCTGTATCACAAAAAATGGCCTGGTCATTAAGGGGGTAAAACCTTCCAGTCCTCAGACTACTTTTATATCGGAGTTCCCCCTTACATTAGTCCCCTCTCACATCAGAGCCCCTCCCCCCTTAGTTTAGAGGTCCCCCTCTTTAATTAGAATCCCCTTTATATCAGGAGTCCCCCCCTGTTTTCAGAATCCCCTTGTAGATCATAGTCTTCCTTTAGTTGAGAGTCCCCCTTTTAAAGCAGAAATCTTCCCTAGATCAGATTCCTTCTTTAGATCAGTATCTTTCTTTAGACCAGAGTCCCTCCTAGATCAAGAATCCCCCTTTTGATCACCTTTTACTTAAATGAAAGTCCCCTTTAAATCTGGAGTTTTCTTTTAGATCAGAATCTTCCATCAGATCAGGATCCGCCCTTAGATCAGCAGTCCACCTGTAGATCAGAATCTTTCTTTACATAAGAATCTCCCTTTAGATCAGTGCACCCCCATTAGATGAGAGCCCCCCCTTAGATCAGACTCCCCTTACCTTACGAGGAGGGAACCCTGGAAGCCATGATGCAAGAGTGAGAGGGTGAAGCTGGGAGGTGGAGCAGCTCTGAACAGATGGTGAGTGACCGCTCTGCCTGAATGGAGAAGATGATCATGGAGGGAGGAGGAGCCAGGTGGGTGGAGCCAATCCACTAGGCACGGAGGAGGAAGAAGGTAAATCCTCCTCCGCTTGCTTGCTGGATCCTCGGCCGGAAAGCGAGGCTGAGGCTCCAGCATTCAGAGCGGAGGAAGATTTACCTTCTCCCCCTCCGTGATCCTAGCAACCACAGTGTGTGCTGCGGGCGGGGGGCACTGTAGAGGCAGCAGCAGGCAGACAGCAGTGCAGGATAATCAATAGGTCATGTGGGGGGAGCCCTGTGACGAGGGGAGCTGCCCATCGCACCGAGCTTCCGCCCCCCCCCCCCCCCCGGCCGTTCTGGCCAACCCCACGGTATGCCCCTGCGAAGGAGTGTCGAACTTCGGTCAGACTTTTAATATTCAGTATACAGTAAAACCCTGGATTGCAAGCATAATTCATTCCGGAAACATGCTTGTAATCCAAAGCACTTGTATATCAAAGAAAAAAATTATTTCCCCATAAGAAATAATTGAAACTCAGATAATTCGTTCCACAACCATTTATTCATAAATCCTTCAGTTTATAGTCCATATAAAATTATTATAGCAATGTGATAGGTTGTGTAACCATAAAATGTCCATCCACAAATGGCGCCTCCTCAAGGGGATTAGAGGCAAAATCCAGCAGTAGCTACAGAGTATAAAAGAGGAGAGAGGCGCCTCTAAGTGTAGCAATATGGGTACATTTAATGAAGGTTCAACATTTAGCAACTCACATGGTTGATGATTAAAAGAGGCACATCTAAGTATGGAGGCATTCGGGGTAAAGCTGTCCACATAGACCAGGGGTAGGGAACCTATGGCTCGTGAGCCAGACGTGGCTCTTTTGATGGCTGCATCTGGATCGCAGACAAATCTTTAATAAAGGGGGGCGTGTCCGGACGTGAGCCGCACTGGACTTGTAGTCCCAGAGCTCCGCAACATCTACCACTCAATCCAGTGCCATCCGTGTAGCTGTGCCCAATGCCAAGGAGATTTCTGCACCCATCAACGGTACACTTTGTGGGCTACCCATTGCTACCCTCAGTTCGTCTCTGGGTGACCGGATTGCCGCGCTACGGACCCCGCGGCCTACTCGCGGTACCACTGCCAGCTTGTGTGCTGTGCATCTGAGGGCCTTGGCAATCACTGCCCGGTAAGAAGACCTGCCATCAGCTCCCTGTGCCCCGACAGACACGATCTCCTTCCCCTCTGACACCCGGGAGCTGCCTCTGCCTTCTGAGGCCTTCAGCGGCTGGCCGCCATTTTCTCAGGGCCTATACTCACCTCCATCACTCACAGGCCTGCAGGCGCTTCACCACTCCGGCCTCATTGCATACCTGCCTGCTCTGCTCTCTTCCTGACCGGACTCCAGGCGCTTTCACACGGCTCCATCTACTCACTGTATAGCTACGGCCCATGAATATGAATATTAAATAAAGGTTCCCAACCCCTGAAATATAGTGTATGGCTCTCACGGAATTACATTTGAAAATATGTGGTGTTCATGGATCTCTCAGCCTAAAAGGTTCCCGAACCCTGACATAGACTGTCCTTCTCACCGCCGGCTCTCACCGCTGTCGTGACCGGGAAGTCTACCCTGCAGTAGAGCGATCTGAAAGTGAGGCTTGAAGCACTCATGGAGCGCAGTGTGGAAGGGATGACATCGATGACGGGGCGGAGGATGGTCTATGTGGACAGCTTTACCCCGGATACCAGCATACTTAGATGTGCCTGTTTTATTCATCAAGCATGTGAGTTGCTAAATGTTGTACCTTGATGTAGCACCTTCCTAGGTAGGAGCTAGTGAGAGAGTATAGTTTTTGGCTCTGTTTGCCTATCAGAGGAGCAGCAGGCAAATCTATATTGCTCTCTGTTTATTAGAGAGCAGGATCTGTTAGTGAGGTCTGCTCATAGTGCTCAGTATGCAATTCATTATGCCTAGAGAGTGTTACACATTGGTCCAATAGGGAGGCATGTTGGGCAGTGGGAGGAAACCTGACAAATGGATGCATAGGCTTTGGTACAGTCCTGGTGATTGGCAGGGGCAAGTTGCCTCGGTGCATTCTGGGATACTGTATAAAAGCCAGGAGCACATATGCCGTGGGGTCTTTGGCTGGAAAGCAGAGTCCAGGAGGGAGGGTGGCGGCTGCCTCCTCCTCTGTAGCAGTGACACATGGCCTCAGGAGGTCATCCTGAGGGCCAGAGGAATGGAGCTGAACCCAGAGGTCCAGGAGAGCTGACTGAGAGGGAGACACTGGAGACCCTGGAAAAACAGTATCGTGAGTACAGGGGATCATGTCAAGGGGCCTGACCTGAGGGGGGTCACCCCAGGAGTAGAATAGTCAGTGAATGGGTGTCAGCAGCCAAGAAAGAGGATACTATGGAGAGGGTCCTGAAGATACATTTAGTTCATCAAGTCATCTGGGAAAGAGACTTAAAGCTAAATTCACCTCAGTGGCAAGGTGGATCAACAGCCTGGCTGTACGAAGAGATAGAAGTCCTCAAATCTTGTGCATAGTTAATTCGGAGTATCCCACTATTACCTTCTCCCATCCCTAATTTATCAATAAAACACAAAAACAACTACATACCCCTGGACTATTTATTGAACGAGCCAAGAAGGAAAGAGAGAGAGACTATTAATGTCAAGGTTGCTAATGGTAACCCAGGGGGACCCGTAAGTGTGAAATCCAGCAGTCCTCAAGGGGGCAGTGCTACATTCATTAAATGTAACCATATTGCTACACTTAGAGGCGCCTCTCTTCTCTTTTATACACAGTTGTGACATTATGCCACTTGTATATCAAGACATCGCTTGTTTATCAAGTCATAATTTAGTCAAAAAATTGCTTGTCTTATAAAACACTCTCAAACCAAGTTACTCTCAATCCATGGTTTAAGGCTGGATTCACACTAATGCATTTTTTCATGCTTTTTGCAGGAATGCATTTCCAGTGTTCTGTGTCATATCGTTTGGTCTTCTGGGACTGACAGATATATTTTATAACTGTTCAAGCGCTGCAATACTCATATTATTATTCCTATGGAACATGTTCACATCAATGCATTTTTATGCCTCTGCATTTTTGGAAAGGGTTGGTGACTTTTTTCCTGCAAAATGCAGCTTTTTGCATGTAATAGTCTTCAATGGACCCACATCCACATTCCAAGTACAGTATTGTGTTTTTACCACAATTTTGCCGGGATTTGCGATTCTAAATCTGCCCAACAACTAATTTTAAAAAAACGATAAAAAATGCAAATCGCGATTAAATCACAGTAAAATCGTTGTAAAAAAACGTGGAAAGCACAGCAAAAAGCACTACAGAAATGCTCAAAAGCAACATTCATAGGTGTGAATCGAGGCTTAGGCTCCATTCACATATAGGCGTCTCGGATCATGGGCAGAATTGCCCCGATTCTGCCCGCAATTCTGAATCATTGCAACCCCGGGACGCCCGGACTTACATATACAGTTAGGCTCCATTCACATATAGGCGTCTCGGATCATGGGCAGAACAGAATCACGGGACGCCTGTCGCCCAAAAGAAGTTCTTGTACTTTTTTTGGGGACAGGTGTCCTGCGATTTGGTTTGTGCGATTTAACAGCGATTCGTTGGGCGACAATCGCAGCAAAATCTCACTGCGTTTGGGGTGCTAGTGCAAGTCACGGGAATCGCACGGGCGTCCTGTGATTTGCAATAATTTGGGATCGCGGGCAGAATTGTGTCAATTCCGCCCATGATCCGAGATGCCTATATGTGAATGGAGCCTTACTGTATATGTTAGTCCATATTTTCAACCTTTGTCAGTGCCACCCGTATCCTAATTTGAGGGAAATCCCTTTACTTCCTGTTCAGGTGATCGAAACAGGAAATAAAGACAAATCTCCGAATGCAAAGACAGCCATTAAAAAAATGAAGAGATCCTAACTGTTCCCAATTATTGAAAGCTAAAGCAAAGAAAGCAAGTTTCAGTATAACTAGTTTGAAAACTACAGACATACACTATATTGTCAAAAGTATTGGGACGCCTGCCTTTACACACACATAAACTTTAATGACATCCCAGTCTTAGTCCGTAGGTTCAATATTGAGTTGGCCCAACCTTTGTAGCTATAACAGCTTCAACTTTTATTGGGAAGGCTGTCAACAAGGTTTAGGAGTGTGTCTATGGGAATATTTGACCTTTCTTCCAGAAGCGCATTTGTGAGGTCAGGCACTGATGTCAGACGAGAAGGTCTGTCTCGCAGTCTCCGCTCTTATTCATCCGAAACATGTTCTGTCGAGTTGAGATCAGGACCTTGTACAGACCAGTCAAGTTCTTCCACCCCAAACTTGCTCATCCATTCCTTTATGGACCTTGCTTTGTGCACTGGTCCAAATCATTTGGTGGAGGTGGGATTATGGTGTGGGGTTGTTTTTCAGGGGTTGGGCCCTTAGTTCCAGTGAAGGGACCTCTTAAGACGTCAGCATGCCAAGACATTTTGGACAATTTCATACTCCCCACCCTGTGGGAACAGTTTGGGGGTGACCCCGTCCTGTTCCAACATGTCTGAGCACCAATGCACAAAGCAAGGTCCATAAACACATGGATGAGCAAATTTGGGGTGGAGGAACTTGACTGGCCTGCACAGAGTCCTGACCTCAACCCGACAGAACACCTTTGGAATGATTTAGAGCGCAGACTGGTGGAAGAGAGAATCATTATTAAAATTTCGACTATAAAACACATTTCTGGGCTTCCCCCTTCAGCCATATCTTTTCCACTTATCTTCAAGCCAATTACATGACATGCTGGGTCCTGTTTCGATTTTTTTTTTGCAGTTAAGCAGAAAGTGGTGCTGACTCTGCATCATTACACTGTGAATGCAGGGTGACGTAGTGAGGCCCTGCACTCTCAGTATGTCCTCAGTCTTCCAGGTTGAGTAACTTTGGGTGTCTTTCAATATGGAAGACTGAGGACACTATGTGGCTGAGAAGAGGTACTGCAGCAGAGAGTACCCGATAAGAGGTGAGTAATGCAATAATATTTTTCAAAAACATAATTAACCACTTCAGCTCCAGAAGGTTTTACCCCCTTGATGACCAGGCCATTATTTGTGACTCGGCACTGCGTTATTTTAACGAAAAATTGCGCGGTCGTGTGACGCTGTACCCAAATGCAATTAATGTCCTTTTTTTCTCACAAATAGAGCTTTCTTTTGGTGGTATTTGATTACCTCTGCGTTTGCGCTATAAACAAAAAAAGAGCGACAATTTTGAAAAAAACGCCATATTTTTTCACTTTCTGCTATAAAACATTCCCAATAAAAATGTTTTAAAAATAACATTTTTTTATCAGTTTAGGCCAATTTGTATTCTGCTACATATTTTTGGTAAAAATCCCAAAAAGCGTATTTTACTTGGTTTACTTAAAAGTTATAGCTTTTACAAACTACGGGATAGATTTTTGGCATTTTTATTTATTTTTTTGTTTTTATTAGTTATGGTGGTAATCAGCATTTTTTAGCGGGACTGCGACATTGCGGCGGACAGATCGGGCCCCTAACTGACATTTTTGACACTTTTTGGGGACCAGTGACATTACTACAGTAATCAGTGCTAAATATTATGCACTGTTACTGTATAAATGACACTGGCAGGGAAGGGGTTAACACTGGGGGTGATAAAAGGGGTTAATATATGCCTAAATATGCTAACTGACTGTGTGTGTGTTTGGGGAGGGCTCTGTGACAGGCACAGAGAGATCGGGGTTTCTCCTGATCTCTCTCTGCCTGTGTGACAGAAGACTCACCTGCTTTGTTGACATAAGCAGGCGGGTCTTCTGTCAGTTCCTCTGACGATCAAGGGATTCCAGCGGCAATCGCTGCCGCTCCTCCTGCGGCCCGCCTCCCATTGTGTTTGAGCCCGGCTTTGCGCGCCGCCGAGACCTCGTTCACGAAATCACGTAGTGCTACGTGATTTTGCGCAGCCGAGCCACCCTGCCGCAGTAATACTACGGTGGGCGGTCGGCAAGAGGTTAATAATAATTATTAATATTAATCTTTTTTTCCTTAATATTCATGTTTTATACAATCAGTCAGTAAATATTATAAACAATAATCTATTATAATTTCTAACAATAATTATTGCCCACCCCCATGCTGCATTATTGGGAGGTTGGAAAAGTGTTCCTTTTTTGCTTTCATTCTTCACAGCTGCTCTGATGAAGCATAGCCATTCACTTTTATGGACCAGAGCGTGATACTTGCAGAACAATTATATACTCAGACAATGACAAGTTCTGCACCACAATTGTTCCATTCATGGAGTTAGTCACAGACAATTGTAGCTACTTTAGATGACCGAAAATGTTTGTTGTCTAAATCTGAATCTGATCTGTATAGAAGTGCGCATGTTTAAAGTGGAAGTCTAAGCAAATAATTTTTATAGACAGTCAATAGAGTGGAGGCGGGTTAGCGCTCCCAAAAGTGAGGGGATTCCTCTTCTACTTGTTACCAGAACAGGTGTCCCTCACAGATTGTAAGCTCTAAGGAGCAGGGCCCTCTGATTCCTACTGTATTACATTGTATTGTGACCGTACTGTCTGCCCTCGTGTTGTAAAGCACTGCGCAAACTGTTGGCATCTGGATTAGGACGGAAGTACAGCTATGTACACTAGAAAAGGTACATAACAAATAGAAAAAAAATATCTATCCAAAAACGAGGGGGGTGGGGGTGGTCTTTTGTTTAAGACCTAGTTGTGTTTTTGGGTGGAACTCTGCTTTATTAACCACTTTACCACCGGAGGATTTTGCTGTCTTCCGTCCAGGCCACTTTTTGCGATTCGGCGCTGTGCAAATTCAACTGACAATTGCGCGGTCGTGCGACGCCGTACCCAAACTAAATTTACGTCCTTTTTTTCCCACAAACAGAGCTTTCTTTTGGTGGTATTTGATCACCTGTGCGATTTTTACTTTTTGCGCTATAAACAAAAAAGAGCGTTTATTTTGAAAAAATAACAATATTTTTAACATTATTTTATATGAAATTCCCCCCAAAAAAGATGTAAAAACCAATTTTTTAAAAAATTTTTGGCCAATTTGTTTTCTGCTACCTATGTTTGGTAAAAAAAATCACAATAAGCGTATTTTGATTGGTTTGCGCAAAAGTTATTGCGTTTACTAACAAAGGGAAAGATTTCTGTCATTTTTGGTGTTTTTTTTTTTAACGCGTAATGGCGGCGATCTGCGATTTTTTTTTTGTGGGACTGCGACATTGCGGCGGACAGATCGGACCCTTGACTGACATTTTTTTCACTTTTGGGGGTACCAGTGACATTACTGCAGTAATCAGTGCTATAAATATGCACTGTTACTGTAAAAATGACACTGGCAGGGAAGGGGTTAATTTTATTGGAGAGGGAGGGGTTAATGTATGCCTGGTGCTTACTGACGTGTGGGGGGGGGAGGTGACTGAGTGAGTCAGGGACAGATCGGATGTCCAGCTATGCTGAACAGTCCGATCTGTCACTCCCTGTCACTATGGAGATCCGTCCGCTTGTGTTCACACAGGCGGGCGGATCTCCACACTAGATCCCCGGCGATCGGGGCAGAGCAGCGGCGATCGCCGCTGCTCCTCCCCTGGCCCGACTTCCGCTGTGAATGAAAACAGCGGGAGCGAGCCTCCGGCGGCGCGCAAGCGCCGCCCAGAAGGGGGAGTGTCTGACGACGTTAATACTACGTCGTCAGACGATAACGAGCCACTCTGCCGCAGTAGTATTACTGTGAGCGGACGTAAAGTGGTTAAAAACCTGGCGGAGGGTCTAACCTTACCACACTATATCCAAAACTAGGAAAAAAATAAGTTGCCTGGCATTTTACGTTGTAAGTTTCAGGAATGAGATACAATCTGCCCCCACTCCCATGCTGCAAGGGTTAAATGCCTTTTTAGTCTACGGGTGCAGGGATGTATTGCTTGCCCTATCTGTTGGAACCAGAATGCTCCAACGCCGGTCTCTTCTCGCTGCAGCTCTGGGCGATTCCTTTGGCATCATCACCTGGAGTGCAGAGCTATTAACCCTGCATTGTACGTAGAGGAGGCAAGCATGCAACCACATCTGAGAGCATCTTAGAGGAACTCCATATCCCTGCACTCCCTGGACTAAACCATTGCGGGGAGGGGGGTCTATGCAGGGGTAGATTTTGTCTAATTCCTGGGGTTCAGCTTTAAATTGAAAATAATTTTATCAAACTTTTACTTGGCAGGTTTCTGTAGCAAAAAAAAAAAAACACAGATCACAGGAGGAGCCAATTATCTGATCTTCATACAACTTCACATCATGATCATTAAAAGGCAAGGTTGAACCAACTGTGAGTTCTGGTGAAATTACGCATGGCAGAAGGGATGAGGGTGATTGCAGAATGTGCCCTTTACATACTTGGCATACAACTGCTTTAAAAACACCTTTTCGAACCGTTCTATTCTCAATTAATAAATATATTTTAAAAACTGCTAGTACAATGCAGTGGTGGCCGGTCCATAAGGGGCGCAGCCCCCCTAGTTTGTATGCGGGGCGCCAGACTAATGCCTTTCTATGAGGTCTGTCTTTTTTTTTTTAAGCACATGATTAGAGCCTGAGACTCTAATTGGCTTAAAAAAGGTTGTGCCCGGGGCGCAGTGCCACTTGTGATACTAGATAATCAAGATTCGCTATCGGTTTCTGGATTCTCCTCCTGGCCAATCAGGACAGGAGGCGGATCTAAAGAAGACTGGGTTAGCTGGGAGGAGAAGCCGCGGCACCATGGACCTGGGGGGGCAGGGGGGTTGTTTTCCGCTCCCCAAAAATGTTTAATACCAGCCACCACTGGTACAATGTTATTTACTTGCATCCCCTGGAAAGCAGAAACCAAACTGCAATATGCTCGGTTGCATAACGCAATTCTGTCATCTAACATGTTTCAGGCACTGGGAGCTGGAAGAGAGTACGGGGGGGGGGGGGGGAACCTCAGCTACCATATGCAATGAAACTCTTCTGCTCTATAATAAACATGTGGGTGATATGGGAAGAGCTGCAGTAAGGGAAGTATGAAGGGGGCTGAACAGAACTACAAAAGTTTCCCACACTCCAGGTGTCTCCTCCCCCACCCTTATATCTCAATCTACTTGCTTCATTCTCCATAATGCACAATTCCTAGATTGTAAGCTCTAACGAGCCGAATCCTACTGTATCAAGGTGTATTTTATTTGTACTGTCTACCCTCAAGTTGTATAGCGCTGTGTAAACTGTCAGTGCTATATAAATCCTATATAATAATAATAATAATGAGCTGAAAAATGCAGAAACACAAGTGAGACTCCTTGGAAATAGCTGCAACATGTGATCGAAGCTGCGAAGTCAGGAGCTGAGACCTTCCAATAATAATATAATAATCTGATATCTCCTGGATATAGACACTTACCAGTGGCAGTGTATGGAGTCTTGTTGGTGATCCTGGTCCTCAGCTGCTGGGGCTCTCTGTTATGAGCTCCCTGTAGATGTGGATGGGGTCCTGTGTGGCTGTCACACAGCTCTGTTGATCTGGACACTCAGCTGGTGTCTGAACTGTGATGGGAGACTGCTAGATTTTCCTCTCTTCTGTTCTGTGTATGGGAACCTCCCAAAACTTTGCTGACTTCCTACTGGCTGCAGCATCCTAACAGTCACAGCGCCTAGCACAGCTATACACAGGAAGCCCTCCTTGTGTCCTGCCAGTGCATGGCCGCCCTGCGGTGCTGGCTCTTTCTCTCCATTGTCAGCGTCGATTAGATCTGTGCTGCCTCTGTTCTCACCAGCCGGGACGGACATAGTCTCCGCAACAAAGGAACGTCTCCCTTACTTATGTGTAATTTATACCTCAAAAGCGAAGCCATTTATGATTTTTGATTTCATTTGGATTTTATTTATGTATTTTACCCCACAATAATATGTTTTTTCAGGCCCCGTTCACATAGGGGCGACGCTACTTCGCACCGCGACCTCCGAGGTCGTGGTGCGAGCAGCGCGCCGCGACCTCGGAGCGGCCGCCACGGACTTCATAACATTGAAGTCTATGACGGTCACCTCCTGGTCGCCCCAAAGAAGCTCCGGACCCTTTTTCTAAGTCGGAGCGACCAGGTCGCCTCAGTGTGAACCGGGACTCATACCACATTATTTGATTTTTTTTAAATCTTTTTTCTATCCACAACCAAAACGTAATTCATGTACTCTAACCATTACTATCATGAATATCTTGTGCTTATATATGCAGTTATTGTTTGCGTTTGTATATAAGTTATATGTAGCATCCTCCTAGGTAGGTGCTAGGAAAAAGCATCTATTTGCTCCCTCTGCTTATCAGGGGAGCCTGATCTGTTAGTTAGCCTGTCACATGTTTCCAGGTGTGATTCACTGGGTCTGAGGGAGTACCCCCAATGTATCCAATAAGGGAGCTTGTTGGACAGTGGAGGAAACCTAGCCAGTGACACATCATGTTTTATGGCAGTCCCAGAGGGAGGGCATTCCTGCAAAGCATCCTGCGATTGACCATAAATACAGACGGGACATGTGACAGGGCATCTTTTGGCGGGAGCAAAGTCCTAGGAGGAGGTGGACACTGTCTCTCCTCCTGCAGGTGTGCGGAAGGTGGTTTAGGCAGTCGGCCTATGGCTCGTTTCCACTGAGCGGTACGGTTTGGTTCGGTACGGTACGCTATTTTTGCTGTTTCCATTGTGAATGGTACCCTAATTCCGAACCGTACCGTACCACTTTTTTGGGACCCTTTCGTTGGGGTACCAAGCACATTAGTACCGTACCAACAGGGTGGAGCTACACTCTGCAGAACTTTGATTGACAGAGAATCGTCTATCACAGCTTTCCTGATACACCACGCCTATCAGGAAAGGGTACTATTGGCAGTGGAAACGCAAGGTGTTCCGAACCGTACCGTAATGAACCGAACCGTACCACTCGGTGGAAACGAGGCACTAGTGAACCAGGTGTGGAGCTGAGCTGCAGAGGGTCCAGAGTGCTGACAGAGTCTCTTGGGAAAAACAGTGTCTGTGAGTACCAGGAGGTTTGCCTAAGGGTCAGCCCAGGAAGGGAGACTACTCCAGAGAAGTCAGGGGGATCAAGTAGCTAGCTCACACAGGAAGTGTATCAGTAAAGGGGGTGCCGTGTAGTCGACCCTGAAGAATAGGAACAAAGGGGGTGCCAGGAAGGGCCCTGAAGATTGTTCTGCAGTACAGTACAGATTACCTCAGACAGTTAATTTCTTACTACTTCACTGCAACTGACAAGGTAAGGCAGCGGCCTAGCCGCACTTAGCATTATTCAGTCGTCCCAGCTAATTGTGCATAGTTATACAAGTTGGAGTATCCCACTCATTCCCTTCTCCCATCCAAATTCTCAATAAAGACACAAAAACCAAAGCTCCTAGACTGTTTCCTGACTGAGCCAAAATCACTTGGAAAATGTTGAACTGTCGTGCTGTTGCTAATGGTAACCCAGGGGAACCCGTAACCAGCAGCTCCCAAGGGAGTAGTGCTACTTATATATTACCATATACACTGCCTGGCCAAAAAAAGTCACCACCAAAAAAGGTCACACACTCTAATATTTTGTTGGCTTTGATTACGGCACGCATTCGCTGTGGCATGGTTTCGATAAGCTCATGCAATGTCACAAGATTTATTTTCGTCCAGTGTTGCATTCATTTTTAACCAAGATCTTGTATTGATGATGGGAGAGTCGGACCACTACACAAAGCCTTCTCCAGCACATCCCAAAGATTCTCAATGGGGTTAGGTTCTGGACTCTGTGGTGGCCAATCCATGTGTGAAAATGATGTCTCATGCTCCATGAACCACTCTTTCACAATTTGAGCCCAATGAATCCTGGCATTACCATCTTGGAATATGCCCGTGCCAGACAGGGAAAAAAAAAATCCATTGATGGAATAACCTGGTCATTCAGTATATTCAGGTAGTTAGCTTTGCATTGTGAATGTGGAAATGCTCTTACTTTTACTATTAAAGTGGAGTTCCGGCCTCGGGGGAGAAATTTAGATTAAAATACCCCCGGGACAGTCAGGGCTAGTACATTCCACAATGGATAGCCTCTGAACTGTCCCAGGTCGCACTTACCTTTTAGAAGAAATACTTACCTTGAAAATGTCTTCTCCAGCGCTGCCATCTCAGGTGTGGGCAGCTGAAGCCAGCGCGTCCTCTTCTGTATACTCTTCGGTGACGTCAGATTCCCAGAATGCACTGCACCGGCCCGCTCGTCACTTCCGGATCAGGCGTGGCTTCCCTGCACAGCTTCCGCAAGCCGGAAGAGACGGCGCGGGCCGCGGCCACAGAGGGAGGAAGTGGAAGGAAGGTGAGTATATTTTCTTCAATTACAAGGTAAGTGACCAAAAAAAAAAAATCGGGAGCATCCATTTCTTTTTAAGGTTGCCCTCAGCAAGCGGATGGCCCAAAATCTATTTTTTCAATTTTGAGGCCGGAACTCCGCTTTAACCACTTAAGCCCCGGAAGATTTTACCCCCTTCCTGACCAGGGGGTTTTTTTCCGATTTTTTACTGTGTGATTTTAATGGACAATTGCGCGGTCGTGCGACGCTGTACCTAAACGAATTTGTCGTCCTTTTTTTCCCACAAACAAAGCTTTCTGTTGGTGGTATTTGATCACCTGTGCGATTTTTTGATCACGCGCTATAAACAAAAAAAGAGCGTCAATTTTGCAAAAATAAAAATATTTTTCACATTTTTTTATATGAAATTCCCCCCCAAAAAAATGTAAAAATCAAAATTTTTTAACATTTTCGGCCAATTTGTTTTATGCTACATATGTTTTGTAAAAAAAAAAAATCTCAAAAAGCGTATTTTGATTGGTTTGCGCAAAAGTTATCGCGTTTACTAACAAAGGGAAAGATTTTTGTCATTTTTGGTGGGTTTTTTTTAACGAGTAATGGCGGCGATCTGCGATTTTTTTTTTTGCGGTACTGCGACATTTCAGCGGACAGATCGGACCCTTGACTGACATTTTTGACACTTTTGGGGTTACCAGTGACGTAATGTAATATACGTCACTGCACACATGCAGTAATTAGTGCTATACATATGCACTGTTACTGCAAAAATGACACTGGCAGGGAAGGGGTTAACTGTATTGGAGAGGGAGGGGTTAAGTGTGTCCTAGGGGCGTGCTTCTAACTGTAAAGGGACATGGCTACTAGTGTAAAAACAGAGATCAATGGTTCTACATAGTAGAACCGTCTGATCTCCATTTTTACACAGGGGAGAATGACAGGCGGCTTGTTTACATTAGCCGCCTGTCTTTCTCCCTTCACCGGAGCGATCGTGAGTGACCGGCGGACGATCGGTGAACGAGCCGGGGCGGGCGCGCGCCTCGGCGGGCGCGCGCTCGCCCGCTATTGGCTCACAAGTCAGTGACAGGCAAGTGACGTACCCCTACATCACTTTGCCTGGCCGGGGCTGACCGCCGCAGTAAATGTACTTGCGGCGGTCGGCAACCGGTTAAACATAGCCCTGAGTTCTACTGTTGTTTTTCTACGATTTGATTTCACCAAATGTTTAAGTGATCGCCGATCTCGATCAATCAAGATTTTTTTCCGACCACATTTCTTCCTCGAAGACGGTGGTTCCCCACTATCCTTCTAGTTTTTAACCACTTGCCGACCGTCCCATGCAGATTTACTGCGGCAGGGCGGCTCGGCTGCGCATAATTACGTACATGTACGTAATTATGTGCACACGGTCTCCCGCTGTGATTAGACACAGCGGGAGCCAGACCGCGGCAGGAGCAGGCTCAATCACTGCCGGCCTCCCGGGATCTTTGGGGGAAACTGACAGAAAACCTGCCTATGTAAACAAAGCAGGCGGTTCTCCTGTCACACAGGCACAGAGGGATCGTGTGTTTCAGCTAGGCTGAAACACCGATCTCTCCGTGCCTGTCACAGAGCCCTTCCCCCCAGTTAGCAAGCACATTTAGGAGCACACTTAACAATCATTTATATAGTAACAGCGCATATTATTTAGCACTGATTACTGTAATAATGTCACTGGTCCCCAAAAAGTGTCAAAAATGTCAGTTAGGGATCCGATGTGTCCACCGCAATGTCGCAGTCCCGCTAAAAATCGCTGATCACTGCCATTACTAGGGATTTTTGGGATTTGTTTTTTTACCAAAAATATGTAGCAGAATACAAATTGGCCTAAACTGATAAAAAAATTAGATTTTTTAAATTGTTTTATTGGGAATGTTTTAAAGGAAAAAATATTGTGTTTTTTTTTTTCAAAATTGTCGCTCTTTTTTTGTGTAGCAAGGTTTCCAGGCCTATGGCCTGATGTGGGTCTGCCATTAGTACCGGTACTTTCCCCAGCCCATGTGAGCTGTGACCCTGGGTGTGACAACTGAAGCAGCGACAACTCCGGCATCTTTGTTTGTGGTTATTATTGATGTAGTAGGGGATGGGAGAAGGGAATGAGTAGGATACTCCTTGAGGCTTAACTATACACAATTGGGACTTTATCCTTGAAAAGTGCCCGTTGGCGCTTTCTTGACGCCAGCCGACGCCTGCCAACGCTCACTAACGCAGAGAATAACTTGATGAACACAGAAGTGCTGAATCCTCGACTGTTAGTCCAGAAGATCCAGTGCTGAATACTCTAGAACTGTTTAGCTGTGTAAGTCACTGAATACTGTCCTCCTCTTTGGCTAGCTTGAGGTAGTATGAAGTAGAACTCTGTAGAACTGTGTTAGCAACTGACACACTCTGTACTATTCGGGGCCCAAATGTAGGTACCCCCTTGGACTTGAACTCTTCAGGGTCCACTGACTATGTACCCTCTCTGTAACTTCAGGGTCCTCAACCTAGGTACCCCCTTTATAGCTAGCTGACACTGGATCCCAGAACCTTCTTCGGAGTGGTCCCCTCTGACACTAGGCAGACCCCCAGGGGCAATACTCAGTACTCACAACCTGTGTAGGCTTTCCTGGGACTGGACCCCTCTCTCTCTTCGCAGATTCTCGGCACACCAGATCCCCTCAGCTCACTCTGGAAATTCAGGCGACTCCCCGAACTATCCGCTTCCTCAGACAGGAGGAGAGAGACAGCTGCACTCTCCCTACTGGGACTCTGCTCCCGCCAAAGACACCCTGTCATGCACTTCCCCCAAACTTATACCCACTCCCAGAATCCTTTGCAGCATGATCTGCCTTTTGGGGTAGTTATAAGCTGGGATGTGTCCCCTGATTGGGTTTCCCACACTGCCCTATGAGAAGCCTCTCACAGGAGCCAGTGGGGATACTTCTCCCCTCAGCAGGCACATCTGGAAGCCCTGACACCCTACCTAACAAATCACAGCCCTGCTGTTAGGCAGACAAGGCCCACTATATCTTTACCTAGCACCTACCTGTAGGGTGATACATTTGTTTATAGCGCAAAATCTAAATGAGTCAGGTCCCTCTGACTCTGAGGCAGCCGCCTCCTATCAAAAACTCTGCCAAAAATCAGGAGTATCCCACAAACCTGGAAAAGGGGAAAAAGGAAAAACTAATGTACAAATAAGTTAGCATGAAAAAATATATATTTACAATCTGCTGTACATGTATATACACAGTTTAAAGTGCATGGTAACTGATGCACCCCCCCCCCCCCCCCCCCCCCCACCACCAAAAAAACTCATTTGGTGGGGAACAACAAGAAAAATACAGTGCAAACATCCTGACTGTCTATCTCTAAGGTGGTCCCACCTGTATAGAGAAAAAGGAAGCAAAGGTTAGTCAATCTCATCACATAGAAATCACATCACACTTCTAATTTACTGAACAGTTGAGTGGAAAGACCCTCCTCCAAACTTCAAGGGTGACCTTTCCACTCCCTCCCTGACTACCTCTGTCATCCAGTGTCTTGACACGCCGGGGTCCTCTCTTAAAGAGGAAGTAAACCCTCCTCAGGAAGTTGTACCTATAGGTAAGCCTATGATAAGGCTTACCTATAGGTACTGTAAATATCTCCTAAACTTACACCGTTTAGGAGATATTTACCTTTAATGCAGCCAGTGACGTCACTGGCGCATGCGCTCTGAAGGAACGGCTGATCGTGCCGTTCCTTCAGAGCCCCGTGCCGTGACCGTCGGCTCCTGTGCGCGTGCGCAGGAGTGACGTCACCGCGGCTCCGGCCAATCAGATGACCGGATGCCGCGATCCCGGAAGACGGGCGACATGTCATGTCGCCCGTCATACAGGTAAGAGAGCGGCACGGCGGGGGCTCGTTCTAAGGTAAGTATTTCATAATGAGCTAGTATGCGAAGCATACTAGCTCATTATGTCTTTCTCTTGCAGCTTCTAAAAAAAAAAAAATTTTTTTAAAAGAGTGTACAACCTCTTTAACTTGAAAAGCTTGTCCCCTAACACTGACTGTCTAGACAGAGTCCTTTTGTATGAAGTGAAACAGCGCCCTCTGCTGTCTCTTTGAGCACTTCAGTAAGGAAACAGGGCAGGTCACAATCTATCATGACCCGCAGTCCTGCTGAGTCAGGCAAATTTCACGGGGGTCCAGCAAGGCACCCCACACCAAAGTTCTTGACCATTCACAAACTTTGTAGCAGTTTCTTCGGTAAAGTCTGTGGATGAAGTCCCACACAGCCATTTGTAATCCACAACAGATCCCGGCCCGATGGCCTAAGAAGGTCTAACAATGCAACACTTGACTTTCTTTCCCAAAGACTCTGGCCCGATGGCCCAAGGGGAATATATCCTTTTAACAGATGCAATTCAAAATCAGCATTATATTTTAAACAAAAGATTTCCTTGGTCAGTTGTGATAGCCAGCCGGCCACACACATTTTCATTGCTTTAGTTGCCCCTGAACTCCTCCCACTTTTTGGTAAAGTACTGAAGAGTCTTACTTTAGATGCAGTACTCTGGATGAGGCACTTGGATATATTTTCCCTTCTCATTCTTGACCCGGATGGACCAAGCATGTCTATCAATATAGATGGAGCGCCCGTACAACCACCAGTGGCGGCTGGTGCTCAAAATTTTTGGGGGGGCGCAAACAGAAAAATGTAATAGGCTTTGCTTTGCGGCAAAAAACGCTGTAAAAAAATTGCGTGACTTTGAGGTCGCAAAAGTGTCTTCAGTAATTAAGGTATAGTGTGCCCCCTTTCAATGCAATGACCAGCGTACATGCTCCTTTCAATGCAGTGACCAGCGTACATACCCCCTTTCAATGCAGTGACCAGCGTACATGCCCCCTTTCAATGCAGTGACCAGCGTACATGCCCCCTTTCAATGCAGTGACCAGCGCACATGCCCCCTTCAATGCAGTGACCAGCATACATGCCCCTTTCAATGCAGTGACCAGCATACATTCCCCCTTTCAATGTAGTGACCAGCGCACATGCCCCCTTCAATGCAGTGACCAGCATACATGCCCCCTTTCAATGTAGTGACCAGTGTACATGCCCCCTTTCAATGCAGTGACCAGCGTACATGCCCCTTTCAATGCAGTGACCAGCATAAATTCCCCCTTTCAATGCAGTGACCAGCGTACATGCCCCTTTCAATGTAGTGACCAGCTTACATGCCCTCTTAGAATGCAGTGACCAGCATACATGCTCCCTTTCAATGTAGTGACCATCGTACATGCCCCCTTAGAATGTAGTGACCAGCTTACATGCCCCCTTAGAATGCAGTGACCAGCGTACATGCCCTCTTGGAATGCAGTGGCCAGCATACATGCCCCCTTAGAATGTAGTGATAAGCGTACATATTCACCCTTAAAATGCAGTGACCAGCATACATGCCCCCTTAGAATGCAGTGACCAGCATACATGCCCCCTTAGAATGCAGTGACCAGCGTACATGCCCCCTTAGAATGCAGTGACCAGCGTACACGCCCCCTTAGAATGCAGTGACCAGCATACACGCCCCCTTAGAATGCAGTGACCAGCATACATGCCCCCTTAGAATGCAGTGACCAGCGTACATGCCCCCTTAGAATGTAGTGACCAGCGTACATGCCCCCTTAGAATGTAGTGACCAGCATACATGCCCCCTTAGAATACAGTGACCAGCATACATGCCCCCTTCAATGCAGTAACCAGCATACATGCCCCTTTCAATGCAGTGACCAGCATACATTCCCCCTTTCAATGTAGTGACCAGCGTACATGCCCCCTTTCAATGCAGTGACCAGCGTACATACCCCTTCAATGCATTGACCAGCGTACATGCCCCCTTTCAATGCAGTGACCAGCGTACATGCCCCTTTCAATGCAGTGACCAGCATACATTCCCCCTTTCAACGCAGTGACCAGCATACATGCCCCTTTTAATGTAGTGACCAGCATACATGTCCTCTTAGAATGCAGTGACCAGCATACATGCCCCCTATCAATGTAGTGACCAGCGTACATGCCCCCTTAGAATATAGTGACCAGCATACATGCCCCCTTAGAATGCAGTGACCAGCGTACATGCCCTCTTAGAATGCAGTGACCAGCGTACATGCCCTCTTAGAATGCAGTGACCAGCGTACATGCCCCCTTAGAATGCAGTGACCAGCATACATATGCCCCCTTAGAATGCAGTGACCAGCATACATATGCCCCCTTAGAATGCAGTGACCAGCATACATGCCCCCTTAGAATGCAGTGACCAGCATACATGCCCCCTTAGAATGCAGTGACCAGCATACATGCCCCCTTAGAATGCAGTGACCAGCGTGCATGCCCCCCTTAGAATGTAGTGACCAGCGCACATGCCCTCTTAGAATCTTGTGACCAGCGTACATGCCACCTTAGAATGCAGTGACCAGCGTACATTCCCCCTTCAATGCAGTGTGCCCCCCCCCGAGGCCAGTGCACTTACCTGGAGCCCTGGAGCAGCTGCAGCGGCACCTTCTCTTCAGTGTCCCGGCGGCGGCTTCAATCCCCCGGCGTCTCCATGAGTCCTCCCGCCTCCTCCTCAGCCAATGGCATGGGGTTTGCCTTGTGGCCAATCAGGAAGCGCGTATCGGACGCGCTCCCTGTTTGGCTAGGAGGAGGATCCGTGTGACAATAGCGAATTTTAATTCGCTATTGTCACACAACGGGTGGGCTCGGGACGCACTGCTCTGCGCCCCGGGTCCACCCTTTGCATCGCCCTATTAAAGCCTCTGGCTCTAATCAGATGATGGCAAAAAAAAAAAAAAAACCCATTGAGCTCCATGCGTCCGGCGCCCCTGCATGCAGATTAGGGGGCCGGATGCATGGATAGGGGGGGCAGCGCCCCTGCGCCCCCAACGCACCGGCCGCCACTGACAACAACTGAGCTTTCACTTTACTGAACTTTTCTTTTAACCCCTCCGCTGGGGAGTCCCGATATGGCTTGGGAACAAAAAGATAGTCCCAGATAAGCTCATCGCACCACCAGTCCCTGAATTTCTACACTAGCAGCATGACCTCCCTTGGAGCATATGGGTAGTCATTTGACCCTTGAAAAAGTAACTTGATTGGTTACGCAACGCGTCGGGACGCCGTGGTGACGTCACTTCCTGGTCTACGGCCTAGACCGGAAGTTGCTGAGAGAACACTGGAACCGCATCGGCGGCTGTGATTTACTTATACGCTTTTACTTATCTACTGAAATGTGAGTTTAAATTTTACTTTATACCTGGAAATAAATATCGTTAAACTTACTACGCTATGAGACCCTCTCTCCATCTTTTCCCCTAAACCACCGAGTGTCTGAGCAACAACTTTAAAGTGATATCTTAGACCAGCTTATGGGACCAGGACCTTGAATCCCATATCACCTGTGGAGATTTCGTCTCTTCCTGGGAAAGTGTTTTTTTCCCCCTAAGGTCTGCAGGTTGACACGAGACACCTGATACGCCTATATGAAAGATAAGTGAGGTGAGCGGCCATTACACCTATTTTGAGGATTATTTGCTCACTCACATTGTCACTGGGATCACTAGATATCGCCTGCTGTATTTGTACCTATTATGAACTTTCCTTTTTAACATTTGGAGATCCATATTGGACTTATCCACCTAGTAATATGGACCACGTTTTTTGAATATCATTTATTCCACTTTATACCACGTTTGAGTATTGTTATCTTTCCTCATAATTTCGGAATTTTTCACAGTGGTTCGCCTATCATAGGGCATTGTGTACTTTTCATTTTAAGAATATTTTTTCATTTCACTTTTGGATTGAATCACTGTTATTTACATCACTGTGATTTTTAAATCATTTTTCTCACTACACTTGGAAGAACTTCTTTGGTTCACTCTTTATAGGGCACATTCCCTTGATCCCCTTCTAATTTATTTTTGGAGCTTGTGACCAGTTCTTCTACTCATAGAACCTGCGCAACTCGCTCCTTTGATACAGGGCTGTTTTGCCTTTGCACACTCTTTAAAGCTGTTAGCAGCTCACTCTTCATAGGGCACTTTATAAGTTTGTTTTATATTAATTGTTTCAGTCCGAGCTTTTGACCAGTTCTGGGTCTATAGAACCTGTACAATCGCTCATTATCTGCACATAACAAATTTTGCATTTTATTAAATATTTCTCCCAGAGCACGGATCATTTTGTTATTTAGTTCTCCGATCACCGTTCACATCAATTCAGCACCTTGGCACATTTTGTTTGCACCTGGCACTTTATGTCTTCCACTTATATTTATTACGTATTTATTGCTTTATTGAGCTTTTGAAGAAATATCCTCCATATTGTATCTCTGCATTTTTTATAATACTGTTTACAGTGATGTATGGTTCCCCGTTTTAAAGAGGTTTCAGCGCTGGTTGTTCTTTTATAACCATACTCCAAGGCAACCTTTTTTTGCATGCAACGCTGAATTCTAGATAACCTAGGAAGGGTTCTTCAGTTACCTCTCCCTGGTGGAGAAAACGGGGTGTTCACCCTCTGGATCATATCCTCATATGCAATGTTCTGATCCCGGCCCTGGCAATATTCCCTGGAGGGGTGAGAAATCCGTAACTCTGGAAACATAGGCCTCGCAAAATCCTAGTTTCTTGGCCAACTCCCCTCTCTCGATGGCCTCCTTAGCTTCCTGATCAAAGGGTACCCCAATGTCGGGACCTGGGGAGCTGCGGTCAGTCTCACCCCATTCCCACTCAGTTTCTTCCATGGATCCCCAATCTTCCATATCTTCCTCCAAGGCCCCATACTTGGCATAAAAAGATAGGGAAGTCACTCTGACAGGGCACCTCTCACCCTCACTACTGGCTGCTAGGGTAATTTCTGTCTGCACAGGCTGGGGTATATTTATAGGGATGGATTCCGTTATGGCCCTGACCTGCGGCATTTCTGACCAGGTCCCCACTGTTTGAGTGGACACGGATCCCCTCCCTAAGGAGCTCTGCGACCAAACTCCCTCCCCGCAGAATGTGAGCCCACCGACTGCTGGCAAGGTCTCCATCTGCATCATCAGCCTGAATACCACTCTTTCTGCACCACGGAGGAACTTGGACTCATTCCCCGTCACCTCCTGAGTGAGGCCTGTATCCCACATCACTGTAAGTTTCTTGGGACGGCCCTTGCTGAGCAGCAAATCACCACATTGCCCACATTGAACCCACGCCTGCACCCTCAGAGTAACAGTGGCACATTGAGGACATACCACTCCCAGGAACTCCCGGCCTCCTCCGGTGCACAGCGTGAGCCGCCGTCCGGTACCATCCGGATTCCGGTATCCCAAACTAGCAGGGGATCGGGCTGGCAGATCTGCTCTCGGCTCTGCTCCGCAGGGTTTTCGCCCATGGTCGCAGCAATAGCGGGAACACTTTCCGCTCCTCTGGTGAACGACATGTCTACTTCCTCTCCACGTGTCTCCCGCACGGTCACGCCCAAAGAAAGGGGTATTAATAGGGTCCCCTGGGCCTCTCTGGATTGGGCAGTAAGTCCCGCTGCCTCCTCCCATTCACCATGTTGGGCGATCACTCCTCCCCTGGGGCAGTCCTGCTCTTGGCACGCTTTCCCGCGCGGTACTGTAACTCTTCCCCCGCCATGCTGCTGCGCTGTAAACACTTGGGAAGTAGCTGCAAAGCGGAGTATGTCACTTGCCAGACATACACCTGCCCACCTTAATTGCACTAGGGCCTCTGCTGCACTTTTCTTGCCTAAAGCCAGCCGCCCTCTCTTGCCCGGCAAGAGCAGCATCCCGTCACTGATTGCACAGTCGATACTCCTCTTTCCGGCCACACACGTGCAATTAACATCTTCCATACTGGCTCTAGGACTAGCTCCATGGCCCTCCTTTGTGTGGCCAACTACAATCCTCACAGTATGAATGCACCAGCCATAAAGAATAAATGCCCCGCTATCAGATGCACGGTCAACATTCTTCCACATAGCTTGCACCACCACCCGGCACCTCTCTTCCCGTGCCCCGGGCCTCCATTCTCACTGTCCACACTAGGACTCCTTGCTATCAGGCAGTTGCTGCATTCATGCATCCTGTCATACTTGTCTCCTGCTTTCCATTTCTTGACAGCAGAATACATCTCACGATCCATGTGAAAAGTCTTAATCACTGTACAGTCCCTCCTGGAACTTTGGCATTGCCACAAGCATCCTTCTCTGTGGGCCTCCAGCCTCAATCCACTCTCCCTGCCTCCCGCAGTTGCAGTGCCACACCCGGTCTGATGCTGATGTAGCAGTTCCAGACACAAAAATAGATTTTTTGGACTTTGTCTTGTGCCGTTGCTAATGGCAACTGGCCCAGTAGCGAATGGCAAAATCCCGGATGAGCCCCCAAATGTAGCAAGGTTTCCAGGCCCATGGCCTGATGTGGGTCTGCCTTTAGTACCGGTACTTTCCCCAGCCCATGGGAGCTGTGACCCTGGGTGTGACAACTGAAGCAACAACAACTCCGGCATCTTTGTTTGTGGTTTTTATTGTTGCAGTAGGGGATGGGAGAAGGGAATGAGTAGGATACTCCTTGAGGCTTAACTATACACAATTGGGACTTTATCCTTGAAAAGTGCCCGTTGGCGCTTCCTTGACGCCAGCCGGCGCCTGCCAACGCTCACTAACGCTGAGAATAACTTGATGAACACAGAAGTGCTTAATCCTCGACTGCTAGTCCAGAAGATCCAGGGCTGAATACTCTAGAACTGTTTAGCTAATTAGCTGTGTAAGTCACTGAATACTGTCCTCCGCTTTGGCTAGCTTGAGGTAGTATGAAGTAGAACTCTGTAGAACTGTGTTAGCAACTGACACACACTCTGTACTATTCAGGGCCCAAATGTAGGTACCCCCTTGGACTTGAACTCTTCAGGGTTCACTGACTATGTACCCCCTCTGTAACTTCAGGGTCCTCTACCTAGGCACCCCTTTACAGCTAGCTGATGACTGGATCCCAGAATCTCTTCCGAAGTGGTCCCCTCTGACACTAGGCAGACCCCCAGGGGCAATCCTCAGTACTCACGACCTGTGTAGGCTTTCCTGGGACTGGACCCCTCTCGCTCTTCGCAGATTCTCGGCACACCGGATCCCCTCAGCTCACTCTGCTCACTCTGGATATTCAGGCGACTCCCCGAACTATCCGCTTCCTCAGACATTAGAAGAGAGACAGCCGCACTCTCCCTCCTGGGACTCTGCTCCCGCCAAAGACACCCTGTCACACACTCCCAGAATCCTTTGCAGCCTGGGCTTCCCATACTGCCCTATGAGAAGCCTCTCACAGGAGCCAGTGGGGATACTTCTCCCCTCAGCAGGCACATCTGGAAGCCCTGACACCCTAGCTAAATAAATCACAGCCCTGCTGTTAGGCAGACAAGGCCTACTATATATTTACCTAGCACCTACCTGTAGGGTGATACATTTGTTTATAGAGCAAAATCTAAAAACCACAGAGGTGATCAAATACCACCAAAAGAAAGCTCTATTTGTGGGGAAAAAAGAACATTGATTGTATTTGAGTACAGCATTGCACAACCGCACAATTGTTAGTTAAAGTAACGCAGTGCAGAGTAAAAAAAAAATGGCCTGGTCATTAAGGGGGTAAAACCTTCCTGAGCTGATGTGGTGAATAATGTGTAGGCCAGTTCTTAACCCAATTTTAGTAGTTTCTGCCATCTCCTTAGATGTTTTCTTTGCTTGATGCATGCCAATGATTTGACTCTTCTCAAACAGACTATCATCTTTTCCACAACCACGGGATGTGTCTTTCGACATGGTTGTTTAAGAAATGAGAAGCTACTCATTGCATCAGTTGGGGTTAAATAACTTATTGCCAGCTGAAAGATAATCACCCATGCAGTACCTATCCAATAGGAGGCTTACCTATTTGCTTAGTTAATTCCAGGTGGCGACATTTTTTTTTGGCCAGGCAGTGTATAATATATTACTTTTACTTAGGCCTCTTTCACGTGGGCTTTCTGATCAGGTCCGCCTGTCAAACCTGATCAGATGCTCCATGCATTATTATGGAGTGGCGGATATCAGCGGTGACATGTCCGCTGACACCCGCTGCCATCCAATCCGATCCTGTCCGTGAAATCCAGATGGATGGTAACCCTTTTTTCAATCCATTTCGAGGATCAGATCGGATGGGATCAGATGAAAACTGACACGCATCTCCCATAGAGGAGAGCAGGGATATGACAGCTCCGTCTCTGCAAAGGAACCGGAGGCAGAGCTGTCATCCGCCTGCCCAGCGGGGATCGGCGGATCGATCCCCGCTGAGCAAAACAGAGTCCTCCGGGCAGAAAGCCTGTGTGACAGGAGAAGGACCCTTACATATAATAAAGATCTATTGTGAAAAAAAAAAAGGAGCGCAGACCTCTATGAATAATTATTCATCTGTCCCTCCTGCGTGTCCTGAGTGGATGGGCAATCTTCTGGGACCCGAGACGTGTCCCAGAAGATTACAGGGAGGGAGAAGGGGGGGGGGGGGAATTTCCACTTGAGTTGCCTAGGCGGCCTGAGCTGAAGTGGGAGCGGGTACCTGTCAAATCTAGGTACCCGCTCCCCCCCCCCAAAATAAATGACATGCCAAATGTGGCATGTCAGGGGGTCAGGAGGCCTTAAAGTGGAAGTTCCCATTTTTGGGTGGAACACCGCTTTAAGCTCTTTCAGCAGCTGGTTTGATCACTTACTGAGTATGCAGCTTCCTTATCTTTTAATCCTTGCCTATGTGTCCAGTTTATGCTGGTGCCATTATCTCTGCCCCAGGTTTCCTTTCCAGGGTGACTCCATCCTAAAAAAAAAAAAAAATTCACAGTGTACAATGGTACAAGGCAAGGCATATAGCATACCTCCCAACATTTGAACTTCGGAATGAGGGACACTGAAATAGGAACAAAACCTACCTGGCGCAGAGCACGCCACGGCAAACTGTGGGTGTGGCCAATCGCTTAGCAGTGGGAGGGGCTTAAGGGATAGGGTAAACAAAACCCAGACTTCCTAGTACTCATAAAATATGCTTTGATTGCTCAGCCTACCTTAAAGAAGAACTTCATTAAAATAGTCAGAGACTGTGTAGCAACCAGCAACTGTTGAGACAATGAAGACTTTGGTGAGAAGTATATAATGTACAGTATTGTGTATATAGTTCAGGAGAGTGTAATGTACAAAATGCAGGAGACAGGAGTATGTAATTTACAGAGTCATGGGACAGGAGTGTGTAATGTACAGAATGCAGGGGTCGGACTCTGCACCATCCACCCCCCAGCTCTATCCACCACAAATGCTCATCCAAGCTCCATCCACCCCCCCCCCAGCTCTATACACCTCAAATGCCCACCTCAGCCCTATCCAGCCCCCCCAGCTCTATACAGCCCAAATGCCCATCCCAGCTCCATCCACACCCCCCCAGCTCTATATACCCCAAATTCCCACCCCAGCTCCATCCACCCCCCAGCTCTATACACCCCAAATGCCCATCCCAGCTCCATCCACCCCCCCAGCTCTATACACCCCAAATGCCCACCCCAGCTCCATTCACCCCCCCACCAGCTCTATCCACCCCAAATGCCCACCCCAGCTCCATCCACCCCCCCAGCTCTATACAACCCAAAATGCCCACCACAGCTCCATCCACACCCCCCCCAGCTCTATATACCCCAAATTCCCACCCCAGCTCCATCCACCCCCAGCTCTATACACCCCAAATGCCCATCCCAGCTCCATCCACCCCCCCAGCTCTATACACCCCAAATGCCCACCCCAGCTCCATTCACCCCCCCCCCACCAGCTCTATCCACCCCAAATGCCCACCCCAGCTCCATCCACCCCCCCAGCTCTATACAACCCAAAATGCCCACCACAGCTCCATCCACCCCCTCACCAGCTCTATACACCCCAAATGCCCACCCTAGCTCCATACACCCCCTAGCTCCATCCCTCCCCCAGCTCCATCCACCCCCCCAGCTACATCCCCCCCCCCCCTCAGCTACATTCACCCCCTTCCCAGCCTCCCATCCCAGCTCTATCCATCCCAAACACCCACCCTAGCTCCATATACCCCAAATGCCCAACAAAGCTCCATGTACCCCCCAGTTCCATACACACCAAATGCCCACCCCAGCTCCCTACACCCCCCCAGCTCTACCCCCCCAGCTCCATCCACCCCAATTGCCCACCCCAGCTCCATACATCCCTCCCCAAGCTCCATCCACCCCCCCTCAGCTACATTCACCCCCTTACCAGCCTCCTGTCCCAGCTCTATCCATCCCAAACACCCTGCCCAGCTCCATATACCCCAAATGCCCAACAAAGATCCAGCTACCCCCCAGTTCCATACACCACAAATGCCCACCCCAGCTCCATCCACCCCCCCTAGCTACATCCCTCCCCTAGCTCCATCCATCCCCCCAGCTTCATACACCCCAAATGCCCACCCCAGCTCCATACACCCCTCCCCTAGCTACATCCCTCCCTTAGCTCCATTCACCCCCTTCCCAACCTCCCATCCCAGCTCTATCCATCCCAAACACCCACCCCATCTCCATATACCCAACAAAGCTCCATCTACCCCCAGCTCCATACACCCCCCCCCCAAGCTCCATCCACCCCAAATGCCCACCCCAGCTCCATACACCCCCCCCCCCCGGCTAAATCCCTCCCCCAGGTCCATCCATCCCCCCAGTTACATCCACCCCAGCTCCATACAACCCCCCCGGCTAAATCCCTCCCCCAGGTCCATCCATCCCCCACGTCCATCCATCCCCCCCAGCTACATCCATCCCAGCTCCATACAACCCCCCCCCCCTCGGCTAAATCCCTCCCCAGGTCCATCCATCCCCCCAGGTCCATCCATCCCCCGCAGCTACATTCACCCCAGCTCCATACAAGTCCGCCCCGGCTAAATCCCTCCCCCAGGTCCATCCATCCCCCAGGTCCATCCATCCCCCCCAGGTCCATACAACCCCCCTGGCTAAATCCCTCCCCCAGGTCCATCCATCCCCCCAGGTCCATCCCCCAGGTCCATCCATCCCCCCAGGTCCATCCATCCCTCCAGCTCCATACAACCCCCCCCACTAAATCCCTCCCCCTGGTCCATCCATCCCCCCAGGTCCAGCCACCCTAGCTCCATACAACCCCCCCCCTGGCTAAATCCCTCCCCCAGGTCCATCCATCCCCCCCAGCTACATCCACCACAGCTCCATACAACCCCCCCGGCTAAATCCCTCCCCCAGGTCCATCCATCCTCCCCTAGCTACATTCACCCTCTTCCCATGCTTGAAATGTCAGACCTCAGATAAGAGGACCGTTGTGGCAGCTCGCTTCCCGGCTCCTCCTCTGTGTACAGGAAAACACAGGAAGGAGGAGGGGTGAGCTCAGTGCATTCCGCTCTCTCTCTCTCTCTCTGCATGTTACAGGCAGCTGAGAAGAGAGAGCGGCTGCTATATTGCTCATGGCGGTGCGGGAACCAAGCCGCACCGCCATTCCGGGACTCAGCCCTGATTCCCCGGGACACGGACCATTTTCCGGGACAATCTCGGCGAATCAGGGACGGTTGGGGGGTATGATAGTGGTATAAGTTGCTTTAGAGGGAGTAACCGGTCATAATTGAGCACAAGAAAGTACCAGTTTATAAGAGATATTTTTTTTGTTTTACCCTGACAGATTGGATAATTTTTCTGGCTATAAAATGTATGACAAGTACATGCAGATAACATGATGGCACATACCCTGTGAAGCGTTTGCAAAGTCACATCATGCACAGCTATTTAATTATCTCCTCCTGTCTGGATTTGAACTCATTGTTGCACTGCGCAGAGCACGCAATTCTAGCCACTACACCACAGAGCTCAGATATATATATATATATATATATATATATATATACACACACACACGCGAGCCAATTAGTGCAGCCTGAGCCAGCTATAAATAGAGCACATGGCCAAGATGGCTGCTGTGTGCTATATGGCAGAGGGAGAGAAAGAGGAAGTTGTCGGCTCATTATTTTCAGGTAAGGCAAGCTATCTATATCGGTGTTCTGGTCTACCCTTATTGCTTACATAAGTCTGCCCTTTGGCACTTTAAAATGCTCTTGGTGTGCTTCAACTGTCTCTGGGAAATCCACTCCCACCCCCACCTCAGAAACACCACTTGTGTAGTTTAATCCATGTGGCTATCTGATGCGATTTCTCATGTTTGGTCTTTCTTTGCGGCTGCTATTTGGCCTAGGTCGGCTGCCCCACCTCCCCACCAGCAAGAATCCCCCCTAGTCTGCTTTGGTCATTGTCATTTGTCCCCATGTGCATGTGGCTATCTGATGCAATTTCTCATTGGTCTTTCTTTGCAGCTGCTATTTGGCCTAGGTCAGCCGCCCCACCTCCCCACCACCAAGAATCCCACTAGTCTGCTTTGGTAAGTGTAATTTCTCCCCATGTGCATGTGGCTATCTGATGTGATTTCTCATGTATGTTTTTCCTTTTCAGCCTTCCTTTGGCCCACCACCACCACCACAAACACTACTTTGAGTCTGCTTTGGTAAGTGTTGGTTGTCCTCATGTGCATGGTGCATGTTTTTATCTGATGCGATTTCTCATGTATGTTTTTCCTTTTCAGCCCTCCTTTGGCCCACCACAAACCCTACTTTGAGTCTGCTTTGGTAAGTGTTGGTTGTCCCCACGTGCATGTGGTTATCTGATGCGATTTCTCATGTATGTTTTTCCTTTTCAGCCTTCCTTTGGCCAACCACCACCACAAACACTACTTTGAGTCTGCTTTGGTAAGTGTTGGTTGTCCCCATGTGCATGGTGCATGTTTTTATCTGATGCGATTTCTCATGTATGTTTTTCCTTTTCAGCCTTCCTTTGGCCCACCACAAACCCTACTTTGAGTCTGCTTTGGTAAGTGTTGGTTATCCCCATGTGCATGTGGTTATCTGATGCGATTTCTCATGTATGTTTTTCCTTTTCAGCCTTCCTTTGGCCCACCACCACCACCACAAACACTACTTTGTGTCTGCTTTGGTAAGTGTTGGTTGTCCCTATGTGCATGTTTTTATCTGATGCGATTTCTCATGTATGTTTTTCCTTTTCAGCCCTCCTTTGGCCCACCACAAACCCTACTTTGAGTCTGCTTTGGTAAGTGTTGGTTGTCCCCATGTGCATGGTGCATGTGGTTATCTGATGCGATTTCTCATGTATGTTTTTCCTTTTCAGCCTTCCTTTGGCCCACCACAAACCCTACTTTGAGTCTGCTTTGGTAAGTGTTGGTTATCCCCATGTGCATGTGGTTATCTGATGCGATTTCTCATGTATGTTTTTTCCTTTTCAGCCTTTCTTTGGCCCACCACCACCACAGCGGCTTGAAGCTTAATTAGTGGCTAGTTTGGGTAAGTGTCTCTTCTATAATTGTTCTCGACTTGCACTGTAGCCTTTAGAATTCATCAACTTATTGTGTTTTCTCTTTCCTTTGCAGATTGCTGCCTTGGGGAACTTTGCTGCTGCTAGACAGCCAGACTACCTGCCTACCTGGTTCTCCCATGGCCCCACCCCGAGGTAGGAGAAGGGGAGCAGCTAGGACGGCCCAGGTGGGCACGTTGTCTGGCTCGGGTGTGAGGGAGGCTCCAGCTGTTCCCAGAAGGGAGTCCACTCCCTCCAGCCCGGGGGTGGAAGCCGGGGGGGATGTTCCCACACCAAGTGGGCATGCTGCTTCTCCTTCCAACCCTGAAGAGGGCACTTCAAGGAGAAGCAGTGTGTCCACTGTCTCCCGGCTTCCCCATTTCACCCCCAGGCAGAACCGGGTCCTGGTCCAGGCTTACGTGGCACGCTATACGAAGATAGCCGGGACCAGGACCTCCGTCACTAAGAGGAAAAGCCTGTGGGGTGAAATCCGGGATGCCGTAAATGCAGTGGATGGTAGTGTACGCTGCTCCCAGACAAGTATTAACAAGAGGCTCAACCATATCCGTGGGGCCGTCCGGAAAAGGCTGCATTCATGGGCTGCGGAGGGGCTTTATACCCGGGAACACGGTCTTGATCCCGAGCAAGTGCGGTTACTGCCTGAATACCAGCGCATGTTTTTATCGATCATCAGCCCCGATACCATCCTTGGATTGCCTGGAGTTGATACCGATGATTGGCATAGAGGTAAGTAACTAACTTGGATGTTACTTGTGTGTTGTTTTGAAAGTATTAACTAGTACCCTATATGTGACATGAATATACTTTTTGACTTTGTCTGCAACTTTGATTTGCCTCTTTCCCCCCACCCACTATTTGGTCCTCTACAGCAGTAGATTCAGCCCCTCCGCACCCCATGGATTTCGCCGACACGGACAGCCTCACGGCTGGTGACATTGTGTTTGAGCCTCCTCCTGGTAAGTCCAAATTCTTCCTGTGCTAAACAATGTCGAAGACTAGTCTTTTCTTGACAAATGCAAACTCACATTGCTATGTCCTCTTTACAGAAGAACATCATCAGGAGCAGCGAACACCCCCACTGCAGCAAGGCCTGGAGAAAGGTGTTGGTATGTATTGCTAATGTGTATATTGGAATCTTATTGTAAAATGTCATTTTTTGGGAAGTAGTGTTGGCCTTAATATGTATAACCCCCCCCCCAAAAAAAAAAAACAGGAGACCTCCTTGCTGGGTGCCCTATTTTGGATTCAGACCATGTCGCCTTAGCCTTTGCAAGGGTGCCAGCAAGTGTCCTATGAGCCCAGGGAAACAGTTGGGAATGTTTGGCCTCACTGCTTAATTCACAAAGCTAGGATTGAAACTGGCCCCAAATACTTACAGCATAAGGTTACTTCCTAAGCTTTTTAATATTATTTTTTTAAAGAACATCTGGCCCCTTGTGACGGAGCAGCTGGAGCTGGATCAGGAGCTGGCGAGGATTCTGCATCCGATGCTGGGGTATGTGATATAAGTTAAGTTAATAAGCTAAGTTAAGGAAGTGCTTCTTATAAGGACATCCAGCTGTTCTTATGTCTGCTTGGGGTGTTTATGCTGTCTAACTAATCTTTCTTTGTGAATGAAGCTTTGTAAAGATGTTCGTTTTTTTGTTTCTTTTAGGAAGCACAAGGTGCAGCTGAATTGTCACCTCTCCCACCTTGTCCATCTCTGCATGATGTGGCAGACAGGCTGGTTACCCAGCTTGAGATCCGAAATGAGACAAGGAGGCCTGCTGAATCAAGTGAGTTGGCACGGTTGCTGGGGCTCATACAGGAATCTGTAGCAACGTTGGCAAATAATCAGACCCTTCTGATTAATAGCCTGAACGCATTGCAACAGGTTCAACAGGATGTGCGTGACAGCCTGATCATCTTGGCAGATCAGCAGCAACGGGATCGGCAACATGTCGACACTCAGCTGCTGGCCATCCGCCGCCGCCTGTTTGGAGCTCAAGATGCAACATTGTCACAGCCCTCCCAACCAGCACAATTGCCTGCCCCAGCAGGTAGTGTTAGTGGGAGGGCCACGGCAGTGTTGCTCACTGGGCAGCCAGCTGGGGAGGTGACTATTTCTCCTATAGCCACTCCCAGCACTTCACAGTCCCTTCCCAATCTTCCACCCCTCAACCAGCAAGACTCCTTCCCCACCACTTACTCACAACCCACAATCCCATATGTGTATTCATCTGGTTCCACACTCCCCCCTTCAAAACAGCCCCATTCCCTTCACACCTTCCTCTCACCACTCCTCCCCAAACCCTTTCCATTTTTACCCAACGCAGCCCCTCCTAGGTCATCCCTCCCCCATGCCCCACACCTCCAAACAACACCTCGCCTCATCTTCACTTGCCTTGCACCACCACCAGCAGCCCCAGCAGCAGCAGCACCACCAGCCGCCACAGCAGCATGACATGAGAGTGGTACTGCAGACGCTACTCGATAATCCTGAAATGTGGAATGATTTCATGGCGCGTCATCAGCAGGGTTCCTCTGCACCTGCTGAGCCACCACCTTAAGTTTAATTTGATGTGATTTTGTTTTGTTGTTGTTTTTTTTTTTTTTTCTGGAAATGGCCAAAAAACGTCGGGCCCTGTGTTTTTTGTTTGTTTTTTGGGGGGAGGGGGGGGGGTGCTGTATATTTCCCATTTCTGTTTATCATTTGGACCTTAATATTTAATAAATGTAGTTTCCAATTGATTTATTTGAGTTTGATCTCTTGTATTTTGTGAGTGATGTTGGACAAGTAATGGCCCTAGTTAATGTAGGCCTTTCTACAAAGGGGCTTCTCTATTTCCAAACATATGGTTACATTTCTAATTGCTAAACTCAATCTTCACATAATGAAATACTAAAAGGTGTCTTTTTTTTTTTTTTTTCTTCTTTTAATTGAAACAGAATTTAGTTGTTATGGAGAACAGAAACCAAAGCCAACATGCAAATTACAGACCACACCACTCTGAATCTGTTGTGTGTTGTATTTGTTTACTTTTATTCTATGTTGAAAAACACAAAAACTCAGTTTTAAAGAAAATATAAATCTTTTATTATTTATAATGTCTTGAGTTAGAAAATGTAAAAAAATTTTTAGAAAAATTCCACAAAATGTCATTGTAACAAGACACTTTAGAATAAAAAATGTAAAACTGTAAAAAACGTAAAACAAAAAAATTTCAAAAACGGGCAGGATACCGAATAAAGGGGTCCTCGGGGTCGGGATCAACCCCAGCCCTCCGCTCCAAGAGGGCTAGCCTAGTTCCGCACCATCTGAGGTAGCGCATGGCCACCTCAATGGTCATGTGTGTGTGCCCTGGGTAGAAAAAGACAGGTTAATTACCTTGAGGTAAAATTATGAAAACAAGGATTGTAATAAATGTGCATCAATAGAAATGCATTGGAGTAGATTGGCAGGCTTTTCTTGACATTCTGGAGCAAATATGATAGATTGCTGGTCTACATAGTTACACTCAAAAGCTAATCCACAAACATGTTTTGGGCAGCTGTAAGGTGAATTGCATGGTCAACCAGCAACCAACCAGCCAAAAGATATTTCTCTATCGCTCATTGACAGACGTAGTCCTCGGTGATACAGCACCTTCGGGTTATGTTGCCTCCACAGGAGTAGGACTAGACAGGAAATAAAATGCTCTGGCCACACCCTAGGGGCAGTCCCTGAGGGTATATCCTCTCTCTCTGCCACAGCAAATCAGTTTTTTTCTGTCTAGTCAGGAGTAAGGACCTAGATACCTTGCTGGGATCTTCGGTCCTGGCAGGATTTTTTTTTCTTAAAAAGATTTTTTAGACCGCTTTTTTTTCTCCAGTGTTCCTGTGAGATCTTCAAGCAAGAAAGCTGAACTGGGTGAAGGGCTGGATGTTGAGATCCGGTGGTCACCCCAGTTCAGCCTACGAGCGCGTGCAGGCCATAGCTCCGCGCTGGGTCGGCCGCAACATAGTCCCACTGGAGGGACTGACCCTGCGAGTTAAACGTCTCGCTGAAACGCCAAGGACCATGAGTCACGGCATCCGTATTGGTCGACAGCCCTCCCGCCCCGGTGGAGAGGGGTACTGTCAGGAGTTGGTGCCCGCCTGGTTCCGGTATGGTGAGTAGTATGTTCCCCCTTTCCCCTGACGGGTCTTGTGGTGAACGCGGGCCCCTCTCTGTATGGTAAGGATGAGTTCCCCTCTATCCTATAACATGGCACAGATCCCCCTACTTTGAGTGTGATTTTTATGTGCAAAAAGCCAGGAGGCTTGGTTTGGGAGCTGACAATCTAATTGTAAATATGTTAAAAGATTGTAATCAGTGGCAGTATGGGAATCTTACTGTGATAATATAAGTATCCTACCAGTCAGAAGCCACGGACATGTAGACTGCTTTCCAAGTCAAGTCTCCAGCAATAGCAGGCCTTCCGACGGTGTTGTGATGCTCTGCAGTCACGCTGCTATTCGGTACAACCGCCGCCATTGTTTGCTAGATCGCACGAGGCCGCCATTTTGGCGTAGCCTCGTGTCTCCAGCATGGGGGCGGCCATGTTTGAGGTGATCCAAACACCTCGTGGAGCTAGGGGAGGCGCCGGAAGGCGTGCAGAGGGGCGGAGCCGCCTCCTTTCTTCCTGGGCAGCCAGCCAAAAGACTTCCTGTTTGTGAAGACAGCGCTGTAACCTGTTGCAGTGAACTGTGAGCATCAAGTGGTGAGCCTGGGGGTCTATCTCTCTCTCTCTCGATCGATGGGGATCCCTAGCAGGTAACACTGAGGGGCTTTTGTGGCGCTGGGGGTTTGGAAAAAAAAAAAAAAAAAAGTTTTTTATTTAAGTTTGGATTGTATTTTCCGGGTAGTTACTGGAATAATCATGGACCCTGCCACACAAGTACCCCCACCTGTTTCCCTCGAGGGGGCCACGGGACCCGCCGGTGCACAGAGTATGGATGCATTTACAGCAGTTTTGGAGTCTATGGTGGCTCGGGTGGAGGCGGCCTGTCAGGGACGGGGGTCAAGAAAGCGACCCCCGCCTACCCCTATATTATCTGACACCTCTGACTCCGATTCAGTCACTGCAGCTGCAGGTCCCTCTGCAAGGGCTGTTATCTCAGGTAAAGCTCCCTCAGACAGTGAGGAGGACGTTCATTCTTCCGCCATAATTCAGGAAGAAGCATTGGTGGACGCACTAGTTGTGGCGGTGCGGGAAACCTTAAGACTTGAGGTTTTACCGGCAGAGGCAACTGAAACAGATTCCCTTTGGTACTAACAAGCCCATCAAAACGGTGAAGGTTTTTCCTGTACCCAAGTGTTTTGGTAATAAAATTAAAGGAGAATGGGAACATTCTAAGCGTACCTTTACTATTTCCAAGCGTATTGCTAGACGCTATCCGTTTGAGGAATCCCTCATTAAGAAATGGACGGTACCACCAGTGGTGGATCCACCTATTTCCAGGCTGAATAAAGCCACGGTTATCCCAGTGGAGGACACTTCGTCCTTTAAGGATCCGGTGGATCGAAAGATGGAAGCAGAGTCCCGCACTATCTTCTCCCTGATAGGGTCAGCATTTAGACCAGTGATATTGGTCTAGTTTCCCAGACACTAACGGAATGGGCGAGATTGGTACGCCAAGACCTAAGGGGAAAAGATATCCCCCAGGGAACATCTGATTTGATGGAACAGATTATACAAGGGCTACAGTTTGTCTGTGACGCAGCCTTGGATGCTACCCCCCCTATTAGGGCATGCATCTATGTCAGCGGTAATCCTCAGACGTGTGCTGTGGTTAAAATGCTGGTCAGCTGACCTAGGTTCCAAAAAGACCTTGACGAATCTCCCCTTTCAGGGGAATTGCCTATTTGGGGCCACCCTAGATGAAATTATTAAGGATGCCACTGGGGGCAAGAGCACTTTCTTGCCACAGGCTGCTAAAGCTAAGGGACCTCGCAACAAGCGAGGACCTTTCTTTACCGCCCATAAAGGGTTCGCACCCCCGGCTGGAACAAGCGGGAAAGGCAAGACTCCTCCAGGAGGGTTCAAGAAAGGCTGGTCGGACAAACAGAGGACCGACTCAGCCAAACCCGAAGCAAAGGATTACACAGCCTGAAGGTGCGCCCCCACCCGGGTTGAGGGTGGGGGGACGTTTTCACCGGTATTCAGGACATTAGATCGAGCATCGACTACTACTACCGGTGCGATTCTTCCCTTCCAACATTTAAGTACTACAGGGAGCGGTAGTCACCGTTCCCTGAATAGATCTTTTCCTTTACCTTTTCCTAAGATTAGTCTCAATTCCCCACAGGAATCGGATCTGGTTGACCAGACAGACCAAGAAGCCTCTAGCCGGGTGACTTCGGTCCTGAGATTCAACCAGGAGAGATCACCGTTCCTGATAGGAATCAGGTGTCGGATAAATGTGTGGGAACAGAAAACGACCAGACTTTGTCGGATGGTCGGGGCCAGATAGCTCTAGGGACGCCTGGTTCAAATCCCGTCAGTGCCAGTGGTCCTAGGAATTCTAGGCTGGCCTCGTCAAGCCGGCCTGGCCGACTTGGACTTGCTAGTCGCGGACGTTCCGTGGGAACTGCGTCTCAGGGAGTATCTGCGGTCTCGAGGACCAATCTACCATTGTGCTTTACAGTCGCTGGTTTTAATGGCCTGGCCATTGAGACCCAAGTACTGAAGGACAGAGGGTTGTCAGCTTCAGTCATTCCTACCCTTATTAAAGCAAGGAAAGCGACTTCCAGCAAGGTCTATTATCACACATGGAAGACTTATATCGCGTGGTGCGAATCTTTAGGATTTCCTCCATGTACCTATTCGGTGACTCGAATATTGGCCTTTTTGCAAAAAGGGGTTGAGCAGAAGCTAGCCTTGAGCACCATCAAGGGTCAAGTTTCAGCATTAGCAATCTTCTTTCAGAAACCTTTAGCTACCAAGTCCTTGGTGTGGAATTTCATCCAGGGGGTGCGGCACCTGGCTCCACCAGTCCGCGCGCCCTTACCGCCCTGGGATCTTAATTTGGTTTTGTCGGTTCTACAGAAACCTCCTTTTGAAAACATCAGGGAGATTCCCTTGCTTACTTTATCCCAGAAGGTGGCCTTCTTGGTGGCTATCACTTCTGCATGCAGGGTGTCAGAACTGGCTGCATTATCATGCCAGTCCCCATATTTAGTGGTTCATAGGGATAAGGTAGTACTCCATCCTAAGCCATCCTTTCTTCCTAAGGTGGTTTCAGATTTTCATCTGAATGAAGATATTGTACTACCTTCCTTGTGTCCTCAGCCCAATCATCATCGGGAACATGCGTTGCATTCCTTGGATGTGGTTCGGGCAATCAGGGTATACCTGAAGGCTATGGAATCGTTCCGTAAGACGGATTCACTTTTTGTGATCACGGATGGCCCCAGAAAGGGGTTGCCTGCATCTGCCGCGACTATTGCCAAATGGATTAGACAGACGGTGGTACAGGCTTATTCTATTAAGGGTCAGAGTCCTCCGTTCCCTGTTAGGGCGCACTCCACTCGAGCGCTCAGTACTTCCTGGGCCTTCCGCCATCAGGCGTCAGTGGTCCAGGTATGTAAGGCGGCCACCTGGTCGTCGGTACATACCTTTACAAAATTTTATAAAATTGATGTCATGGCATCGGCGGATGCCTCATTTGGCCGCAAGGTTTTGCAGGCCGCAATTTGAGGAGACCGGTGGTCTACCTCGAGGGTTTTTTTCTGTTTGAAAATTTTTTTGTTGAGTCTCATCATTAAGGATGAGCATTGTAAACTTCTAGTTGGCACCGGTTGGGCCTTCTAGATTTGGATTTGATTTCCATTTTCCCACCCCTCATTTGTGATACTGCTCTGGGACGTCCCGAAGGTGCTGTATCACCGAGGACTACGTCTGTCAATGAGCGATAGAGAAAAATGGATTTTTGTAAAATCTTACCGTAAAATCCTTTTCTCTTAGCTCATTGACAGACGTAGTACCTGCCCCTCTGTTTTTAAGTTGGGTTGGGTTAAATTCTCTAAACACTGCTTTTGTGACATAACTGATTTGCTGTGGCAGAGAGACAGAGGATATACCCTCAGGGACTGCCCCTAGGGTGTGGCCAGAGCATTTTATTTCCTGTCTAGTCCTACTCCTGTGCAGGCAACATAACCCGAAGGTGCTGTATCACCGAGGACTACGTCTGTCAATGAGCTAAGAGAAAAGGATTTTACAGTAAGATTTTACAAAAATCCATTTTTTTCACTTCAACCTCTTTGGATATACTGTAGCTTGTTTGGGACTGCTATTCAATTGCGTACACACAGGAACAGAGCTTCCCTATTGTGCTGATGGTTTGAGTAATCACACCTTTGGGAAGGGAGGAGACCTAGCTCCTAGCAAGCATGGGTGTGCTCTTTCATCTCTTAGCATTGAAGCCAGAAGATGGTAGAGATTACAGTGGAGGAAGCACTTTGTTGGTGTAACAGATACATCCTAGGTGATACAGCTTTAAGAGGACCTAAACCTTGAACTAAAACTTCCATGGCAAAGTGTTTGAAAGGTTACTCAAGATGGCTTGGAATGTTAGTAGCAGTTCCACCAAAGCAATGTAAAAGGCTTTCCATGTCAACCAAACCAAACATTTGGAACGATGTAAGGTGTTGTGTTCAATTGCTTCCCAGGATACCTGTGCACACATCTCTTTATCACCATCAGAATTTTGGATTGAGTTCTCGTTCTCTCTCCCTCTTACTGTCTATAGATCGAAACAGACACATTGTAGAGACTCACCCCTTGGAAGACAAATGGTGCCAGGGGTTGAGCCCTCTCCTCCCCAGACACGCTTTGGTCCAGCACAACTGTGTTAAGAGAGAGTAAAAAGGAATTTACTCACACAAAATGTGGGTTAGGCAGTCAGGAAAAAGCTCTAAAACCCACTCCTTCCCTCCTCCACACTCCCCTGAAAGGGTGCTTTTTGAACATTTTCAGTGGTGAGGCTGATTTCTACACTGCAAGCTTCATGCTTCTGGGTGAAGCTTATAGCCTTAAAGATAAGTACTCCATGCTTTTGTGCTGAATGTGTTTCTCAGATGTTGTTTCTGCCTCAGCCCTGCCTGTTCAAAGTGTTGGGATTATCTCCTTTTTTTTTTTTTTTGATGCCTGGGGAAAAAAGATTCAGGTTATTCTTACCCACTGTTGCCTATTTAGTGGTTTGGACCAGAGCAGTTCTGATCCTCCTCTTAACATGGTCCCTCTAGGCACCTCCCTTCTGTTGATTGTCCCCTCACAGCAGGCAGCTTGCTATGGAGGCGCCTGAGATGAAGCCAAGTGCCCTGTGTCTGTTCAGGCACTAGGCTGTGAGCCAGCCTGGCCCCCCTCTCTTCCGGTAGTCTCAATGATTTGAACTGACAGCAGCAGGAGGCAATATTGGCATGCTGCCTTCTCAGCTAAGGAGGAAGGGGAGTTAGGACCAGACAAGTGTCTCATGCTAAATTTGTGGAATAAGAAAGGGCCCTGGTAAGTATAAGGGGGCAGATGCACACCAAAGACTTGGAATCCTAATGCCTAGAATGCATTCACATAAAGAACCTCCTGCCTTTACAACTACTTTAAGCCTGATCTGGACCATACACATTTTGCATTTCTACACTAACAAAGTAGACATTACAGCAAAAGCACACATTACTTACCCTCAACAATTTGGCTTTGGGCCTCCGACCCGGATGGCCTTTGGTCAGCAGAAGCTGCCCAAAAAACATACCAAAATGTGAACTCCAATTTGTGACTTTCCAGAGGGTTGAGCATTTTTTTACTTTTTGGAAAACACACACAATGTTCAAGCCAGCCACATTTTTAATGTTCAAAATATCAGGACAAGATTAAATTAACATGGCCCCACAGAAAATAGAATTATAAACCACGCCATGTCCTTTTGTAGGGAAAATAACACAAAATTAGAGGGTGGCCTCAGAAAGCAACAAAAAACTAAAATGTCCAGTAATGCTCCCCAATACCACCTTCCAAACATGAAAGTTAAGCACTAGTCTTTCCACGCTGACAGTGTTGTGCAAAATTAGCTTTCAAATATTGGTCAGTCCTAGAAGATCTGCCAAAAAAAAAGATGGTAAGTCTTACATTGACGCTCATGGTATATTCTCCATCTTCGACCTTCCCAATCCTCCATGTCAAAATCCAAATCAACCTTCCTGTCACAGGTAGCTAAACTGCACTTGATTTGCCTACAACTTAGATTAGCACATATACACATCACCCTAGCACACACAATACATGTGAGAATCCTATTCAATGCACTTACAGTGTGGTTCAGGGGAGGCGGCTGACAGTGCCAGAGGATGATACTCCTCCCCCCTGCACGGGGTGACGACGTGGCAGATCCTAGAAACACAAAGACAAGAATACAATCATTTAACAGCTATTTTCAAAAGGGATGCAGAAAGTAGTATCTAAACATTGAAGATAGTAGTTACAGTGGACTGGGTAAACAGCGGCCCCTCTTCCCCTGTCCTCCACAACAAACATCATCAATGTCTGCTGCTACATAACCCCAAACAAAGAAAAATATATACATTCCATCCCTTACAATTACAAGGACCCATTGAATACACAAACACATGTAGAGAACTTACCTTCCATTTGAGGGCAGCTGTCCTCCTCCTCTTCAATCTTCTCTGCTGCTGCATCATGACCTCCACCCTCCTCCTCATGGGCCACATGGCCCTTGCCCTGGGCCGCATTGCTGGTGCCCACCTCCTGCTCCTCACCTCTCGCTGAAGCTACATCAACCACAAAAGAGGAAAAAAAGAGACCCAAAAATGCATTCCTCAAAGTTCCACAAAACACCAGCACAGCCACATTACTTACAGTGGGTCTGAGAAGGCTGAGCCTCCAGCTCCTCGTCGCATGTTTCTAAAAAGAAAAACATCACAAGTTACACACTATTTGAGGACACAAATAGGCACCAACCTCTCAACATGCTAGTACAATACTCAATGCCCCATACAATTCTGTACATACAAGAGCAAGGACATCAATGAGCTGCATTGACCATGTTTAGAAACAGGAGGTCACCAACCATTCCCAATGGGTCACACCCCCCCCCCCCCCAATAATCATGTGTTCACTATGCAGTCACATTAGTCAGACCAAGCGGATCAGAAAGCTTGTTAATATTTAATTGATTTTCCACATTGCCCAGGGAAAGTTATTTTTTTTTTTTTAAATAGCAAATGCTACCTGGCAAAATCTCAACACTTTTACAGTACCATACAAATCAGAGAAATTCAAAACATTGCTGATACACCTCCACTCCTGAGTAGTTGGCTGTTACCATCTTGATCCAAAACAGTTCAGACTGAAGTGTTAGGTAACTAAAGCCCCGTACACACGTACTGATCGTCGGTCGAACGATCGGCTGTCTTTTGTCCAGGGCTGTCGTGTCTGTTGAAAACTGCAAAAGACTGCACACGAATTTTGTCGGCCAACAACAGCCGACTGCAGAAGTGATGTCATGTGATGGGTAACTTTCCTTGTCTTTTTTTCTTTTCTGAGTGTAGCGGTGTTTAATATGCCTGAAAGATGATTGTTTGACATTTGAGAGGAACTCGGCTCCATCTAGTGGCCAAAACGACACACTGCAGCTACTATGGAATTTCTTGTGATGTGATTTTCCTTTCAGGAAGTTGAGAGACTTCATCATCCATAGTGCTCTTGGACTACCAGGATGCACTGCTTCACCGCACAGCCTTCTGGGGGAAGCTTTATAAAGGAAGGGAGGAGCCAGGCTCAGTCTCTTGGGAAAGACACAGTGAGACAAGCAGGATGCCAGTGCTGTGGGCTGATGCTGTATGCTAGGCCGAAACTCCTGGGCCTTAAGTGACTAAGTTGCAGTGTTTCATCTCCAGTAGAGGATCCCTCCTGGAGGTCCCATCGATGTTCTACAGAGACCAGACTCATCCACCCCAAATACCTAGCGCGGCTGGTGACAGAGGCCGGAGACTGAGACAGCAGCGGAGGCTTCCTGGGAGACAGTCCTGTTGGTGAGAGGGCACCTGCCCAAAAACTGACTCTATCTATCAAAGAAGTAACTTTAGTCAGGATTAGCCTTAGAGTAGTAGAAGGCAATATACCAGGTGGCCCAGTACATCTCTCACAGAAGTTTTACCGGCAATCCTGCACAGACAACCCGCGGTGATTACTAACTGTTTGCTGCCATTCTCTCTATTGATCACCCATCCTCAATGTGGATTACAAATTGCGAGTGCACCAACGTTGCTAGCGAAGATATAGAGAAGAAACAGCGGACTCAGATAGGTCTGACATTCTGATACTGTGTCTAACTGAATGCTGAGCCTTATCTCCAAAAGTATAATAGTGATTAAGATGGTGGTCCTATAGGCTCTGAGACACTTCCTGAAACAATTAATGTGCCCTTGAGGAGTGATATCACAGTATTTATCTTATCTTTGATTAATTAATTAGTATATCCTTTTACAAAGTCATATTTTACTGTATCGAAACTGTTTATTTGATTTACAGTAAATAACTTTCCTGTTTAAAAGCAAGCTTGTGTGTGGTCACCTTGTATTACCCAGAAGGACTGCAGCTGGAAAGAGGTAACAGGTCATTATTATTTATTGAAGTGTTATATTCCAATCTGTGTAGCCATTTGGTATTCCAGTCCTATTCTGGGTCAGTTGTGCCTAGGGAGGGTTCGAGCCAATTCTGTGGGTTGTTAGGCAGGACGTAGACCCAATAATCTAATCAGCAGCTCCTGCGGGGGTGGTGCTACACGTGGGGGCTCGTCCGGGATCATCTACAGTCCTGCAACACAACCCTCTCAGCCACAGAATCCCCCTCAACGCAGAAATGGATCCTACCGCTGCAGCCGAGTGGTGCAGGGAAGAGAATGTCGTAGTGGAAAATGGCCTGGTGGTTGAAATCAAGGGAGAGGTCTGGACTGAGGAAAAACTCCTCCCAGTTTTAAGGGCACTGTCCACAGACAGGAAATTCTGGGTGACTGACATAAAGACAGACACCACCGTTCCACACACGTATGCATTGTGTGAGTGGAGGAAGGGGGTCCCTGATTACTTTAAGGGAACCAGTGTAAAGACTACTGACCAAACAGAACTTTTCTTAATACATCCAGAAGTCCTTACTGAAGGTCCCTCATCCACCACTCCTGGGGTCTCCAGCAAAGAAAAAGGTGTCCAAGAAGGGAGTCCAGAGTCACCACCTTTGTCTACCTTTAGCTCAGAATTGTGTGCTGTTCTCGGGGAAATCGTAGCAAAATGTAGTAAGGACTCCCCAAACTATCTGATGACTGAATATAGGAAGCTCAGGACATTCTCTGGGAAACAGCCTGTGCCTTCGACAGAAGATGGGTTTGAAGAGTGGTTAGATACCGCCACTCAGGCTTTGGAAGAGTGGGAGGTACCAGAACAGCACAAGAAACAGAGAATCACAGAAAGTTTAAAGGGACCTGCACTAGAGGCCGTACGTAATCTCAAGCTAAGCAAAAAGAACTGTACTGCACAAGATTATCTAGACATTCTACAAGATGTATTTGGTCGGACGGAGAACGTGGCTGAACTTCTTTACCAGTTAGACCACTGTTACCAAGAAGAGGAAGAGAAGTTGTCCGAATTTATTAGACGCCTAGATAAGATCATCCACCAGATCTTGTTAAAGAAAGGGATAGACCCCCGGAAGGTAGATGAGACTCGTGCACGGCAGGTGCTGAGAGGGGCTCAACCCTTAGATCCCATTGCCATACTGTTGCGAACTCGCCAAGATGGTGGCTTTCTGGAATACCCTGACCTGATCCGAATGGTCAGAGAAGAAGAGGTCATGTTGGACAAGAAAAGGAAGAGTCGGCAGTTTGACTCAACTGCTCGTGTCAGAGTGATAAGTGCAAAAGAAAGTGACTCGCAAGTTGAACTCCTAAAGACCCAGGTGTCCCAGTTGATAGAAATGGTGTCCATCCTGACTAGTCAGGCATCTACTCTACCTGATGGGAACGTGTCAGAGAAGCCGGATAAACCTTCTAACCTTAGAGTAGACCCGGAACCGAGACCTAGGAGATCGCTAACTTGTTTCAACTGTGGGGGAGTAGGACATGTTAGAGGAGTATGTCCCAGCCCAGGAAATGTCGCCTCAGAACCTCGCAAGCCAGCGGAAAAACTTCAGAGGGCACCCGTGAAGGAGTCGACCGGGTGCCCGCCAGTTTCAAGGGAATCCAAGAGACTCAATGATTCAGGGAATCTGAGTCAGGGAGTCAGATCCAGGTACAACGCCCCTAGTTCTATACTCCAGGCTACTGAGAGAAGGAAAATCAATGCACACTGGGCCCAGAGGGGACTGAAGTCCAGAAGAAAAAAAAAGAAAAGAGCCTGGGTGCAGAGAACTGAATCAGACAACAAGGCCACTTCAAGAGAATTCCCAACTAACTTGGTCGGGCCTTCCCCTGTAGTCTCTGTCCAGGTAGAAGGAATTTACACAAGAGCCCTCCTTGACACTGGGGCCCAAGTGACTCTTCTGTATAGAGACTTCTATGATAAACACCTTACCCATCTACCTCTGCAGAAGTTGGAAGATCTGGAGATATGGGGTATCGGGACTCAAAGTTTTCCCTATGACGGGTATCTGCCAATCAAGTTGACCTTTGACCCATCAGTGGCTGGTGAAGCTGAAACCTTCGACACCCTAGCGGTGGTCTGTCCTCGTCCGCCAGGGGCCAACAAAAGCTCTCTCATCGTAGGGACCAACACTGACCTAGTAAGGCGCCTCCTGACACAACTGGTCCAGGGACAGGATGCTCCAGCGCCAAGGATTCACCCCATGCTACGGCAGGCCTATCAACGATTAGTATTGGAGCAAGAGACTCCTGCAGAAGGAGTTGGAAGACTCTGGAAGTTGGACAGAACGGAAAAGGTCTTGCAGCCAGGAGAGGTGGCTTGTCTGAAAGCTTCCGTTAAACTCACATGGAAACAGCCGGGCCCTTTTATCATCTTTGAATCAGGTCCACAGGAAGAGGAGAGAGGGATAGAAGTAATCCCTGAAGTGATCCCTTTGAAGGTGTTACAGAAAAACCATGGAAGGGTTTTAGTGAGTGTCAGAAACACCTCTACTACACCGGTGAAGGTACCGGCCAGAGTGCTGTTGGGCCAAGTTAACCCGGCTACCCCAGTTGTCCCATCTGATCTTAAAGAGGAGGAAAGGGGTGAAGATGTTATAGAAGAGCTCTGCTCTGGAAACGCTGCCCTCCCACCAGAATGGGTGAAGAGGGCCAAGGCACAACTTGCTCGATGGCGAGGAATATTTTCTAGGGATGAGTTCGACGTGGGATGCGCCAGGAGTGCCACTCATAAGATCCGCCTGAGTGAGGACAAACCTTTCCGAGAAAGAGTCCGGCGAGTTCCCTTAGGTGACTTAGAAGATCTACGTCAGCAGCTGGCGGAACTCAAGAAGACTGGGGTTATTCGAGAATCCAGGAGCCCATATGCTTCTCCGATAGTGGTAGTCCGGAAGAAAAACGGATCTCTGAGGCTTTGTATCGACTACCGAACCCTGAACAGAAGAACCATCCCAGACCAGTATACCACTCCTCGAATCGAAGACGCCCTACAGAGCCTGTCAGGGGCGAAGTGGTTCAGTGTGATGGACTTAAAGAGTGGGTATTATCAGATCCCCATGCACCCTGAAGATCGGGAGAAGACAGCCTTCATCACCCCTGTGGGGTTCTTTGAGTTCAATCGCATGCCTCAGGGGTTGTCAGGGGCCCCTGCTACCTTCCAAAGGCTGATGGAAAGGACCGTTGGAGATATGAATTTGATAGAGGTACTGGTATACTTGGATGATGTTATCGTGTTTGGCAGAACTTTGGAAGAACACGAGGAGAGGTTGGAAAAGGTCCTGAAGAGGCTACATGAAGAAGGCCTGAAACTTTCTCCTGAGAAGTGCCAATTCTATCAGTCCTCGGTCCATTACCTGGGCCACATCGTGTCTGAAGAAGGGGTGGCCACCGACCCGGACAAGCTGGATGCTGTCGCCTCCTGGCCGAGACCTACAAATGTGACCGAACTTCGGTCGTTCCTGGGTTTTTGCTCCTATTACAGGAGGTTTGTAGAGGGGTTCGCCAAGATTGCCCGACCCCTCAATGAGTTACTAAAGAACGAAGAAGATGACGTTCCTGAACTGGTCAAGCCAATGAAGTCCACCATGGGACCCCGGAAGGCCAAGGAGTCCATCCAGGATCAGTGGACCCCAGAATGTGAAGGGGCTTTCATTCAGTTGAAAAAGAATCTAACCACTGCCCCTGTGTTGGCCTACGCAGACCCCACGAAACCATATGAACTACATGTCGATGCCAGCCGAGATGGGCTGGGTGGGGTACTCTACCAGGAACATGAGGGCCACCTGCGACCCGTAGCCTACGTGAGCAGGAGTCTACTACCTGCTGAAAGGAATTATCCTACCCACAAACTTGAATTCTTGGCCTTGAAGTGGGCAGTGGTTGACAAATTGAAAGATTACCTGTACGGAGCTGAATTCATTGTCAAGACGGATAATAATCCCCTTACCTATCTGTTGACTACAGCCAAGCTGGATGCCACAGGACACAGATGGTTGGCTGCCCTCTCTACCTTCAACTTCAGCCTGAAGTATCGGCCAGGAATCGGGAACAGGGATGCAGATGCCCTATCCAGAAGGTTGCATGCACCACACGAACCTGATGAAGAATGGACCCATTTGGCTCCAGAAGGGGTGCGTGCCCTATATCAGGGAACTGAACTTCGATCCAGAGGAGGATCAAGAGCCGAAGAGATTGGGGTTTCGGCTGTCGGAGTACCCAAATACTATTGCAGGGTGACCCAGGTTGAAGGGGAAGATTTACCCCGGCTGTCCAAAAGGGACTTGAGGAAGGAGCAGCTGGAAGACCCTCTGGGAAAACTTCTTTTGGAAGCCTTGGAGATCCAGCGCCCTGAGTTGCTTCTCACCGACTCTCCTCAGGGGGCCCGTCTGTTGCATAGAGAGTGGACCCGGTTACAGATCCGAGAAGGGGTGGCCTACCGAAGAGGCCCATCTGAAGATCTGGAGGAGAAGTGGCAACTGTTCTTACCAGCTAAATACAGGGAGAGAGTTCTGGCTGCTCTTCATGATAATCATGGCCATCTGGGACCTGAAAGAACTTTTCAGCTTGTCAGAGACAGGTTCTACTGGCCCTGTATGAGGGCCGAAGTTGAAGGATACTGTCATTCTTGTGTCCGATGTATACAAAGGAAGACTCTGCCACGTCAAGCAGCCCCAATGGGCCATCTGCAAAGCCAGGGACCCATGGAACTGGTGTGCATTGATTTCCTTTGCCTAGAGCCTGATCTGAGTGGCCAAGGGAATGTCCTTGTGGTAACAGACCATTTTACCAGATACGCCCAAGCATTCCCAACAAGGGATCAGAAGGCCTCTACAGTAGCCAAAGTTCTTGTAGAAAAGTTCTTTGTACACTATGGGTTACCACAACGCCTCCATTCAGATCAGGGAAGAGACTTTGAAAGCAGACTGATCAAGAGACTGTTAGATCTGTTAGGCATCCAAAAGACTAGAACTACTCCCTACCATCCACAAGGGGATCCCCAGCCAGAAAGATTTAACAGGACTCTTTTGGACATGTTGGGGACTTTGAGCTCAGAGAAAAAACAGCATTGGGGCAAACATGTAGCTGCCATTGTGCATGCCTACAACAGTACTGTCAGTGATGCTACTGGATATTCCCCTTATCGTCTAATGTTTGGACGAGAGGCTCGATTGCCAGTGGATTTGGCCTTTGGCATCTCGCCCGATCACACCTCTTCAGCATCGCACAAGGGATATGTGGACCGACTGCGGAAGAGTCTGAAATCGGCCTATGATAAAGCTCAGGCCACATCTGATCAACGTGGACTGAGGAATAAAAGGAATTTCGACTTAAAAGTTCGGATCCAAGACTTGCAACCAGGGGACAGGGTATTGTTGAGGAACTTGGGTGTCCCGGGAAAACACAAGTTGGCAGACCGCTGGAAGTCCCAGCCTTATGTTATCTGCAAGCAACTACCAAACCTCCCTGTGTATCAAATTCGGCCTGAAGGAAGTGTGGGTCCATTGAAGACTTGGCATAGGAACCATTTACTGCCTCTCTCTGAAGCAGTTCGCATGCCTCCTGTCGTAGATTCGCCAGAGACCCCTTCGACCTCTCGCCTGTCCAGACCAGTCACCAGATCTCAGTCGACACTCCCAGATGTGAGGGGAGGAAATTCTCCATCTGAAGATCTGGAAGATGAAGAGGAGGTACCTGACTGGATGTGGTCGTCTCAGTTACCAGAACCCACACCTGCCTCCCTGTCTTCATCCGAATTGGCTGACAGAGGAACCCTTCGGGCGGAAGCCCCCGAATTCATACCTTTCCACATGCTTCCAGAAGAAGTAGTTGATGATGAAGATCCTGAGGAGGAGGTTGCACCTTTCTCTGAAGAAGAACTGACCGCTCTTGAAGCATCAGATTCCTGTGTGTTGGAACATGAGGAGGAGGACATTGAAGAATCCCCAGAAGTGGCTGGTCCTAGTACCTCTGAGATCGTGCATCCCAAAGAACAGAGGGAAAGAAGAGTCATTCACCCACCCAAAAGACTGACCTATGACCAATTGGGTGAATGCTCGGAAGAGGCTATCTTTACTTCCAAACGAACTCTTGATCAGCCTAGTTCTTCCACCGCAGATTTGGTGGAGGACAACCCTAGCTCACCCCCAGGCACATCTGTACAAGCCACTCAAGTGTCAGGGGTCTGTGAACAGAATTACCTTCCCTCCCCTGACAATTGGTGGGAGGTTCCTATGTCGAACCTGTGTTGTAATATGCAGTTGTTGAGTTTGAATTCTGCTTATGAAAAGGAAGATAATTCCCTGTTATGCATATGTTAATGTTTTTGTTGTGTACTGCCAACATATGCACTGGAGTACATGCTGTTGTCCTCTTTGGGGACCAAAGTTTCTTAAGTGGGGGGAGTGTGTAGCGGTGTTTAATATGCCTGAAAGATGATTGTTTGACATTTGAGAGGAACTCGGCTCCATCTAGTGGCCAAAACGACACACTGCAGCTACTATGGAATTTCTTGTGATGTGATTTTCCTTTCAGGAAGTTGAGAGACTTCATCATCCATAGTGCTCTTGGACTACCAGGATGCACTGCTTCACCGCACAGCCTTCTGGGGGAAGCTTTATAAAGGAAGGGAGGAGCCAGGCTCAGTCTCTTGGGAAAGACACAGTGAGACAAGCAGGATGCCAGTGCTGTGGGCTGATGCTGTATGCTAGGCCGAAACTCCTGGGCCTTAAGTGACTAAGTTGCAGTGTTTCATCTCCAGTAGAGGATCCCTCCTGGAGGTCCCATCGATGTTCTACAGAGACCAGACTCATCCACCCCAAATACCTAGCGCGGCTGGTGACAGAGGCCGGAGACTGAGACAGCAGCGGAGGCTTCCTGGGAGACAGTCCTGTTGGTGAGAGGGCACCTGCCCAAAAACTGACTCTATCTATCAAAGAAGTAACTTTAGTCAGGATTAGCCTTAGAGTAGTAGAAGGCAATATACCAGGTGGCCCAGTACATCTCTCACAGAAGTTTTACCGGCAATCCTGCACAGACAACCCGCGGTGATTACTAACTGTTTGCTGCCATTCTCTCTATTGATCACCCATCCTCAATGTGGATTACAAATTGCGAGTGCACCAACGTTGCTAGCGAAGATATAGAGAAGAAACAGCGGACTCAGATAGGTCTGACATTCTGATACTGTGTCTAACTGAATGCTGAGCCTTATCTCCAAAAGTATAATAGTGATTAAGATGGTGGTCCTATAGGCTCTGAGACACTTCCTGAAACAATTAATGTGCCCTTGAGGAGTGATATCACAGTATTTATCTTATCTTTGATTAATTAATTAGTATATCCTTTTACAAAGTCATATTTTACTGTATCGAAACTGTTTATTTGATTTACAGTAAATAACTTTCCTGTTTAAAAGCAAGCTTGTGTGTGGTCACCTTGTATTACCCAGAAGGACTGCAGCTGGAAAGAGGTAACAGGTCATTATTATTTATTGAAGTGTTATATTCCAATCTGTGTAGCCATTTGGTATTCCAGTCCTATTCTGGGTCAGTTGTGCCTAGGGAGGGTTCGAGCCAATTCTGTGGGTTGTTAGGCAGGACGTAGACCCAATAATCTAATCAGCAGCTCCTGCGGGGGTGGTGCTACACGAGCATGCCCAGTCTTGCTAATCTGCTGTCTGTCGGCTGAAATCTGACTGGCGAACAATCGGCCGTTCTGGTGACGGCCAACAAAAATTTTAATGCCTGCATGACAGATTCTGTTCGGCCGAAAATGCGCTGTCGGAAGCATCATACTAACAAGCCTACAATCGGCCGACAATCGGTACGTGTGTATGGGGCTTAAGCCTAAACATTTTTTTTAAACATTATTTGGCCTGATCAATAACCCCAAAGTAATTTCTAATTAACATCTCGAGATTTAAAATGCTTCTGCTTACGGTCAACAATTCGGAGTCGCTCCAAAGGCTCGCTCCCAGGCCTCACCTACTGAAGGGCGGCAGTCCTCCTCCTCCCCTTCTTCACCAAGCACACCACTGCTTGGCGTCTGTCTGCTGTGGCTAGAACCAGAAGATAAAGAGGAGAAAATTTAAGGACAAATTGTAAAGGTAGTTCAAAAGGCTGTGAAGAGACACACACGGGGGGGTTATTCTGGGCAGTTGATGGAGGGGGTGGGGGATATTGTGTCACACCTAAACACAGGCCCGCCCACAACAAAACACATATCTGTACAAATGTAATCCACATCTTGACTTACCGGAAATTTGCTCCACCGCCGCCTTCTTTTTTTTTTTTTTTATTCTTTATTTAACCACATCCCGCCCGCCCTATAACAGATTGACGGCGGGAATGTGGTTGTATTATCCTGACTGGACTTCATATGACCCCCCGGGGGCGCGCAGAGCGGCGATCGGTGATGCGAGGTGTCAGCCTGACACCCTGCATCTCCGATCTCGGTAAAGAGCCTCTGACGTAGGCTCTTTACCATGTGATCAGCCGTGTCCAATCACGGCTGGTCACATAGTAAACAGGAACAGCCGTTGATCGGCTTTCCTTAGTTCGTGCCTGACAGGCACGAGTAAAGGAGCGCCGATCGGCGGCTCCCTTGATAGGGGGGGGGGGGGGTCGGCACTGGTAATCAGATCATTGATTACCAGTGCAGACCCTCGGGGGGGGGGGGATGCCACTAGAACCACCAGGAATGCCCACCCATGACCCCAGAGATGCCCACTATGGCCACCAGGGATAGCAATCAGGGCTCAGGGAGCCCCCCATTGCCCACCCCATCAGTGCTGCCTGCCAGTGCCCTCCCTATCAGTGCTGCCCACAAGTGCCCATCATTGCCATCTTTCAGTGTCGCCCACCAGTGCCCATTATTGCCCACCAGTGCCGCCTATCAGTGCCCATTAGTGCCCATCAGTGCCGCCCGTCAGTGCGGATCAGTGCCGACCATCAGTGCCCACCAGTGCCGCCTATCAGTGTCCATTAGTGCCACCTATCAGTGCCCGTCAGTGCCACCTATCAGTGCCCATCAATGCCGCCTATCAGTGCCTAGCAGTGCCGCCTATCAGTGCCCACCAATGCTGCATATCTGTGCTACCTATCCCTAACCTTTGCGGAACATTTGCGGAAGTTTGCGTTCGCCGTTCGCGAACATTAAATTTTATGTTCGCAACATCTCTATCCTGCATATGGGAGGAAGAAATCCTTTGTTCTCAAAGAATGCCAAAGCCATCTCATATTGCCACCCAGTATGGATATAAACACTACCCATACTGGGCAGAAAGCCACATGGATCCCTCTCAGCACAAGGCCCCAGATCCTAGCAAACTTCCTGAATGAGGAAAAAAAACCCATAGAAACCACTAAGGCCTCATGTACACTGCTGCTGATAAACAGAAGTTTAGAAGCAGTTGGGCGTTTTTTTCAGCAGCCCCTGAACTCTCAGTTACAATCATTCCTTACTCTATCCAATGTTCAAAAAGTTTTACTTTCATCACCTCTGTTGTTGCAAGTAAAAATGTGACATCCTTTCAGATAATAACTTATGTTTAAAATCACCCCGTTTTTACCATTCATTCTCTATTCCTTAAAACTAAACTCCAGACCAGGGGTCTCCAAAATTTCTAAACTAAGGGCTGGTTTACTGTCCATTAGACTTTAGGAGGGGCCGGGACTGTGGCCAGTTGGCGTAGAAAATGCCCCAGTGTCAGTAGATGTGCACAAAGTCTCAGGCTTGGTGGTCAGGGGGAGTAAAAAAAAATGATATAGTGCCTGGACTGTAGGAGGAGGAATAGTGCCCCTTCATTGGTGTAAATGGGAGGAATGGTGCCCCATCGTTGGTGTCACTGGGGAGGGGGGGGGGGGGAAGTAATGACCCATCATTGTGGCAGTGGAAGGAATAGTGCCCCATCATTGGTGTCAGTGGAAGGAATAGTGCCCCATCATTGGTGTCACTGGTAGTAAAAATGCCCCATTGTTGGAGTCAGTGGAAGGAATAGTGCCCCATCATTGGTGTCAGTGGTAGTAAAAATGCCCCATCATTGGAGTCAGTGGAAGGAATAGTGCCCCATCATTGGTGTCACTGGTAGTAAAAATGCCCCATTGTTGGAGTCAGTGGAAGGAATAGTGCCCCATCATTGGTGTCAGTGGTAGTAAAAATGCCCCATCATTGGAGTCAGTGGAAGGAATAGTGCCCCATCATTGGTGTCACTGGTAGTAAAAATGCCCCATTGTTGGAGTCAGTGGAAGCAATAGTGCCTCATATCACTGTGGGTAACTGTGCTCCAAGGGCCGCATAAAGGTAATCAAAGGGCCGCATTCAGCCACAGTTTGGAGACCACTGTTCCAGAACATTTATTAGACCCCGATGTCTCCACTCTGCACTCCCCAGCAGCAGGGGTAAGTGACAGCTGAAACCGTAAAGGCCCGTACACACGTACCGATCGTCAGCGAACGATCGGCCGTCTTTTGTCCCTGGGCTGTCGGTGTCTGTTGAAAAGTGCAAAGACAGCACAAGAATTTTGTCCGCCGACTACAGCCGACTGCAGAAGTGATGTCATGTGATGGTTAACTTTCCCTGTGTTTTTTCTTTTCTGAGCATGCCCAGTCTTGCAAATCTGCGGTCTGTCGTCCGAATTCTGTACTGACTGGCGAACAATCGGCCGCTCTGGTGTCGGCATACAAAAATTTTAATGCTTGCAAGACAGACTCTTGTCGGCAGAATGTGCGCTGACGGCTGTCGGAGGCACCATACTAACAAGCGTACAATCGGCAGATCTTGCGTCCGCCGACGTTTGTATGCCGACGATTGGTACGTGTGTACGGGCCTTAAGTGACTAAATCTTCCCTGCTTCTGGGTTCTGTCTAGCTAGAAGAGATCAGCGAATGGACATTCCCTGGTCTTCCTGCCTTTTATCCAGCAACAATCGCCATGGGGGTCTCAGGCCCACAGGTGGGATAATGAAGCCTAGAGAACACGGTCAAACAGACAGGGCCAGGGTCATGCAGGCCAACAGCCAGTTTGTCAGATTTGTGTAGGCCCCAGTTCACATGTCAAATCGCATGCCAAATCAGACCCTATTACTGGAAACGGCGCTGTCGGAATAGGTGTGACGCAGAGTTTGTGGCACCGCACCGATTCCCAAAAGTAGTTCCTGCACTACTTTTGGCGATTTCAATAGACAGCTGTGCATGAACCAGCACAGATGTCTTTCAAATCGCCCCCGAAGTCGGACTACAATGCCGGTTTAAAATAATATGAGTTCAGCTGATCTCGCATGATTTTAACCACTTCCTGCCCGCCCTATTACAAATTTACGGCGGGAATGTGGTTGTGTTATCCTGACCGGACGTCATATGACGGCGGCAGGATAACACAGCTCTGGGCGCCCCCCGGGGGCGCGCAGAGCGGCGATCGGTGATGCGAGGTGTCAGTCTGACTCCCTGCATCTCCGATCTCGGTAAAGAGCCTCTGACGGAGGCTCTTTACCATGTGATCAGCCGTGTCCAATCACGGCTGGTCACATAGTAAATAGGAACAGCCGTTGATCGCCTTTCCTTAGTTCGTGCCTGACAGGCACGAGCAAAGGAGCGCCGATCGGCGGCTCCCCTGACAGGAGGGGGGTCAGCACTGGTAATCAGATCATTGATTACCAGTGCAGACCCTCGGGGGGGGGGGGGGGGGAATGCCACTAGATCCACCAGGGATGCCCACTATGACCCCAGGGATGCCCACTATGACCCCAGGGATGCCCACTATGGCCACCAGGGATGGCAATCAGGGCTCAGGGAGCCCCCCATTGCCCTCCCCATCAGTGATGCCCACCAGTGTCCTCCCTATCAGTGCTGCCCACAAGTGCCCATCATTGCTATCCTTTAGTGTCGCCCACCAGTGCCCATTATTGCCCACCAGTGCCGCCCGTCAGTGCCACCCATCAGTGCCCACCAGTGCCGCCTATCAGTGCCCATTAGTGCCCGTCAGTGCCACCTATCAGTGCCACCTATCAGTGTCCATCAATGCCGCCTATCAGTGCCCAGCAGTGCCGCCTATCAGTGCCCACCAATGCTGCATATCTGTGCTACCTATCAGTGCCGCCTATCAGTGCCACCCCATCAGTGCCTCCTCATCAGTGCCTGTCAGTGCAGTCTCATCAGTGCTCATCAGTGCAGGAAAAAACTTATTTATTTACAAAGTTGTATAACATAAACAAAAAAACTTTTTTTTTTTTTCAAACTTTTCGGTCTTTTTTTATTTGTTTAGCAAAAAGTAAAAATCGCACAGGTGATCAAATACCACCAAAAGAAAGCTCTATTTGTGGGGGGAAAATGACATAAATTTGGTGTAGGTGCAGTGTTGCATGACCGCGCAATTGTCATTCAAATTGCAACAGCGCTAAAAGGGGAAAATTGGCCTGGGCAGGAAGGGAGGGAAGTGCCCTGTATTAAAAGGGTTAAACCCACATTCAGCGTGGACCTAGGTTCCTAGGCTAAACCCCCCCACTGCTGCTGATATACACCATATATCAGTGGCAGCTAAAGGGTTAATAGCAAACAGTACCTGAATTTGACCTTTCTTTTTTACATTCTAGTTATACAATCAACACATTGTTGACAGCTGGTGCATGCAACCAATAAGCTGCAAGCTAAGCATTACTTTATTAACACATTGTTGCATTCTGCAACATTTTCCAGGCAGCAGATTTGTTTCTATCTCAGGACAATTGTGACACCTACAGCTTCCCCAGAGTTCCTGCAGTGGGAAGCTATCTATTTATGATATACTTTGGCTGTATATCTGCACTTTGTATTTAGGGCTAATTCCCACATATTGCGGTGACAGACTGCCTTGTAAAATGTCTGTCACCGCAAGAACCCACAGAAAACAACTGTTTCCTATGTGTCTCATTCACACTGCAACGCAGCCCATACTGCGATCAAATGCAGACGTGCTACATTTTATTGCAGCGCACACGGCCGAATCACATGAGGTAAGGCAGTGCATTCCGCTGCCGTACATTGTCATGCATGAAGTGTACATTTTGTACACTTCAAATAATGTTTGTAAAAAAAAAAGGTATGTTATGTGGATCTGCAGTGCAAGGATCTCCCTGCTTCTACTTCATTTATTTTATTGATCTGTGTTTTTTTTTTTTTGTTTATTTCTGCTGCTAGATCACTGCCTGCAACCAGTCTTTAGATCACCAGCCTTTAGATCCCATTCAGACTGGGGCGACACGACTTGGTGGGGCGACCTCGGCGCGACTTGCACGGACTTCATATAATGGAAGTCTATGCAAGTCGCCTCCAGGTCGCCCCAAAGTAGTACAGGACCCTTTTTCTAAGTCGGAGCGACTATTCAATGGCGAGCGACCAACGTCGCGCTAGTGTGAATGGACCCGGGGCCAGTCCTGACTAAAGTAGCAAAATTTCAATCATCCCTAGTGAGCTTCGACAGCCATTTTGCCTGGTCCGCAGACAATAGGTGTTTGCAATTACATGCTCCAGCACTTGCTTTGTGGTAGCTTGCCTTGCCGTCATTTGCAGACTAATATAAATTTAACCACTTGCCGACTAGTCACTGGTACTGTACTGCAGCCAGTGACTGACCGCAGTACAGTCACTGGGACTGTACTGCGGCAAAGCACCAGGCATACATTAACCCCTCCCTCTCCAATAAAATTAACCCCTTCCCTGCGTGTCATTTTTACAGTAACAGTGCATATTTATAGCACTGATTACTGTAGTAATGTCACTGGTACCACCAAAAGTGTAGAAAATGTCAGTCAAGGGTCCGATCTGTCTGCCGCAATGTCGCAGTCCCGCAAAAAAAAAAAAACTCAAATCGCCGCCATTACTCGTTAAAAAAAAACACCAAAAATGACAGAAATCTTTCCCTCAAGGCCCGTACACACGTACCGATCGTCGGCATACAAACGTCGGTGGACGAAGGATCTGCCGATTGTACGCGTGTTAGTATGGTGCCTCCGACAGATGTCTGCGCACAATCCGCGGACAAAAGTCTTTCGTGCAAACATGAAAATATTTGTATGCCGACACCAGAACGGACGATTGTTCGCCTGTCAGTACACAATTCGGCCGACAGACCGCAGATTTGCAAGACTGGGCATGCTCAGAAAATAGAAAACACAGGGAAAGTTAACCATTACATGACATCACTTCTGCAGTCGGCGGACAAAATTCTTGTGCTGTCCTTGTGCTGTCTTTGCACTTTTCAGCAGACACCGACATCCCGGGGAGAAAAGAGGAACATTTGTAAGCCGACGATCGGTACGTGTGTACGGGCCTTTAGTTAGTAAACGCAATAACTTTTGCGCAAACCAATCAAATTACGCTTATTGTGATTTTTTTTTTTTACCAAACATAGGTAGCAGAAAACAAATTGGCCAAAAATTTTAAAAAATTTTGATTTTTACATTTTTTTGGGGGGGAATTTCATATAAAAAAATGTGAAAAATATTGTTATTTTTTCAAAATTTACGCTCTTTTTTTTTGTTTATAGCGCAAAAAGTAAAAATCGCACAGGTGATCAAATACCACCAAAAGAAAGCTCTGTTTGTGGGAAAAAAAGGACGTAAATTTAGTTTGGGTACAGCGTTGCATGACCGCACAATTGTCAATTAAAGTTGCACAGTGCCGAATCGCAAAAAGTGGCCCAGACGTAAGACAGCAAAATCCTCCGGTGGTAAAGTGGATAATGATGTAGTTGACTCCTGAAAAAGTGATGCCTGACTAATGTGAGAAGGACAAAGAAGGAAAGACCTAAAATTGCCATTATAAAGAGTTGTCACTGAATATTTAGCTGTATGATACGTATGCATAGTTTAAATTCACAAAGTTTAGGCTCGGTGCACGCTTATGCGTTTTTATGGTGCTTTTTGCAGAAATGCCACACAGTTCATTTGACATATTTTTCAGCTCCTGTGTTTTTGGAGAGGGTCAGGAGCTTTTATTAAACACAAAACAGTGCTTTCTTTTTTCTTTTTTTTTTTCAAAAGACTTCAATGAAGAAGCTGCAGAAAAGAATGTAGTGCATTTTTGCCGTGACTTACCACGATGTTGCTGCGATCTTGCAGCGATTTGCATTTTTTAATCGGCCCAACAACAAATTGGTAAAAAAAAAAGAAAGCATAAAAAATGCAAAACGCAAATTGCAGTAAAATTGCGGTAAAATAGCGTGCAAAAAACACAAAACCCACAGCAAAAAGAAGCAGGATGCATTTTTCCCTGAGCTAAAGGTGTAGATAATGGCTGACAAAAAAAATAAGATTAATTTAAATTAATGATAATAATTAAAAAGTCAAATACAATACAATTATACAGTGCCTTTTAAAAGTTTTCATACCCCTTGAAATTTTCCACATTTTGTCATGCTATAACCAAAAATGTAAATGTATTTTATTGGGATTTTATGTGATACACCAACACAAAGTGGAACATAATTGTGAAGTGGAAAGAAAATGATAAATGGTCTTCAAAATGTTTTTACAAATAAATAAGTGAAAAGTGTGGCGTGCATTTGTATTCAGTTGTCCTGTGGACAGATTCTCCCACCTGAGCTATGGATCTCTGCAGCTCCTCCAGAGTTTCCATGGGCCTCTTGGCTGCTTCTCTGATTAATGCTCTCCTTACCCGGCCTGTCAGTTTAGGTGGGCGGCCATGTCTACCAGCTGTACTCAGATGTATTGCATTGAGTCCGTGCTCCGCCCCACCTCCTCTCAGTGAGCTCTAGGGGATGTATTGCTTTGAGTCCGTGCCCCGCCTCTGCCCTGCCTCCTCTCAGTGAGCGTGGACTGAAAGCATTACATCCCCTAGAGCTCACTGAGAGGAGGCAGGGCAGAGGCGGGGTGCGGACTCAAAGCAATACATCCCCTAGAGCTCACTGAGAGGAGGTGGGGTGGAGCACGCACTCAATCAAATAAATCCGAGTACAGCTGGTGTCGGTGTAATAATGCGAGATTTTGTCACTAGGCGATTCGCAAGGGCTGCTGGGATACATCCCAGCAGCCCTTGCGAATCGCCAAATGACGTAATCGCCTATAGGCGGCCGGACCCGGAAGTGAGGATCAATAAAAAAGAGAAAAAGGTATTTCCTTGCAGGAAAAAAAAAAAGTTTCCATTGATAAAAGCATTTTTTAAGGGGATTACATACATCTAAACTTATTAAAATGGGTGGAACTCCACTTTAACCCTGCTTTATACTTCTCCACAACTTTATCCCTGCCCTGTCTGGTGTGTTCCTTGGCCTTTATGATGCTGTTTGTTCACTAATGCCCGAACACACGTGCAGATTGTAGGCCGAAAAGATTCGGCCGATTTTCGGCTTGTTAGTATGATGCTTCCGACAGCCGACAGCGCACTTTCGGCCGAACAGAATCTGTCGTGCAAGCATTAAAATTTTTGTATGCCGACACCAGAATGGCCGATTGTTCGCCAGTCAGTACAGAATTCAGCCGACAGACAGCAGATTTGCAAGACTGGGCATGCTCAGAAAAGAAAAAACACAGGGAAAGTTAACCATCACATGACATCACTTCTGCAGTCGGCGGACAAAATTCGTGTGCAGTCTTTTGCACTTTTCAGCGGACACGACAGCCCGGGGACAAAAGACGGCCGATCGGTCGGCCGACGATCGGTACGTGTGTAGGAGGCATGAGGTTCGACTTCTCTAATGCCCCGTACACACGTGCAGATTGTCGGCCGAAAAGATTCGGCCGACGACCGATCGCCTGATTGTAGGCTTGTTAGTATGATGCTTCCGACAGCCGACAGCACACTTTCGGCCGAAAAGAATCTGTCATGCAGGCATTAAAATTTTTGTTGGCCAACACCAGAACGGCCGATTGTTCGCCAGTCAGTACAGAATTCGGCCGACAATCAGCAGATTTGCAAGACTGGGCATGCTCAGAGAAGACAAAAGACAAGGAAAGTTAACCATCACATGACATCACTCCTGCAGTCGGCTGTTGTTGGCCGACAAAATTCGTGTGCAGTCTTTCGCACTTTTCAGCGGACAGGACAGCCCTGGACAAAAGACGGCCGATCGGTCGGCCGACGATCGGTACGTGTGTACGAGGCATTAGGTTCGACGTCTCTAACAAACCTTCCTCACAGAACAGCTGTATTTATACTGAGATAAATTACACACAGGTGGACTCTATTTACTAATCAGGTGACTTCTAAAGGCAATTGTTTTCACTAGATTTTAGTTAGGGGTATCAGAGAAAAGGGGACTGAATACAAATGCACGACACACTTTTCACATTTTTATTTGCAAAAAAATTTGGAAAACCATTTATCATTTTCCTTCCACTTCACAATTCTGTGCCACTTTGTGTTGGTCTATCACATAAAATCCCAATAAAATAGATTTACGTCTTTGGTTGTAACATGACAAAATGTGGAAAATTTCAAGGAGTATGAATACTTTTTTCAAGGAACTGTAAATAAAAAAAAATATTTTTGGTTTCGGTTTTGGCCACGTGCATCCTTAATTTCTGGTTTGAGCACCAACATTTTCATTTCGGTGCACCTCTAGTTTAGAGTCCTCCAAAGGAAATGACTCTCAATGCTAACAGCAGAGTACAACAGACATGATCATCCAGCAAGTGTCCACTTCTATGTTTAGGAAGTTTCCATTCCACAGATACAATTGAGACAACATCAATGTGATTTACAAGGCTTCCCCGCTGATATACTCTGCTGTTAGCATTGAGAGTCATCTCCTAGATCTGATTTCTTCCTCCTGCGGCCAGCATCAGAGTCTTAAGCCCTGTACACACGCAACAATTATCGGCCGACCGATCGTCCCGACTTTTGTCCAAGTTGTGTTTTGTTGGTTGGAATGTGCTGTAGACTGCACACAAATTTTCTCGGCCAACAAAATTCTACTTCAGAAGTGATGTCATGTGTTGGTTTGTTTTCTTTGTGTTTTTTCTTCACTGAGCATGCCCAGACTTGCTCATCAGATTTTTCCCTGTTGAAATCTGTACTGACTGCACGAAAATCGGCCGTTGTGTTGACGGCCAACAAAAATTTTTTAGCCTGTACACCAGATTTTTTTTTCGGCCGAAAAGTCGGAGTTGTTTGTCGGAAGCATCATACTAACAAGCCGAAAATCGGCAGATCGGACGTTGGCCGAAAATTCCCTGCCAATTTTCGACGCGTGTGTACGGGGCATTACTCTGCAATCTATTGTCGGATCTCTGCTTAAATCAATGTGATTGGTTCCCAATCGATTTTTCTTTACAAACAGTGGAAATCTGGATGATTATCTTGTGCTCCAATGTACACTGGTGTGATATTACATTATCCCCTGAAGAAGCTAAATTAATCGGCGAAACATGTTGGGATTATCACCCCTGAAGTGTCATTAACCACTTAACGACCAGCCACGTAGACCTACGTCGGCTGACTTTAAGTGGTTGTATCGGGGTGATGCCTCTAGCTAGAGGCATCATCCCGGTACCATTTTTTAGAGACGGCGGTCGGCTTTCTGGTGGTAACAACCGATGCGACTCGGGAGCCGCTTGATCGTTACCCCAGCGAGCAAGAGGGGACGCCCCTCCCGCCGCCTTCCGCGGCTGGATGGAGTCCCGATCAAAGCCGGATGCGGGATGTGGCTTCGATCGGGTCTCCGATGACGTAACCCGAAGGCCGCGTACATGACGTCACATTCGGGTTACGCGGCTGCTAAAGGCGCCGGATTTAAAAAGAGAATGTATTCAAAAATGACGTTTTCGGCGCTTTGTATACAGGGAAGTGTAGTGGAGGGGTCTAGGGTCTTTTAGACCCCCAATCCCTCTATAAAGAGTACCTGTCACTGCATATTGCTGTCACAAGGGATGTTTACATTGCTTGTGACAGCAAAAAAAGTGATCAGATTTTTTTTTTTTTTTTAAAAACCTGTGCTAAAATGTAAAAATAAAATAAATAGGGAAAAAAAAATTTTTTAGCCGCCCCCGTCGCCGTGAGCTCGCGCACAAAAGAAAACGTATATGGAAGTCGCGCCGCAAATGAAATCGCTGTTCACACCACACGTGAGGTATCGCCGCAATCGCCAGAGCATGAGCAATAATTAAAAAAAAGAGCTACACTCTAAACTGGTAACCGTTAAAATTTTTGAAAGCGTCGCCTATGGAGATTTTTATTGACATCATCTTTCACAATATACAAAAAAATGGGCTAACTTTACTGTTTCATTTTTTTTTTAAAATGCAGTGAAATTGAATTTTTTTGTAATTAAAAAAAAAAAAAAATGGCGTTCGAAAGATCGCTGCTCAAATACAGCGTGACAAAAAATATTGCAATGACCGCCATTTTATTCTCCAGAGTCTTTGCTAAAAAAAATATATATAATGTTTGGGGGTTCTAAGCGGTTTTCTAGCAAAAAATACTGATTTTAACTTGTGAACAAAATGTGTCAAAAATGGGCTTGGGGCTAAAGTGGTTAATCTTGGACTATGTTAATCAGTCTCCAGACTACCATGTTTGAATAGTTTTAACATTTTTGTATGTTTTATCTTTACATTTTAAATGAACTAAAATAAAATATGTAATTTTACCTTTTCTCTTATAACTTTATTTGCACCTAAAAAATCCCAGCTTCCACGGGAGCATCTCTTCCTGTGTCCTATATTTTCATACCGGGATGTAGTGCAGGTGAATAATCCTCTAGATATATCCTTTTCTTGTCTATTTCTTAAATTCAACCCCCCCCCCCCCCCCCCTCACCATATCCATGTGAAACTGGTCATTGCCACCCTCCCGGGGAAATGGAGAAGTGCTTCCCACTGCTGAACTCCACCCCACCAAATTATCCACAAAAGGGTTTACTAGATAGTAGTCTGTGCCACAGACTCGGGCTACAACCCCTTTTCTGCCTAACCTGTATAAAAAAAGATATGTTCGTTTACCTATTTTCAATCCATTCTGATCCGGCCATGTGATCCTGTAGCTTTGTGAATTCTGGGAGCAGTGACATCACCCATAGACTCCCATGACCTGGCTGTTGTCAGCGCTCCCTCCTTTCCCCTGCAGCAGCCGCTCGCTGACACAGGGGAACCGGAGCTGCAGGATCACGTGACTGGACCGAGACAGAATAAAAATAGGTAAGTACACTATACAAGTAGGGAACATTTTTAAGAATAGTTATAGTTAGGCTTTTCTTCCACTTTAAGCTGAATCTTTGAATGCTATTGTTTGCAATTGTTTTCTATGTTGCCTTGCATTGAGCCTCCTTTAATCTCAGATCAGATTCAGATCAATGCAGCTCAACTGATGTGGTGTAAACGAGCTCCTAAAGTAATTTTTTAATTCTTTAAAAAAAAAGACAAATGATACTTACTACTATGCCTCCCGAATTTGCTGTCTTGCAGAGTTAAACCAGCCAAAGAACCATCAGCATTGGACATTTATAGGTGCGTCACCGCACTCTGTGGTTCCTCCCCATCACTGCTGTATGCCAGGGAATGGGAAAATACACTATATTACCAAAAATATTGGGACGCCTGCCTTTACACACACATGAACTTTAATGCCATCCCAGTCTTAGTCCGTAGGATTCAATATTGAGTTGGCCCACCCTTTGCAGCTATAACAGCTTCAACTCTTCTGAGAAGGCTGTCCACAAGGTTTAGAAGGGTCTATGGGAATGTTTGACCATTCTTCCAGAAGCGCATTTGTGAGGTCAGGCACTGATATGGATGAGAAGTAGTAAAGCAAATCTCCTGCGCTCAAGTAGGATATGACGGAGGGAAGGGAGGTGCACTTCAGACTTAAGTGGAAAAAAGCCAATGGTCTTGCTGCCCCCTCAGAATCAAGGGTATCCAGAACCAACTGAGAGAAAAGACAAAAGAAAAAGGGGCGCACCGACCTAGTGCCTCCATTTATTAAAATATTAAAAAGTATACAATATACTCACAAAGCAGGTGTGATATTACACACATCAACATTGCATATACAATCTCCAAGGTAGCCAAGGTCCCATATGTGGCAAATTGGCATGCAGAGTGCCGCATGGGGCTGCTGTGGCTGGGCTGACGCGTTTCAGGGGCGAACCCCCTTCCTCAGAGCCAAAAAAGTTGCTGCTCGGATGAGAAGGCCTGGCTTGCAGTCTCCACTCTAATTCATCCCAAAATTGTTCTATGGGTTTGAGGTCAGGCCAGCCAAGTTCCTCCACCCCAAACTCGCTCATCCATGTCTTTATGGATCTTCTTTGTGCACTGGGGTGCAGTCATGTTGGAACATGAAGGGGTCATCCCCAAACTGTTCCCACAAAGTTGGGAACATGAAATTGTCCAAAATGTCTTGGTATGCTGACACCTTAAGAGTTCCCTTCACTGGAACTAAGGGACCAAGCCCAACCCCTGAAAAACAACCCCACACCATAACCCCCCCCCCCCCTCCACTAAATGATTTGTACCAGTGAACAAAGCAAGGTCCAAGAAAACATGGATGAGCAAGTTTGGGGTGGAGGAACTTGACTGACCTCAACCTCTGGGATGAATTTGAGAAGAGACTGTGAGCCAGGCCTTCTCATCCAACATCAGTGCCTGAATTCGCAAATGCACTTTTGGAAGAATGGTCAAACATTCCCATAGACACACTCCTAAATCTTGTGGACAGCCTTCCCAGAAGAGTTGAAGCTGTTATAGCTGCATAGGGTGGGCCAACTCAATATTGAACCCTACGGACTAAGACTGGGATGCCATTAATCTCCCTGGCGGTCTGATTGTGTCAGGATTTCTGTGCTAAAAGCGGTACATTCTTTTGCATGGAAATCTGTTGTTTTACATTTTAAAACTTACCTTCCCCTGCGATCCCCCCCATCCGCCCCCGCTGTCCTCCCGCTGTGTGCTCGGCCTATGCCGACACCTGCCTTCCGGTTCCCTTCACCTGCGAGCGTTGCGGCGCAGGGGGGTGGAACTGGCAGCAATTTAAAAAATGTAAAATACACTAAATGAAATCATACAAAGCTGTGATCCTAACGGATTACACTGTATCAGGCCATTTCACCACAGGATTTCACCTGGTGACTTTTCCAGTGCCCTGCCTGTGCTTTTCCAGTGCTTTGTGCCTGGAAAATTGAGAATGATTATGGCGTCCAAAAAGCGATTCTTTCTGGCACATCGCTCCGTTGGAAATTCTGAAGAATCATTTGATATACTTCCCAAATTCCACAAGCCATGTGCCAGAAAGAGACATCAGAATCGTCGCTGTCGTCACTTTCCGTACCTGATGAAGAATTTTCCCACGAATCGCTATCGCTCAGTTCTTCACTGATCGTTTCAGTTCTTTCGCTGTTGCGGTTTTTCCAGTTCATCTAAAACGCTTTTGCGCAAAAAGAACGCTTTTTGGACGCCATGGTCGTTCAAAATTTTCCAGGCACAAAGCACTGGAAAAGCACAGGCAGGGCACTGGAAAAGTCACCAGGTGTAATCCTGTGGTGAAATGGGATGATACAGTGTAATTCGTTAGGATCACAGCTTTGTATCATGTCATTTGGTGTATTTACACTTTTAAATTTGCCGCCGGTTCCACCCCCCTGAGTCGTAACGCTCGCAGGGAAGGGAACCGGAAGGCAAGTGCCAGCAATCGGGCGTGCACAGAACAGGGAGAGAGTGTGGGGAGGACGGCAGGGGATCGTAGGAAAGGTGAGTTACATTCTGGGGTAATCCCAAGTGTGGCTTGGGGTTACCGCTTTTGGCACTGAAAGTTAACCCCGTGCCACACTCAGGAACACCGCCAGGAAGGTTAAAGTTCATGTGCTTGTAAAGGCAGGCGTCCCAGTACTTTTGGTAATACAGTGTACCTTTTTTAGGCTGATCCTAGCCATCAATGCAGTGATTATGTAATACATCTAAATTGACAGTAGGTGGCGATGTGTCCTAACATTTGCTGACCTTTCAAAGCAGTAGAGCAAAGTCAGTCCTAAATATTTCCATTTTACATCACTATTTTCACTTGCTTCATAATGCTAATATTAACTTGTCCTCCCATTACTTTTTTACAAATCCAAAACAACAAGGGGTTCATGCACTTCACCTTAAAAGGAAGTTTTACTGATCCTCCTCCCCACTCCTTTTCCACTTTTGGCACTTTTTTTTGGGAGGGAAGGGGGCAGGTACCTATTTGGTACCCACTTCTGAAGGAGCTGCCTAGGTGATCCCAGCAGAAGTTCTTCCTCCGACCCCGCCTGCAACCTCCTAGAATGCATCACAGGTCACAGGAGGCTGCGGGATTATTTACAAAGCGTAGCACAGCTCCTGCATGCGCAGCGGGGGCTGGCTGTGAACCCACAAGGAGTCACAGCTGACTTCCCACAGTCAACATGGCAATGCCAAGGACCCAAAAATCATCGAAGAACTGGTCCGGGTGAGAACATTGCTGAATCCCTGGACAGGTAAGTGGCTCTTTATTAAAAGTCAGCAGCTACACTATTTGTAGTTGCTGACTTTTATTTATTTTTTTATTTGACTGGAGATCCTCTAGCTTTTTTTGGGGGGGGGGGATGGGGGGATATAGTAGAGAGTGATTGAAACCCCTTGTTAGTTTTTGTTTTTGTGTTCCATTGGGGAGAATCACTTGTTCCAGATAAGTGTCAAGAAGACAGCTCTCATCGGAAATGGGAGATTTCCCCTTGGTCTAGGAGCAACTCTACAGATTGGGATTTTCCATCATACTGGATTAGTGCACAGATCTGGAAGAAAATACAAAAAGCAGAGATTCAAGAATACACATGCATGATTTACTTATCACAGTTCAAATTTAAAGTGGTTGTAAAGGCACAAGGCTTTTTATCTTCATGCATTCTATGCATAACGGTAAAAAACCTTCTGTTTGCAGAATCTCCCCCCCCCCCATACTTACCTGAGCCCGATCTTGATCCAGTGAGGTCCTTGGCTCTCCGGGGCTCATACTCCTGATTGGCTTTTGGCAGCAGCAGGAGCCATTGGTTCACACTGCTGTCAAAACACAGCCAGTGAGCCAATTGGGAGATGGAGGAAGCGGGGCCGAGCCTGTTGCTCATTGTGTGAATGGACACACAGAGCCGTGGCTCAGAAGTGTGCCTGCTTGGGTGCCCCCAGAGCAAGCTACGTGCTGTCGGAGCACCCAGCAGGAAGGAGGAGGCAGGAACGCCAGCTTAGGACCAGAGAAGGGGAAGATCTGTGCAAAATAATCACACAGAGCAGGTAAGTATAACATGTTTGTTATAAAAATAAAATCTGTAACATCTTTTGGACCGCCCCATGCATATATATTGCGGCAGGGTGGCCCTCCTGCATGAAATCACATACCTGTACGTGATTTTGTGCAATGGGTCTGGGGCGCACGTGCGCGCCGCTGGCAACCCGCTCCCGCTGTAATTGGACATGTTTGCCGATACCTTGTGATAGTTTGGGAGAGAGGCAGAACGGCGGTCTGCCTATGAAAAAAAGGCAGACCGCCGTTCTGTGAGGGGAAGATGGAGTTCTTGTGTTTCTGTTAAGCATGAACACGGATCTCTGTCTTCTCCCAGTCAAAGCACCTCCACAGTTAGCAAGCACTCCCAGGGAACACATTTAACACTTTGTTACCCCTTCACTGCCAGTGTCATTAGTATAGTGACCGTGCAAAATTTTTAGCACTGATCACTGTATTAGTGTCACTGCTCCCCAAAAAATCGTCAAAAGTGAAAGTTAGTGTCCGATTTGTCTGCCATTCCATTTCAGTTTTGTTTGACATGGACTCTGGTTCCTGATGGAGTAACACCTGTGAGGATACCTCTCAGACCTTCCTAAGAACAGTGAATCTGTGTCCATATATACAAACTTCTACGTCTATCAGTTTATGTAAATATTCTTGAATCCATAAGTTTCCAACATTTTCTGTCTACCTCACACTTGGATGTGGTGGGCTTCTCCCATTGGCTGGTAGGCGTTACCCTCACCTGGAGATCGATGTTATCTTTATTTTTTACCCAATGATGCCTACATGAGCTACATAACATTCATTGAAGTTAAAAGTTATACTGTATATCATACATGCTTGTGCAGTCCTGAGGAAGCGGAAAACCCGTGAAACGCGTAAACCAGACCAAACAGAAATTGAATTTATACTCTGATATCTTCATAAGATGTACTCTATATTGTATGATACAAACCGTATGTTTTTATGCCGTTAGGCATTTCTTTTATCATGTGTTTAATTTTCAATAAACCCCTTCTTACTGTTGTAGCACCCTTCTAGGTAGGTGCTGGGAAGAAGCATATGGGTGGCCCTGTCTGCATATCAGGAGGGCCTGATCATTTGTTTAGGCTGTCATGTGCTTCTAAGGGTGTCTGTTGAGTCTGGGGAGTCACCCCACTGTGTCCAATGGGGGCTCTTGTTGGACAGTGGAGGAAACCTGACCAATAGCACACCAGGGCTTGTATCCATCTCAGAGGGCGTAATCTGCTGCATAGCATCCTGGGATGGGGTATAACTCTGGGCGGAGCACATGTCGCAGTGTCTTTGGCAGGAAGTAGAGTCCCAGGAGGAGGGTGACGGCTGTCTCTCCTCCTGTCAGCGCAAGTAAGAGTGTCCTGGGCGGTCGGCCTAGAGGAAAGAGGTTGAGCTGAGCTGCACAGGAGGGATCCAGAGTGCTGTGGACCGAGTGGAGTTGCTGGGCAGAAGTTTCGGGGAAAAACAGTATTGTGAGTACTTGAGACTGCCCAGGGGTCTGCCTAGGAGAGGGGACCACTCCAGAAGGTCAAGGAGATCCAGGAGCCAGCTAACCTGTGGAGAAGGTTTAGAGAAAGGGGGTGCCAATGTTTAAGCCCTGAAGATAAATGAGAGGAAGTGGGTGCCAGTGTGGGCCCTGAAGTGTTTAGCAGTGCAGCAGCAGCACAAGTAGCTACCTCAGCAAGGAGTGCTTAAGGGAGCTATAAAAGGACTTATTTATGTAAGAAAGCAGTCCAAGGTCAGTTTGGACTTAACAGGCAGCAAGCCAGCGTTAACCAGCGTCAACCGGCGTTGACCGGCATCTAGCCAGCGTCAAGTCAGCGCCAAGAATCGTTTTTAGTTGTCCCTAGCAAACTGTGCATGGTTGAGCCAAAGGAGTATCCCACTCATTCCCTTCTCCCATCCAAGTTCTCAATAAATACAAAAAACCCTAAGATACTGGACTGGTCATTGTCTCAGCGCCCATACTTGGAGGAACATGCACAAGGGTACTTTTGTTGCACCCAGTGGCCCAGGGGGACCCATATCCAGCAAAATGGCCGGGAATGCTGCTACACTATTTATACATATATATGTATACATATATATGTATATATGTGTGTATATATGTATATATATATATATATATATATACATATATATATTGTGTTTTTTTTCTCAGATGCATATGCAAAGTCCCGCCCCTTTATGCTACTTTCTTTTACTCACATATATTAGGATGATGCCAATGAGAACATGATATGATGTGGCATCTCACTTTCAACTCATATTTATTCTTTCCATTACAAATAACTACTCCTCCCACTGACACCAGTGATGGCACACTATTACTGACACCAATGATGGGATACTATTCCTCCCACTAACACCAATGATGGGGCACTATATCTCACACTGATACCAAAAATGGGGCATGATTACTCCCCCTAATAACAATGATGGGTCATTGTTAAATCCCACTGACGCCAGGACATTTTCTTTCCCCACTGGCCACATTCCACACCCCCTAAATTTTGAAGGACAGTAAACTGACCCTCTTTTGCACACAAGCCAAAATTGAAACTGAAGCTTCAGTAAATGTGTTAGCTGGCTGTTAAAATAAAACTTCAGCCCAAACCTATTTTCTAGTTTTGCATGGGGAAAGGTTAGAGCCCCTATAAGATTTTTGTTGCTGTCTGGTTTCACTCTGGGAGCGTCCCCTTGCTTCCTGTCCCGGAAACATAACAGGAAGTAAGAGAAAATCTTTCCAAAGTGATGGAACACCAAAACAGATGTCCCCAGTGAAAGTTTTCACCCCACATTCTGTGGTCTTGACAGTTGTCACCAGGATAGAAAGCAGGTCCAAACTTTACTCAAACTACAGTTTTTGGCTGGAGTATTGCTTTAACCACTTAAGCCCCGGAAGATTTTACCCCCTTCCTGACCAGGCCCTATTTTGCGATTCGGCACTGCGTTATTTTAACGGACAATTGCGCGGTCGTGCGACGCTGTACCTAAACTAATTTGACGTCCTTTTTTTCCCACAAACAGAGCTTTTTTTTTGGTGGTATTTGATCACCTGTGCGATTTTTTTTTTTTTTTGATCATGCGCTGCAAAAACAAAAAAAGAGCGTCAATTTTGCAGAAATAACAATATTTTTCACATTTTTTTATATGAAATTCCCCAGAAAAAATGTAAAAATCAAAATTTTTTAACATTTTAGGCCAATTTGTTTTATGCTACATATGTCTGGTTAAAAAAAATCGCAAAAAGCGTATTTTGATTAGTTTGCGCAAAAGTTATTGTGTTTACTAACTAAGGGAAAGATTTTTGTCATTTTTTTTTTTTTAACGAGTAATGGCGGCGATCTGCGTTTTTTTTTTTTTTTTTGCGGGACTGCGACATTGCGGCAGACAGATCGGACCCTTGACTGACATTTTTGACACTTTTGGGGTTACCAGTGACATTACTACAGTAATCAGTGCTATACATATGCACTGTTACTGTAATAATGACACTGGCAGGGAAGGAGTTAACTTTATTTGAGAGGAAGGGGTTAAGTGTGTCCCTAGGGATGTGCTTCTAACTGTGATTGGATGTGGCTACTGGTGTAAGAACAGAGACATAGCAGAACCATATGATCTCCATTGTTACACAGGGGAGAATGACAGGCGGCTGTGTTTACATTAGCCGCCTGCCTTTCTCCCGCTGTAACGGACAATCGCGAGTGCCCGGCGGACATCGGGTCCGCCGGGCACACGCACGAGGTGGTCCGTGAGCGAGCGGGAGCGCGCCTTCGGCGGCGCGCGCTCGCTCCCTAGAGCCTCACAGGCTAGCGACATAGACCTACGTCGCTTTGCCTGTGAGGGGCTGACTGCTGACGTAAATATACCCAATATACCCATAACATTTTCAAGTACTTATAAACCTTTCCCCAGATCTTTATGACTATAGCAGTCATGGAGGAGAAACCTTTGGTTTACCTCAATGTTCCTCAAGCTATGGCTTGCTGCTTGCTGTGACTTGGCTGTATGCAGATGAGTAGAAGGTTTGAAGTGCTGGAACACAGCTTTTTAGGCCCAATTGGGCACTGTGTATTCCGTAACAAAGGTATCTGCATAATTGCTGCTGAGACATGTATTTAAAAGTAACCAAGCCCTGAACACCAGTGCTAGTGGAGAGGTCATTCCCAGGGACACCTATGATGAGAAACTCTCCCTCCACTGAAACCAACACTGGAGCATTATTCCTCCCACTGAAACAGTGAGGCATTACTCCTTCTATTGACACAAAGATGGGCCACCATTTATTCCACGTACACCAACAATGGTGCACAATTCCTTTCACTGATACCTGCAATGGGACATTATTTCTTCAACTGAAACCAATAATAGGGTACTATTTCCCAGAATGGGGCATTATTCCTCCTATTGGTACCAACGATGGGGCACTATTCTTCACATTAATAATCAACAACTGTGCACTATTCTTCCCACTGACACAAATGATCAGGGACTATTCCTTCCACTGATGCCAACAACGGAGCTACTGCATTCTTTCCACTGACACCAACAATGGGGCACTATTCCTCCCACTGATACAAATGATGGGGCTCCATTCTTCACATTGACATCAACAATGGGCGATATTATTTTCCCTGACACCAATGCTGGGACAATACTCCTCCCACTAACACCAACGATGGAGCACTATTCTTCCCAATGACAACAACGATAAAGCAAAATTCCTCCCACCGACACCAGTTAAGGGGCACTATTCCTCCAACTGACACCAATGTTGGGGCTCCATTCTTCATACTGACATCAGCAATGGGGCAAGATTATTTACACTGACACCAATAATAGGTCACTATTCCTCCCGCTGACACCAATGATGGAGCAATATTCTTCTCATAGACACTAATGATGGGACACTATTCCTCCCTCTATCAATGATAGTTTACTATTCCTCCTACTGACACGGATGATGGGGTTCCATTCCTCCTACTGACCATCAGGGGTTTTTTTTTTATCCCCACTGACCACCAATGCAGTGGCATTTTTACCCCTAATTGCCACAATCTAGTCCCCCAAAATCTGACAGACCGTGAACTGGCTCTTTGTTTTAAAAGGCTAAAGGCCACTGAATAATTTGTGGTCTTAACATGGGTCAGCAAAGCATCCCGAGTATTAAAAAAGTGATAAATGACTGATTCATTTAACACCGATTTTCAGCAACTGTTCACCTGTTGGACCATTGGCAGCATTTACAAAACCCATTGGATGACCAACTTTTTATTTGCAGTCACCAGATTGACTCTTTTTGGCACCTTGCACAGAGACCTAGGTTTCCCTTTCTTCAATTAGAAATCCAGTTATTGTGAAAACCAACTGTGGGACTGTGCGGCGGCCGCGCACAGTGTCCCCCTCTGAGTCTGGCAACAGCGCTCAAGCGCCACCCGAGGTACCTGATTCCCCATCAATTATTTATCAAGAGGGACGCCAGTATATTGGAAAAGGGGGGGCAGTAAGCACCCACTTTCATGGGATTGTGGCCACCATAGGTTTAAAATATGGATTTTGCAGCACTTAGTCCCAGGGGAGTTAGGCATTTATCTGGTTAAAATTGCCCCCTAGTAATGCAGCAAAGATTAGCCAATGGGAAAGCAGGGATTTGCTGGTCCTCAGGGATAAGTCTATATAAGCCTGTGTTGGTCTGGAGTACTTCCTTTTGCAGCTGAAGAGCAGAAGAAGAAGTTCAGAGCAGAGAGGAATTTCAGAAATCCTGGGAAAGAAGCAGTCGGCTGTGACAGGATTTCCTAAGTGACCTTTCCTGTGTCCCTCTACTACTGACCTGATGGAAGCGCTGTTGAGGCCGCTTATCGAAAAGGCTGAAGGAGAAGGAGGTGAAGCATGGCTGAGGCGCTGCCTTGAAGGGGAGGAGACTGTACGGGACTCAACTCCAGTGAATGGCGGCGGGGCGGTCCCGGCTTGCGAGGCATCTCTGGCCAGTGTGAATGCCGAAGGACAGCGTTCCCGGTCCCTCACAAGCCATGCGCCCGAGAGAAGAGCGCAGCAAGGCGGCGAGCCTCAGAGCGGCCCGGCGGGCGGAGCTGAAGACAGCGGGAGGCAGGGGGTGCGAACACGCCGCCCTAGCAAGAAGAGGAGGACTGCATCTCATTCTCCAGGAGGGAGAAGAGGACGGAACGGTGCACAGCGGGCGGGTCCTAGAGTGGAGAGAGGGCGCCCCCCTTCTCCTCTCCTCACAAGCCCAGCACAGGTCTGCCCCCTACAGGATACAAGTGCTAATGAAGAAAACAGGATCCCTCAGTCCAGAGCTAGGCACAGCTCTGTGTCTTCCAATGTGCTGCTGGAGGTGGAGGCAGGGAGAGAAGCTGTTATCCCTCCAGCAGCTGGTGAGTTGTCTCAGTTATCAGGCTTGGTTAACTCCTTGTCTGCCTTTTTAAAGTCATTTTCTCCTGCTATTAATCCACCTGATAATGTCAATGTGTTAAATATGCAGTCACCTTATAATACTGTTTTTTGTCCTGCTGTGTCTTCTACCTCTGTCCCTCCTTGTGCTCCCCTTACTCCTGAATGCAATGATGTGCATAATGATTTTTCTTTGAACATGATACCACAGGTGAGATGTAGAGTTCCGGAGGCATGCATGAAGGATGTCATGCCATGTGAGGTTTCGCCTCTGGGTTACCACCTGAGCCTGTCGGTCAAAGAAAAAATCTGGAAGGGTGAATTCGTTGACATTTTGTCCCTTTTACCTGCGCACAGGGAATTGTCAGGGAAGATGGATAGGAAGGATGATAAGCAGGAGGAGGAAAGGCGTAGGAGTGTATCTAGGTCCTTCCACAACTGGTTGCAGGCATTCTGCATATTTGCGGGGGTTATGGCGGAAAAGCATCCTGACAGATGCGGGGGTTTATTCCAACATGTGGATCATGTATTAGAAGCGTACAAGAGTTTTGGGGGGCTGGGCTGGTATTTCTATGACGAGTCCTTCAGACAAAAATTGTCGGTTCATCCTTCACTAAGGTGGGGTATGAAGGACGTCGGCCTGTGGTTAAATTTAATTGCCCCCCAAAGGCAGTTAGCACCCAAACAGCCTGTTGCTAGCGCTGCGAATGCAGCCTACCGCAGAGGTTTTTGTTTTGCCTTTAATGAGAGCCAGTGTCGGTGGAATGCCTCATGCCGTTACAAGCATGAATGCTCTTTTTGCGCCGGCCAGCACCCGGCGGTAAAGTGCTTTAAGAAGAATGCAGTTACTGGTTTAGGTCAACAGCAGAAGGATATTTTTCCGAAAAGCCTGCACGCCGGTGAGGCTGCGAAAAATGCGTCCATGGTTGGACAGGTACCCAGACAGGGAGAAAGCGCCTTTTCTCACTGAGGGTTTTAAAATAGGCTTTCCTCTGCCTTCCTTTGCGGGGTCAGGATGTACGGATGTGGGAAATCTGAAATCGGTGGCTAATTTTCCGCAGGTGGCTCGGGAAAATTTTTTTAAGGAGATTGAGCTAGGTAGGATTGCGGGTCCGTTTGTAGACCCACCTTTTGTTAACTTTCGTTTATCTCCTCTGGAAGTGGTACCCAAAAAAGAGCCCAATGAATTTCGGGTCATTCACCATTTGTCCTACCCTAAGGGTGAATCGTTGAATGACGATATTGCAGAAGAGTTGTGCTCAGTCTCTTATGCAACTTTTGAAGAGGCGATTGCTAAAATTAGAGCTTTTGGGCCTGGGGCTTTGCTTGCCAAGGCTGATATAAAAGCTGCATTTCGTTTGTTACCCATAGCGCCTTTGGCTTTTAATTCCTTAGGTTTTCAGTTGGATGGGTTTTATTTTTTTGACAAATGCCTCCCTATGGGGTGTGCTTTATCTTGCTCGTATTTTGAATCATTTGCGACTTTTTTGCATTGGGTCGTAAGTTGTAGGTCAGGCAGTGATGCTATAGTTCACTACCTGGACGACTTTTTGTTTGTAGGCCCTCCATCTTCTGACGGATGCTTGTGCTTGTTGCAGGTCTTTAGGGAAATTTCTGATGAATTTGGTGTCCCTCTGGCGGAGGAAAAGACTTGTATGCCATCCACGAGCCTCGTTTTTTTGGGTATCTGTATAGATACGTTGCGTTTGGAATTCAGTTTGCCAGCAGACAAGCTGTTGAAGTTGAAGATTTCAGTGCGGACGGTATTAGCTAAGCGTAAAGTGACGCTGAAGGACATGCAGTCTTTGTTGGGCCTGTTGGCATTTGCGTGCAGAATTATGCCCATGGGGCGTGTCTTTTCACGGCGGCTCTATCTGTCGACCTCGGGATTGAAGTCTCCTTTTGCTCACATTAGGGTCACTAGCTCCTTGAGGGAGGACTTGTTGGTATGGGCGAACTTCTTGGAGAAATATAATGGGCAGTCATTTTTTCAATCGGAATTTGTTTTTGCTCCGGATTTCCATCTTTTTACGGATGCCGCTGGCTCCAAAGGCTTTGGAGCTATTTGGCAGTCCCATTGGTGCTGTGCAGAATGGCCGGAGGCGTGGAGGTCTGAAGGTTTGACCAGGAACGTGGTCCTGCTAGAACTTTTCCCGATTTTGGTGGCATTAGAGTTGTGGGGAAGATTTTTTGCAAACAAACGGATCTTGGTTGAAACAGATAATAAGGGTGTATTGTTTGCAGTGAACTGCCTGTCATCCAAGTCTTTATTTGTCATCAGAGTGCTCAGGAGGATAGTTTTGTTGAGCTTGCAATGTAACATTTGGCTAAAGGCAAAACACACGCCAGGAATTATGAACAATATAGCCGATGCATTGTCTCGGTTTCAGATGGACCGTTTTCGCCAGCTGTTGCCAGAAGCAGATGAGGAAGGTGTCGAGTGCCCGCAGCATTTGTAGGGGATAGTCGGGATATAGTGGCTAAAGCCATTCGAGATTCGGTGGCCCCAAGGACTTGGGCGAGCTACTCTGCTGCCTGGAGAGATTGGCTGTCTTTTGCGGAAGCAAAGGGTTTGGTGGAGGGTCATCCACCTGAAGAGGTGGTACTGGAATTTTTGGCAGCATTGATGCAACGACAAGTGTCGCATAGCCATTTGCGGAAGACTTTAGCGGGCATTTCCTTTTTTTTGCCGCTTGAGGGGTTTCCAGCCGTGTACGAACTACTTCACCTTTAAGCAAGTATTGAAGGGCTATAAGAGGGCTGTTTTTATAGCTGATGGTAGGAGGCCCATTTCTTTAGAATTGCTTGGGGACATTTGTGGGATGACAGGTGCGGTGTGTCATTCAAGTTATGAAGCAGTGCTTTTTAAGACGGCATTTGTGCTGGCTTTTTCCGTATTTCGGAACTTTTGCCGGTCTCCAAACGAGCCAGTGGCGGTGTCTTGTTTGAGCATGTAGTTTTGGGCCGAGATAGAGTTCACATCTGGCTTAAAAGTTCAAAAACAGACGTTCTGGGCAGGGGCGTTGAAATTACTTTGCAAGCCCAATCTAGTTGGTTGGTGTGTCCTTGGGTTATGGTTTCTCAATTTTTGAGCTTGCGTCCCGTCGGGGGCAAGCAATTTTTAGTTCACCTGGATCTTACCCCCCTTACCAAGTATCAATTTGATGTTGTATTACGCAGATGCTTAGAAAGGTTGGGTTTACAGAGATTTAAATTTTCTTCCCACTCCTTCAGGATAGGCGCGGCTTCGGAAGCTGCCAGGAGGGGAATTTCGGAAGGGGCTATAAAAAATATGGGGCGGTGGAAATCCGACTGTTTTAAGCTATATGTAAGACCTAATCTTTTTGTTTAAACCCTTCAGGTGTCCAGCGAACGGTTTGGATGGGACATTCGTATATTTTTTTGGCAAGGAAAAGAGCAGCTCAGCGTGTTTACACAACAAACTTGTCCTTACGTCTGGAATCCTTTCGTCTATTTTGGAAAGGGATTAGAGGCCTTCAGTGGCACCAGCTTTATTTTCATTTATCCAGGTTATTTCAGATTTGGCCCCCGCCATCCATACTGGTGGTTCATGCTGGTGGTAATGATTTAGGCAATGTAAGAACATTAGATTTATTGTTCATGATTAAAAGGGATCTACATTTTTTTACGCTTACTTCTCCAGAAACAGTGATTATTTTTTCTGAAATTGTTCCTCGCCTCCCATGGCTGTCCTCATCAAACAGGAGAGTCATGGAGAAGATGAGGAAAATAATAAATAGGGTGATGGAGAAGTATATGCCGACGATTGGCGGCATATCCTATCGCCATGTGGATTTGGAAGGGGAAATCCAAGGTTTATATAGACAGGATGGGATTCACCTATCGGACGTTGGCATCGACATTTTTAATTTAGGTTTGCAGTATGCTATTGAGCAGGCCGCGGTGGTGGGGCTGGGCCGTTCTTGATTCTCAAGCCCAGCTGGTGGGGCATTGTATTTTTATTTGTTATATTCAAATTGCTGTTGCTCGAGTTCTAACAACTGAGCAATTACATTTTCATGTGGTTATTTACTATGAGATTATTTTGAGTCATTTCAAATGTTTGTTTGAGTTTCAAATATGGATAAAACCAATAAAGTGTGCCGCGGCCTTTTTTTGCCAAAATACTGCATACCTTCTTTTTATTTATATTAATTATGGTTTCTAGACTATCTAGGGTGGGAAAGTGTGGCCTACAATCCCATGGAAAAGGGGGGGCAGTAAGCACCCACTTTCATGGGATTGTGGCCACCATAGGTTTAAAATATGGATTTTGCAGCACTTAGTCCCAGGGGAGTTAGGCATTTATCTGGTTAAAATTGCCCCCTAGTAATGCAGCAAAGATTAGCCAATGGGAAAGCAGGGATTTGCTGGTCCTCAGGGATAAGTCTATATAAGCCTGTGTTGGTCTGGAGTACTTCCTTTTGCAGCTGAAGAGCAGAAGAAGAAGTTCCCCGCCCCCCCCTCCCCTTTTAGTCGCGAGCACCTTTGTGTGGTAGGGTCACCCTAGCATGCTAGGGGGGACATTGTATTTTTATTTGTTATATTCAAATTGCTGTTGCTCGAGTTCTAACAACTGAGCAATTACATTTTCATGTGGTTATTTACTATGAGATTATTTTGAGTCATTTCAAATGTTTGTTTGAGTTTCGAATATGGATAAAACCAATAAAGTGTGCCGCGGCCTTTTTTTGCCAAAATACTGCATACCTTGTTTTTATTTATATTAATTATGGTTTCTAGACTATCTAGGGTGGGAAAGTGTGGCCTACAATCCCATCCCAGGTCACACCGAGCATTATCTGCTGATTCATATTCTCCTTGATATCTCACAGCAACCCAAGCAGGTTCAGGATTGTTGGGACTGTTGTAGTAACATTTTAACTGCTTATTCACTTATGTTTTCAATAAATGGTAATTCTATTTAAAGAGACATTCTACAGTCTTCCATCCATAGAGTCCAGTTACTTATAGACACCAGTGAGCGCCACCCTCTTTTTCTAGTACTGCCAATACTACATTTGCCAATAGCCTATAATAAATAAATAAATTGCCAATACTACATTAGCCAGCAGCTATCCCTTTACACCACATGTGTCAAACACAAGGCCCGCGGGCTGAATTCGGCCCTCCAGACCATTTTATGTGGCCCCACACCTTTTCTAGAGCTCCAGCCCTCATTTGGGCTCATTCCCAGTAGCAACACAAGGTAAAGGGGTGCACTTTGAGGTAAGGGAGAGTGGTGGAGGGACTCTTGACATCTGATGTAAGGAGTTGGGATTCTCTGGACTTCTAGTATTACAGATACAACCGGCCCCTTGAGGGCAATCATAATGCTGATGCGGCCCTCAATGAAGTTGAGTTTGACACCCCTGCTTTACACATTCCCATGAATCTTAGATGCTCTGGAAACAATGATTTTAACCTAAATTCCTTATTAAGATATGCAAGTTCCTGCACCCACCGCTGGCAAGGTTTACAACTATGGTGGAAAATGAGATTGAACGCCAGTCAATAGGATGATGCCTAGGCATAGGTTTGTACCCGAATTCAACCTTAGTTTTATAAATACTCCTTTAGCACCACAGGACATTATCATTAAAAATCTCTTTAACTTCTACTTTTGAAATGACCCCCATGGAATTTTTATCTTGCTTAGTCATCCCTGGAAGCTGTAATTATTTTACAGGAATGGGGCGGGGATCTTTACAGATTAACGAAAAAGACAACAGCTCAGGAATCCAGCAAGGAAGGCTCGGTCGGTGCCATGACATCACCCGGAGCTGTGAATGAATTAGATTCCAGACATACAAATCCCATGAAGTAATTTATCAAATAACGTCTGTATGGAATTTTCTTAATTGTTAAATCTGATAAAATAGTATCCATTCCGGTAAAGTCAACCTGTGGCTAAAGTTGGCAAAGTTAAACTATGTGATAAGTTTCCTTGCCAGCATATTGTCACCAATGCCCCATAAAATACCAAATGTGTCCAGATATGGAAGAAGAGGTAGCATTTCCGTTAACTTCCACAACAATCTGCGATTGATGCCTGAGCAGTTGATCACCAGGACCAAGACCTATTACATGGGTTAGTCCCGTGGACTCCGGCAGCGGATCAGAATGGCAGGGGAGAGCAGGGAACACAAGTAATGCATGTTACTGGCCCTGCTATAACATGAACCCTAGACTTTACCTACTATTGGCAAAGCACCACTGCACGTCAAAGTAAACCATTCCAAATCGAAATAGGGGGGCTACCATTGCTGGCCTCCCAAAAATGCTAGTTGCCTAGCTGTTCCTCTGACTTCAGTACTTTCAGAGTCAGCAACCCAAAAGAAATGTGCATATAGGGCAAATGAGGGCAGTCATAACTACTTACCTGCCATCTTGGTCTAAGTTAAAGTGACCCTGTGGTTGGGGTGCAGTGTGGTGCGGTGGCAATAACACACACACAGTACAGATGTAATTAGCATAACTTATAGTAAAGGCAAAACAGTTCACAACAAACCCGGTTGGAGAAGGCCCATCGTGGAACACTCACAGATGCCAAGCACACTCACAGATGCTGAGCAGGTATCAGCTGAACTGACAGCATCTCTCTAGAAGGGCAGAATGCGGCCTGGCCATCACATTACCAAAGTAGAAGATGTCCAGGGAGATTGTGAGCCCTAAGCTTTCCCTTCTCACCAGGAACCTTTCCCTGTCTCAAATACTGTCCTTGACAGACTGGTGACCTGTCCCTACACTACCCACACTACCCAAACCCAGGGGCCAGGGACTTCAATAGACTCTGCCACACACAAGATGGCTAGCAGAATCACAAAAGCGGCCAGCATCCAATTGGATCACTGCCCCAGTGACTCAGGAAACCATAGAGAACCATGTCCCCTATGACTTCCTCTCCTTCTGTGGAGACAGCAGACTGCACCTGCCTACAACCCTATAAGGCAAAAAAAAACAACAAAATCTACCTGTATTAAAACAGCTCTTATACTCACCTCTTTGGTGGCCTCAGGTCTCCTACCTTCACTTTGTTTCAGTGTTGGTGTCTCTGCAGGACTCTTTAGCATTTGACACTTTGAGAAAGTCGGATTCTGGTGGCCCTCACTATGCACTGTGGTGCCTTCTTCTGATCCTTATGTCACTGTTGTTTCCTGTAGAAATGTAGAGGTCAGAGAAAGAAATCACATAATGGCAGAAGTCACACACATCCAACACAGCTGAAAGTGTCAAATGAGCATCTGACACTCTTGGAAGTGTCAAATGCCAAAGAGTCTTATAGAGGATGCAGCGTTATGATGAAAAAAAGGTAGGAGAGACATGGTAGGAGATGTAAGTATATTACCTCTTCTGATGCAAGAATCTTGAATATGTTTTGTGTTTCAAGCTGACAGCATAATTTTACTGACTCAAAGTACTAGGGCAATAAAAATTACCATTAACGTTTTCAATATGAGATTTCAACACATTTCCTTTAACCGCTTCCCCCAAATGGACGTACCTATATGTCCTTGGGGTTCAGTGCTAATACCAGGATGATGCCTGCACCTACAGGTATCATCCCGATATCATTTTGTTCAGCTGGCGATTTTCTTTTTGGCAGATGTGATCTGAGTGGCTAATTAGCCACTCAATCACTTCTGTGGGTGGTGGAAGGGGATCCCAATCCCCTCCTGCTGCCTGGTACAGAAAGAGAGGAACTCACAATGTTCCCCTCACTCTGTAACCTTGAAAACCGATAGCGACGCATATTCTCCTTTGTTTACATGGCCACCAGCAGCCATAGAAGCAACCGATTGGACCGATCTCAGGACCTGTCATGGTCCATGCTGTCACAAGGGCTATTGTTCATCCCTTGAGATAGCAATAAAGTTGTTACAAAAAAAGTTTAAAATATTATTATTTTTTTTTATAAAACAAATAATAAAAACAATTTAGTGCCCGTTCACATACGAGCGACGCTACTTCGCACCGCGACCTCGGAGCGGCCGCCACGGACTTCATAACATTGAAGTCTATGGCGGTCGCCTCCTGGTCGCCCCAAAGAAGCTCCGAACCCTTTTTCTAAGTCGGAGCGACTTGTGTCGCTCCTATTAGAACGGGTCCACAGCTTCCCTATGGGAGGCGACCTACGGCGACCTGTGAGGCGACCAGGTTGCCTCACAGGTCGCCTCAGTGTGAACCGGGACTAAAAGTGCCCCTGTCCCACCGTGCTTACACGCAAATGCAAACTCATACGTTACTCCCGCATGCATATATAAACGGTGATCGCACCACACATGAGGTATTGTCGCAAAAGTCAGGGCGAGAGCAATAATTCTAGCACCAGGCCTCCTGTGCCACTCTAAGCTGGTAACCTGAGCACCGCAGTTTCCCACCATTCCACGGACAGATGCAGTTTTAAAGCATGGCATGTTAGTGTAAAATTATCTTTCACAAAAATTGAGCTAACTTTACTGTTTTTTTTTTTTATTTATTTATTTGAAAGTGTTATTTTTCTAAAAAAATATGTTTAAAAAAAAAATGCTGCGGAAATACCTTGTCACATAAAAAATGCAACACACACCATTTTATTCTATAGGGTCTCTGCTAATATATATATATATATATATATATATATATATATATATATATATACTGTATATATATATATATATATGTAGCACCCTCCTAGATAGGTGCTAGGCAGGGAGAATAGTTTGCTCTCTCTCTGCTTATCAGGGGATCAATAGTTAGGCCTGCTCATTGTGCTCAGTGTGTATTCATCTGGTCTGAGGGAGTGTCCCCACTGTATCCAATAGGGAGGCCTGTTGGACAGTGGAGCAAACCTGGCCACTGATACACAGGCTTTTGTAACTGTCCCAGTGGGTTAGCACACAGAGAGGGGCATCATGGAATAGGTTATAAAAGCTGAGAGCACATGAGGCAGGGGGGTCTTTGGGCGGAAAGCCAAGTCCCAGAAGGAGAGTACGACTGTTTCTCCTTCTGCAGTTGGGAAAGGTGGTCACAGGCAGCCGGCCTGGTGACCCTGAAGGTGTTGCTGAACGCAGAGGTCCAGTGGATGCTGACAAGTGGAGTTTGGAGGCAATGGTGACTCTGGAAAAACAGTGTCCGTGAGTACAGAGGAATTTGCCCAGGGGTCTGCCAGGAAGGGGACCTCTCCAGAAGCTAGGGCCAGCGAACAGGCGTTAGCACACCGGTGTTGAGAGGAAAGGGGGTGCCAGTTACAGAACCCTGAAGAGAATAAATAAAACAGGAACCTTTAAAACTATTTTCACTTCAGTGGCAAGGTGAAGCAGCGGCCTTGCCGCACACTACAGCTAGTTGTTCTCAAGATTGTGCGTAGTTCATAGTTGGAGTATCCCACTCATCCCTTCTCCCATCCCAGTTCTCAATAAAAACAAAAAAACCAACATCCCCTGGACTGATTATTGACTGAGCCAAGGACTTTCAATGCTGTTTGTCTGCTATCCATTGCTAAGGGTAACCCAGGGGAATCTAGAAACCGTAATTCTCAGCAGTCCTCTGGGGGGCAGTGCTACATATATAATGTTTGGGGGTTTGAAGTAAATTTCTAGCAAAAAAAGTAGATTTTTACTTGTAGGAGTGAGGTGTAAGATTGGGAAGGAGGTAGTTAAAGACCTATAGGTACAGTGCCTTGCGAAAGTATTCGGCCCCCTTGAACTTTGCGACCTTTTGCCACATTTCAGGCTTCAAACATAAAGATATAAAACTGTAATTTTTTGTGAAGAATCAACAACAAGTGGGACACAATCATGAAGTGGAACGAAATTTATTGGATATTTCAAACTTTGTTAACAAATAAAAGACTGAAAAATTGGGCGTGCAAAATTATTCAGCCCCTTTACTTTCAGTGCAGCAAACTCTCTCCCGAAGTTCAGTGAGGATCTCCGAATGATCCAATGTTGACCTAAATGACTAATGATGATAAATAGAATCCACCTGTGTGTAATCTAGTCTCCGTATAAATGCACCTGCACTGTGATAGTCTCAGAGGTCCGTTTAAAGAGCATCATGAAGAACAAGGAACACACCAGGCAGGTCCGAGATACTGTTTTGGAGAAGTTTAAAGCCGGATTTGGATACAAAAAGATTTCCCAATCTTTAAACATCCCAAGGAGCACTGTGCAAGCGATAGTATTGAAATGGAAGGAGTATCAGACCACTGCAAATCTACGAAGACCTGGCCGTCCCTCTAAACTTTCAGCTCATACAAGGAGAAGACTGATCAGAGATGCAGCCAAGAGGCCCATGGTCACTCTGGATGAACTTCAGAGATCTACAGCTGAGGTGGGAGACTCTGTCCCTAGGACAACAATCAGTTGTATACTGCACAAATCTGGCCTTTATGGAAGAGTGGCAAGAAGAAACTGTTGTTTAAAGTTTGCCACAAGCCACCTGGGAGACACACCAAACATGTGGAAGAAGGTGCTCTGGTCAGATGAAACCAAAATCGAACTTTTTGGCAACAATGCAAAACTTTATGTTTGGCGTAAAAGCAACACAGCTCATCACCCTGAACAAACCATCTCCACTGTCAAACATGGTGGTGGCAGCATCATGGTTTGGGCCTGCTTTTCTTCAGCAGGGACAGGGAAGATGGTTAAAATTGATGAAAAGATGGATGGAGCCAAATACAGGACCATTCTGGAAGAAAACCTGATGGAGTCTGCAAAAGACCTGAGACTGGGACGGAGATTTATCTTCCAACAAGACAATGATCCAAAACATAAAGCAAAATCTACAATGGTGGATGACAGCTCTGTCTCCACACTGTGTGCAGAGAGGGAGGTGTCATAAACCCGCTGCTCTCTATGGTGAATCGGATGAGAGCGGACCGCCTGTCCACTCTCATCCGATCCCATCCCTTGGACGGATGAAAAATAGGGTTTCCATCCATCCAGATTTCACGGACAGGATCGGATAGCAGCGGGTGTCAGCGGACATGTCCCCACTGACATCCGCTGCCCCATAGGGATGCATGGAGGATCCGATCAGATCCGCCTAAAAAACTGACAGGCAGATCTGATCGGATAGTTTGTGTGAAAGGAGCCTTAGGGTATCAGTTTAGTTTTTAACAAAATTACAACTTTGCTTTAAAGTGCATGTCGGCACAAAATGTTAAAAAAAACAAATAAACAAAAAAAAAAAAATAAACCAACATTAGGCCCCTTTCACACGGGCGATCCGATCCGATCCGCCTGTCAGTTTTTCAGGCGGACCTGATCGGATGCTCCATGCATCCCTATGGGGCAGCTGGTGTCAGCAGAGACATCTTCGCTGACACCCGCTGCTATCCGATCCGATCCTGTCCGTGAAATCCGGACGGATGGAAACCCTATTTTCCATCTGTCTGGAGGATTGGATGGGATCTGATGAGAACGGACAGGCGGTCCATTCTCATTGGATCTCCCCATAGAGGACAGAAGGGATCTGACAGCTTCATCTCTGCACACAGAGCGGAGACGGAGCTGTCATCCGCCTGCTCAGCGGAGATCGGCGGATCGATCCCCGCTGAGCAGAACTGACTCCATCGGGCTGTGCACCCGTGTGAAAGGGGCCTTAAAGTACACATGTCCTATGTTTTATCCCTTTATTTCTAAAAATACTTCAATACAGATAAATACCTGATGATTTACCAGAAACCCAGTGAGCTTCTAACTTTCTGTTGGGGCTGACAACACAGTGCATCTGCTGCATTGAAATCCCAACCAGTGTTGTCAGCTTTGCCTGCTGGACTACACTGTAGAACTCTAGTTACAGGGATGCTGAATTTGGGCAGGAAGAGGTTAATCTCTTACATCTCCTGCAATTTTGGTTCAACAAAAGTGTCAACTGTACATCAGAAAGCAAGCTGAGAAAGCTCCCACCAGGACAACCGATAAGTCTATATTACACTGTGAAATCCAGTAGGTGAAAGAGAAAGCCACTCTCCCAGCAAGCCAATGTGACATGAAAGTAAAGAATGGCTTCAGCCTACATGTCTCTGCCGAAAGAACATGATGCTGACGCATTTTGCCTTGCCCATCAGGGCAAAATGCACCAGTAAGGTGGTCTCTTGGCGGAGACACATAGGCTGAAGTCGTTCTTTACTTTCAAGTCATGTTTGTTGGTCAGGAGAGTGTTGCACTTTTTTACCTACTGCACATACTACTTTGGATGAGCGCATCAGCATCAGTGTTGCCAACCATCAGTATTTTTACTGGCAGCCAGTAAAAAACAGGCACTTTTCTACTGCCAGTAAATGCCAGTGACAGGAAAAGGTTGGCAGTAAAAAATATGGCTGTGAAGCTCGGCATGCACAGCTCCAGTCCCGAGCTGGAGGAGACCATCCGAGTGCCTGCTAGAGTGTGTTCGGGCAGCACCAGTAGGGGGCGGGCCTGACGTAGGGGGTGCCTGAGCATGTTGTGTGATGTCATGGTGCAAGGAAGCCAAGCAGAGCGGCAGGAGCCTCGTGTGGGGATCTGTGGGATGAGAGCAAGGCAAGCCAGGAGCGTGACTGTCAGTACTCTTTGGACTGGAGTGGACTGAGGGACCACCTGGCATGGAGACTGTCACTGTGCCTCAGGAGGGAACATGTCGTGTCGGTGACGTGTAATCATCATCTATGCTGCTGCACACTGCCATCAGTTTCACTGTGAGAGTCAGTTTTATGTGTGTGTGCAGGGCCAGCGCTCCCGCTAGGCGAACATGGCAGCCGCCTAGGGCGCACTACCGCCTAGGGCGCAGCCATACTTCCCGCTCCCAAGCGTCCCTGATTCGCCGGGATCGTCCCCGGCAAATCAGGGCTGAGTTCCGGAATTCTCACGGCGGTGCGGGCGGCTTGGTTCTGCACGCCGCAAGCGACACACATGGCAGCCGGTCTCTCTCCCCAGCTGCCTTTTTCAGTGCATAGAGCGGAGAGCACTGAACCCGCCCCTCCCCCTTCCTGTGTGTTTCCTGTACACAGAGGAGAGGAGTAGGGGAACAGCTCACCACTCTCTGCAACAGCGCCACTCTGATCTGAGGTCTGTGATGTTTATAACTAATACTAACTTGCAGGGGGGGCTGTATGAAGCTGGGGGGTGTATGGAGATGGGGGGTGGAGATGGGGGGGGGTTGTATGAAGCTGGGGAGGGGGGGTTTATGGAGAAGGGGGGGTGTATGGAGATGGGGGGTGCATGGAGATCGGGGGGTGTATGGTGCTAGGGGGGTGGAGTTGGGGGCTGTTTTGAGATGGGGAGCTGTATGGAGATGGGGGGTGTATGGTGCTAGGGGGGTAGAGATGGGGGGCTGTATGGAGAGGGGGGTGTATGAAGCTGGGGGGTGTATGGACATGGGGGGGTTGTATAAAGCTGGGGAGGGGGGATAGAGATGGGGGGTTTATGGAGATGGAGGGGGGGGTGTATAAAGCTGGGGGGTGTATGGAGATGGGGGGGCGCCTGGTGCTAGGGGCGTGGAGATGGGGGGGTGTATGAAGCTGGGGGGTGTATGGAGATGGGGGGTGTATGGTGCTAGGGGGGTGGAGATTAGGGGGGTTGTATGAAGCTGGGGAGGGGGAGATGGAGGGGGGTGTATAAAGCTGGGGGGGGTGTATGGAGATTGGGGCATGGTGCTAGGGGGGTGGAGATAGGGGTGTATGAAGCTGGGGGGTATGGTGCTAGGGGGTGGAGTGTATAGAGATAGAGGGGTGTATGAAGCTGGGGGGTGTATGGAGATGAGGGGTGTATGGAGATCGGGGGTGTATGGTGCTAGGGGGTGGAGATGGGGGGGGTATATGGAGATGGAGGGGTGTATTAAGCTGGGGGGGATGTATGGTGCTAGGGGGGTGGAGACTGGGGGGTGTATGGAGATGGAGGGGTGTATGAAGCTGGGAGGTGTGTGGTGCTAGGGGGGTGGAGATGGGGGGTGTATGGAGATGGAGGGGTGTATGAAGCTGGGGGGGGGTGTATGGAGATGGGGGAATGTATGTCATCTTCCTACCATCACACCGCACTCCCTGACATCTTCATCCCCCCTTTACCCCCCTGTCATCTTCTTACCATCCCACCCCCTGACATCTTCACCCCCCCTGTACCCCACTGTCAGCTCCCTACCATCCCACCCCCTGTCATCTTCATCCCCCTGTCAGCAACCTACAATCCCACCCCCTGTCATCTTCATCCCCCCGTCAGCTTCCTACCATCCCAAGGGTTAAGGGTGTTGTCGGTGGACTATACAACTTATTACGCCAGCTTGAAGTGGACTTTTATTCATTTACACCATATGTCCTTTTATGAGCGCTGCATTTTTTGTCTATAGTTCCTTATCACATTGTGGTTAATGCTGGCTGCTAATTTCTGGATATTCAACAATTTTATCCTACCACCCCACCCCCTGTCATCTTCATCCCCTCTGTCATCTTTATCCCCCCTGTCATCTTCATCCCCCTATCAGCTTCCTACCATCCAACCCCCTGTCATCTTCATCTTCCCTGTCAGCATCCTACCACCCCACCTCCTGTCATCTTCATCCCCCCCCTGTAATCAACCTACAATCCCACCCCCTGTCATTTTAATCCCCCCTGTCCTCTTCACCCCCCCTTTCATCTTCATCCCCCTGTCAGCAACCTACAATCCCACCCCCTGTCATCTTCATCCTCCCTGTCAGCTTCCTACCATCCCACCCCCTGTCATCTTCATCCCCCCTGTCAGCTTCCTACCATCCCACCCCCTGTCATCTTCATCCCCCTGTCAGCAACCTACAATCCCACCCCCTGTCATCTTCATCCCCCCTGAACCCCACTGTCAGCTTCCTGCAAACCCACCCCCTGTCATCTTCATCCCCCTGTCAGCAACCTACAATCCCACCCCCTGTCATCTTCATCCCTCGTGTTAGCTTCCTACCATCCCACCCCCTTTCATCTTTACCCCCCCGTCAGCTTCCTACCACCCCACCCCCTGTTATCTTCATCCCCCCTGTCAACTTCCTACCATTCCACCCCCTGTCATCTTCATCCCCCATCACACCCCCTGTCATATTCATCCCCCCCTGTCATCTTCCTACCATCCCACCCCCTGTCATCTTCCTCCTCCTCATCTTCATCCTCCCTGTACCCCACTGCCATAGTTGCCAACATTTGAAAAAAATTTCCAGGGACACTTTGCAGCACAGCTATCATATACCACACCCACTTCCCTGAAGCTAAGCCCACTCTGCATAATTACTCTCCGCCTACTTATCATCAGATTATAGGGTCTACTCAATAAAGAGAGAATTACAGGAAATTGAAAAGGGAATTTCAAACCTAAGGCCAAAGTAGCAGAGTTGGAATAGATCTCCCATTCAGCTGCACTACTTTTGTCTAAAGTTTTAAATTCTCATCACAATTCCCTGTGTCAAATGTGCTCAGGTGTGACCATACAAAAAATGGAATATGGAAATATAGTGCAAGGTGTAAATAAGTATGATAAAACCTAATTATACCATCTGGTATGATTAGGTTTTAATGGCGCCAGGCAGCGCCATTACGTAACTGCACATGCGCTCGCCCAGCCGAGCTTTTACGAGCTTTCCCGAGCCCGGCAGGCGTCGGAACGGCACATGCACAGCTGCCTGTAACGGGCATTTACGGGCAGCCCAATTGAGGGGCGCTTGCTGGGAAATGTAAATTACCCGGGACAGGCTCCTATTTGCCGGGACTGTCCCTGCAAAAATTGGACAGTTGGCAAGTATGCACTGCCAGCTTCCTACCACCCAAGCCCCTTAAATTTACTGGTGCACATCATATATGATGGACGCAGGGCACATTTTTTTCTTCCAGTGAGAACACGGACACAAGGACATTTGTCCTTCCAGTGAAACTACCAATGCAGGGAATTTTTTTTATTTCAGTGACACCAAACATGCAGGGACAATCTTTTTTCCTGTGACACAACAGATGCAGGTGCATTTCTACCCAAAATCCTACTCACCCATAATGCAGTAACCGTGTTTTAAAAATGTTTTAAAGTTTTTTTTTTTTTTTTGGGGGGCGCAAGTAGCTGGTCTTGCCTGCGGCGCAAAATAGTCTAGCACCGGCCCTGTGTGTGTGCCTGACCATTCTAATAAAGGGAGTCCTATCCATGAGCTACTTACTTACTATATCGAAAATAAAATATGAAATTATTTTTGCCTTAATATCTACCTTAAATCACATTACTAGTTGCATGTTCTATGTGTGTGTAGCCTAAATACTGAAATTTGCACTTTAAACTGTAACTTTTGGAAATGCCAGTAAAAATTGGCTGTACCAGTAAATTTTGGGTATTGTACCAGTAATTTTCAATCTCATCGGTTGGCAACACTGATCAGCATGTCTGCACCTCTTCATTCCTGTGGTTCACGGGAGTGGGTCTCCTGGCTTCGAGCCTTTCTGTAAGCTTATTTTTGAGGACACTGTAGAATCTAGTTGTCCTAAAATTCTTCAGGCACTAGACAAAGGAGAGGGAGGCATTTAGGTAGTTTATGGCCAAATGGGAGAATAGAGAGAAGGTAAGTATTGGGGTTTGTCCATCCACAGTCCAACAAGCAGTTTGGAGTCAGGAAAGTGGACCCGGAATCCACAAATATGCAGGTTCTGAACAGTGGTGTCACCCTCTATCTCAGGGGTCTCAATCTGGTGGCCCTCCAGCTGTTGCAGAACTACAATTCCCATGAGGCATTGCAAGGCTGACAGTTACAGCATGACTCCCATAGGCAGAGGCACGATGGACCTTGTAGTTCCGCAACAGCTGGAGGGCCACCAGTTTAAGACCCTTGCTCTATCTGCACAGCATATTTGGTTGAATCACAATAAATCCTGAATAGCAATGCGCAATTTTGGCTAGCAGGGACAGTTCACAAATATGTATTTTAATGGCGCAATCAGCTATTTGGCTTGACCTCCACTTCACATGTGCCATAAAAAAAAAACTGTAAACTAAAAATTAACTTTACCCCTCAATTCCCAGAGCAGAGAGCTCAGCGCAAAACTCCTTGTGGTAACCATACGTTTGCTTCGATTTGTTTACGCCAATGGACGATGTTCACGGTCAGCGGCTTCAGCAAACCATCAAAAATCTCAACTTTCTTCCATGGTGGATTACCCTTGTTGGCGGATAATGACCCTCTTAGGAATAGAATGATACAGACATATCTTCAGCCATTTGGCCCGTGTAATGATGCTGCGTGTAGTTCACCATCTGTTTCGTAGTATTTGTACTTTACATTATATACAAGGTGACTACAATTCTTTGGAAAGTTTATCAGCCAATCGTAAAGTCCCAGAGCCGCAGAAAGCCACGAGCGGGTAACCCTAGATGCCTGGAACAAAATATGTGAACGGCGTCGGGACCACATATGACCTCGATTAAAGCAAGGATATTAATTACATCTTCATCATAAAACTGGAACTGAACGCTGTAATTGGGCTGAAAAGGAAAATAAACAAATTAGACATTTAAATATCTAGGATCCTACATCAAAGTCACAGTGTAAAAGAGAGAGCTGGGGCCTCCTGTCAATTAAAGTGACACTAAATTCTGGCTTTAAACACAAAATAAAAAATAAATTCCAGTATGTGTTTTTAAAGCAGAGCTTCGGGCAAAAAGACAACTCGGTCTTAAACAATTGATCACCCCCCCCCCCCCCCTTCTTGTCTTTGAATTCTTTCTTTCTTTTTGGTACCCTCCCCGCATTGCCTTCTGGAACCTGTGTGTGTACCAGAAGATGACGGGACCATTCAGAAAGTGCCCTGCGACTCGCACATGCGCAGTAGGAAACCAGTTGTGAAGCCTGAAGGCTTCACTGCCGGTTTCCCTTACTTGCAATGCCTGTGCCTGCACCCGAAGATGATGAACGGATCTGCTTGGGGTGCCAACATCGCGGGCTCCCTGGACAGGTAAGTGTCCTTATATTAAAAGTCAGCAGCTACAGTATTAGTAGCTGATGACTTTTAATTTTTTTTTCCCCAGGCTGGAACTCTGCCTTAACTCAGAAAAGTCTCTTCTTTTGCTCTCAGCCTCCTCCAAGTCTCAGAATTGTCCTTTTTTTTATCTGATGTGATTGGACTATAGGGTGGCTATGTTTATTCTCCATGGTCCCAGTTTAGCCATCCTCACTTGCTCGCTCCAGAGATGGACTATGAAATTTGTAGTGTGCATAGAGCAATACACTAATTTGCACTGCTCATTCCAAAGAAACAGAATTGAGGGGGAAAAAGGCAAAGTCTGGGAGCACACAAGGAGGCAGAAGAACACAGCAAGAAATGAATTAAGAATAGATTACATGACCATTTGTAAACCCTTGGTTTTTTAAAAAATAAAAATAACAAACATGTTAAACTTACCTACTCTGTGGAATGGTTTTGCACAGAGCAGCCTCGATCCTCTTCTTCTGGGGTGCCCTGATGGTGCTCTTGGCTCTTCCTCTTCATCGGGTGCCCCCACAGAAAGCCGCTTTCCCCGGGGGGGCACCCATGTGGGTTTGCTACCGAGTCCCGCTGCTGCGTCCATTGACACAGACAGCGGAACTCAGCCCTGCCCCCCACTCCTGTGTCACTGGATTTGATTGCCAATGCCTCCCGCTGCTATCAATGTGTCCAATAAGGAGAGAGACAGCGGCTAGGGCTGCTGCACTTGTGCACATCGCTGGATCGGATGGGCTCAGGTAAGGAAAAGGGGGTGGAGCTGCAGCACAGATCCATCGTTGGTGAAAAGAATAGTCTACCATCATTTGTATCACTGGTAGTAATAGTGCCCCATCATTAGTATTAGTGGGAGGAATGGAGCTTTATCATTGGTGTCAGTGCCCCATCATTGGTGTCAGTGAAAGGAATAGTGCTTCATTTGTGGGGAGCTAAAGGAAGTAATAGTGCCCCATCATTGGCATCAGTGGGAGGAATAATGTCCCATCATTGGCATCAGTGGGAGGAATAGTGCCCCATCATTGGTATCAGTGGGAGGAATGGTGCCCCATCATTGGTATCAGTGGGAGGAATAGTGCCCCATCATTGGCATCAGTGGGAGGAATAGTGCCCCATCATTGGAATCAGTGGGAGGAATAGTGCCTCATCATTGGTATCAATGGGAGGAATAGTACCCCATTATTGGCATCAGTGGGAGCAATAGTGCCACATCATTGGTATCAGTGAGAGGAACAGTGCCCCATCGTTGGTATCAGTGGGAGGAATAGTGTCCCATCATTGGTATCAGTGAAAAGAATAGTGCCCCAATATTGGTTTCAGGGGAAGGAATAGTGCTTATTGTTGGTGAGGTCTCCAGAACTGGACACAGTATTCTAGAATATTAATGAGATAAGATAACAAGACCAGAGACGTGCCAGTGGAAAGAACAGTGCACCATCATTGGTATCAGTGGGAGCAATAGTGCCCCATCGTTGGTGTTAAAGGAAGGAATTGTGCCCCATTGTTGTTGTCAGTGGAAAGAATAGTGCACCATCACTGATATGAGTTGGAGCAATAGTGCTTCGTTGTTGGTGTCAGTGGGAGGAATAATGCCCCATTGTTGGTATTGGTGGGAGGAATAACGCCCAATCATTGGTGGCAGTGGAAAAAATAGTGGATCATTGTTGGCATCAATGGAAAGAATAAAATCATGGCCAATGTAATGATGAAAAAAGCATTTGTATAAAATGGAAAGATGACCTATCACCACTCTGTTGTTCACACATTATGGCCATTATTGGAGTCAAAGAAGACCATATATATTTCTTAGGCATTCACATACTATGCAGCAGGGTGTTTGAGATTCATAATTTCTGGTCAGCTGGAACGCAAACCGGCAATTCCTGTACAATACATGCGGATCCCTGTCTGTTTTGATGAAAGTGCAACACAACCTTCTTTTTTAACCACTTTGGGACCGGAAAGGTTTTCCCCCCCTAATGACCAGGCCATTTTTTGCGATTTGGGACTGCGTTGTTTTAACTGACATTTGCGCGGTTGTTCGACGCTGTACCCAAATAAAATTGATGTCCTTTTTTTCCTACAAATAGAGCTTTCTTTTGGTGGTTCTGTATTTGATCACCTCTGTGGTTTTTACTTTTTGCGCTATAGAAAAAAAAGAAACAATTCTGAAAAAAAACAATATTTTTCACTTTCTGCTATATAACATAAAAAAAAAATGTAAAAATCGAATTTTTAAATAATTTTAGGCCAATATGTATTTTGCTACATAATTTTGGTAAAAAAAATCCCAATAAGTGTATATTGATTGGTTTGCACAAAGGTTATCGCGTCTACAAACTAGGGGAAAGATTTGTCATTTTTATTTATTTATTTATTTTTTAAGTAGTAATCAGCAAATTTTTAGCGAATCTGCGACATTGCGGTGGACAGATCGGACCCCTGACTGACATTTTTGACACTTTTGGGGGGACCAGTGACATTACTACAGTAATCAGTGCTAAAAATATGCACTGTTACGGTACTAATGACACTGGCAAGGTAAGGTTAATACCAGGGGCGATCAAAGTGTTAAATGTGTCCCTAGGGGGTGCTTTCTAACTGTGTGGGGATGGACTTATGGAATGAACACAGAGACCTGTGTTTGTTCCTAAATAAGAGGAACACAGGATCCCTGTGTTCATTGCTGACAGAACAACAGTCTGCCGTGTTTACAACGACAGACCACCGTTCTGTCTCCACAGGGAGTGATCGCGGGTGACCGGTGGCAATTGCGGCCGCCGGACTCGCAGATCAGCTTTCCCTGTGGCGAATGGGCGCGCGTGTGCCCCCCCTCGCAGTCCCGCGAAGCGACGTACAGTTATGTCATTTCACAGGACAGAGCCGACCTGCCGCGGGATATGTACTGCTGGCAGTCGGTAAGTGGCTAATTAAATGATTTGATATACTGCACCATGAGAGTGTTTCTTCCTTTCCCTCTCTATATGGCAACACTGGAGCTATTTATATACATATTGAATGGATGACAGCAGCGGTTTGAATTCCTTATGTATGACATTTTGGATTTTCCCATATGCACAATTTGACTCCAAGTAATAGAGGTCAATTAAGTCTGGAGAGTGTATAGTGAGTCTGCATGCTGGTGGAGAGGAACCTTTCCTATATTCACTGGAGGACATTATTCATGTGTGGGATTATCAATGGACTTCACTATTTATATATATATATATATATATATATATATATATATATATATATATATATATATATATACACATATACTGTTTATTCACTATGGTGATATTATTTTGTAGGAGCGTGATTTCTTTTTTTCTTTCCACCATGCACATATTTTGCGTATAGAGGGCATGCAGGTCTGAAGGACTCTAAGCCACTGCTGATGAAAATTCTCAACAGGAGCAACTAATAAAGCCACCAGCCGCTGGCTCAAGCTGTAAATCTAGCAGTCATTATATACAGAAAATGATTTTCCTGTAGCACCATATCAAAATAATCCCACTGGTCATGAGTGTATGGCAACCTTAGCCAGGGCTCCAGCCAGGCCACGTCACCAATGCGTTTCGCTCCGCCTCTCGGAGCTTAATCATGAAGAGCACGAGGGGGAGGGGTTTGCATCATCGGCTGTCACACAAAAATCAAAATGAGAGTGTCAGGTGTGTTCAAATCTGATTAGAAGACCTGTGGGGCTCTATGGTTAAACAAAACAGATGAGCAACCATTTAAGATCAGACTGCAGAAACCATCAAATAAACACATCAAGAACAAATCTGAAAAACAGACATTGGTACATTATGTAGCCTAAATGCAAAAAACAACCCTATCAAACGACTCATTTTTATTATGTAGCTGGATAAAAACAATTAAATTAAAAATATAAAAAACTAAAATAAGAAAAAAAGCTTATTGTATCTGATACTAAGACTATTTATAGAGAATCCCCAAAGCAGCACACATGTATAAATCTGAATAGAGCAGATCTGATGGATGGTAATAAAATGCATTTAACACTACGTTTTAGCTTAGAGCAGGGATAAATAGATAAATGGTGATAAAGAAAGGGAGTGGGGAAGATGGGGAAAGGAAGGACAGGGAAAGGACGAGGTGAAAAAATGGAGAGGAAGGAAAGGGGGAGGGAAGAAAAGGCGAGGGGGGGGGGGAGGGTGGTGAAAGGGAAGAAAAAGGAGGGATTGGTGAGCGGTTCATAATAGTGAGTGATGTCCCACTCTAACTTTAGGCCCATGGGGGTATGGGTTTCCAGTTTAAAGTTCCAATACATCTCCCAGCCTCACAAGAGGGCCTAGGCGGCCCGAGCGGAAGTAGGGTCGGGTACCTGTCAAAACTAGGTGCCCGCTTCCCCGCAAAAAAAAATGACATGCCAAATGTGGCATGTAAGGGGGTGAGGAGTGCTTAAAGCGGAAGTTCTACTTTTCGGTCAAACTTCCCTTTAAAGAGAGATCATTGGAACATGAGATTATAGTGTGGGGTGACCCAAATGACTCATCTGTACAGCCCTGTGGGGCTAAGCCACGTGAATGTGGACAGATGAGAGGTATACATACTAGGGGAATGTTTCTGATGCATGCCCTCCTTGCAACATATCTTACTCCTTATCCCAGCACTGCCCTATAACTGTCATCACTGTATAAAACAGGGAGGTGTCTGGATATGATACGCCTAATGTCATGAAATTGTGAACTGTAATGTGTGGAGAACACTGGTAGATCCAGTGATCTGTTCTGTTTAGAAGATTGATGCATTAATAAGTCAGTCCTATTCATGTTCCTGGCATAAGGGTGAACAGGTTTAACTTGTGATTTCCTATAAACCCATTCACAAAACCTTTGCTCAAGTGAGAGGGCCTCTTCATCGAAATCTGGAACAGTTCCATGTGAATCGGATAAACTACCCCTGTGGAATTGCTCTGGGTGGGGGGTGGCAACTAGATGCGTGTAAGAGTGCGTTTTTTGAAGTAGGTTTTCTATATGCAGGCACATGACAATTTTGTCCTGAATAGAGACAGAAATAGTGAGGTCAAGATAATTAATCTCAACATGGTGCTCCTCTGATGTAAAACTTAAGTTTAAAAGGTTACTGTTTAGATTGAAAACTCAGTGGCAGACAGGCTATGATCGACAAGAAGAATCAAATCATCAATATAGCTAAAATATGTGACGATAGAATCCCTTTATGGGTTGTATGCATTGTAGATGTATTGTTCCTATGTAGGAAAAAATCTTGGAAGCCTCTCGTTTCTGTATGTACCATTTTTCATTAAAAAGAAAGTAATTATGATGTAAAAGATATGATTTTCCTTCCAAAATGAACCATTTGAGTTTAAGAGAATATTTTGTATAGAGGTCCATGTGGTGTTTGAGGGACTGTAATCCTAAATCATGGGGTATACAGGAGTAAAGAGATCTAACATCACATGCAATTCATTTGTTGTTCTTGCTCCACGCGAGCCCCTCAAAAGCTTGTATGGTATGTTTTATATCTCGCAAGTTGGAGAAAATTCTGGAGCCCACCCATTGTGTGACAGTAGCGAATGAAAATTCGCTATTGTTACACGCATCCTCCTCCTTGCCAATCAGAAAGCGGGTCCGAGACCCGCTTCCTGATTGGCTGAAAGGCAAACCCCATGCCTTGGTCGAGGAGGAGGCGGGAGGACTGAGGACTCGAGGAGATGCGGGGACTGAAGAGAAGCCGCCGCCGCTACAGGTAAGTGCACTGGTCTCGGGGGGGGGGGGGGGGGGGGGCATGGCACGCTGATCTCTGCATTGAAATGGTGCACGCTGGTCTCTGCATTGAAAGGGGGCACGCTGGTCTCTGCTTTGAAAGGGGGCACACTGATCTCTGCATTGAAGGGGGCACGCTGGTCTCTGCATTGAAAGGGGGCACGCTGGTCTCTGCATTGAAAGGGGGCACGATGATCTCTGAATTGAAGGGGGAACGATGATCTCTGCATTGAAGGGGGCATGCTGATCTCTGCATTGAAATGGGGCACACCGTTTACTCTGCATTGAAAGGGGGCACGCTGGTCACTGCATTGAAAGGGGGCACGGCACGCTGGTCTCTGCATTGAAAGGGGGCATGCTGGTCACTGCATTGAAAGGGGGCATGCTGGTCTCTGCATTCAAAGGGGGCACGCTGGTCTCTGCTTTGAAAGGGGGCACGCTGGTCACTGCATTGAAAGGGGGCATGCTGATCTCTGCATTGAAGGGGACACGCTGGTCTCTGCATTAAAAGGGGGCACACTGATCTCTGCATTGAAGGGGGCACGCTGGTCTCTGCATTGAAAGTGGGCACGCTGGTCTCTGCATTGAAAGGGGGCACGCTGGTCTCTGCATTGAAAGGGGGAACGCTGATCTCTGCATTGAAAGGGGGCACGCTGGTCTCTGCATTGAAAGGGGGCACGATGATCTGATCTCTGCATTGAAAGGGGGCACACCGTTTACTCTGCATTGAAAGGGGGCACGCTGGTCACTGCATTAAAAGGGGGCATGCTGGTCTCTGCATTAAAAGGGGGCATGCTGGTCACTGCATTGAAAGGGGGCATGCTGGTCTCTGCATTCAAAGGGGGCACGCTGGTCACTGCATTGAAAGGGGGCACGCTGGTGACTGCATTGAAGGGAACACGCTGGTTTCTGCATTGAAAGGGGGCACGATGATCTCTGCATTGAAGGGGGCACGCTGGTCTCTGCATTGAAAGGGGGCACACTGATCTCTGCATTGAAGGGGACACGCTGGTCTCTGCATTGAAAGGGGGCATGCTGGTCTCTGCATTGAAAGGGGGCACGATGATCTCTGCATTGAAGGGGGCATGCTGGTCTCTGCATTGAAAGGGGGCACACTGATCTCTGCATTGAAGGGGGCATGCTGGTCTCTGCATTGAAAGGTGGCACACTGATCTCTGCATTTAAGGGGGCACGCTGGTCTCTGCATTGAAAGGGGGCACTCTGGTCTCTGCATTGAAGGAGGCACAATGATCTCTGCATTGAAGGAGGCACAATGATCTCTGCATTGAAAGGGGGCACGCTGGTCTCTGCATTGAAAGGGGGCACACTGTTCACTCTGCATTGAAAGGGGGCACGCTAGTCACTGCATTGAAAGTGGGCACGCTGGTCTCTGCATTGAAGGAGGCACAATGATCTCTGCATTGAAGGGGGCACGCTGGTCTCTGCATTGAAAGGGGGCACACTGTTCACTCTGCATTGAAAGGGGGCACGCTGGTCACTGTGCATTGAAAGGGGGCACGCTGGTCACTGTGCATTGAAAGGGGGCACGCTGGTCATTCTGCATTAAAAGGGGGGCACGCTGGTCACTGTGCATTGAAAGGGGGACACACTGGTCACTGTGCATTGAAAGGGGGCACGCTGTGGTCACTGTGCATTGAAGGGGGCACACTATACCTTGATTACTGAAGGCCCCTTTCACACTTTTGTGACCTCAAAGTCACGCAATTTTTTACAGCGTTTTTTTGCCGCAAAGCAATGCCTATTACATTTTTCTGTTTGCGCCCCCCCCCCACCAGCCGCCACTGCCTTACACTTCTTTAAACGGTTTACCTTCACCTACTGATTAAAATTTTCAGGATTTCTGTGTAATCCATGACATGAGCACACTGGACAATTTTGGATAGTCAGGCATCTGTATTGGTCATAAAGTTAAACAACCAGACAATCTTGTTGTCCCTTCACATTCTAAATCCAATTCGTACCCTATACAATCTAGGGGTAAACTACTTGACATCTTCCAAAAAATCTGTGGAACGTGACATTGTGGCCCTGGCCAAATCCATTAACGCCTCTTTTAAACATCATCAGAATCTCACTAGAAAGGAGAGAGCGATTCTAAAATCTTTACATGATGATCCAAACATTGTGATCAAAAACTCACATAAGGGAGGAGCTGTGGCCATACCCAACTCCTCATTGAGACTATCTCAATGAGGCATTAAGACAACTTTCTGACACCTACACATGCATATCCTCCGATCCCACCAAGGGCTTTAAGCAACGCTTAGAATTTTATTGTGGGTGAAGCTATGTCCATCGGGTTTTTGAACAACTCTGAGGCCAAAAATTTTGATACCTCAGGGCAGACCCATCGCAGCGAGCATTGGTTCCTTAGGTGAACCATTGGATATTCTGATGGATACCCTACTACAACCCCTATTCTCCAGAATACCCTCCCACTTGAGAGATAAAAAACATACCATACAAACTTTTGAGGGCTTCCCTGGAGCAAGAACAACAAGTGGATTGCATGTGATGTTAGATCTCTTTACTCCTGTATACCCCATGATTTAGGATTACAGTCACTCAAACACCACATGGACCTCTATACAGAATAATCTCTTGAACTCAAATGGTTCATTTTGGTTCAGGAGTATCTTATCTTTTACATCATAATTACTTTCATTTTAATGAATAATGGTACATACAGAAACATCTGGCATCCATAGGCACAAGATTTTCTCCTACCTATGCCAATCTGTATATGGGATGGTGGGAGGAACAGTACATCTACCATGCACGCAATCCACATAGGCATTCTATTGTCACATATTTTCACTATATTGATGATTTTATCTTTATTGTTGATCACAGCCTGTCTGCCACTGAGTTTTCAAACTATCTAAACAGTAACCTTTTAAATATGAGGTTTACATCAGAAGATTGAGATTAATTATCTCGACCTCACTATTTCTGGAAAATCTATTCATGATAGATTTTTTCACCGTGCGTGCGTATTTGTCTAGTTGCCACCCCCCCATACCATCAGAAGATGTTCCACAGGGGCGGTTTATCCGAATCAGACAGGAACTGTTACAGTTTGGCAGATTTTGCTAAAGGAGGCTCTCTCACTTAAGCAAAGGTTTTGTGAACGTGGTTATAGGAAATAAGTTTAAACATAATAGGCTAGGTGGGACTTTAAGTGAGACCCCAGCAGGTAGTGCCCGGCGTCTCCATCCCTATAACAAGAAAAAAATGAGGTTGAAGGATTAAGAGGTGCATGAAAGTCAGCCAGCCCCCAGTCTGATGTACTCACCCTCCAGTCTGTCACCAACCAAGTAGACCTGTCTCTTGATTCAAAGAACAGGGGTTTAGTTGACACACATTTGCAAACCCATGTGAAAGCTGCAGAGCCACTTCACGGCACCCTGTTAAATCTGCAGTCCTAACACTCCTAATTTAGTGTCTCCACACTGGAAGCACATGGCTGCTAATGGATGGATGGGGGAACAGGTGAGAGGGAGACAGCCCAACCTCCCCCAACCCACCCTCATCCATGACTGGTCTGTTGTCTCAAAACTCAAATAACTAAGTTGTAACGATGGTACAAACTGGAAAGGACCAGCTGAGAAGCATTACACCTCCATCCCCTTGGTGGATGTAGTATAAAGACAGACAGGGATTTTATATATGGGGCATGGCCTGTAAAGCACAATGCCTTTCAATCCCTAATTTCCTATTTGGGACTTTGTGTGAGACAAGCAGGTCATGCTATTGGTCTCCATCCCTGTATACGGAAAAATAAGGTCAAATCAAACTGCATCCACCAAAAACGCACAAAAATCGCACGGTGGGACTTTATATGAGGCACCAAGCTGTAGGCAAGGCGTCTCCATCCATGGAAATAAGTTAAACAAGCCCTCCCTTATGCCAGGAACCTGAATAGGACTGACTTATTAATGCATAAATCCTCTAAACAGAACAGATCACTTGATCTATGTCAGGGTCCGGACTGGCGGCAGATGACTGCACTAGAGGTGGATCCTCTGTGTCAGTGAGGGATTGTCGTGGACCGTACTAGAGGACCGGTTCTAAGTTACTACCGGTTTTCACCAGAGCCCGCCGCAAGGCGGGATGGACTTGCTGCGGCGGTAGCAACCAGGTCGTGTCCCCCGGTAACGGCTCAACCTCACTGGCAGCTGATACAGGTGTGGTACAATAGGACAAGGCAAAGGCAAGGTCAGACGTAGCAGAAGGTCAGGGCAGGTGGCAAAGGTTCGAAGTCAGAGGTCAACGGCAGAAGGTCAGATACACAGGCAAGGCAAACACAAATCGCTTTCTCAAGGCACTAAGGCAACAAGATCCGGCAAGGACAGGAACGGGGAGTGGTTTTATATAAGAAACAGGAAACAGGTCACAGGAAACAGGTCACAGGAAACAGGAAACAGGAAACAGGAAGGGAGGTTTGGACCAGGCACCAATTACTGGTGCACAGGCCCCTTAAATTTCAAACAACCGGCGCGCGCGCCCTATGGTGCAGGGGCGCACGCGCTGGGAACCACGTGAGCGGGGAGCGGCGGAGGGAGCCAGAGCGGGCACAGGTGAGTGGATCTGGAACGAACGCCGCGAGCGCTCCGGTCCAGAAGCAGGGACCGGAGCGCTCAGCGTTACAGTACCCCCCCCTTTGGTCTCCCCCTCTTTTTGGTACCCAGAAACCTGTGGATGAGCTCCTTGTCGAGGATATTGGACTCGGGCTCCCATGACCTCTCCTCAGGACCACAATTCTCCCAGTCAACCAGAAATTTTTTTTTACCTCTGACGACCTCGGAGGCGAGGATCTCTTTCACTGAGAAGACATCAGAGGACCCAGAGACAGGAGCAGGAACGGTGACCTTGGGGGAAAATCGGTTAAGAATGAGGGGTTTGAGAAGGGATACATGAAAGGAGTTAGGAATACGGAGAGAGGGAGGAAGATGAAGTTTGTAAGAGACAGCATTAATTTGGTTTTTGATTTTAAAAGGCCCGAGATAACGCTGACCCAGTTTGTAGCTGGGGACCCGAAACCGGATGTATTTGGCAGACAGCCACACTCTGTCTCCAGGGGCAAAGACAGGAGGAGTTCTTCTTTTTTTATCTGCATGTCTCTTCATACGAGAAGCGGCCAGGGTGAGCGACTTTTGAGTTTCTTTCCAAATGGAGGAGAAGTCCAGGGTCAAGTCATCAACGGCAGGAACTCCAGAAGAGGTGGGAATGGGGAGGGGGGGCAGCGGGGGACGGCCGTACACCACAAAAAACTGAGATTTGGTGGATGACTCAGAGTCTCTAAAGTTATATGAGAATTCGGCCCAGGGCAACAGGTCGACCTAATCATCCTGACGGGAGGAGACGAAGTGTCGTAGATAGTCACCAAGGATCTGGTTAACCCTCTCCACTTGTCCATTGGACTGAGGGTGGTAGGCGGAAGAAAAGTTCAATTTGATTTTTAATTGGGTGCAGAGTGCTCTCCAAAATTTTGAGATAAATTGAACACCTCTATCAGAGACGATATGTGTTGGGAGACCATGGAGACAAAATATGTGTAAAAAGAATTGCTTCGCCAGCTTTGGCGCAGAAGGGAGACCGGAAGCGGGACAAAATGTGCCATTTTGGAAAATCTGTCAACAACCACCCATATGACTGTGTTGCCATGGGATACGGGAAGGTCAGTGACGAAGTCCATCGCTATGTGGGACCAAGGCTGTTCGGGCACTGGCAGAGGGAGGAGAAGACCTGCAGGCCTCTGGCGGGGAGTTTTGTCACGTGCGCAGACAGTACAGGCCCGAACGAACTCCTTTACATCTTTCTCAAAGGAAGGCCACCAATAGTGTCTGGCAATTAGCTGAGTCGTCTTTTTAATTCCAGCGTGACCCGCCAGGTGAGAGGTGACCCCCATTTGAGAGTCCGGAGGCGAAGACGTGGAGGAACATACGTTTTCCCTGGAGGAACTGGTACCAGTGAAGCAGGGGCAGTTGAAATCAGACACTCAGGAGGAATGATGTGTTGAGGGATGGTTTCGTCTTCGGAGGCATCGGTGGAGCGTGATAGGGCATCCGCCCTAATGTTCTTATCAGCAGGACGAAAATGGATCTGGAAAGTGAATCAGGCAAAGAACAATGACCACCTGGCCTGGCGCGGATTAAGGCGCTGGGCAGACTGAAGGTACGAGAGATTTTTGTGGTCAGTGTAGATGGTGATAGGATGAAGGGATCCTTCCAGGAGATGTCTCCATTCCTCTAGTGCCAACTTAATGGCTAGTAGTTCACGGTCTCCAATGGCATAGTTCTTTTCTGGAGGGGGAAAAGTTTTAGAGAAGAAGCCGCAGGTGACATTTCTTCCTTTAGCGGACTTTTGAAGAAGAACCGCTCCGGCTCCCACAGAGGAGGCATCTACTTCCAGGAAGAATGGTTTCAGCGGATCGGGCCTAGACAAGACTGGAGCGGAGGCGAAGGCGGTCTTAAGGCAAGTAAAGGCTTCTTCCGCTTGGGGAGGCCAGGATCTCGGATTCGCTCCCTTCTTGGTTAGTGCCACAATAGGCGCCACCATAGTGGAGAAGTGGGGGATGAACTGGCGGTAGTAATTGGCGAATCCGAGGAAGTGCTGGATAGAGCGAAGTCCCGAGGGGCGTGGCCAATTCAAGACTGCGGAGAGCTTGTCGGGGTCCATTTGAAGACCTTGTCCAGAAACTAGGTATTCCAGAAACGGAAGGCAGCTACGTTCAAAGAGGCATTTTTCAATTTTGGCGTAAAGATGGTTAACACGGAGACGCTGGAGCACTTGACAAACATGGAGACGGTGTTCTTCCAGAGTGGAGGAGAAGATTAGTATGTCGTCAAGATAGACCACTACGCAGGTATACAACAAGTCCCGGAAGATCTCATTGACAAAGTCTTGGAAGACTGCAGGAGCATTGCACAGGCCAAAGAGCATGACAAGATACTCAAAGTGGCCATCTCTGGTATTGAAAGCGGTTTTCCACTCATCTCCTTCACGGATTCTGATGAGGTTGTAAGCGCCCCTGAGGTCAAGCTTAGTGAAGACCTTTGCTCCGCGCAAACGGTCAAAGAGCTCGGAGATGAGAGGCAGCGGGTAGCGATTCTTTACCGTGATTTTGTTGAGACCGCGATAATCAATACAAGGGCGCAGTGACCCATCTTTTTCGGCAACAAAAAAGAATCCTGCTCTGGCAGGAGAGGAAGACTTCCTGATGAAACCTTTCTCGAGATTCTCCTGAACGTACTCCGACATGGCCTTGGTTTCAGGAGCGGAGAGAGGGTAAATCCTGCCACGAGGTGGTGTGGTACCAGGAAGAAAGTCAATGGGGCAGTGGAAGGGTCTATGTGGTGGTAAGACCTCTGCCTGTTTCTTGCAAAAGACGTCAGCAAAGTCTTGATAGGCTTTAGGAAGGCCGAGCAAAGGAGAGGAGATTTGTCTGGTGGGTACCGACTTGAGGCAATGAGTGTGGCAGGTAGGGCCCCATGATTTAATGTCCCCAGAAGTCCAGTCGAGGGTAGGAGCGTGGCGCTGGAGCCAAGGCAAGCCAAGAAGGATGTCAGAAGTGCAGTTAGGCAGAACAAAAAATTCAATCATCTCTTGGTGAAGAACCCCTATGGTCATGAGCACGGGTTCTGTGCGGTAACGCACGGTGCAGTTCAGATTCTCTCCGTTAACTGTGGAAATAAAGAAGGGCTTGACGAGACGGATAACAGGGATGTTAAATCGGTTGATGAAAGAGGCTTTAATGAAGTTTCCTGCAGAACCAGAGTCCAAGAAGGCCTCCGCAGAGAAGAAGACTTTAGTGGCTGGAGAAATTCGTACTGGAACGATCAGGCGTGGAGAGGAAGAATTTACACCCAGTGACGCCTCTCCCACGTTCACTAGGTGCGAGCGTTTCCCGGATGCTGAGGACGAAGAGGACAGTCCTTTAAGAAGTGTTCAGAGCTCGCACAATATAAACATAAGTTCTCGTTCCTCCGGCGAGACCTCTCTTGTTGGGTCAGGCGAGACCGATCCACTTGCATGGCCTCCTCGGTGGAAGGCACGGTAGCAGACTGCAAAGGGTGCTGGAAGAGAGGAGCCAGGCGTGGGTATCGCCTGACGCGACCAAGATCTTTTTTCTGGCGGAGCTCTTGACGCCTTTCAATGTAGCGCATATCTATGCGAGTAGCCAAGTGGATAAGTTCAGTCAGGGAGGCAGGTATTTCTCGTGCGGCCAGACAATCCTTGATATGGCTGGATAAACCCTTTTTAAAGGTCGCGCAGAGAGCCTCGTTGTTCCAGGCCAATTCGGAGGCCAGAGTGCGAAATTGTATAGCATATTCGCCCACTGTAGAGTCTCCTTGGACGAGGTTCAGCAAGGCTGTTTCCGCGGACGAGGCACGGGCAGGTTCCTCGAAGACACTGCGGATTTCGGAAACAAAGGACTGGACAGAGTTAGTGGCAGGATCGTTGCGGTCCCAAAGCGGTGTGGCCCAGGCCAAGGCCTTCCCGGATAATAAACTGACCATGAACGCCACCTTAGACCGTTCTGTGGGAAACTGGTCTGACAACATCTCTAGGTGCAGGGAACATTGGGACAAGAATCCCCGGCACATCTTAGAGTCCCCATCAAACTTGTCCGGGAGAGATAAGCGGACTCTAGCGGTAGCAGCGGCAGCTCGGGGAGGAGGAGATGCAGAAGCTGGCTGTGACGGCAGAAGCTGTTGAATCATGGCGGTCAACTGTGTCAGTTGTTGTCCTTGTTGGGCAATCTGCTGGGACTGCTGGGCAACCACGGTAGTGAGGTCAGCGAGACTAGGCAGCGGCACATCAGCGGGATCCATGGCTGGATCTACTGTCAGGGTCCGGACTGGCGGCAGATGACTGCACTAGAGGTGGATCCTCTGTGTCAGTGAGGGATTGGCGTGGGCCGTACTAGAGGACCGGTTCTAAGTTACTACCGGTTTTCACCAGAGCCCGCCGCAAGGCGGGATGGACTTGCTGCGGCGGTAGCAACCAGGTCGTGTCCCCCGGTAACGGCTCAACCTCACTGGCAGCTGATACAGGCGTGGTACAATAAGACAAGGCAAAGGCAAGGTCAGACGTAGCAGAAAGTCAGGGCAGGTGGCAAAGGTTCGAAGTCAGAGGTCAACGGCAGAAGGTCAGATACACAGGCAAGGCAAACACAAATCGCTTTCTCAAGGCACTAAGGCAACAAGATCCGGCAAGGACAGGAAGGGGGAGTGGGTTTATATAAGAAACAGGAAACAGGAAACAGGTCACAGGAAACAGGTCACAGGAAACAGGAAACAGGTCACAGGAAACAGGAAACAGGAAGGGAGGTTTGGACAAGGCACCAATTACTGGTGCACAGGCCCCTTAAATTTCAAACAACCGGCGCGCGCCCTATGGTGCAGGGGCGCACGCGCCGGGAACCGCGTGAGCGGGGAGCGGAGGAGGGAGCCGGAGCGGGCACAGGTGAGTGGATCTGGAACGAACCCTGCGAGCGCTCCGGTCCGGAAGCAGGGACCGGAGCGCTCAGCGTTACAATCTACCAGTGTTCTCCACGCATTACAGTTCACAGTTTCATTGCATTAAGCATATCATATCCAGACACCTACCTGTTTTATACAGTGATGACAGTTATTGAGGAGTGCTGGGACAAGGAGTCAGATACAGTTCATACGGAAAGTATTCACAGCGCTTTACTTTTTCCACATTTTATGTTACAGCCTTATTCTAAAATGGAATGTACGTTGCAAGGAGGGCAACATGGTTTCCCCTAGCACAGGGGTCTTCAAACTATGGCCCTCCAGTTGTTCAGAAACTACAATTCCCATCATGCCTAGTCATGGCTGTGAATGTCAGAGTTTTACAATGCCTCATGGGATGTGTAGTTCCGCAACAGCTGGAGGGTCCCAGCATATACACCTTGAATCTGTCCACACACCTGCGGCTAAGCACCACAGGGCTGTACAGATATAGTGCCACAAGATGTTTGACCTGTGGTCATCACCCCCACACTATAATCTCACGTTCCAGTGGCCTCTGGTTAACTATTGCCCAGCTAGTCAATTGTCACACCAAGTTCGGCATTTATGTGTTTACCTGTACCACATGCAACATTCAGTATGTGGGCAGAAAGACCAGACGGCTTAGCGATTGAATAAGAGACCATTTTTCTGACATCAGAACAAATAAAAATACCAATCTAGCTAGGCATTGCATCCAATTTCATCACCAAGATGTACAATTCTTTAAAAGTTCAAATTGTTGACAGGGTTGATTGGGTGGGGGATCGTTTCTCCCTCCTGTGCAGGTGGGAGATATATTGGATCTTTAAATCCCCCCTCTCTTTCCTTATCACCATTTATCTATCCATCCCTGCCCTAAGCCAAAACGTATTGTTAAATGTATTTTTATTACCATCCATCAGATCTGCTCTTTTGAGTTTTATACATGTCTGAGTGTGCTGCCTTGGGGATTCTCTATAAATAGTCTTTTAGATACAATAAGCTTTTTTTTTTTTTTTTCTTTTTCATATTTTTACTTCAGTTGTTTTCATCCAGCTACATAATAAAGTCTTTTAATGGGGTTGTTTTTGCATTTAGGCTACATAATGTACCAATGCCTGTTGTTTTTCAGATTCTTTCTTGATATGTTGATTTGATGGTTTCTGCAGTCTGATCTTAAGTGGTTGCTCATCTGTTTTGTTTAACCATAGAGCCCCACAGGTCTTATAATCAGATTCGCACACACCTGACACTCTTTTCAAATTTCGTGTGACAGCTGATGATGCATGAACACCCCCCCCCCCCCCTGTGCTCGTGATCTCTATCCTCATGAATAAGCTCTGAGGAATGGAGCAAAATGCGTTAGAACGCGTAGCCTGGTTGGGAGATCAGGCTGAAGTTGCCATACACTCACGACCAATGGGATTGTTTTCGATGTGCAGCTATAGGGAGATCCTTTTCTATATACAGTGACATTTGGAGGTGGGACAAGCTCCCTCCTAAGCCGGCACTCCTAGCAGTGGACTTGAACCCCTTCCAAAAACCTAAGCGGCTACAAGTTTCATTTGGGTCTAGTAGTTATTAGTCACATTTAATTGGACTTGTGTACAAATATTCAAGATTTGTCACCTCCTGACCAGTTAGCTTGTCTTAGTTCAGTTACTCCATTCTTAGACTTGCCTAAGGTCCAAACAGGTTCACTTCAAGATTATACAGATGTAGCCCCCTGTTCTGAAACTGGGGCTACAATGCGCATTTCGTTTTTGGCTGGGCTGTAGACAGCTCAGACTGATTGGACATTTTATATCTGGCCTTTCCCTAAGCTCAGTCGGGTTGTGCATTTCTCACTGTCGGCAGTAGGTGTCACCTGTAGGAGGTTCATGGCCACGTTTGCAATTTGGGAGAGGATATATATATATATATTTATATATATATATATATATATATATATATATATATATATATATATACATACACAGTTGGGTTCAGTCATGTGCTCGCTCTCCTGCCTCAGACTGAGGCCTGAGGAAGTGCTGCTGAAATTAGCTCTGTGCTTAGGCCCAGAAGCCTGTCTGCAGCCTATTAGCGCTGAGGGGGTCTTAGGGTTGCCGGCAAGTCTCATTACTTTAAAACCAAACACATATTAATTACACAGGTTATGAAGCTAATATAATGCACAAAAGGCACTAAGTGAGTTTAATTACCACCCTAATCATTTACAAAACCTGTGTAATTGATATGTGTTCGGTTTTAAAGGGATGAGGTGGAAATCCTAGGTGGTCCTAAGGCTGTTTTGCCCAGTGTGGAAGAAGCCAAGCCAAGGTGAAAAGACCCATGGGAGGACCCTTGCTGGTCTCTCAGAAGGGATGGTGACTGGTTTGGAGGATGCACCAGAATCTTACAATGTGCTTGTAGTGTTGCTGGGTCGGTTTAAAGGTTCTAACACTGTGAAGTTGGATCTTGTTCTACATCTAAAAATGTGTTTGCAGTGTTGCCGGGTTGGATTAAAGGTCCTGACACTATGAAGCTGTACTTTTTCTGGATCTGAGGAGTCTGCAAGTGATCCGCTGTGGTATCTGAGACCCCTAACCCTCTCTCCTACCTCTTTTCCAAGTTCAACATTAAAGCTTTGAAAAGACCAAAAGCGACGGTCGCCCAATTGTTATTCAAAACTCCCCATTATAGCTCTGGACTCCGAGGTAAATGCTAGTTCAGTCCCTGCCTCTGGAGGCGTTGTCCTACCTCTAGAAGACTCAGGGGGGCGCTACACAGAGATTTCTGTCTTGGGACCAGTGGAGCAGCAGGGGAGTGCAAAGAATAGTAAAATTAGGTAGGGGAACTATTTAAGCCCAGGTTTGGATACAGCCCTCATTGTGTATGTCTGTATTTGGTTTTTATACTTACTTTTCTAAATGTTTTCAGGAAGGTCACATGGTGTGCAGGGTCTTCTTTCTCTTAGCTTCCATTTTATGGATGATATACAGTACATTGTGACATATAGTATGGATGAAGGTGTCATACTGATGCCACCTTAGGGGGCAGGGCCATGACACATTGCATTTAAAGTATGTCCTCATTCTTGTGAGAAATAGAATTACTGCGAAGAAAAGCTCAAGACTGAAAGTGAATACTGCAACCCGAGCTGTTTTTTTTTTTTAATTTCGTGTTTTGCCTGCAGACCATTTTTAATTGAAAAAAATGTCTAGAGATAAACTTAGGAGAACCTGTTATTTTGCCCTGAATGAACACAAACTCATTTTACCTGCACTGGAGATCTCTATGGCTCATTAATACCAGCAGTGTTGGGCTGCATTGGGTTCCACTGATCAACGCAGTCCACCACAAGAACAAGGAAACTTTCCTTTGCTCCTATGGCTTCAGTTCACAACAATAAGCTGCCTGGTGTGTGCTGAAAAAAAAAAAAAAATAGGACATGTGTCATTTATCGCAATATACTGCCATGAATTTAATTACATACTGTGTAAGGCCGGCCATAGATAGAAAGACCACTGGTTGCAGGAAAGAAATTTGCTTGATTCCCTCATTAACACAGACAGTGTTGACAGGGAAATCCCTCCCGCCGAGCTATTGTGTTCTCCTGGTGTGGGGGAGCAATCCTAGACAGGAGAACACAGTGATTATTACTAGCGGCTATTGCTAGCGATAATCGCATGTAAAATGTAGCATGCTGGTTGTACTCAAGTTGATCGATCAATCAACTTGGATAGATTAATCCTGCCCATACATGGTTTGAATCTTGGCCAGTTCCTGCTGGACTGGCTGAGATTGGAACTGTCTATTGCCATCCTAAAGGGCCATACACACTATAAGATTTTCTGAAGACTTGTTCCTTTAGATTTACCAAAACCATATAATATGAGGTCAAATCTAAACACTTTCAATTTGTATGCAATCTGGCAGGCCCTTGCACTACATAGAAAAGGTAAATCTGAGACCCCGTTCACACTGGGGCGACCTGTCAGGTGACCTGGTCGCCTGACAGGTCGCCGTAGGTCGCCTGGCATAGAGAAGCTGTGGACCCGTTCTAATAGGAGCGACACAAGTCGCTCCGACTTAGAAAAAGGGTCCGGAGCTTCTTTGGGGCGACCTGGAGCGACCTGCATTGACTTCAATGTTATGAAGTCCGTGCCGGCCGCTACGAGGTCGCGGTGCGAGCTGCGTGCCGCGACCTGTGAGGTCGCCCCGGGAAGTCGGATTGCCCCAGTGTGAACGGGGCCTGAAGGAAATCTAACCACAAAAGTTGGATAGTGTGTATCCAGCTTAAGTGTAGTACAAACTAGAGATTGACTGATTATCGGCAACATCGATATATCGAGGGCCAATATGCACTTTCCCCGATATATCGGAATTGGCCCCTGAGGTTACCGATATTGCCGATATTTAGAGAAAGTGCATGTACCGGAGTGATGCCTGCAGCTAGACGCATCTCCCTGGTACCGGCGTCCGGGTACCGGAGAAGCCGCTCGGCTGTCATTACAAGTAGCGGGAGGGGACGTCCCCCCCCCTCCTTCCACGGCTCGCCACGGTCTCCCGTCCCACCAGAAGATCCGGGTATCCTACCTCCACCGCCACCGAAGAGAAGACCCGATCAAAGCCACATTCTGCTCTGATCGGGTCTCCATGTAAAAAACCCGAAAGTGATGTCATGACATCACTTCCGAGTACTCGGCGCCAAATTAAAAAAACTGACAGTATTCAAAACAGCCAAACTTCGCGTTTTGAATGCTTTTCAATGCTGAGGAGGGGTTTGGGGACTTTTAGACCCCCAGATCCCTCCACAAGGAGTACCTTTTTAAAAAAAAAAATAAAAAAAAATAATTTTTTGCATGTCCGAAAATACCTGATGACCAAAATATCGGCATCGGCATTAAAAAAAATGATATCGGTCGATCACTAGTACAAACCCCATGAAGGAGTTACTGGATTTAACCCTGGTGATTTGCTATATAGCTTCACCCAAACACCCACCAATGTCAACCAAGAGACAGGCATCCACTCCATCGTTCTTTTTGAAGATTTTACTGGCTCTGTGTCTTGGGAAGAGAGGGTTGGGGGTTACAAGATACCCAAAAGCAGCAATGAATATTCCCTCTGCTCAGTTGTACTTTCTAGCAAACCTATCTCCAGCCTTTTCACAAGCTAATAATGGACCCATAAGCCGAGATTGGAAATGGAATGAGCAGAAGTCTTCTGAAGGTGTCCCTCTTGGTTGCCACCTTTCTGTATTCCCAGGGCCAGGCCCCAGCATCTTCCAGATTCAAATCTAGGGCCTTGGCAAAGCCTGAGAGGGAAAACCTCTTTTGAAGGTCTCAATAAATAATTTATCATTTTCCCCAGCTCACATTATGTTATAAGCCTCCTATTGCTTGGCCAGGAATAAATATTCATAATCTACAAAGACTTTTTCAACCAGGGTGCCCAGGCACCCTGGGGTGCATTCAGGTTTCTTCTGGGGTGACTTGGCAAAATGTCTAAAAATAGCCCTAAACTTGTATACAAGCCAGCAGGTGGATGAAGCCTGTCTTTTAGTTACACAAAGCCACAGGTTGTTGTGCACCTTTTACAACATTATAGCCGCTGGTGTCCTAACAAACAATGATGTCATCAGTTGATAAGGAGGACATCCAGGGGGAGGACTGGGCCAGGAGGCAGGGGGGAAATTGCCCCCTGGGCCACTCTAAATGCCCCTTAAAAAGGCTGCACTGCTTCTGCCATAGGAATGCCTAAAGGATTCCTGGTGAAGAGAAGTAAAAAGTCCCTCTCACTGACCTAGTTAGTGCAGGCTGAAGACAAGGACAGAGCGCAGGCCTGCCCCCCGGCATTCATCGTGTAAACTGCGTCTGAGCAGAGGCCAGTTCCATACCCCACTGGAGACTCTTCTCCCCCGGCCAGCCCCAACCGAGCTGTGCCAGCAACCACCTGCTGGCCAGGTCGGGAACCCAGATTCAGCCGGTAAGTAGAGAGTATCTGGAACAGGGCTTCAGCCTGGAATGGGGGTCAGGAGGAGGACGGGAAAAGGGAGAGTCGGAGGGGGGGCCGAGTCGCTGCATCATGGGCCTCTGGTTTGTACTTGCCCCCTGGGCTGAAAATTGACAGTCTGCCCCTGAGGACATCGGACGTCTGCAGAGCCTCCATGTTTGCCCCATCTCTGCACCTCTCCATCAGCACTGAGGTCACATTAGCTGAGCGAGGAAGAGAAACGGAAAGAGAAGAGAAACCTTGGAATACTAGTCAGTACCAGTGTGCAAAGGTGTATTTAGAAAAAAAAAAATCACCTCTGACATTGGGTGGCCTACGTGTGTAGATGTTGCAGCATTATGTATAACATTTTAGAATTGGGTGCCGCAAGATTGTGCAGGATCTTAACCACTTTACGACCGCCCACCGCAGATATACTGCGGCAGGCAACCGCTCCTGGGCAAAGTGACGTAGGTATACGTCACTCGCTCTCAGGAGGCTAGGGGGCAAGCGTGTGCCACCGTTGGCGCGCTCCCGCCCCGCTCGTCAGCGGGGAAGCCGATGCGTGTGTCAGGCGGCTCCGATTGACACCCGCGATCGCTCCCCGCTGAGAGAGAAGAACGGTCAGCTATTGTAAACACAGCTGACCGTTCTTCTCCCTGCAATGATCATAGAGCCCATGTGATCCTTCTATATAGGATCACATGTCTCTATGGTAATTTAAGAAGCCCCGCCCCCCCACAGTCAGAATCACTCCCCTAGGCTCACATTTAACCCCTTAATCACCCATAATGTTAACCCCTTCCCTGTCAGTGTCATTATTACAGTAACAGTGCATATTTTTAGCACTGATTACTGTAGTAATGTCCCTGGTTCCCCAAAAGTGTCAAAAATATCAGTCAGGGGTCTGATCTGTCTGCTGCAATGTCACAGTCCTGCAAAAAATTGCAGATTGCCGCCATTACTAGTAAAAAAAATAAAATAAAAAAAAATAAAAATGACAAATCTTTCCCGTAGTTAGTAGACGCGATAATGTTTGCGCAAACCAAACAAAACACACTTATTGCGATTTTTTTTTTTTTTTTTTTTTACCAAAAATATGTAGCAGAAAACAAATTGGTCTAAAATGTTAAAAAATTTTGATTTTAAAATTTTTTTTTTTTGAGAATGTCATATAGCAGAATGTGAAAAATATTGTTTTTTTTTTTTTTTTTTTCAAAATTGTCGCTCTTTTTTTGTTCATAGCGTAAAAAATAAAAATCGCAGAGGTGATCAAATACCACCAAAAGAAATCTATAATTATGGGAAAAAAGGACAACAATTTAATCTGGGTACAGCGTCGCACGACCGTGCAATTGTCCGATAAAGTAACACAGTGCCGAATTGCAAAATAGTCGGTCATTAAGGGGGCAAATACTTCCGGTCTTAAAGTGGTTAAAGGGTGCCTTGAGAAACGTTGATCTACAACACTATCTTCTGACTCCACAGTAGCAGGCAGAAGTAAGCAATGTATTGGGCTTAGGCTCCATTCACACCTAAGCGTACTGCAGCAACACTTGCTGCACTGCGTTTTTGTTTTTACTTTTTTGTGTGTTTTTGTGGAGTGTTTTTGAAACTACACCATTCATTTGAGTGGGCCTCCCTCCGCTCCATAAAACGCACCAAAGAAGCTCATGTACCAAATTTTGGCACAGAGCCAGGCATGTTTGGTGGTGCGATTTTTGCCGCTATTTTAGCAAGCTTTTTTGGCAAAAAAAAAAATCGCTGCAAAAATGGCATCACATTTGGGATGCCAGCTAGAAAACAATTCTGGAATTGCGGACAGAATTGCGAGATTCCGCCAGCGATTTCAGTGCGCTCAGGTGTGAATGGAGCCTTAGGGAATACTCAAACCCAAATAACAATAAGAGCTCAGGCTGGTTACAGCCAAGCTACACGCACTAGCTTTGGACTAGGGACATTACAGCATATGGCAGAGTCCGCTACTAGTGATGGGCTCGGGCATGTTCAGGTCAAGCCGGCACTGCACACTGCCAATCAAAGGCAGTAGGGCATTTCCCTACCGGCAGCTGCACATACACGCGCTGCCTATGATTGGTAGTGTGCAGTGCTGGCTTCCTGGTGGGCTTGATCCAAACACGCCCGAGCCTATCGCTATCCCCTACAGAAGCTTAAAAATAAAAAATAAAAAAAATATAAACATGAACCCAGATAGCAGGGATAACTTGCCACAGTGTTGAGTTGTAAGTCTATTAACTTGCTGCACATTTTCACTGGCAAGTTGTAAACTTGCAGAGCACTTAAAGAGGAATTGCAGTCTGCTCACATTATTTGAAATAAAAACATATTTGCCATTCTGAAGCTTCCCTCCAACCACTATGCATAATAGTTTATATGTAATGGGATTCTGTACTTGCCAAATATGCTGCAGAAATCTCCCTCCACTAAGTCTGGCTGCAGCCATTTTAACTGTGGGCAGCTGAATCTGCTGCCTGTTCACTTCCTGGATTTACACAGACATATACACATGTATACAGACACACACACATATATACAGAAAGACACACTCACATCACTGCTTGCCTGCAGATTTCTCTTCTCTTGATGAACACTCATGGATCTCTGCAGTCTCCTGTTATCTCCGCCCTCATCCAGCCCCCTCCAGCTCTGGAGCTTTTCTTGGTTCTCCTATGGCTCATCTCTCCTTGCTGACAAACTCTCACAAGAGTGAGAGAGCTGTGCATGATGTGGGGAGTGGGCTGTATAAGATATTTACTGGCAGAAAAAAAATATTTTACAATCCATAGTTAAAACAACAAGGGCAGAAGATTTAATAAATGGAAAGATGAAAAAATGACTAAAGGTCCGCATTAAAACACAAGTTCTAGTTGGCACTTTTCCAATTTGTAGCAAATGTGGGTGGCAAGTCTCTAGCAAGAGCAACGTTTCAGTGATGAGTCTACAGCAAAAGCTCTGCAAGTCTACAGTATGGATATTCAGACACAGTGACCCCTGTGGTGGGATTACTATTGCAAAGATAACTGAACCAGAACTTGCAGCAGACTTGCGTAATGTTTGCAAAGAAAGTTAATCTGGAGTCATGCAATGCGGACTTTCTGCAATTGTGCAACAAACTTGTGAAGCCTGGCATGACTAAGGCACCCCAGATGTAATCCTCAACCTCATGATAACCTCTAACCAACCCAACTCCTTTTACCCCAACTACCTGCAGAAAACATACCAAAACACAATTGTTGAGTAAAATTGGCCGTAACGGCCCCTTGATAAACCATTAACAAAATATAACAAACATTCCTTAAAACAGGAACCAAAATAATAATACAATAACAAGAAACATGAGGTTGCCGATCTTTGGAGGCACCAAGTATCAATTATACACTTTCTTTCTGCGTAACTACTTACACGGTCCCCAGCCGCACCACACCGGGTCGGGGACGACCTCAACATTCTGCAGATACCTCACAAACCCACCATTAACTGGCATTCCACAAGTGACTCCATACCTTAGATGGGTCCCTAAACTGATAAGCACAGCAGTTTTTCTAAACGCCTCCAAATACTCCAACCGCCAAATCAAGAAGACCACTTACAAATGAATAAATCCAATGTAGGGGCGGACGGGAACTATCTTCCCCCACGTGTTATACCGGACGCTGGGAAGATGTGAAAACCTCTTGAAGACCCCTTTGCAGCCCCTCCTCCCTGCTAAAAACCACCAATTGTGTGAGAAACCAAAATCTCTCCCTGATTACCCTGTCTACCCAATCATGCTAGCCCTACGCTGTATTTATTTATTTTTTGCTTCGGGCTATGCTAGTCTTGCAATAACTTAGCAAGTCATATTCAAATTTGCAGCTCAATTGCTTGCTATCTGGGAATGGTCTAGAACAGGGTTTCTCAAGGCACCCTTAAAAATTTGAGGCACCCCATTTTAAAATTTAAAAGAATGAAACTAATAGTTTTTTGTATTGCAACAGCATCCATACACATGTAGCACCCTCCTAGACAGGTGCTAGGTAAAAGCATTTGTTGCTTCATCTGCTTATCAGGGGAGCCTGATATTTAGTTAGGCCTGCTGTCTGTGCTCAGTGTGTATTCATCTGGTCTGAGGGAGTGTCCCCACTGCATTGAATAGGGAGGCCTCTTGGACAGTGGAGGAAACCTGGCCAATGATGCACAAGCTTTTGTAACCATCCCAGTGGGTTGGCACCTGGAGAGGTGTATGATGGGATTGGAAATAAAAGCAGAGAGCACATGAGGCAGGGCATCTTTGGGCGGGAAGCCAGGTCCCAGGAGGAGGGTGACGGCTGTCTCTCCTCCTGTCAGGTTGGAAAGTGGTCACAGGCAGTCGGCCTAGTGGACCAGAGTGCGGAGCGGAGCTGTTAGGTCCAGGAGAAACTGACAGTGGAGTAGTGGCAGAGGTCCCTGTGAAAAACGGTGTCCGTGAGTACCAGGGAGCTTGCCAGGGGTCTGCCCAGGAAGGGGACCACTCCAAGGAAAGTCAGTGGACAAGAATCAGCACACACAGTGGGTCAGAAAGGGGGTGCCAAGTTAGACCCTGAAGAGATGTTAAAGTACAGTTCATCAGTTAAATCTTCACCTCAGTGGCAAAGTGAAGCAGCGGCCTTGCCGCATTCTCTGCAGTTAGATGTCCTCAATCTGTGCATAGTTGCTAGTTGGAGTATCCCACTCATCCCTTCTCCCATCCCATTATAAAGTAAAAACACAAAAAAACAAATCCCCTGGACTGTTCATTGACTGAGCCAAGTGTAAAGTGAGGAATATTTTACAGACTGTTGTTATGGGAAACCCAGGGGAATCCACTTTAAGCAGCTCCTACAGGGGCAGTGCTACACACACCCGACATTTACTTTTGCACACTGGTACTGACTAGTATTTCAGCTCTTTTTTAAGATTTTCTCTGCCCCACACAGCTAACATGACCCCAGATCTGACATAGAGGGGCATGGAGGTGTGGGCAAGAATGGTTTGCCGGTGCTCAATGTACTCCTTTTTAACCAATAATGTCAGTGAAGTACCCAAGGTTGTAGTGCTGCACAATAAAAATCTGTGGCTTTGTGTATCAAGAAAGGCAGGGCGATCCACTTGCTGGCTTGTACAGAATTTTGGGGACATTTTTAGGCATTTTACAAAGCCACCCCTGAAGAACCCAGAAGTCACCCTGGTTGAAATGGTTGGTCTAGATTCAGTGATGGCGAACCTTGGCCCCCCAGATGTTTTGGAACTACATTTTCCATGATACTAAACTGCAGAGTCATGAGCATCATGGGAAATGTAGTTCCAAAACATCTGGGGTGCCAAGGTTCGCCATCACTGGTCTAGAACTTATACATTATATTTCCAAAAGTATTGGGACACTTGCCTTTACACGCACATGAACTTTAATGTCATCCCAGTCTTAGCCCGTAGGGTTCAATATTGAGTTGGCCCACCCTTTGCAGCTATAACAGCTTCAACTCTTCTGAGAAGGTTTTGGTGTGGGTCTATTGGAATGTTTGACCATTCTTCCAGAAGCGCATTTGTGCGGTCAGGCATTGATGTGGACAAGAAGGCCTGGCTCGCAGTCTCTGCTCTAATTCATCCCAAAGGTGCTCTATCGGGTTGAGATCAAGACTGTGCAGGCCAGTCAAGTTCCTCCACCCCAAACTTGCTCATCCATGTCTTTATGGACCTTGTTTTGTGCACTGGTGTGCAATCGTGTTGGAACAGGAAGGGGCCATCCCCAAACTGTTCCCACAAAGTTGGAAGCATGAAATTGTCCAAAATGTCTTGGTATGCTGACGCCTTAAGAGTTCCCTTCACTGGAACTAAGGGGCCAAGCCCAACCCCTGAAAAACACCCCACCACCAAATGATTTGGACCAGTGCACAAAGCAAGGTCCATAAAGACATGGATGAGAGAGTTTGGGGTGGAGGAACTTGACTGGCCTGCATAGAGTACTAACCTCAACCTGATAGAACACCTTTGGGATGAATAAGAGAGGAGAGCCAGGCCTTCTCCTTCAATATCAGTGCCTGACCTCACAAATGTGCTTCTGGAAGAATGGTCAAACATTCCCATAGACACACTCCTAAACCTTGTGGACAGCCTTCCCAGAAGAGTTGAAGCTGTTATAGCTGCAAAGGGTGGGCCAACTCAATTTGAACCCTACGGACTAATGCTGGCCATACACTATACGAAAAATCGTTCAAACTCATTTTAAAAAAACAAACACTCGGCTGTGAGAGCAGACGATCGTGCCATCATGTAATGACTGAATTTTGAAAGATAAATCGTTCAATGGACATAAATTAATCAGTTTTTCCTTCATTTTGTCACATATGCCTAGTGCAAACAGTTCAGGCGAGAAACACATTAACCTTTCAATTTATGGTTTGTTCTGCAGAATTTTCCAAACTGTTCCTTCGATTTTTCAGCTCTGAAAAGTTAAAACCGATTTTCTATTTGTGCCCATTAACTATTTGTGCCCCGAACGAACTGACCAAATGACAGATTTTCGAACGATTTTTTGGACAGCATAAGACTGGGTTACCATTGAAAGTTCATGTGCGTGTAAAGGCAGGCGTCCCAATACTTTTGGTAATATAGTGTAGCTAGTAGTCCACATAGCACTGTTATAGTTAATGGGATTCTGACTTCAGGTGTGGAATTAGCTTTGGCATGGTTCCTAGTCTGCATTTATCCAGGCACTCCAGGTATGCATAAATTATCCTTATTAACCGCAGAGCTCTGTAATCACCAGCTTGTTTGGCTGATCAGTGTGAAACTTTACACTGCGGGCGGATTAGGAAGGTGTATTCTTGCAGGGTTGCACAATCCCTGTACAGGTGACATGCTGAATGTTATCCTAAGCTCCAGCCAGAAGTATGACTCTGCATAATTTATAATTACTGTGCCATCGTACAACTAGGACAAGGTGTTACTGAGAGAGGGTAGTGTGACCCAGCTGCATCCTGGACGCGGCTCGGAAGTTCTCAACTGCTTCACAGGAAAATACAAAGTTTGCAGATGATAACAAACATAAACAAAAGTGCACACTAACCATTTGAGCTCCGGAATATTTTACCGCCTTCATGACCACGCCATTTTTTTTTTGCTATTTAGCACTGCACTACTTTTTTTTTTTTAACAGAGAACAAGCACTGCACTATTTTAACTAGTAATTGCGTGGTTATGCAACACTGTACCCAAACAAAATTTATATCTTTTTCTTTTTTTTTTCACACAAATAGAACTTTCTTTTGGTGGTATTTTATTACTAGTGGGATTTTTTAGCGATATAAATTAAAAAAGACTGATAATTTTTAAAACAATCATTTTTAACTTTCTGCTATAAGGCTGCATTCACATGTCAGCGTGTTGATCTCGGGCAGAATCGCCGCGATTCCGCCCGCGATCCGGAAATCATTGCAAATCGCGGGACGCCTGTGCGTTGCCTGTGATTTGCAATAGAACCCCAAACGCTATGCGATGTTGCCACGATTTCCGCCTGCCGAATCGCGGTAACATCGTGCAAAATAAATTGCGGGATGCATTACGCTCCAAAGAAGCTCTTGTACTTTTTTGGGCGTAATGCATCCCGCGATTTTTTTTTGCGTGATGTTACCGCGATTCGGCAGGCAGAAATCGCTGCAACATCGCACAGCGTTTGGGGTGCTATTGCAAATCACGGGCAATGCACAGGCGTCCCGCGATTTGCAATGATTTCCGGATCACGGGCGGAATCGCGGCGATTCTGCCTGCGATCAATACGCTGACATGTGAATGCAGCCTTAAACATATCCAATAAAAAAATGAATAAAAAAAAAAAACAAATTTCTTCATAAATGTTGGTCAAAATTTATTCTGCTACATGTCTTTGATAAAAAAATCCCAATAAGTGTATATTAATTTGTTTGCGTGAAAGTTATAGTGCCTACAAACTATGGTATAGATACTGTAATTTTTTTTTTTTTATACTAGTAATGGCAGTGATCAGCGACTTCTGATGCAATAGTGCGGTGGGCAATCTAAAACTAACTGGCGCTGGGGTGAACTAACTATTTGCCGCTGACATCACGAGTGACATTAATACAGCGATCAGTGATAATACTATACACTTTCACTGTACTATTTACACTGGGTGGGAAGGGGTTAACATCTAGGGGTTAAATGTGTGCCTAACAATGTGTAATATGTGCTACTTATTACTAAAGATCTCTTTGTTTCTTATCTCTGTGTCGCTTTGACTGTGCGGGCCGCCTGTCTGCAGTCTTAAATAGTATATCAGCGCTGCTCCTATCAGTGACTGTTGAACAAATATGTGTTTCCTATTCTAGGCTGCTGCTGGTATGAGGCGGAGGGGCGAAACGCGTCGAGCCGGAATCTAGCGTCATACGTCACATCTACTTTTTTGGAAGGCACTGGATGTCATATTCGGTTGTGATTGGAATGCACGCCGCTACAGTGCTCTGCATTACAAGCATTCACCATTTTATCCTTGTAAGTGCAATATTTCTTTTTTTCAATAAAACCAATACAATTTTACACTTTTTTCTGATCCTTTACCTGCACTGGGAAAATCGCTGCGGGGATTACCTACAATCTGAAGGCACTGCAGCAAAGAATTCCATTCCATGCACTATTTCCCCGTTGTCTGGTGAGTGGGGAAACAGGAGGGGAGCACAGAGTGATCTGCACATCAATTGATTTGTAGCACGGGCACTTTATTAAGGACTTGTTTGTTGATTAATAGCACTTTATATAAGGAGTATTTATTGATGAGGATTTGAGGTTGTTTATTTATTGGCACTATTTATTATATTCCTTTGTTATTAACCTGCACTGTTAATTGCTAATTTTGCACGTGTTTGCACTCGGCTCCTTTTGATACCTAGAGCAGCGCTGTTACTCACATTGTTTACGTCTGTCTGCAGTACATTGCAGGCAGGCGGTCCGCAAGTGGTTAAAGTGTTACCAAACCCACAATACTCACTGTGGAACTTAAGGGGTTAATCCTCTGCATTGTGTATCAAGGCTGTTTCATCCTGTCTTCTCTGATCTTTCTCTTCTATCGCTGTCTCCAAAAATTAACCTGATATTTACAGAGCCAAGGGATGGGTTGCACATGCTCAGTTTGGTGTGTATTGCTAGAGAGTTGTTTTTTTTTTTTCTTGGGAGAGTGCATGTGATCAGCACAGGGCCAATCAGCACTGTCCAGACAGAGAGTCAGGAGGGGAATGCAAACTCCTCCTACAAGCTTTACTAGGAACTGATAGAAGTCACAAGACTGCTATATACTGCTAATGATAAAAGGTATTTAGCAGTTTATATTTACTAAAACTATTGCATTTTCATGTTCTGTGTACTGTAGGAGACGAGATATAGTGAATGCAGGCTCCTTGGTTTAGTAACACTTTAATTATATCTAATGCTCATAGCAAATCCAAATCTTAAAAGGCCCATTTAGATCCATGAGTGTGCACTGAAGTGCATTTTTTTGTAACATTAGCATACCCTCCAACCGTCCCGGATTTGCTGGGACTGTCCAGGGATTGCAAGTAAATCCCGGCATCCCGCGGAGCCCGGCTGGAGTCCCAGAGACCAATGCCGGCTCCATTATTACATGCATCTCACAGATGTGCACTGGGATTAGGGAACCTCCCCTGCACCTCCCTCACACTAACCGCCTGTAGGGAGCCCGGGTATGCCACAGCCCGCCCCTAGAGAAGATGTCACGAATGCGGGCTGGAAAACATCACAGGAGATGGACAAACTTCAAGACACACTCACCTGTTGCTGATTGGAGGCAAGGACTGGAGGTGGAGGCTGGCCTATAATTTAACTCAAGGAAGCAAAACATAACTCCACCCCCGCCCACCTGCTGCTAATCTGAGAGCAGGGAACTGAGTTTCAGCAACTTTCCACTATAGTACTGCAAATGATTTGTCTTTCATCATCTACAAATTTTCATGAACTTCTTCAATCACCTATTTATTGATTTAATTTATATTTTATGAACTTATATCACTTATGTATGAGACAGGGGGGGATTTTTTGTATAGTCTATGGCCAGCTAATCACACGCCTCATTCAAAGTCCCACCAAAAATCCCCCCCTGTCTCATACTATATTAGGGATGGAGATACAAAAGTTTTTGTAACCTCAATTAAAGTCCCGACTCCCCTTGCTTTCCTTCTAATTATCAGGGATGGAGGCGTGCGGTTCTCTGGACCACCCCTTGTACAAGTGCAAACGTTTGTTACACTCAGGGGGCTGACCCTGTGGACCATTGGGGTCGGCTTATTACTAACCCTGTATCAGTACAAACGTGCTTGTTACTTTCAGGGGGCATGGCCCTATGTATTTGGGATCGGCTACTATAATTACTAATTTTTTTATTACTATTGCAACATATACAATTTGTTACTATCATTATACTGATAGAGGTCTCGTTCAGGGCATATTGTTGCTTTTTCCCTTGGGACTTGCCAATTGAGGTTTCTCCTTTTCCTGTCTGTCCCGGGACCTGCTATGCGCTCCTGCCTCCCTCCCCTTCCTCCTTCATCCTTGTGATGTGGGGGTGGGGGCGGGTTTGGCAGGGCAGCTCCCGGGCCATTGCCCGGGGGCTGCATAGTGCTCCTGCCTCCCTCCCCTTCCTCCTTGTGATGCGGGGGGTGTGGGCGGGTTTGGCCGCGGCGCATCGGCGCCACGCCCCTTCCGTGTTGGTTTTAGACGCCACTGGTTTGGCCGTCAGACCGGCACGCTGATATACCATCTACCTTCCTCCACGAGGCGCCGACTTCCGCTCAGCTACCTACTGGCGGTCGCCGATGTCTCCACTTTGGAATGGTTGCGTGACGCTGGGAGCCCTCCCGGCGGGTTTTTGGGTGCAACAACTCTTGATTTCTTCAATTGACTTTCATTCAAGGCACCTAGCTACAATCGGTAATACTCTGGATCCTTTTTTCTTTACTTCATCCTATTAACTTTCACATGTCTCCGTATTCTTTGGCAACAGGGATCTGTTTCCTCACGCTGTTTTCACTATCACCACAATTTACTCTATTTCATTTTTTTCTATTACTTCGGTTCACACCTTTCACCTTGGGTCATTTGTCATGCTCTTCACTCATCCTCACTATCATTTCACCTTATTTAATGCTTTATTTGCACATCTCTCTGATGTTTTCAGCATGTGCACACTATGGGGATACTCCATGTTGGGTCTGTCACTTGGGTTTCTTTTTCTATCTTGGTACTCCTCTATCTGGTATACTCAATATTTGATTACTATACAACTATTACAACTTAATATACAAACGATTGCTATTATTACTCTTATCATATATATATATATATATATATATATATATATATATATATATATATATATATATATATATTTAATCCAATCCTAGATACTATATCGGATGATTATTGAGACAATTACCATTCTTTCTACTATCAATATTCGGTCACTGTACTTCTTTGTTTGCCCCCTATGCTAGCCTGGTATGTCTCCCTCAGCTCCCGGGTCAGATGGTACACAGGGGTCCTTCCTTGGCGAGTCCCTCAAGGCAACAGCTTCAACTCATTGTAAGCAACCCTATATAATTAATACCCTTTTCAATGGGCATGTATACCACTATATGCATTACTTCATGATATTTTCTTTTTTATAGTTGATCACTTTGCACCAGCTCCTGAGGAAGTGTTGTTTAACACGAAACGCGTAGAGCAATTATGATGCAAATTTTGTGGACTATGTACTATCTTGTTACCAATTATTTCATGTTGTTTTTATACTCCATTTGAACATGTATTCATATATTTTTTATATGCTCTGGTCATTGGGACTATTGTATGTCATCTATTGTCTCTATGATGCTACTACCTGTGCATTCACAATAAATCAAGTTACATGTGTACTTACTCATGTTTTTGTTTGGATGGTATGCACATATATATACCTCATAACATATTTTTGTATAGTCTATGGCCAGCTAATCACACGCCTCATTCAAAGTCCCAACAAAAATCCCCCCCTGTCTCTGTAATGTTCCGGTACCTTTGGTACCCTAAATTACACTTTTCACAAGTGTATGCGCCCTACCATTTACTTTTGGAAAGGTGCGCATACACCTTTAAGACTGGAGCTGTCATCACTCAGCGCCGGACTAGATGGCTATTTAAGGCGTCGGTTCTCACTCACATGTGTTCGTTCAAACACCCTTATCTGGATGCTAACCTTGCTTGAAGCTTCCATGCTTGCAAGCTTACTTCGCTGACGGAACCTCGCTGCGCTGATCTCTGTATCCCGCTACTGGATCATCCGCCTCTCCTGAACCACCCTTCGGCTGTATCGCTAATAGTGCTAAGTACCCCGCAGGGGAATTCTCTATAAACTTATACTAAGCTTACACTATCTAGCTCTGCATAGTAGAGACTGTTTATCACATCTGCATAAACTAGATTGCTAGCTCTTGAGACTACTGCTACTTTTCTGCACTGGGTTGATCTCTTTTGTATGTCCACCTGCTATTCTATCATCTGCTATCATACAACATTGCTAAACCTTCCTGCATCCATCTGCTACTGTCTCACCTTCAAGTGTCTATCACCTACCACCTCCACTCAACCTATCCCTCAACCTTCATCATTGTGTTACCACATGCATAAAGTCACTCTAAGAACCAGCTTGCTAATTGTATGTATTTACTGGCTGAAATAAGACCTTCCACACATGATGAGTCATTGAGGTTGGGAATGGTATCTCAGCATATCTCTTACATGACTACTGACGTGGAACTATTTCTGCAGCTGAAAATCCACACCATATAAAAACGCAGGAGCGTTACAGTCTCATACTATATTAGGCATGGAGATACAAAAGTTTTTGTAACCTCAATTAAAGTCCCGACTCCCCTTGCTTTCCTATATCACTTATGTATGGATGTATTTATTACACTTCACTTTATATGAATTTTGTACTTTATATTTATTTGTTGTTTTTGGTTGTAGTTATATTATGTATTTTATTGAATTTATGGTGGGTTCACATTATTTATTTTTTGGCAGCGCAACACATTTGTTTTAGTGGTCTTCTTTGTATTATTGTGTGTAGATACAGTGAGTGCTGCTGTCATTTTTTGATATTTTTGTGATTTCTGTTATTGACACTTTAGCACAGGATATTTTCCTCTTTTTTGTTATATGTACACTTGGAGAAGTGATTTGGCAGGGCCAATGATAAGAGGAAATGTGCTGGAGGGAGCTTTTGGAGGGGAGAGGATTTGTGCTAGAAGGTGTGTGTTTGTGGGGTGGGGGGGTTGGATTAAAAACCCCGCCCACCCCCACCTTCTAGCACAAATCCTTTCCCCTCCTAAAGAGCCCCCCTTCACATATCTGCCCCCCCACACCTTCTAGCACAAGTCCACTCCCCTCCCAAAACACCCCCAGCATATATCTGACCCCCCAAATTCCACCTTCTAGCATAAGTCCTCTCCCCTAACAGATCACTCCCAGCACATTTCTAACCCCCCCTCCACCCCACCTTCTAGCACAAGTCCTCTCTCTTCCCAAAGCGCCCCCCCCCCCCCAGCATTTATCCAAAGCCTGGGTTTTATTTAACCATTCCTTTTAAGCCCCTCCCACTGTGAAATTCGACCACACCCACTTTTTGCCACAGGGCGCATTGTGCGCCGCAGTTCTATGCCTCCCTCAAGTGTCCCTCATTCTCAAGTTTGAAAGATGGGAGGTATGGTATTAGGCAGGTGCATTGTCACGTGTATATGTTTGTTTCCTTTGCGCATTCACATGTGCTAATGACATGCCTTGACAAGCATTTTTATTGCACTTTTCTCTTTTTGCAGTGGGTAGTGCTAACAGCCTTTTACCAAGCCTTGTTAAAGTGGTTGTAAACCCCCCTTGTGTGTTTATACCTAAATTTAAGCCTATAAGACGGCTTACCTAAAGGTACAGTGGCACTGCCCCCTTGAGGACTGCTGGAATATTCACATCGGGATCCCCCTGGGTTACTGTTAGCAACTGCAGCATGCATATTTAACTCTTTACTCCTTGGCTTAGTCAATTAACAGTCTAGGGGTTGTAGTTGTTTTGTGGTTTTTCTTTGATTTAGGGATTGGAGAAGGGAAGAGTGGGATACTCCAAATTAAACTATTCAAAATTGATGAGGACTACTGTCTGAAGATGCAGCCAGGCTGCAGATCCCCCTTGCCACTAGATTAATCACGATTAAGCTTCTGTAAGCTCACTTGTAAGAAAAACTATCTTCGGGATACCCGCCTAGTATTCCCTTTCACTCCACCGATTGACACCCATCTTCTGACTATCCTACACTGGGGTGGCCCCCTCTCAGGTCAGGACCCTGGACACGATCCCCTTTACTCACGATACTGTTTTTCGAGGGTCTCCAGTCTCTCAACCTCTTCCAGTCAGCTCTTCTGGACCTTTGGGTTCAGCTCCTTTCCTACTGGTCCCCAGGCCGACCGCCTGTGACCATGTGCCACTAATGCAGAGGAGGACACAGCCGTCACCCTCCCTCCGGGACTCTGCGCACCAGCCAAAGACCCCACAGCACACGTGCCCCTGGCTTTTATACCACACCCCAGAATGCACCAAGACTACTAGTCTGTGCCAATCACTGAAGCTGTATCAAAGCCTGTGTATCCTTTGGTCAAGTTTCCTCCACTGTTCAATGTTCCTCCCCAATGGATCAGCACTGAACACTCCCCAGACCAGATGAATCACACACTGAGCACCATGAGCAGATCTAACCCACAGATCCTGCTCTCTGTTAAGAAGAAAGCAATATAGAATTTGCCTGCTGCTCCTCTGCTAGGCAGATAGAGCCAAAACTAAACTTGCTCTCTAGCACCTACCTAGGAGGGTGCTACAGTACTGTAAATACAGTGCCTTGCGAAAGTATTCGGCCCCCCTTGAACTTTGCGACCTTTTGCCACATTTCAGGCTTCAAACATAAAGATATAAAACTGTAATTTTTTGTGAAGAATCAACAAGTGGGACACAATCATGAAGTGGAACGAAATTTATAGGATATTTAAAACTTTGTTAACAAATAAAAAACTGAAAAATTGGGCGTGCAAAATTATTCAGCCCCTTTACTTTCAGTGCAGCAAACTCTCTTCAGAAGTTCAGTGAGGAGCTCTGAATGATCCAATGTTGACCTAAATGACTAATGATGATAAATAGAATCCACCTGTGTGTAATCAAGTCTCTGTATAAATGCACCTGCACTGTGATAGTCTCAGAGGTCTGTTTAAAGCGCAGAGAGCATCATGAAGAACAAGGAACACACCAGTCAGGTCCAAGATACTGTTGTGGAGAAGTTTAAAGCCGGATTTGGATACAAAAAGATTTCCCAAGCTTTAAACCTCCCAAGGAGCACTATAATATTGAAATGGAAGGAGTATCAGACCACTGCAACTACGAAGACCTGCCCGTCCCTCTAAACTTTCAGCTCATACAAGGAGAAGACTGATCAGAGATGCAGCCAAGAGGCCCATGATCACTCTGGATGAACTGCAGAGATCTACAGCTGAGGTGGGAGACTCTGTCCATAGGACAACAATCAGTCGTATACTGCACAAATCTGGCCTTTATGGAAGAGTGGCAAGAAGAAAGCCATTTCTTAAAGATATCCATAAAAAGTGTCATTTAAAGTTTGCCACAAGCCACCTGGGAGACACACAAAACATGTGGAAGAAGGTGCTCTGGTCAGATGAAACCAAAATCGAACTTTTTGGCAACAATGCAAAACGTTATGTTTGGCGTAAAAGCAACACATCACCCTGAACACACCATCCCCACTGTCAAACATGGTGGTGGCAGCATCATGGTTTGGGCCTGCTTTTCTTCAGCAGGGACAGGGAAGATGGTTAAAATTGATGAGAAGATGGATGGAGCCAAATACAGGACTATTTTGGAAGAAAACCTGATGGAGTCTGCAAAAGACCTGAGACTGGGACAGAGATTTGCCTTCCAACAAGACAATGATCCAAAACATAAAGCAAAATCTACAATGGAATGGTTCACAAGTAAACATATCCAGGTGTTAGAATGGCCAAGTCAAAGTCCAGACCTGAATCCAATCGATAATCTGTGTGGAAAGAACTGAAAACTGCTGTTCACAAACGCTCTCCATCCAACCTCACTGAGCTCGAGCTGTTTTGCAAGGAGGAATGGTCAAAAATGTTTCAGTCTCTCGATGTGCAAAACTGATAGAGACATACCCCAAGTGACTTACAGCTGTAATCGCAGCAAAAGGTGGCGCTACAAAGTATTGACTTAAGGGGGCTGAATAATTTTGCACGCCCAATTTTTCAGTTTTTTATTTGTTAAAAACGTTTGAAATATCCAATAAATTTCGTTCCACTTTATGATTGTGTCCCACTTGTTGATTCTTCACAAAAAATTACAGTTTTATATTTTTATGTTTGAAGCCTGAAATGTGGCAAAAGGTCGCAAAGATCAAGGGGGCCGAATACTTTCGCAAGGCACTGTATCTCCTAGACTTGCACCGTTTAGGAGATATTTACTGTATACTGCGCCGATGATGTCATCAGTGCATGCGCTCTGAAGGAACAGTTGCCTGTGCCGTTTCTTCAGAGCCCTGTGCAGTGAGCGGCGCGGGAGTGATGTCACCCGGCTCCAGCCTGTAGCACAGCCAGATACTGCGGATCCGGAAGGAAGACGAGTGCGGCCTCCAGCAGTGGCAAGGAGGGCTTCGTTTAGGGGTAAGCAACACATATTATACATTATGCCTTTACTTTTCAGGTAACAAAAAAGAAAAGAAAAAAAAAAAAAGACTTTACTTCCTCTTTAATACTCATTGCCAATGTATTAAAATGCATGTTACCTGCACATTGCCTTTTGTTGGCCTCCCAATGCACAAAGGTTTTTTTTCAGATAGGCTGTTGAAGGGCAGTAAAAATAGGCGATTTTACAGACCTCTGGTCACTCACCTGAACTGGCACAATACAGCCAGATGGGGCTGCACATATGCCATCATGGCCACGATGCTTTGAATTTGTAACACGAAGTACAGAGTTTGACCGGCAGTACTGCTGGTCAAACTCGTGCACTGAGTTCAATGGGGACGGGCCACAACCGTTAGCAATGGATGCGATTGTGGTGCTGTAGTGAGGCATTACAGGGTTAATTAAGGAGGGGAGGAAGTGTTATATGTCAAATGTTCTTTGAAAAGCAATCAGAGTGTAGATTACTCTTCAAAGGGTACCACAGTCCACCGCAAGTGTGAAAGAGACCTAAACGCACCAAAAACCGGCCGGAGATGGGAACAGTTTTAACAAGTTGCAACTTTGCAATGCTTGTTTTAAAACACAACAGTGCAAATGGGCTCAAAGCGTACCTCCAACCAAATATTTTTTGTTTCACCGGGGGATGATGGAAAAAAAAAAAAGATAGAGGAAATGCTTTCTCCTGCCTGCAGCAGACTGATGACATCAACTCAAGCAAAGGTCTAAGCAACGTCACAAGATTGGAGATCATGGATGTCTTTTTTAGTGAAAAAAAAAAAAAAAAAAAAAGGATTTGCTGTATATTGTGCCAGAAATTTAAGTTGCACATTTAGATACTGAGGCTCCATTCACACCTGTGCAACTTGTCATGCAACTTTGGACATAAAGTCACATGTCAAGTCGCAGCCCATTGTATTCAATGGCACCCGTTCAGATCAGGGCGACTTAAAGTCGCAGCAACTTTGATAAGGTGCCTGCACTACTTTGATGCGACTTAGTGTCAAAGAGTGTAAAATCAGATCAAAGTCGCGCAAGTGTGAATAAAGCCTTACTGGAATATTCACTGTAATGAATCAGGGCTGGCCATCAGAGGCACTGGAGCCCACCTGCTTACCATACAATGCCTGACCTGACCAGCTCTGGGGGAGAGGTGTTTCCACTTAATAGCTGTTCAACCCACATGTAGCCCTTAGGCCTGGTTTACACTGGCGTGATATATGCTCTGACTTTGGGAGCACATGTCGCATTAAGTGTAAAAAAAAAATGGCGTGCGGTCCCCCTACCAATTTTATACCAGGCCCTTTGAGAGTCTGGTATGGATCTTGAGGGGGAATGTCACGCAAATAAAAAAAAGCAGCGTGGGGTTCCCCCCAAAACTCATACTAGACCAGTCTGGTATGGTCCTGGGGGGACCCCACTCCTTTTTCTTTTTTTAATTTTGGAGTGTGGTTCTCCCCTCAAGATTCATACAGACTGAAAGGGCCTGGTATGGTCGGATCAAAGTCGGATCCCGTTCATTGAAGTTGCAGGAAAGTCGGACATAAAGTCGTAGGGCAAAGTCAGATTGGAGCAGTGTGAACCCAGCCTTATAGGGTATATTAAATAAATCAATGCCTGATCACACTGCCTCAATACTAAGGTAAGGTGATAACCAAAAAGTGACAATAAATGACTATAAATGTAAACATGTCATAAGATACAGTGTCGCTAAATCTCTATTTCATAAAGTGCTTTACAGAGAGAACACCACAGTGTTTCAACAATTTCCAACTTGTGCTCCTTTCACCAGTGCAGTGAAGTGCAAGCTCACCTTCATTATAGACCCCCAAAGGGGTCAATAAAGCATAAAGGCAGATCAATCTGTTGGACCAAACTCTGGATGTTCAGGTTTCTTTAAGACCGATGGGGTACCGTCTCCAAAATGGCTCCACACAACTCACAAGTTGTGATGTCAATTATCATTGTAATACTCTTTGGAATCAGCCCTGTTGATCATTATGCAATTGTATTTGGTGATTACTTACGGTATATACTTTTTTACCATCTTGATGAATATTACCATTTTTATCTGTCATGTGTCTACATCTGTATGTATAAATAAATGCTGTTTTAAAATGCCCTGCCAGCCTTTCATGTCCTTCCTTCAAAGTCCCAACCTCTCTTCTTTTAATTTATTGAACAGGAAATGGAGATGCACGGAAAGTCCCACCATGCACTTCATTTAAATTCCCAAATTCCCCCTCTTTTCCACAGCTCACAAGTAGGTCATAGGCAATACAGGCGGTTCCCGGGGTTACAAACATCCGACTTACAAACCACTCCTACTTACAAATGGAGGGAGACAACAGGAAGTGAGAGGAAATCTATCCCTAGGAAGGGAAATTCACTCCTGTAAAGCCTCGTACACACGCATCGAAAATCGGCAGGGAATTTTTGTCCAACGACCGATCTGCCGATTTTCGGCTTGTTAGTATGATGCTTCCGACAACCAACTCCAACTTTTCGGCCGAAAAAAATCTGGTGTGCAGGCTATAAAATTTTTGTCCACCGTCAAAACACGTCCGATTTTCGTACAGTCAGTATAGATTTTGACAGGGAAAAATCTTATGAGCAAGTCTGGGCATGCTCAGTGAAGAAAGAACACAAAGAAAGCAAACCAACACATGACATCACTTCTGAAGTATCACATCACTTTTGTCGGGTGAGAAAATTTGTGTGCAGTCTAGAACACATTCCAACCAACAAAACACCACTCTGGACAAAAGACGGACGATTGGTTGGCCGATAATCGTTGCGTGTGTACTAGGCTTAAGAGTTCTCATGGGAATAAGGTGTCTCCACTGAAGCTATATCACCAATCCTTGTTTCCACAACAACCCAAATTTTCAAAATCCAACTGTCATAGGGACAGAAAGTGAGGTGAAATCTTCTGAACAGACAGTAAAACAAATGTTACAAAGGTGTTAACCCTTCCCTATGGTATCCAAAAACGTAAAAAAAATGATTCTTTTGGCTGGAGCTACACTTAAAAATGTACCTGTTCCGACTTACAAACAAATTTGAAGTAACAAACCTACAGACCCTATCTTGTTTGTAACCCGGGGACCGCCTGTAAACAGAAAAGACAGCCTCCAACAGTGCAGTACCTGGGTTATTAAGCTCAACAAACCGCAAGGAACCAACTTCATAAAATTCACTCACATTTATTTGATAAAAAAACATGCATATAATAAATTCCAGCATCTCACGTTATCCGGAGTATAGTCCCGCTGCCAGGCTCAACCTCTACGCGTTACGCCACCATCACTCGACCCATCCTCCGAAGACGACTTGTTAATGAAAAAATGCATCAGGGAGTGGCCTACCAGTGACGACATCATGCACGCCCGATCGCTTACCAGCGGCAGTGTTTGAAGCCGACAGCCTGCTTCTCTTCTGTTATACAAAACAAATGCCAGAATGTTTTGTATGAGGGTAACTTTAGCCATATTTTAAAATAAATCCTTTTATATCATGATGGGCTTCACTATGAGAGTTTTCCTTTTTTTTATCATTGTGAGTCTCCCCTGTATGATCTGTTATCCATAAGACGGTTACTCTCCTGGATGGACTTGCCGCTGCCTGTTTGACCATTATAATTTATGGTCCTTGACATGCTTGCACAATGTGTATCAGTACAGCTGCTTGTAGGCTTCACCTTGATTACATGTTAAAGGGTGACAAAGCAGGATCACAACTGGGAGATAGTTTGTCACCCCATAACAGGAATTGCCTAAAGTCCCGGTGTTCCGTGAAAAATACATACCCGTGAGAAAACCATACCCTCGTCACTTCCGGTTCAGCTACGGAGGGTATGGATTTCTCACGGTAGTTAAACTTGCGGCGCTTACATTAAAACAGCTTATCTGCAACATAAATCATCTCCGCTCTTCGCCCTGTCACTGCCCTCATCTCCGGTAATAAATATAAAAGCGGATAACGGAGCCGCGATCGCCGTCACATTTACATCTCATACTCCCGCCGCCGCTTTTATATTTATTACCGGAGATGAGGGAAGTTACAGCGATAGCAGAGGAGATGATTTATGTTGCAGCCGAAATGTTTTAATGTACCCGCCGCAAGTATTACATAAGACACAGTGCCGTGAGAATTTCATGCCCACCGAGCATGCGCACTTGTCAAATTCTTTCATGTTCATTTACGTATCCGTGGCTCTGAGCATGCGCACTGCTGCGCTGCTCAGCTGTTTCAGACCGGAAGTGACGACGGTATGGTTTCTCCACGGGGTATGGTTTTTTAACGTTACACCGGTTCACAAATGTGTGATGACAGACATTGCATGTGATTCGGAGCGCACTGCTCTGCAAATCACATGCAAAGTCTGTGCTATGCGAATTCAGCCATACAGATTGTGTGGCTGAATTTGCATCGCATTTGGACACAACTCGCACAGGACCTTTTTTGGGTCCGCAACAGAATCGGATCGCATGGGTATTATGCAATCCGATTCATGTCCAAACTGCCAGTTCGCACTGCGATATGCAAACTGATCTGGGGGCTGTCGTTAACCTTGTATTGACACCCCCAGCGATTCGCATATTGAAGTGTGAACTGCCTGAATGCGATGCGGGAACCCTGCGAATCCACTACGGGTTCCCGCATCGCATTCAACTCACAGGCAGTTCACACTTCAATATGCGAATCGCTGGGGGTGCGCATGGCATATATGTGAACCGGCATGAACAAGGACCCTTATGGCTGGATCACAACATATTGTTTTAATGAAAGCTGCGAATTTAAAAAGATTGGAAACAACTTTTAAAGTTAAATGAAAATGGTAAAACTCATGTGGGTTTTTAGCTATAGAGTCAGTGGCGGCCCGTCCATTGGGGGTGCTGGGGGGCACCCCCCCATCCATGCGTCTGGCCCCCTAATCTACATGCAGGGCACCGGACGCATGGATTCCAGTTTTTTTCTTAATTTTTTTATAAAGGCTTCAAAAAAGGGTGGTCTCGAAACCCGTTTTCTGAGAAAGGAGAAGCCTTGCCATTGGCCAAGGAGGAGGAGGAGGAGGAGAAAGGACGAGACACAGGAGACTGAGCAGAAGCCACCACTGCTGCTGCCTGCCTTCCACATGTTCACGGCGAGTGAGTCGGCGACGGGGGGTCCGGGGGGGTGTTCCGTCTGCCGCCCCCCCCCTGGCCAATGAAGCACCAGCCGCCACTGGATTGGGTATAGATCTACATTAACCTGGTGGTAATCCCAAGTGTGGCTCAGGGGTTAATTTTCAGTACCAAAAGCAGTAACCCCGGTCCCCGAGCCACGCTTCGGGTTATCCTGTAGTGAAACTTACCTTGTCCCTATGATCCCCTGATGTCCTCCCGCTGTGTCCCCTGGCCGATGCTGGCATCCGTCTTCTGTATTCCCTTCCCTGTGAGCGCCGAGACGCAGGGGGGCAGAACCAGGTGGGAAATTCAAAAAATAAACAAAACATGACATGATACATTGCAATCTGTTAGGATTACATTACTTTTTTTAACCATTTCATCTCAGTTTTGTCCCTAGTGCTTTGTCCAGTGCCCTGCCTGAACTTTTACTGTTTTATTCCTTTTATTTTTATTAATAATTTTTTATTAATAATTTATTAATGTATTCAATTTATTAATAATTTTTATTCACTTTTACTGTTTTATTCCTAAGAATTACAGTTCTACAATATAAAACAACAGATTTCCATGCAAAACAATGTACCGCTTGGACATTCAAAAATAATGACATAATCAGATCGCCAGAGAGGTTAAACCAAACCTGTTGCTTGGGCCAGCATGGTTGAAGCACCTGTCTCAGAAGTCTCACATTAAAGCAGCCATGCCCTGTCCTCTTCCAAGTGAAGCTGACCCTATCTCATCAGCTTCCCTGTGATTGCAGTCACTGCCCCGGACCTAGTATGTGGTATAACATGCAATCACCTGTCTTTAAGTTGCCAGGCTGGGATCTCTTCATAGGCCATGTGTAAACAATTCCCAGGAACACATTAGCCTGGCAGCGCTGCTATTTACTTATGGAAATGATTGCTCAAGTTCTTTTATAAGGCGCCAGGGACCTCTGCCAGCACACGTTTGTGTTTATACAGTATAACGGAGTAAGTGGAACATTAAATGTCATGCATAAAAGGATAAGATAAAAAGCTGGTGTAGGTTCCCAGACTCATTTCCAAGGTCAGTGTGTAGTCTGCGCCTCCCCAGTGACCACGAATGCCAACGTTATCCAATTATTTCCAGGGACACCTTGCCACATAGAACATGTAAGTAAAGCAAGTCATCCACAACACAAACATGTCCAGTTGAAATATATATAAAGTCAACCACTAAAATGTTATATACGCTCTAACTTGTTTTTGTGGAGCTTCAGGCAAACATCTACACAGATGAAATATATAGGAGAGTTGTTTTACCTGCCAATGGATTCGTATTTCTGTCCACCCAGTTCTGAGATTTCCCAAGTTCTGCCACACAGCGCAGTCTGGACTGGCAAGGGAGGGGACTTGACCTTAAAGCCCCGTACACACGCGTCGAAAATTGGCAGGGAATTTTCGTCCGACGACTGATCTGCCGATTTTCGGCTTGTTAGTATGATGCTTCCGACAACCAACTCCGACTTTTCGGCCGAAAAAAATCTGGTGTGCAGACTATAAAATTTTTGTTGGCCGTCAAAACACGGCCAATTTTCGTGCAGTCAGTACAGATTTCGTCAGGGAAAAATCTAATGAGCAAGTCTGGGCATGCTCAGTGAAGAAAGAACACAAAGAAAGCAACCCAACACATGACATCACTTCTGAAGTAGAATTTTGTTGGGCGAGAAAATTTGTGTGCAGTCTAGGCACATTCCAACCAACAAAACACCACTCTGGACAAAAGACGGACGATCGGTCGGCCGATAATCGTTGCGTGTGTACGGGGCTTAAGGCCCCTTTCACACGGACTTTCCGATTAGGTCCATCTGTCAGTTTTTCAGGCAGACCTGATCGGATGCTCAATTCACCCCTATGAGGCGGCGGATGTCAGCGGTGATAAGTCCGCTGACACCCACTGCTACCCGATCTGATCCTGTCCGTGATCCTATTTTCCATTACTCTAGCGCAGTGATGGAGAACTTTGGCAACCCAGATGTTTTAGAACTATATTTCCCATGATGCTCAGGCACTCTGCAGTGTAGGTGAGCATTATGGGAAATGTAGTTACAAAACATCTGGGGTGCCAAGGTTCACCATCACTGCTCTAGCGGAACGGATCGGATGAATGGACAGGCAGTCCGTTTGCATCCAATCTCCCCATAAAGAGCGGGGCTCTGACAGGTCCGTCTCTACACAGTGAGTGGAGACAGACCTGCCATCCTCCTGCTCAGGGATTAATCCACCGCTGAGCAAAGCGGAGTCCGCCGGGCAGAACGCCCACGTGAGAAGGACCCTTAGGGGCAGCAGCAGACCAGTGAGCTTATCTCTGTCACTCTGCTCTCTGCTCTTATCTACATGCACCTTGTAATGCAGCAAACCTTATTGACTTCTTCTGCTGCCTCTCCTACCTTTCCCCCAGCTCTGCTGTACAGGGATTGCAATATGATGATACTAAGTCAATTCAGGTGCTTACACTACTTGCAGTAAGTAAAAAAAAAAAAAAAAAAAATACATGTAAAGTGCATAGAAAACAACTGTCTTAGATTTGCTGAGGCAGTTCCACATCTTGGCCCTCTGTCCTGCCGATGCTTTTTCAAAGACCATGTTCCAGGATCGCAACATTAACATTATTTGAGTAAGGGTCCTTTTACACGGAGCGGACCGTTTTTTGATCCGCTTCGGCACTTTTTTTTTTACGGACACGGATGACACTTGTGTCATCTGGTCCTTATGTCCGTTTATCATCCCATCCGTTTGCGGATGATAAACGGAGATAATGTATGTCAATGGGATTGCGGATGTCAGCGGATGACACCGCTGACATCCGTTTTCGCGTCCGCTCCATTTTTTTAAACGGAAGAAAAATAGGGCTCTCTTCCGTTCCAAAAAACAGAACTGATCGGAAAGGACGCAAATCGGATGTCAGCGGATGGTCATCCGCTGAAATCTGCAATCCCATTGACATGCATTATGTCCGTTTTTCATCCGCAAAAAAATTGGATGAAAAACGGACATACGGACCGCCCGTGTGAAAGGACCCTTACTGCACATACACAATAACTCAAAAAGGCGTTAAGTGCAGGGATCAGGGCCGGGAGTCTGTGTCCCCGCATAATAAGAGGCCAGGCCTAGTTGGAAACAACTCATAAAGCTGGCATGATGGGCATTTTCTGCATATTTAGAGGCAGGGATTGAGTAAGACCAACCTGTAAAGTGGCTGTAATTTGGGGGGTGAACCCAGGCCGCTGATAGGGGGGACCACGAGTCCTCCTGTAGGGGGCCCGGGCACACAAGGGGGGCCCCAACAGCACAGGGAATGAGTGCGGTCAGGCGGAGGGGCAATTGCAGAAGGAAGTGAAAAAATGAAATACTGCTCTTGCAATACTTATATAGCATGAAGTCTATATAAACAAATCAATGATACCATATATAGACCAAATAGTGATGATAAACCACACAACAGTGATTATAAACAACAGAAAGTGCAACAAAAGTCCACATAAGAAAGTAATCCCCCAAAGAAATGCGTAAACGTGATAAAACACAAAAAAGTCTTTGTAAGGAAGAAGTGAAGTGTCTTCCAATCTTGCCGGTGTGAAATGACAAATCTGTGACACACAAATGAGTGAAATGGCCCCTTACCAAATGGTAATAGGAGCCAAGTGTAACACAATACAACCTCCACTCGTGCACAAAGCTTGTCTAGAGTCACCCAAGTGGCATTCGTGGCTTCTTACCAGAAATATAAAGAGGGTAGGGCTGGAACCTCTGTAGGTATATGGATAATATGGACAATATCCAGGGTCAGCTCCCGATCGTAAGGAATAGGTGTCGTTCCCTTCTCAGGGGCGTATTAGTTTCCCCATATAAGACTGAGGCTGGATTGGGCTGTCTCTATTAAAGCTCCACCAAGGAGGAAAAGAAAATGGCCAATAGTGCATTACCCTTGATAAAACACTTTATTATACACGATAACACACTTACATGGCATCAGATGGATACAGACAATAGGTTCCTGTAGGAAAATGTGGCCGCCTGCAGCGCAGCCCACGTGTCCTGATGGCATGGCAGCTCCCCCCAGACGCGTTTCTCCTTATTAGGCGTCAGCTGGGACTGGTTTATCATCACTATATGGTCTGTATATGGTATCATTGATCTGTTTATATACACTTCATGCTATATAAGTATTGCAAGTGCACTATTTCATTTTTTCACTGTTACCTTTATTTCTCTAGTGCCGCTGCATATTATTTAGGTTAGCGCACCCTCATTCATTCTTTCAATTACAGAAGAAAGCCCTGTGCTGCTCTTTGTGAATGGTCCGCATTTTTCTGGGACCTGAGACATGTCTCAGAAAGTTGCGGGCCTGGGGGTCAACTTCCACTCAGATCTCCTAGATGAACCTGTGTGGGAGCGGGTATTTGTCAAAACCAGGTGCCTGTTCTCCCCCCCAAAAAAATAGTGTTCAAAAGTATTGGGGGGGGGGGGGGGAGCAGGTTTAAAAGTAGACCTTCCCCTTTTTGGTCAAGTTCCGCTTTATGGGACTTCCCCTTTGATGTGTGCCGAGATGACTGAGACTCCTGAGCATGTGCAAGAGTGATGCCATCCCACAACGGCCAATGAAGACGGTCAAAGACCGGCATCCAGGAGAAAATGCCGGCGAGGGATGGGGACCATTGAAAGTGTGGTAAGTTTAACTCCACTTTACCAGAGCAAAAGGAGGAAAAAGTGGTGTACTTTGTTAAACTGATGGCAAAAGTCATACTGGCTTATCAGCCACTGTCAATCATTGCTGTGGAGGAGAGACCATTTAACCACTTGCCGACCGCCGCAAGTACATATACTGCGGCGGTCAGCCTCCCCTGAGCATAGTGACGTACCGGGGTACCTCTAGGGCAGGGCTCGACAAATTTGCTATGAATCTAGGAGCCAGCTAAAAAAGTTAGGAGCCAGTTTTTTTTTTGGTAGCGTGGGTTGTCAGGGCAAGTAATTTGCGCCCCCTAACTCACTTACAGCAGAGTGGTCAGTCAATAACTCCAATGTAACGCATTACGTCAAGGTTATGGGCTGGCCAGAAAGAATGACATTAAAAACCTGTTATAGGGGAAACTCCTTTTTATGCTAATGCATCATGACTGCGGCATGTAAAATACCCTCATCTGCTGCCTATTGTAGCTTAAAGTGGAGTTCCACCCTATTTTTATACTTACCTCCATCTTCTCGCTCCGGGTCACCTGAAAAAGAAATGGATAATCGCATATTTTTTTTTTTTTTTTACTTACCTCGTAGCGAAGAAAAAATACTTACCTTACTTCCTTCTTCCTCGGCTGCGGCCCGTCGTCACTTCCTGGCTCTGCAATGATTCCTGGGAGCTGGACGTCATAGCTCCCAGGAATCATTGCGCCTGCACCGGCCCCGACGTCAGTTCCGGGTCGCGCGCGTCATCCCCTTCTAAACAGCTTCTGGGCATGCCCAGAAGCTGTAGAGGGATGACGCGCGCGACCCGGAAGTGACGTCGGGGCCGGCGCAGAGCATCGTGGGACCAAAGAAGGCGGAAGAGGACGCAGAAGAGGATCTCGCTGGCTTCAAGCTGCCCACATCTGAGATGGCAGCGCTGGACAAGACGTTTGCAAGGTAAGTATTTGTCCTAACAGGTAAGTGCAACCCGGGACAGATCAGAGGCTAGCCATTGTGGAATGCACTAGCCCTGACTGTCCCGGGGGTATTAAAAAAAAAAAAAAAAAAAACCAGGGTGGAACTCCGCTTTAAGGGTGGCTGTTGGTGGGTGGCAAAAACATGTCTTTACAGCACCCAACTGCACATCTAAATAAAGCCTTTGTGACATTTTAAATAAAACAAACACAGAAAAGGATGAAAGAAGTATTCCAGCGCTGCTGATCTTCTGTTGCCTCTTTGCAGCTACTTCCTGCCTGTGTGTCCCCCTGTGGTGATTGTTGATAATACACAGGGCTTTATCAGAGGACATAAAAAGATCATTTTAAAGCATGCCAGCCTCATCTCCCCTCCTCCACCTCACAGCCCACCTTAAACAACTTTGCACTATTAGAACAGCGGCTCAGTGTGTCACAGCATGGAAACATGAACACACACACAGGCAGCCCCCGTGCTCTATCCTCCACCAGAACTCTCCCCCCCTCCCTCATAGTAGTTACTGTGACAGTCTGCCTGCTAGGTCAGGTAAAGGGCACACAGGCTGCCGGGTCCCCCTCCTCCTCACTCTTCTCCAAGGTCTGAACTCCCGCTGTGGTCCCTGGGGGGAGGAAGACCAGCCTGATAAGGACGCTACGGGCAGCAGAAGAGAGCTCAGAGAGCAGCCATTCCGGACTGTGCTCTGGCAGAGGAGAGGAGGCCAGCCCCCTCCCCTCTCATGTTACTCACAGCCGGACTTCAGATTACTGCACGGCTCCAGGGAAAACACGGAGACCAGGGAGGGGGGAGAGCGAAGCATCGGCTGCCTGACACTCTGAGCTGCGTGTCCGGGCAGTCAGTCAGGAGTTGCAGAGAGTGGGCTGGCTGCAAATCAGGAGCCAGGACGCGGTTTCTGGTCGCCATGGCGACCTGGCGACCGGGGTTTGTCGAACCCTGCTCTAGGGGGTGAGCGTGCGCCGCCGGAGGCACGCTCCCGCTCCGCTCGTTCCCTGATATCGCCGCGCGAGTGACCGGCGGCTCCGATGTCCGCCGGTCACTTGCGATCTCCCGCTGGAGAGGGAGAAAGGCAGGCGGCTAATGTAAACAAAGCCGCCTGTCATTCTCCCTGGTGTAACTGCAGAGACTATACGATCCTGCTATGTAGGATCGTATATCTCTGTGGTTACATCACAAGCCATGCCCCTTGACAGTTAGAATCACACCCTTAGGGACACACTTAACCCCTTGATCACTAATAAAGTTAACCCCTTCCCTGCCAGTGTCATTTTTACAGTAACAGTGCATATTTATAGCACTGATTACTGTAGTAATGTCACTGGTATTCCCAAAAGTGTCAAAAATCTGTCCACCGCAATATCGCAGTCCGTATGTCCGCTTATCATCCAGTCCGTTTGCGGAAAAAAAAAAAAAAAAAAATCGCAGATCGCCGCCATTACTAGTTAAAAAAAAACCAAACAATAAAAATGACAGAAATCTTTCCCGTAGTTAGTAAACGCAATAACTTTTGCACAAACCAATCAAATTCCGCTTATTGCAATTTTTTTTTACCAAAAATATGTAGCAGAAAACAAATTGGCCTAAAATGTTAACAAATTTTGATTTTTACATTTTCTTTTTGAGAATTTCATATAAAAAAATGTGAAAAATATTGTTATTTTTTCAAAACTGTCACTCTTTTTTTGTTTATAGCGAAAAAAGTAAAAATTGCACAGGTGATCAAATACCACCAAAAGAAACTCTGTGGGGAAAAAAAGGCCATCAATTTCGTTTGGGTACAGCGTCGCACGACCGCGCAATTGTCCGTTAAAGTCACGCAGTGCCGAATCGCAAAATAGGCCCTGGTCTTTGAGCAGCTAAATCCTCCGGGGCTTAAGTGGTTAACATACAATTAGTCAGGCTTGGCCTACTGTTGTCACCGTCAGCAAATCAGACCTGAGAAATGCCATGCAGCCTTCGCTGGAGTGCAGGTAGACAGGCAATATCAGCAAACAGGTAGCAGAAGATTTGCAGCACTATGATAAAGCATGGAAAATAAAAAAACGGTACTTTAGCAAATGAAATGCCATTCAGTTAGGCTTTACAACTACTTTACCCGCTTGCCATCCACCCTATAGAAGTTTTACTGCTGCAGGGCAGCAGCTGTGTGCAGGATCACATATATATATGTCACCCTTCACTTCCGGTTAGTGGGCACTAATGCCAGTCACTGGCGGCTCATTCCCGTTGTGAATACACACAGTGGGAACTGATTAGCAGGTACTGCGGACCCGAGGTCCGGGGGCCCCCACCGATCATCCTGCAGAGACACAGAATGACGGTCTGCCTATGTAAACAAGGCAGATTGCTGTTCTAACAGGAGGGAAGGCATGGATCCTGTGTCTCTGCAAAGCAGGAACATGAATCCATGTCTTCCCTTAGTAAAAGCATCTCCCACACTGTAGTAAAACACTGGCTAGGTACACAGTTACCCTTTGATCACGCCTGATATCTACCCCTTCCCAGCCAGTGTTATTAGTACAGTGACAGTGCATATTTTTAGCACTGATTACTGTATTAGTGTCACTGGTCCCCAAAAAGTGTCAGTTAGTGTCAGAATGTCCACCGCAATATCGCAATCCCGCTATAAGTCGCTTATCGCCGCCATTACTAGTAAAATAAATAAAAATATCCTATAGTTTGTAGACAAGATAACTTTTGCGCAAACCAATCAATATACGCTTTTTTACCAAAAATATGTAGCGGAATACATATTGGCCTAAATTGATGAAGAAATTTGATTTTTTTAAATTTTTTATAGGATATGTTTTATAGCAGAAATTAAAAAATGTTTTTTTTTTTTTTAATTTTCGCTCTTTTTTTGTTTATAGAGCAAAAAATAAAAACCACAGAGGTGATCAAATACCACCAAAAGAAAGCTCTATTTGTGGGAAAAAAAGGACGTACTTTTTTGGGGTACAGCGTGGCACGACCGTGAAATTGTCTGCTAAAATAACACAGTGTGTATCGCAAAAAAATGGCCTGGTCAGGAAGGGGGTTAAATATTTTGGAGCTCAAGTGGTTAAACAAATCTAAAACACAAAGGACACTATATAGAATTTATGTTATTTTTTATTTTTAACTACAGTTGCAGTAAAAATTTCTGTGACTGAATTTCTTTGTTTCTTTTTTTTTTTTTTGGAAAGGGGTGTCATGTATTGTTACTTTGTTGCATAAAATGTGCACATAGGTCTTATAGACACTAGGTGGCAGTGTTTGCCAGTAGCTGGGCTGTCAGTATTCTGGTCATAGTTTGCCACTGGTGTACCTTACTGGCTCACGACTCTCATCCAGTTCCAAAGATTTGTTGATTCTTTCCTGAAGATTACCCGAAAAATACTTAGCTACTATAGAACACGCCTGTGTGAGGTCCGTGTTTGCCCACACAGGCAGTGCCGGGACAAGGTCATCTAGAGCCCAGGGCAAATATGCCAAACTGCCCCCCCCAAGATATAATATGAGTGTTATATGTCAGCAAATATCCCCTCCTCCCAAAAAAATTGAGTGCTAATCTGCATGCTTATCTCAAATTCTCTCATTCCCATTCCACGTATGCTCCCAGCACAATTCCCCCACGAAAAATAAAAATAAAATTCCCCCTTCCTAGCGCAAATCCTCTACTCCTCAAATTTCTCTCAACCCCACTCCAAATCCCCTCTCCCAGCACAAATCCCCCTCCCCCTCCATCCTAGCACAAATTCCCCCCTCTGCCAAATTTTCCCACCTAGCACAAATACCCTTTGCTACCCCCACCATATTTTTTCTAGCACAAACCCACAAATCTTCCATCCTAGCACAAATCGTCTTCCCCCATCTCAATACAAATCCCCCCCCCCCCCCCCCCAAATCACCACTCCTAGCACACCTCCCCAAATTTCCCTTCTTAGAACAATTCCTAGAACCTCCTGTCAACCCCTAAATTACCCCTCCCAACACAAATCCCCTCCCAATTTGGTTGTTTTGCAGGCTGGTTGGTAAGTGTGCTGGGAATTTTTTTGTCTGTGAGCAGCCTAAGACACAACTTGGAGCACGGACAAAAAAAGAAAAAGTGACATGGCTTCAATAATTGCTTACATTTACATTACCTTTATGTTTAAATGTTTTTATTAGTTTCAGAAAAAGGGTATACAAAAAGGTATAAACAATCCATGACTGTAAAGAAATTCAAAATCCTTTTAAAACATGTATCATGGTACATACATTCATAAAACTTCAACATTAACATCTGCAAATGGCAGGGCTCCTCCGTTTGACTGTATCTGGGCTGGCTGGTCTGGGCCGCGTCACCCTCCCCTTCGACGCTCCAATAGGAGCCAACTGTGTCACAAAGAAGAAAGCAACCCACCCGACCCCCAGTCTTTATTTCCCTGGCAATCTGTGGAGGTGCCCACCTTCTCCATTCTAAGTAGGAATACTGCTAGGTTGTAAGCTATAAGCGATATCAAAATTTAGCAGCTGAGGACCAGTATTGGTCCATTATCATGAAATTCCATAGTAAAAGGTGCGAGATAAACAAAGAAGAGATAGAAAAGAAGTATAGAAAAAGAAAAAGGTAAGAAAAAAGTAGAAAGGTGTTGGTGTCTAGATCGATGAAACCAAGGTTTCCGTGTAGGAGTCAAACAAATCAACCCCTAGAAGACAGAAGTTCTCCCTCAGATCAAGGAGGTCCATACAGGTACCTCATCCAGAGGTCCCATACTGTCTTGAAAAGGATAATTTTATCTTGAAGTATGGCCATCATCAGAGATGTATAGTAACTAAGTAGAACTACTTCACTACTGTACTTAAGTACGGAAAGGCGGTATCTGTACTTTCCTGGAGTAGAATTTTGTTCTCCTACTTCCACTTTTACTTCACTACATTTTTTCGATGATTTCAATACTTCTACTCCAATATTTTTTTTTTTGTGCTGCATAGTTACTCGTTACTATTATAAAAATTACCACTGCCAGAACAGTAGATGGCAGGTTTCATGAAGCTCAAAACATGTGTATTATCAGCGCATACGAAAATAAATGCTACTGTATGTATAAATAAAAGCTGCATTTGAAATAATAAAAAACAATATGATGTTCAAACTTTTGACTTCTTTCTTTAATAACTACATAACACAGTACTTGTACTTTTACTTTTAGTACTTGAGTAGCAATTTTTTTTTCAAAACTACTGGTACTTTTACTTTCAGTACTTGAGTAGCAAAATTTAAAAAAAAAAACTACTTGCAATACTTAAGTACAAAAAATGTTGAATACTTTAGTACTTCTACTCAAGTCACATTTTGATCGAGCACTTCCACTTCTACTCAAGTCACTTTTTGATCGAGCACTTGTACTTTTACTCAAGTATGGGTTTCGAGTACTTTATACAACTCTGGCCACCATCCTCTCAATAATCATGATCCAGGTAAGCTTAGCCTTCAACAACTCAACCTTCAACAACTCATTTATATTTTAGTAATTTATTGCATATCATATAGATTTGATTAAATCCAAGAGTGGCAATAGTAGTTGAATATTGGTTCTTCCTATTATTTACAGCCGCAATACTTTCATAAATATCTATCCAATGGCTGCTCCTAGCATGATTGCATCGGTAAAGTTCTAGATGGCTAAGTAAACCTTTCGTATTGGTCTAGCTGTTGGAACTATACCTCACGTGGTATCGCCACCATTGAGAAAGCGTTGCCCATGCCCATCATTATTATTATTATAGTTGTTCGGGAATAACTAGGTAAGCTCCTGAAGAAGTGAAGTATTGCGAAACATGTCAAGCTCTAATTATTTATGTTGACCAATTCCAATTTTGCTAGGGATCGCTATAGGGTTCTGGCTTACCAGCTGGCCTGGTCCAGCGACAAGATCTGGTTTGGTCAGACATTTAAAGGAGTTGTAATGTCTCAGGGTTTTCCACCTTAATGTATTCTAGGCATTAAGGTGAAAAACCTTTGGTTCTGCAGCTGCCCCCCAGCCCCCCCCCCTTTTCCTTACCTGATCCTTCCAGCGACGGCCACGAGCCAAGCGGCTCCAGCCGCTGTCTTGGGTCCTCATTGGATAGATTGATAGCAGCAGAAGCATTGGCTCAGGCTGCTGTCAATCAAATCCAGTGACGCAGGAGCCAGGGGCCGAGTGCTGCTGTCTGTGTCAATAGATGCAACAGCGGGACTCGTGAGCACGCCCGCACAGGTGCCCCAAAGGAAACTGGCTCTCCGTGAGGGCACCCGATGAAGAGGAGGAGCCAGGAGTGACACCGGGGCATCCCAGAAGAGGAGAATAGGGGCTGCTATGCGCAAATCCCTTGCACAGAGCATATAAGTATAACATGTTTGTTATTTTGCACAAAAAAAAAAAAAACCTTTACAATCACTTTAATCACAGTAATCAGATTTTTATGTGTTTTTATGCCATACTGTATAAGTAAATTTTATTATAAATAAATGAATATGAATAAACTCTGTTGATCTAACAATTGGTGCCTAAAAAGTCCATGTTTTTTCTGATATGTGCAGGGGAAGAGGCGGTGTCGGAGCGTCGGTGGAGCTCCTTGTAACACAGTGCGCTGCCGATGCTTGGGCAGCCCTGACCGCTCTCAGTAAAATCCGCCGGCGACCCACTCAAACTTAGCTCGTGACCCACAGTTTGGGAACTCCTGTTCTAGACTAGTCAATAGGGTGTGACATCCTTTACTATCTACCATGCACCCACAGTACCACCCTATGATGGTGTAATACTACGTAATCACTGACATCAGTGGGGGAATCTCGGCCCCGCCCACTGCAGCTGTCATACGGGGAGAGGAGAGGAGGTGGCCGGTCACGGGAGCGGTGCTCTTTAGGGCAGGGGATGACATGTCCGGGGCGGGCATGCAGAAGAAGAGGCGGCTCCCGTGCAGCTCTGAGGCCAGGAGTTGAAGTGCGGTGGGAAAGAGCTGCCTGAGCGGCTGGAAGACACACGTGGACACTGGTGCCAGGTGAGTTTTTGTGAACATAATGCGTAAGTGTAACTGTGTTATGTGTAATGTGTCCCTGGTCCCTCTAGAAGGTTAAAGCTGATTGATGGGAATGTGGAGGTAAATGGCGCTGCCCATAAAATGTATAATAAATGACTAGATGTGTAAGGTGTAGGGTATCGGATCCAATGTTCTTTCTATCACTTAAAATGCACAATAAAAAAGTGAATGCAAAATAATTAATAGCACGATGAAAAAGATAAAGTAAACGGGAGGAATCGGACCCGACACATCTATCAAAGGTAATCACAATATAATAAGTGGAAGGTACAATATTCTCCAAACAATGAAAAATATATGTATATATATATATATATATATATATATATATACAGTGCTTAGTGACTCAAAATAAATTTAAATAATTCCAGTGGTATGGTGAAACATATATCAAAGTGCTGCAGTGATAAATCTACTAAGGTGCGAATCCTCAAAGGGATTAATAAGGAAAAAGTAAAGTGATGAGGTGCTAAAGAATCAAGTGGTTGGTGTATCTACCAACATAAATATGTGAAATATGTAATTGATATTTATGCGAATCGCACTATAAAGTGAATTTTCTAACTAAAAACCTTGATATTCAGGTTTAATTGCAGTTTTGGCACTTTGAAATAAAAAAGTTGGTTTTCCGTTGCAGTTTGGGCACTCGGGCTCAAAAAGCTTCGCCATCACTGCCTCAGAACGATCGGCGAGTCCAGGCGGCCATCGCGGCCACTGGACCCACTGATTGGCTCCTGCTGTGTCCAAACGCAATGGGAGTGGGGCGCCGGCGGCGCACGCGCACCCCAGATTGCGCGCACAAAATGACATACCTGTACGTGATTTTGCGCAGCTGGGCTGCCCTGCCGCAGTTTATATGCAGCAGGCGATCCGGAAGTGGGCAAACATTATTAGAATTTGTAAATTCATCCGAATATGTTCAGAACATTCAAATGTTGTTTGAAAGATTTTGTTCCTTTTATACAAATTTATATATTCGGACAGAGCATGCTACTGTGAAACATCCACATTGTGGCACCATCCCAAAAATGTATAGAAAAGCAGGGGAAGGTTGGTAAAGGGAGGGGAGGAGGAGGAGGATGTAACCCCAACACAACAAGGGGACGAGAAAACGGTAGCTCCCCTCTCTCCTGCCTGAAAAATTAAGGGACTGTAAATGTGCCAAAACAATGGGGAAACAAAACAGCAAGTAAAACAAACATAAAAAAAAATTAATTTTTTTATTAACCACTTGCCTACTGGGCACTTTCACCCCTTTCCTGTCCAGGCCAATTATCAGCTTACAGCGCTGTCGCGTTTTGAATGACAATTGCACAGTCATGCTACACTGTACCCAAAATAAATTTTTTAGCATTTTATTTTCACACAAATAGAGCTTTCTTTGGGTGGTTTTTAATCACCACTGGGGTTTTTATCATTTGCCAAACAAACAACATTTTCAAAAAATTTAAACCTTTTTCATAGTTTGTTAAAAAATGCAAACAGTTTATTTTTCTTATTCACTGATATGCACCGATGAGGCTGCACTGATGGGCACTAATAGGCTGCACTGATGGGCACTGATAGGTGGCACTAATGGGCACTGATATGGCGGCACTGATGGGCACAGATGATGAGGCTGCACTGATAAGTGGCACTGATAGTCACTGGTAGTGGCACTGATAGGCAGCACTGAAGGGCACTAATAGGCAGCACTGATAGGTGGTGCTGATGGGCACTGATAGGCAGCACTGATAGGCATTGTTAGGCAGCACTGATTGGTGACACTGATTGGCAGCACTGATTGGCAGCACTGATGGGCACCACTGATGGGCACTGCTTGGCAGCGCTGGTGATTACCAGTGCGGATGTCCGTTTAACACAAGTCGGTTATCGGCTCTATTCTCTCCTCACGCTATCAGTATGAGTAAACAAAAGCCGATAACCGACTTGTGTTTACATCTGTTATCAGCTGTTATTGGACACAGCAGATCACGTGATAAAGGGCCACTGTGATTGGTCAATAGATGCCCTCCCAGCAAAGTAAGCCTGTACTGTAGCTGTCACTCGGCTATAGCGTGGGCGGGAAGGGGTTCAATTCCTTAAAATCATAGTATCATCATTAAAAACAAATCTGCAGGATAAACTGGTAACATCAAACAGGTAGCAGTAGTAAAACACTAAGCACTGTATAAATAAGCACATCAAACCGACGCGTTTCGGAAACAAATTGCTTCCACAGGGTTCACGCTTGATGATGGCCAGCTAAAATATATGAGAGACACTTAACACCAAAATACCATATTAAATACCTACATCACACAACATACACCATATTACTAAAAGTATCGGGGTGCCTGCCTTTATGCACACATGCACTTTAATAGGGTTGTTTTTCAGGGGTTGGGCTTGGCCCCTTAGTTTCAGTGAAGAGAACTCTTAAGGTCTCAGCATACCAAGACATTTTGGACAATTTCATGCTCCCAACTTTTTAGGAACAGTTTGAGAATGGCCCCTTCCTGTTCCAACATGACTGCGCACCAGTGCACAAAGCAAGGTCCAGAAAGACATGGATGAGCGAGTCTGGGGTGGAGGAACTCCTGACCTCAACTCGATAGAACTCTTTTGGGATGAATTAGAGCAGAGACTGCGAGCCAGGCCTTCTCATCCACATCAGTGCCTGATCTCACAAATCTGCTTCTAGAAGAATGGTCAAACATTCCCATAGAAACACTCCTAAACCTCGTGGACAGCCTTCCCAGAAGAGTTGAAGCTGTTATAGCTGCAAAGGGTGGGCCAACTCAATATTAAACCCTACGGACTAAGACTGGGATGCCATTAAAGTTCATGTGTCCCAATACTTTTGCTAATATAATGTATAAGTTCTAGACCAGTGATGGCGAACCTTGGCACCCCAGATGTTTTGGAACTACATTTCCCATGATGCTCATGCAGTGTAGTTGAGTATCATGGCAAATGTAGTTCCAAAACATCTGGGGTGCCAAGGTTCGCCATCACTGAATCTAGACCAAACTTTTTCAACCAGGGGGACTTCTGGGTACAGGGAGGCGTCCCAATACTTTTGGTAATATAGTTTAGCTTGCACAGGTCCTGGTGCTTCAGAAGTGTAACTATTCCTTGGTAATTGTTAAGTTACCATAGATGGGTAGAAAATCGCTTGAAAATGTGTTAGTATTTGACCATCTGAAGCTTTACCCCCCCCCCACCTTCATGACCAGGCCATTTTTTGCGATACGGCACTGCATTACTTTTACTGCACAATTGCGTGGTCATGCAACGCTGTACATAAATAAAAGTTATGTCCTTTTTTTCCCACAACTAGAGCTTTCTTTTAGTGGTATTTGATTACCACTGCAGTTTTTTTTTTTTTTTTTTTGCACTATGAACAAAAAAAAGACCAACAATTCTTAAAAGAAAAAAAAAAAAGAAAAATTTACTTTCTGCTATAAAACAATAAAAAATATGCAATAATATTAATAACAAATTGAAAAAGTCAAATTTCTTCATTAACCTGCTCCCATCCGCGCTACAGCCTATATACGGCTGCAGCGCGGACTTGAATTTTCGGGAGACCATTTTTAAACGGCCTCCCAGTGACACGCTCCCGCGAGCGCGCATCGGGGAGAATCTGTGTCGGCCGTGTCCCTTGGACACGGCCGATCACAGATCGTGGTGAATGGCCAATCACAGCGGCCATTCACCACGTGATCAAGCCGTCCAATGAGAGATGATCTCATATGTAAACATATGAGATCATCTCTCATCGCCGGCGCTCCTTCCTCACACAGAGCCTGCAGTGTGAGGAAGGAGGGGGAGCCGTCAGCCGCCGGGGACACACAGCGATGTAATCAGGGCACTGATCACCAGTGCCCTGATTACTAAAGGTAAAAAAAACACACACAATGCCCGCCATCAGTGCCCACAGTGCCCGCCATCAGTGCCCCCCATCAATGCCCACAATCAGTGCCCATAGTGCTGCTAGTCAGTGCCCATCAGTGCCTGCTCATCTAGGCACTGATGAGCACTGACTGGCAGCACTATGGGCACTGAGTGTGGGCACTGATGGCGCTGCCCATCAGTGCTCATCAGTGCCGCCCATCAGTGCTCATCAGTGCCACCCATCAGTGTCCATCAGTGCCATCCGCCAGTGCCCATCAGTGCCACCCATCAGTGCCGCCTCTCAGTGCCCAGCAGTGCCACCTCTCAGTGCCCAGCAGTGCCGCCTATCAGTGCTCATCAGTGCCGCCTATCAGTGCCGCCTATCAGTGCTCATCAGTGCGGCATATTAGTACCTCCTCATCAGTGCCCATAAGTGCCACCTCATCAGTGCCCATAAGTGCCACCTCATCAGTGCCCATCAGTGCAGCCTATCAGTGTCCATCAGTGCAGCCTATCAGTGTCCATCAGTGCCGCCTCATCAGCGCACATCAGTGAAGGAGAAAAATTTATTTTCAAAATTTACTCGCAGAAAATAAGAAAAACTTTTTTTTTTTTTTTTGCCAAATTTTCTGTCTTTATTCTTTTTTTTTGTAAAAAATAAAAAACCCAGAGATGATTAAATACCACCAAAAGAAAGCTCTATTTGTGTGAAAAAAAATGATAAAAATTTCATATGGGTACAGTGTAGCATGACCGCGCAATTGTCAGTCAAAGTGTGACAGCGCTGAAAGCTGAAAATTGGCCTGATTGGGAAGGGTGTTTAAGTGCACAGTAGGCAAGTGGTTAAATTAGGTCAATATGTATTCTGCTACATGTATTTTGGTAAGAAAAAATCCCAATAAGCGTATATTGATTGGTTTGCGCAAAAGTTATAACTTCTTTGAACTATGGAATATATACTGGGATTTTTATTGATTTTATATTTTTTTCTTACTAGTAATGGTGGCAACTTAAAGCAGACGGACATCCTGACACATACTGACACTGTGGGAGCCAGTGACACTAATAGAGTGATCAGTGCTAAAAATATGCACTGTCACTGTACTAATGACACTGGCTGAGAAGGAGTTAAACATCTAGGATGACCAAAGGGTTAAATGTGTGCCTAGCCACTGTTTTTGTGCTTTTACTAAGGGAAGTAATGGATGTCATTCCCTGCTTTGTGGAAAAAAAGAAATCCAGCACTTCCCCGCTGACCGGATAGGGCTCTGCCTGGTTTGCATAGGCAGAGCCCTGTTCTGTTTGTTTTCCGGACGATTAGCGTGTGCCAGCGATGATCTATTGGCTGGCACCCACTGATCGACATATGCTGTGTTTAATCACAGCACGGCCGGGTCGCCAGCGGCACGCATGCCCCCTACATGGAAGTCCTGGATCATGTACTAGGTACGTGATCTGGTGCAGCAGTTCTGCCTTGCCATCATATGCCTAGGTTATACGGTCGGCAAGTGGATAAAGATCTGTCGAATGAGCATGAGATTACGCCATCAGTAATAAACATCCCCCCCCCACTTGACTTGATGAGATATTGTCGTTTGTTTAAAACAGGGGTGGGGAACCTACGGTCCGCGGCCCATATGCGGCCCGCGAAGTCATCTGGTCCGGCCCCCGTGCAGCTGAGTCTGTCTCTCAGTTGATCTATCAGAACGTAGCCGATGCTTCTTGTATAGTTCCAGCTCCGTTCTGACAGTCTGAATGAGTCACTCCGCCTGTGACCAATACAGAAAACATCACCTCTTCCTCCAGCGCGGCGCCGCTACATTTCTCCTAGCTAGCATTTCCTGCCAGCAGCACACACAGCAGTACCAGTCAGAGCCAGCAGTACCAGCCAGAACCAGCAGTACCAGTCAGAGCCGACAGTACCCACAACAGTACCAGCCAGAACCAGCAGTACCCACAGCGGTACCAGCCAGAGCCAGCAGTACCAGCCAGAGTCAGCAGTACTCACAACAGTACCAGCTAGCTGTACCCACAGATTGTAAAAATAATAATAATAATAATAATAAAAATAATAATAATAATAATAATAATAATAATTAAAGATTGTAATAAATAATTTAAAAAAATTGTAAAATAAAATTGTAAATTTTTTTTACCTTTAAAAAAAAAATTATATATATAATTTTTCTTTTTAAAATGTAAAAAACAAATAAAATGGATAATTCACACAGGTTCTCTTATGTTTGTGTCCACTAATTATGATTTTAGTGTATTTTTAGTGAAAATATTGTCTTGATATATCCGGGGGGGGGGGGGAGCAGTAGGCTGTGAGGAGCCCCGTGATTTCTAACAGCAGCCCTGGTTGGCACTACAGACTTCCAACATGCCGGTTAGTTTTTTTGCCATAAATCTTTATATATTCTAGAAAAGAAAAAGAGCCGACTACCCTTTAGAAAGTCAAACGTTTCAGTGTTTCGAATGAGCTTCTACCCCCTCTATGGCAAGCTGTAGGGTATATAGTGGCTCGGTGCACAGAACGGCTGCTTCCTGGCTACCAAATGTTCGGGACATACTCTATGAACATTTCATAAAGGTCATCATTTCTTAACAGCAGTGTCTGTCATATCAGATGGGTTTCTTCAGCGAGAACATTATTCAGGGTATATCGTCTGTTTTCCTGGAATGTGGCCATCGTGGAAACAGGAAATCTGAAATTCCCACACAGCTCTATGATGGAACCAAAAAACTCTTGCCATCAGCATCACACTTTTATAACCTATTACAGCCCTGACTGAGACCACTGGAGGACTTGAAAGGCTTGCTGAATATTTGTTCATAAAGAGTTCTGCACAAAAGGTCAGTATAAACCCTAACTGTATGACATTTAGTGTACAGTATATAAATGATAAAGGAAGGTGCAGCGCTAATCAAATGACAGAAAGTCCACATCCAAAGAGATAGCATAAAGCAAATCTTCATTCCATATTGTGAGGACCACCACCTACACCCAATCACAGAGCCTCTTACTATATGCCACAGACCATCACTACAAAGGTCTATGGAAGCGGTGCATTCTACAATAGTCACAGGTGATAGTGGAATCCTTCAATACTCCTCCTCAATGATCCTCCCTGCAATCATAGCATCTCATGTGGAAATAAATGAGACACTTCTCATGGTGTAGATGTCATAAACTGATTAAGAATAAAAGATTCACTTGCATAAAAGTTTTAAACCTCCAGCGTGTCCAAATATGTCAGTTCAGCGTTTCAAGCCAACAAGATGGCCACCATAACCCAGGATGTATTAACATCATAGACTCCTCCCTACGCATTTTATCATCATATGATGTTGCCGAGGGCGTGGCCTAATAGACGCTAACGGCAAATATATATATACCTGTCAGGGTGCCAGGAAACCAGACCACACAAAATGCAAGTAAAATAAAGCAGTTTATTAATGCAACAATAAGAAATGCACAGCAAAAGAGAGGAGCGAAATCAGGAACAGCCGGGATCGAGTCCAGGAGCAGGTAGTCATCCGAGCCGGGATCGAGTCCAGGAGTGGGTAGTCATCCGAGCAGGGATCGAGTCCAGGAGCGGGTAGTCATCCGAGCAGGGATCGAGTCCAGGAGCGGGTAGTCATCCGAGCAGGGATCGAGCCCAGGAGCGGGTAGTCATCCGAGCAGGGATCGAGCCCAGGAGCGGGTAGTCATCCGAGCCGGGATCGAGCCCAGGAGCGGGTAGTCATCCGAGCCGGGATCGAGCCCAGGAGCGGGTAGTCATCCGAGCCGGGATCGAGTCCAGGAGCGGGTAGTCATCCGAGCAGGGATCGAGTCCAGGAGCGGGTAGTCATCCGAGCAGGGATCGAGCCCAGGAGCGGGTAGTCATCCGAGCAGGGATCGAGCCCAGGAGCGGGTAGTCATCCGAGCAGGGATCGAGCCCAGGAGCGGGTAGTCATCCGAGCCGGGATCGAGCCCAGGAGCGGGTAGTCATCCGAGCCGGGATCGAGCCCAGGAGCGGGTAGTCATCCGAGCCGGGATCGAGCCCAGGAGCGGGTAGTCATCCGAGCCGGGATCGAGCCCAGGAGCGGGTAGTCATCCGAGCCGGGATCGAGCCCAGGAGCGGGTAGTCATCCGAGCCGGGATCGAGCCCAGGAGCGGGTAGTCATCCGAGCCGGGATCGAGCCCGGGAGCGGGTAGTCATCCGAGCCGGGATCGAGCCCAGGAGCGGGTAGTCATCCGAGCCGGGATCGAGCCCAGGAGCGGGTAGTCATCCGAGCCGGGATCGAGCCCAGGAGCGGGTAGTCATCCGAGCCAGGATCGAGCCCAGGAGCGGGTAGTCATCCGAGCCGGGATCGAGCCCAGGAGCGGGTAGTCATGCGAGCCGGGATCGAGCCCAGGAGCGGGTAGTCATCCAAGCCGGGATCGAGTCCAAGAGCGCGTAGTCATCCGAGCCGGGATCAAGTCCAGAAGCGGGTAGTCATCCGAGCCGGGATCGAGTCCAGAAGCGGGTAGTCATCCGAGCCGGGATCGAGTCCAGAAGCGGGTAGTCATCCGAGCCGGGATCGAGTCCAGAAGCGGGTAGTCATCCGAGCCGGGATCGAGTCTAGGAGCGGGTAGTCATCCGAGCTGGGATCGAGTCCAGGAGCGGGTAGTCATCCTAGCCGGGATCGAGTCCAGGAATGGACAGTGTGCCAAAGCCAGGTCATCTGCTGATGCGGGGGTCTTCTGCCGATGCGGAATCCAGAGCCAGGAAGGTTGTCAGCCAAGCCAGGCCAGGCCAGGCCAGGCCAGGCCAGGCCCGGCCCGGCTGACCAGAGGATTGCTAGCAGTGATGCACCTTGGAGCACACACGCAAGAGCAAGGTCTGAAAGCCATCAGGTGATATATATATATATATTCAGGTGTGCAACATCATCACTGAGCGACGCCCAGGGGCAGCAGACTAGTGATGATGCAAACAGAGTTTATAAGAGACAGCAGTCTGCACATGTCCAAGATGGCTGCCAGCAGGAAAGCAAGGTAAGACCTTGACAATACCTAAAACTACTGGGAGTGGGCGGGAGTTAAAATTGCGTTCCAACATCCGGAACTAGCGACAAAACACTATACATCTGAGATAACGATGTGCACGGCATCTGCTTCATCAGCCGGAACTGGTGGCAAGACACTATACCTCTAGGAAAACAATGTGTATTCCATCACATCAGAGGCAAACATTGCTATAACCAATGAGGCAAAAATGTCACATATTTTACCAATCAGCGTTATCCATATATGTTACAATGGTAAGAAGCTGGAATTATTATACCGGGCAATGGCGCCATCTTGTTGTCTCCAAACAAACTACATCAGAAAAATATTATTGGGTCGAATAAAATTACACAAAAATGGTAGATTGAAACTCATAAATTACACACACACACAAAAAAAACATTATCTACAGTGTATAAATATCAATAAAAGAATTGCTTCTTACTGTTTTTTCATCCTTTGTTACATCTTAGGCCTCATTCAGATATTGCGTTGCAGGAACGAGTGTTCCTTCTTGCGGTTCTGAAAGCACATTTTAAACCTGTTTCCGCTCATTCATTTTAATGGGCTGCCCTATTCGCGTTCGTTAACCAAAAGAAGCTTCTGCTCTTTTTGGGGTGACAAGCTTAGGGAGATTTTTAAACGCACATTTTGCCGCAATTGCCTATGCGATTCTGCCACATGACAGTTGCACAAGAAGCGCACCACATTTGGAGAGCCATTAAGAATAATGGAACCCAGACACACCGTGCATTTTGCCACATTTCTGCTTGCAATTACAAATCGTGTAATATGAATGGGGTCTTAATGCTACTGATCTGCACCCTTTTTGCAGAAACTTCGTGATTTACTAAAGTGGAAGAGTGCAAAATCAGGCTCACTTCTGCATAGAAACCAATCAGCCTCCAGGTTTTATTGCCACATCTTAATTGAACAAGCTGGGGTTAGAAGCGAGTCTGATTTTGCACACTCCAGCTTTAGTAAATAAACCCTTTCCTGTCTACATGCACCCCAGCAATGGCTGCATGACATGTCCGAGGATGGGTTTCTTGATGGCGACACCAGTGGAGGGAGGTAATGATACCTGCCCAGTACGTGTTGAAATGGTCACTTGTCTACATCTGATGCCTGTGACAGAGTGAATGTGCAAGGAGCAGCACTGGGAGACCGGGACAGGAAGTGCCTCAACAAGAGACTTAATGGCAGGATCACCAGGTCATTTTTTTTCAACTCCTTCAATACAGGGCACTTTCACCCAGGGGTCAAGTCCTGGGGAAAAAAAGTGTGGGAACTCACCCAAGTTTCAAGTGTGTGCAGAGATGTATAGTAAATAAGTAGAACTACTTCACTACTGTATTTAAGTACCGAAAGGCGGTATCTGTACTTTCCTAGAGTAGAATTTTTTTCTCCTACTTCCATTTTTACTTCACTACATTTTTTCGATGATTTCAATACTTCTACTCCGATATTTTTTTTTTGTGCTGCATAGTTACTCGTTACTATTATAAAAATTACCACTGCCAGAACAGTAGATGGCAGGTTTCATGAAGCTCAAAACATGTGTATTATCAGCACATACGAAAAGAAATGCTACTGTATGTATAAATAAAAGCTGCATTTGAAATAATAATATGATGCTCAAACTTTTGACTTCTTTAATAACTACATAACACAGTACTTGTACTTTTACTTTCAGTACTTGAGTAGCAAAATTTTTTAAAAAACTACTTGCAATACTTAAGTACAAAAAATGTTGAATACTTTAGTACTTCTACTCAAGTCACTTTTTGATTAAGCACTTCCACTTCTACTCAAGTCACTTTTTGATCGAGCACTTGTACTTTTACTCAAGTATGGGTTTCGAGTATTTTATACAACTCTGTGTGTGTATATACATACTCCTTTTTTAACAAGCAAAGTGCAACATTTATTGTAAAGTGCCACTTTACGAGGACAACTCCAAATTTCACATGCATTAAACAAATAAATATAGCACAGATGTAAAAACAAAATAATTTAACCTGTATGCTATACAAAAAAAAAAAAACACCACAATGTGTGATAATGGTTCCCTCACAGGGAATTTCTAAAACAAGTTGCAATAACTAGGGGCCCATCAAATGCAGCCTCACCAGTGCCCATCAAATGCAGCCTCACCAGTGCCCATCAAATGCAGCCTCACCAGTGCCCATCAAATGCAGCCTCACCAGTGACCATCAAATGCAGCCTCACCAGTGACCATCAAATGCAGCATCACCAGTGCCCATCAAATGCAGCATCACCAGTGCCCATCAAATGCAGCCTCACCAGTGCCCATCAAATGCAGCCTCACCAGTGCCCATCAAATGCAGCCTCACCAGTGCTCATCAAATGCAGCCTCACCAGTGCTCATCAAATGCAGCCTCACCAGTGCCCATCAAATGCAGCCTCACCAGTGCCCATCAAATGCAGCCTCACCAGTGCCCATACTGTAAATTCCCAGCAATGCAGCCTCATTAGTGTCTGGATAGATTACACACAGCGGCGATCTCCCTCTGTGTCGTGGATCTTGGATTTGAATATCCCGGCATGCCTGTCCTCCCCTCCCTTGGCCCTCCTCCTCCAGCAGCCGCTGTTACAAGGTCCCCCCTCCTAGACCGGCTCCTATAATACATGTCGCACTGATTCAATTTGCCTGCATTCGACCAGTGTTCTACCTATCACTGGAGCCTGTCTAGGAGGCAGGACTTTGTTACAGTGGCCCCTGGAGGAGAGACAGAGGGAGGGGAGGACGGGCATGCGGGGATGACACATAAATCCAATAGAACACCTCTGGGACATTATGTTTTGGTCCATCCAACGCTTGGCAAGTGGGGCCCCTGGGCAACTGCCCTGCGTGCCCATTCGATATCAAACTATGTGGCATCCTTTAATTCCTAACACATTACCCAGTTAATATCAGTATAGATATCCAGCATGAGATTTTTATCCATGTGTTTTCAAAGTGTTCCTTTAATCTTTTTGAGCAGTGTATATACAGTATATATATATATATATATATATATATATACTGTATCTCACAATAGTATACAGTAACAGTATACAGTGTTGTCACATGAAAAGATATAATAAAATATTTACAAAAATGTGAGCGGTGTACTCACTTTTGCGAGATACTGTATGTGTGTGTAAATATATATGTAGCACCCTCCTAGGTAGGTGCTAGGTAAAACCTATATGTGACCTTGTTCTGCTTAGCAGGAGGGTCTGAACTGTCAGCCTGTCACATGTTTCCAGGTGTGTTCTGTTGAGTCTGGGGAGTCTCCCCACTGTATCTAATGAGGGACCTTGTTGGACAGTGTAGGAAACCTAGCCAATAGCACATTGCTGCAATGCTCCCTCGGACTGGAAATAAATCCGGAGGGAGCATGTGACAGGGTGTCTTTGGGCGGGAAGCCAGGTCCCAGGAGGAGGGTGACGGCTGTCTCTGCTCCTGTTACTGAGAAGGTGGTCCAGGCAGTCGGCCTAGGGACCAGGGGATAAGCTGTGCTGTAGAGGATCCAGTGTGTGCTGACCAAGTGGAGCTGTGGGGCAGGATTCTTCTGGAAAACAGTATCGTGAGTACCTAAGCATCTGCCCAGGGGTCTGCCTAAGAGAGGACACCACTCCAGAGGGATCAAGAGGATCCAAGAGCCAGCTAACCCGGAGTGTTACTGTAAAAGGGGGTGCCAAGTTGTAAAGCCCTGAAGGGGCTAAAGGGGGTAAAGGGGGCGCCAGGAAGGGCCCTGAAGTTGCTCAGCAGTGCATTTAACTTTTAAGGACAGTTACCTCAGGAAAGGAGTGCCTTAGGAAGGAAGCTAAAGGACTCTTTCACAGTCAAAGGCAAAGTAAATGAAGCGGCCTAGCTGTGACTAGCTCAACAAGTGTTACTCAGCATTTAACCACCTCAATACTGGGCACTTAAACCCCCTTCCTTCCCAGACCAATTTTCAGCTTTTAGCACTGTTGCATTTTGACTGACAATTGCGCGGTCATGCAACATGGTACCTAAACCAAATTTATGTCATTTTTTTCCCCACAAATAGAGCTTTCTTTTGGTGGTATTTGATCACCGCAAGGTTTTTTCTTTTTTGGTGCACAAATAAAAAAAGACCCAAAAGTTTGAAAAAATAAAAAAGTTTTTTTTTTGTTTTTGTTATAAAATTTTGTAAATAGATATGTTTTTTCCTGCACTGATGAGCACTGATGAGGCCGCACTGACAGGCACTGATATGCAGCACTGATATGCGGCACTGATATGTGGCACTGATATGCAGCATTGGTGGGCACTGATGGGCGGCACTGATGGGCGGCACTGATGGGCGGCACTGATGGGCGGCACTGATGGGCACCGATAGGCAGCACTGGTGGGCAATAATGGGCACTGGTGGGCGGCACTGATAGATGGAAATGGCGGGCAGCACTGATAGGGAGGGCCCCACTGGCAGGCTCTCTGAGCCCTGATTGCCATCCCTGATGGCCATGGTGGTCATCCCTGGTGGTTATGGGTGGGCATCCCTGGTGGCTCTAGTGGCACCCCCCCCCCCCCCAGGGCTGTACTGGTAATCAATGTTCTGATTACCAGCACAGACCCCCCCCCCCCCCTGTGATGAGTGAGTAATTAGAAAAACTCACTGATGCCCTGGCTGCAGCACAGATCGTCTTCTTCCCCTCACTGACAGGATCTGTGTGAGTAGAAGAAGAGATCAAAGCCGTTACAACGGCTGTATTTACATTACATGACGGCTGTGATTGGACACAGCCGTCATGTGATCAGAAGGGGGCCAATCACAGGGCCCTCCTGCCAAAACTTGTTGCTATGTGTCCGAGGGACACAGACACATCGAGATCGCGCGGCGGCGCGATCTCGCTCCTTCTGCAGGACGTTCGGGAACGTCCGATCAGAAGGACGAGACTCCCACCTGGCCGTATATGTACAGTGGCCGGGTGGGAGGTGGTTAACCAGCGTTACTCAGCATTTATCAGATCGTCCCTGCCTATTGTGCATAGTTCTGTTCAGTTGGAGTATCCCACTCATCCCTTCTCCTATCCTAATAAAACATAAAAACCAAAGAAACTGGACTGGTTCTTTATTGAGCCGTAATTGCAATGGTAACTTTCTCAGAGGGAGATGTTGGGGATACGTCCAATGCTAATTCTAATAATCCAGCCCCCTCTGCCCATTTCTGGCTCTACTCTTTTAATACTCTCTTGTGGTCCATCCCGTCACATGACTTGAGAAGGCGCAGGCACCCAAAACATGTTGTCATAGTGACGGGACCACGTTCACAGGCTTGCACTCCAAGAGTCCTTCTCCCCAGTGGCTTCTGCTTTGTTTTTTAGGCACAGTGAGTGACGTCCTTACCAGCCGTCCCAACACAGATGCAGCATCTTCTTGCATGATCAGCTGTAGTCTTTATGGGTCGCTGTCTTATCTAATGCCGAGGACAACGCTACACATCCCCAGTCCCCAATCCCTTTATCAGCCCTCCAGTATTGCCCAGCTACATAACATTGCTGGTGCCTGCCAAAGCTGAGGATTTATCCCGGACATCAACATCTGTCGGCAAGTAGGCCGGTTCAGCCACTGGTTGTAAATACATCTGTTTGGAACATCTGGTTTGCACAGCCTTTTAGTTTCATTTTTTAGATTGTTTTATGGTTATCCTATGAATCCATAGGTTCAATAACTTTGTTGTCATCAATTTTGTGGAACTCTGTCAATCACAAGACTGTGGCTCAGATCTAATGACTATACATACTCAGGACATTCCAGCCTGGTTCAAAGCGCTTTAGGAAACCATTGTTGCTATCCCCATTCACATGGCTGTTTAGCTGGGACCACCAGTGCAGAGTGTAATGTGTGTAGCCAGCAGGCCCATTCACACAATGCATTGTGTTAATGCACCTGTGTTGACGCAACATATTACTGTGTACTAGGGTGTGCTGCATTATGGAAACCCATTAATTATAATACATGCAGTTAAAAACTGACATCATTTTTTTTTTCTCTTTTTTAAAGCAGAGTTCCAGTAATTTTTTGTTTATTAAAAGTCAGCAACTACAAAAAGTGTAGCTGCTGCCTTTTAATAAACAGCCACTCACCTGTCCCATGATCCAGCGATGTACTCACTGCAGCCTTCACAGCTGGGTGCCCACCGCGCATGCGTGAGGGCACATGCGCATGCGTGAGGGCACTGCGCATGCGTGAGGGCGCTGCGCTCTCTGACTGCTCTCGAAGTCTTCTAGGACCTGTTATGTGTCCCAGAAGACTTTGGGAAGGAGAACCTAAGCGACCAAAACTGAAGTGGGAGATACCCCCTGTCAAAATTGGGTACCTGTAATAGAGTTGTCATTGAAAATAAATAGCAGCACATAGTTACAGTATCTCACAAAAGTATGTACACCCCTCTGAAATATCTTTTCATGTGACAACACTGAAGAAATGACACTTTGCTACAATGTGAGTGTACAGCTTGTATAACAGTGTAAATTTGCTGTCCCCTCAAAATAACTCAACACACAGCCATTAATGTCTAAACCACTGGCAACAAAAGTGAGTACACCCCTAAGTAAAAATGTCCAAATTGGGCCCAAAGTGTCAATATTTTGTGTGGCCACCATTATTTTCCAGCACTGCCTTAACCCTCTTGGGCATGGAGTTCACCAGAGCTTCACAGGTTGCCACTGGAGTCCTCTTCCACTCCTCCATGATGACATCACAGAGTTGGTGGATGTTAGAGACCTTGCGCTCCTCCACCTTCCGTTTGTGGATACCCTACAGATGCTCAATAGGGTTTAGGTCTGGAGACATGCTTGGCCAGTTTATCACCTTTCCCTCCAGCTTCTTTAGCAAGGCAGTGGTTGTCTTGGAGGTGTGTTTGGGGTCATTATCATGTTCGAATACGGCCCTGCGGCCCAGTCTCTGAAGGGAGGGGATCATGTTCTGCTTCAGTATGTCACAGTACATGTTGGCATTCATGGTTCCCTGGAGTGAGAGTGATAACACCAAGTTTAACACACCTGCTCCCCATTTACACCTGAGACCTTGTAACACTAACGAGTCACATGACACCGGGGAGGGAAAATGGCTAATTGGACCCAATTTGGACATTTTCACTTAGGGGTGTACTCACTTTTGTTGCCAGTGGTTTAGACAATAATGGCTGTGTGTTGAGTTATTTTGAGGGGACAGCAAATTTACACTGTTAGTGCCGGTTCACACTGTTCCGACTTGTCAGGCGACTTGGTCGCCTGACAAGTCGTGCTCCGTTCTGTGCAATTGGAACCGTTCTAATAGGAGCAACTCAAGTCGCTCCGACTTAGAAAAAGGTTCCTGCACTACTTTTGGGCGAAGTCAGAGCGACTTGCATTGACTTCCATTATGTGAAGTCGTTGCAAGGCGCGCCGAAGTCGCGGTGCACGGCGACTTCATTAAGTTGCCCCGAAGTCATGTCGCCATAGTGTGAACCGACACTTATACAAGCTGTACACTCACTACTTTACTTTGTAGCAAAGTGTCATTTCTTCAGTGTTGTCTCATAAAAAGATATAATAAAATATTTACGAAAAATGTGAGGGGTGTACTCACTTTTGTGAGATACTGTACATAGTTAGTCTGCTTGAAAAAAGACACAAGTCCATCTAGTTTAACCAACACAACAAACTGCAGTTGACGTGTCACCATGCTTTGGGATAACGTGCAGTAACACATGCGATTTTACTTTAGTCATCCCCGGGCCAGTTGTCCTTTAAAGGGGCAGGCACACTCTGAACACTTCCAGTGAAAAGTCCCTGAATTTACTGTCCTTTGTGTCTGGTTGATCTCAGCTGACCCCTCAGACAATAGCAGCTGTAGGACACGGGAGTGTCAGCAATGCGTCTCTTGTATGCTGGGACAACACAGATGGGACAACACAGCGCACATAAAAAGACGCATTGAAAAGCATTGAGCCCAGAGCGCGGTAACACTCATAAAACAGACAATTCGCTGTAAAGTGCGTGTTTTCTTCTCCAGCAACCCCCCCAACCCTACTAGTCCACCGCGGAATTACTGTCTGATGTTCCATGTCTCTTATTTTTAATGTGTGGATTTATTCACTCGACTCCCTGACCTTTCCTGTTCAGCTTTTTATGGCATTAAGTTTTGTATTTGCTCATAAATGTGCCGGGTACAAGCTATATAATCCGACACCCATTCTTCCTTCATTTATGGTCCCTGCTTCTTTTCAATGGCCCCGGGGGAACAAACGAGACTTTTATTTAAATTAAACAAACTGGCTAATGGGCCATTTCTCTTCAATGAGCACTTCTACTTAGTTTAATGTATATTAACTTTTGTTTATTTATTTTTTTAAAAGCAGAACTCCAGCCAAAATAACAAAATAATAGTTGATTTAACCACTTTCTGACTTCTTACTTTATATTTACTGCGGCAGGCAAAACAACGTAGATCTACGTCGCTCCGCTAGGAGGAGCTAGGGGGCGAGCGCGTACCGCCGGCAGCACGCTTTTGCCCCCGATCATCAGCGGGGAAGCCGATTGCCGCCTGACACCTGCGATGGCTCCCCGCTGAGAGAGAAGAACAGGCAGCTGTTGTAATCACAGCCGACCGTTTTTCTCCCTGAAATTATCATAGAGCCCATGTGATCCTTCTATATAGGATCACATGTCTCTGTGGTCATCTCACAATCCACGCCCCCCTCCCACAGTTAGAATAGCGCCTGTGATCCTTCTATATAGGATCACATGTCTCTGTGGTCATCTCAGAATCTACGCCCCCCCACAGTTAGAATAGCGCCTGTGATCCTTCTATATAGGATCACATGTCTCTGTGGTCCTCTCAGAAGCCACACCCACCCACAGTTAGAATAGCGCCTGTGATCCTTCTATATAGGATCACATGTCTCTGTGGTCATCTCAGAATCCACGCCCCCCTCCCACAGTTAGAATAGCGCCTGTGATCCTTCTATATAGGATCACATGTCTCTGTGGTCCTCTCAGAAGCCACACCCACCCACAGTTAGAATAGCGCCTGTGATCCTTCTATATAGGATCACATGTCTCTGTGGTCATCTCAGAATCCACGCCCCCTTCCCACAGTTAGAATAGCGCCTGTGATCCTTCTATATAGGATCACATGTCTCTGTGGTCATCTCAGAAGCCACGCCCCCCCACAGTTAGAATAGCGCCTGTGATCCTTCTATATAGAAACACGTCTCTATGGTCATCTGAGAAGCCACACCCACCCACAGCTAGAATCACTCCCCTAAGGTCACATTTAACTCCTTGATCACCTATACTCCTATACTGTTAAGCCCTTCCCTGCCAGTGTCATTATTACAGTAACAGTGCATATTTTTAGCACTGATTACTGTATTAATGTCACTGGTCCCCTCAAAAGTGTAAAAAATGTCAGTTTTGGGTCCGATCTGTCCGCCACAATGTCGCAGTCCCACTAAAAATCGCAGATCGCGTCATTACTAGTAAAAAAAAAAAAAAACATTAAAAATTACATCTTTTTGCATAAATATGTAGCAAAAAATAAATTGGCCTAAAATGTTAAAAAATTTAAATTTTTTTTTTTTTTTGGGAATGTTATATAGCATAAAGTGAAAAATATAGTTTTTTTTATAATACAAAAAAAATCGCACAGGTGATCAAATACCACCAAACGAAAGCTCTATTTGTGGGGAAAAAAAAGGCCGTAAATTTTGTTTGGGTACAGCGTCGCACGTCCGTGCAATTGTCCGTTAAAATAACGCAGTGCCGAATTGCAAAATAGGGCCTGGTCATTAAGGGGGAAAATCCTTCTAGTCTTAAAGTGGTTAAACTTAAAATAAAATCAGCCCTTGCTGCAATATTTAACTTCAATTCAGAGATTTCCCTTGCAGTACTATTTTTCTGCCACCAGATGTCCTCTGTTTGATAGTTTAAAATAAGTGGACAAGTAACTGGACAGCACAGTGATGAGCTCATCCCCCTGTCACTCTGCTCTCTCCTCCTATCAGGATGCTTTAAGTCAGCGCATGAACTGATTTCCTCCTTGTACTGCCTCTTCCTTTCACACTCTGGCTCTGCTGTACTAAGGATTGGATGGGACTGACACCGGGTCAAATTCAGGTACTTACATTGCTTACATGTTCTAAATACATTTAATGATATATTAATGATTACAGAGCTTGCATTTGTCCGTGCTTTTTATTTCTGCTTGGAGTTTAGTTTTCATCTAGGCTGCCATTGCTGACCTCCAGAAGATTAAACTCCCTTCTTGACCAGGCCAATGTTTGCATTTTCGGCACTGCGCTTCTTAAGCTGACAATTGAGCGGTCATGCAATGTGGTATCCAAACGAAATGTATATCTTTTTTTTTTAATTTTTCGTTGTGATTTGATCACCACTGGGTTTTTTATTTTCTGTGATATAAACAAAAAACAACAAAACTTTTAAATTAAAAAAAAAATAAAAAAAATTATTATTTTACTTCCTTCTATAAAACCTATCCAATTTAAAAAATGTAAAAAAATCAAATTTTTTCATGCATTTTGGCCAAAATGTATTCTGCTACAGTGTAACCATACAAAAATACATAGAGGATGCACCGACCTAGTACATTACCGAAGACAAATAATTTATTGTATTAAAAACATGGTAAGTATTAGGCCCCTTTCACACTTAGAGCCGGTTCACACTGAGGAGATCCGACTTCGAGGGGCGACCTGTGAAGTCAAGGTGCACAGCGTGCACCGCGACTTCAGCGCGACTTGCAGGGACTTCACATAATGGAAGTCTATGCAAGTCGCTCCGAGGTCGCCCCGAAGTGTAGTACAGGACCCTTTTTCTAAGTTGGAGCGACTTGTGTCGCTCCTATTAGAACGGGTCCTGTGCTATCAATGGCGAGCGACCGACCGCGACTTGTCAGGCTGACAAGTCGCCTGACAAGTCGCACTAGTGTGAATGGAGTCTTACAGTCCGTTCAGTCACGTCAAAATGTATCCGTTTTTTCATCCTTTTTTTTACATTCACTACCAATGCAAAAACCGTTTGTCCGTTTTTCGTCCGATCCGTTTTTTTGATGGATGAAAAATAGGGCATTCATCCGTTCCAAAAAACGGACATTGACAGAAACGGATGAAAACGGATGTCATCCGTTTTTACATAGAGATGCATTGATGTCCGTTTTTCATCCGTTAACGGATGGATGAAAAACTGACAGACGGACAGCATGTGTGAAAGGGGCCTTATACTCACAAAAATTGCAATTGTAAAAAGCGCATCAAAAATCCCAGCTTTCAAATCCCAGCATCTAAATAGCATCAGTGTATACAACAGAAACTGAAGACCCCGTGGGCTGACGCATTTCGAGGATTTCCTCTTCCTCAGAGCACACTGATGCTATTTGGATGCTGGGATTTGTGATGCGCTTTTTACGATTGCAATTTTTGTGAGTATAATGCTTACCATGTTTTTAATACAATAAATGATTTGTCTCAGGATAATGCACTAGGTCTGTGCATCCTCTGTGTGTTTTTGTATGGTTACAGTGTTGTAGACTTCCCCAAGTCTTTGAGGGCAGCAAGACCGTGGCTGTCCGCTTTCAACATGGAGCGTACTGCGGCAAAGTGGTTCGTTATCGTCCAGCGACGTTCGTTATCGTCCAGCGACGTTCGTTATCGTCCAGGTCTACGTCCAGACTTGTATAAAGTACTCGAAATTTCTACTTGAGTAAAAGTACAAGTGCTCGATCAAAAAGTTACTTAAGTAGAAGTGTAAGTGCTCGCAGAAAAAGTTACTTAAGTAGAAGTACTAAAGTATTCAACATTTTTTTTACTTAAGTATTGCAAGTAGTTTTTTCAAAAAATTTGCTACTTAAGTACTAAAAGTAAAAAGTACCAGTAGTTTTGAAAAAAAATTTCTACTCAAGTACTGAAAGTAGAAGTACAAGTACTGTGTTATGTAGTTATTAAAGAAAGAAGTCAAAAGTTTGAACATCATATTGTTTTTTATTATTTCAAATGATTTATTCAAATGATTAACCTGTGTTTGTTAGTAGTTTCTTGATGCACTTTAAGCGCTGTAGCACCATTTATTTGTTTGTTTCATATTTTCTTTTTATTGGAAAGATTTGGTATAGCAGCTTTTATTATACACAGCCTTTATTTTCGTATGCGCTGATTTACAAATGACATTATACACATTTTTTTGAGCTTTATGCAACCTGCCATCTACTGTTCTGGCAGTGGTAATTTTTTTAAAAGTAACGAGTAACTATGCAGCACAAAAAAAAAATACTTGAGTAGAAGTATCGAAATCATCGAAAAAATGTAGTGAAGTAAAAGTAGAAGTAGGAGAAAAAAATTATACTCTAGGAAAGTACAGATACCGCATTTCGGTACTTAAGTACAGTACTTAAGTAGTTCTACTTCGTTACTATACATCTCTGTCTACGTCACTGGACACTTCCCCTTGTGGGCGGCGCGCGCGCGCCGCCGGAGGCTCGCTCCCGCTGTATTCAGTCACAGCGGGAGTCGGGCCGGGGAGGAGCGGCGGTGATCACCGCCGCTCTTCCCCGATAGTCAGGGAATCGAGTGTGGAGATCCGCCCGCTTGTGTAAACAAAACGGGCGGATCTCCTAAGTGACAGGCAGGGTCAGATTGCAGGGTTCAGCATAGCTGAACCTGTGATCTGTCCCTGTGTCACACAGTCCCCTCCCCCCACACATGTCAGTAAGCACCAGGCATACATTAACCCCTTGATCACCAATAAAAGTTAACCCCTTCCCTGCCAGTGGAGTTTTTACAGTAACAGTGCATATTTATAGCACAGATTACTGTATTAGTGTCACTGGTACCCCCAAAAGTGTCAAAAATGTCAGTTAGGGGTCCAATCTGTCTGTCGCAGTCCCGCAAAAAAAAATCACAGATCGCTGCCAAATCGCCGCTATTACTAGTTAAAAAAAAATAAACAATAAAAATGACATAAATTTCCCGTAGTTAGTAGCTGCGATAACGTTTGCGATTTTTTTTTTTTTTTTTACCAAAAATATGTAGCAGAAAACAAATTAGCCTAAAATGTTAAAAAAATTTGATTTTTACATTTTTTTTGGGGGAATTTCATATAAAAAAATGTGAAAAATATTGTTATTTTTTCAAAAATGTCGCTTTTTTTTTGTTTATAGCGCAAGAAGTAAAAATCGCACAGGTGATCAAATACCACCAAAAGAAAGCTCTGTTTGTGGGGAAAAAAAGACATAAATTAAATTTGGGTACAGCATCGCACGACCGCGCAATTGTCCGTTAAAGTAACGCAGTGCCGAATCGCAAAATATGGCCTGGTCAGGAATGGGGTAAAATCTTCCGGTCTTAAAGCGGTTAAAAATACGCTCATTGAGAATTTGTTTGTCAAAGACATGTAGCTAAATACATTTTGGCCTAAATATGACAAAAATTGAATATATTGGATATTTTTTTAACTGTCAAAATAGAAAAATATTGTTATTTTTTCAGAATTGTCGCTTTTTTTTTTATTAATATCGCAAAAAATGAAAAGCGCAGAGGTGATCAAATACCACCAAAAGAAAGCTCTGTTTGCTGGAAAAAAAGGACATAAATTTTGTTTGGGCTCGGCGTTGCATGACCGCGCAATTGTCAGTTAAAATCACACAGTGCCGAATCGTAAAAAGTGGCCTGGACGTAAAGCAGGAAAATCCTCCGGTCCTAAAGTGGTTAATATACCCATCTGGAAGAGGCCATTTTCCTGGGCGCAGGAGGCGTTGTGTTTGTGACTGTATTCTGCTACAGGCCTTTCATTAAAAAAACAAATCTTAATAAGTGTATATTGGTTGGTTTGCATGAAAGTTATAGCGCCTACAAACTTTGGTATATGTCACCCATGTTGTGATATGTGAGCATGAGTCTTTGAAGCTTTCCAATGTAAGCCCAAGCTGCATAGTGACACACCCCAAGGGGGCGTGTCAATGACAACCTGGGCTTGCAGGAAGTAGGCTAAGTGAGGCTGGGTGTCATTCAGCCTGAGGGAGGCAGACATTGGATGATGGAGGAGGACCCAGAGGGGTATGGAGAGTAAATATGACAGTGTGGAGAGCCCCTATTTTTTTGCCTAAAAGAATTAGTGGCCTAGGGCCCAGTTCAAACCTATGTGAGCGTTGCATTTAGGCAGCTCATTCACTTAAAATAGACACTTATAGCAGTATTAAACCCCCCCACAGCAGCAGTTTACCATTTGTTAAAGAGGAACTTCACCTAAAAGGAAAGTTCAATTCTTACACCTCCTGCCCCCCCCCTACTTTTGGAAACTTTTTTATTTCTTTTTTAGGTAATGGATACCTAGTTTTGACAGGCAATCAGAGTGGAGGTTTGTTCCCTCCCTTCCTGCCCGTAAGCCCGTAAGCTGCTTGTCCATTCACACAACCCAACGCGACTTGCGCATGTGCAGCGTGAAGCCGCAGCAAGTCACAGCTGACTTCCCAAAAGCAGGCGATGCCAGAGACCTAAAGACCAGTGAAGAACCAGCCTGGGTGAGGATGGTGCTGGATCCCTTTTTGCTAAATAAAGACCGAATTTTGAAAAAAAAAATCAAAAACTTTTTCATAGTTTTTTATAAATTTTTGCAAACATGTGATTTTTCTCCTTCACTGATGTGGCACTGATGGGCACTAATGGGCTGCACTGATGGGAACGGATGAGCTGGCACTGATGGGCATAGTGTATCTTTACACTTTTCTAAGTGTCATAAGAGAAACCCAAAAAAATCTGCAAATCGTGGTCATCGAGAAATATGTGCCCCACTGGAGGGGTAGCAATCTTAAGAGGTCGATTTCCAGAAGGGAAACCTTCTGGATATACAAGCTGAGATGTTCCCGGCCCCTTGGGCATAATGTTGAATGGGATATCAACGCCCATATATATATATATATATATATATATATATATATATATATATAATAGTTGATAGTCTCCATTTCCTTACTTTCTAATAACTATTTTAACATAATTTTTAATAAAATATTACATGTTTTACATTTTTTTATATATCCTATATATTTTTACCATCCAATTTATAGGGTATATTTTATGGTATCTATTTTAGTTACATATATGTTTTATTATATAGATAATTGTATTATAATATATGTGAATTGATATAGCAGCGGATGTAATGTACACCCACCCATGTTCATCCATTAAGGTGTCAGTATGGGGAGAATTGAAGAATGATACTTCCGGTTTCCTGAATTCTTAAAACATCTTGTTCCACATAATTTTCACATTTTCTATATATACAAGTTTTTTTTATCCAGTAAAGATTCAGACTATTTAATACATAAGCATTTTAAATATACCCCAACCGACTTATAATTTGGGGCGGCAGTTTCCTGTTTTTCCTTGCGGACACCGGAAATGTCAAATCTTTCAAGAGATATTTAAGGACGGATGTGACGGCACGCACGTCACTTCTATCTCAGTGGAAGTCTTTTCAGAGGAAACGCGTCAGGGAGGAGGCGTGTCGTGCCCTCACTCGCGTTACCCATCGTCCGGACTGCAGCCGGACAAGGTGTCTCTGCAGGCTTTCCTGTTACTGTCTCCTATCCGGCACATTGATGTAAGTGTTTTACCTTTTTTTGAAATAAACTATCGGGGGTAATGCACCATTGTCTGCCAATTTTTATTCCTCATATGGTACGCTGTGGAGTGAATAAGAATAAGACATATATGTATGGAGTTGGTCACCTGTATCCAGCCAGCTGATTGAGTTTAGATCTTAAAGCAGAGTTCCGGGCACAAAAACAACCTTTTTTTTTTTGTGCCCGTCCGCTTGGTCTTCTTAACCTGAAAAGGAATTGGATAGTTAGGTTTTTTTTTTTTTTACACTCACCTTGTAATTTTAGATAGAATATACTCACCTATTCTTCACTTCCTCCCTCAGCGCCGCGGCTCCGCCGTCACTTCCTGTCTTGCGATGATTCCTGGGAGCTGAACGTCATCGCTCCCAGGAATCAATGCGACGGCACCGGCCCCGCTCGTCACTTCCGGGAGTGACGAGAGGGGCCGGTGCAGGCGCATTCTGGGAGAAGAAGACGCGGAAGACAATCGCGCCGGCTTCAGCTGCCCACAAGAGAGATGGAAACGCTGTGGAAGAAATTTTATAAGTGAGTATTTCTTCTTGCAGGTAAGTGCAAACCGGGACAGATCAGAGGCTAGCCATTGTGGAATGTACTAGCCCTCACTGCCCCGGGGGTATGTTTATTAAAAAAATGTTTCTGTGCCCAGAATTCCACTTTGAGGAGTTTTTCGAGTGCCTTTCTTACACCATCTGGTAAGAGGCCCTTAGGTGTATTTGACACAGGGTGTTATTGCAGTGGGAGATTTCTTCCTTACAGCCGGCTTCAATTGGATATTATTTGCACCTTACTATACATCTGTCCGGTAAGGAGGAAAGCCTGGTGGTGGTGGGAGTCACTCTGCTCACAACGTTTGAACAGCACTAGATTTGATTTCCAGCACTCAACCATTCACTGTTTTGAAGTCACACGGTGGAGACAACCCATTTTGTTGGATTTTGTGGACATTCGCTGGTCATTGGACCACTTATATGTTAATTGATTTTTACATCCATAACACTTTGGACTTTTTGTTTTCACTATTTGGCGATTATTTATTTGTGTTTATTTATAACACTCCCACTCAACTGTTTTGTTACACAGTAGTAGGGTCAATTTCATTTTATTCTGTTTAGCGCACCTATCTTTTTTTCACATTTTTAATCACTATCAGGTATAGTTTTTGGTAGCGGCTTTACCCATATCAGCGCACCCTTTATTTTCACAATTCACACTAATAGGCTGCACTGATGGGCACTGATGAGCTAGCACTGATGGGCACTAATAGGCTGCACTGATGGGCACTAATAGGCTGCACTGATGGGCACTGATGAGCTGGCACTGATGGGCACTAATAGGCTGCACTGATGGGCACTAATGAGCTGGCACTGATGGGCACGAATAGGCTGCACTGATGGGCACTGATGAGCTGGCACTGATGGGCACTAATAGGCTGCCCTAATGGGCACTGATGAGGTGGCACTGATGGGCACTAATAGGCTGGACTGATAGGCAGCACAGATGGGCACTGATGAGGTGGCACTGATGAGGCGGCACTAGTGGGCACTGATAAGGCTGCACTGATAGGCAGCACAGATGGGCACTGATGAGGTGGCACAGATGGGCACTGAGGTGGCACAGATGGGCACTGATGAGGTGGCACTGATGAGGTGGCACTGATGGGCACTGATGAGGTGGCACTGATGAGGTGGCACTGGTGGGCACTGATAAGGCTGCACTGATAAGGCTGCACTGATAGGCAGCACAGATGGGCACTGATAGGCGGCACTGATAGGCGGCACTGATAGGCGGCACTGATAGGCGGCACTGATAGGCGGCACTGATAGGCGGCACTGATAGGCGGCACTGATAGGCGGCACTGATGGGGGACACCAATGGGCACTGGTAGGGGACACTGATGAGGCCCCAGTTGCACAATATTATATTTTTCTTTAAATGCAGCTAAATGAACCACACCTAAGCACAGGTAAACACAATATGAATGGCACCATTTGAAAATCATTACACGCATTTATATGCATTTAGAAAATGCCCTCTAAACACAGTTTGTTAATGCCGGTGTGAATGAAGCCTTAGATGGAAATTTTTATGTGTACAGTTCCATCTGTAAATGAGGCCTACTCTAAGTGCCAATTCACACCATAGAAATGCAGTCCAGATGCGTTCCGGATGCTTTTCTGCATGTGAGTTTTTGATGCGTTACAGTGCATTTTTGATGCATTTTTGGTGTTTTTTTTTTTGATGCAGTCCAGTGCATTCCCCCCCCCCCCCTTTTTTTTTTATTAACCTTAAATAAGGACATGTGTGTTCCAGTGCGTTTTTGATGCGTTTAGGTGAGTTCCAGTGTGTTTTTGATGTGTTTTACAGCGTTCCAGTGCAGGAAAAATGCAGCATGTTCTACTTTTTTTTTTTTTCCGGAACTGGAATTCACTGGAAATGCAAGCACTGTTGTGAACTATATCATTGAAACCCATATAACCTACTTTCCTTGTGTTTTTAAAGCAGGAAAAAAAAAACACACTGGACTGCGTGTGGTGAGAACTGGCCCCTTAGTGTCACAAAATGACGTCATTCATCGCTATGCACTGCGTTGTGCTGTGGCGCAGTGACACCCGGAGAGCTGCGTTGTACTTCGTAAAAATTCAGACATGTATGATGTGAAAAGGACACACAGAACACAATTGTGTGTGCAGCGGAGTGCGATTCGGAATGTATAACAAAGCCCCGCAATGCACAGATACGGCGTGGGAATATCAGCGCACAATCTGTCCAGAATGTTTTCCCATCTTTTTTTGTTTTTCTGTCTCAGAAAACTGTGAGGTAAAAATGAAGCCATGTGCATCCATCTGCTCACGCTGAGTGAAAACAGCAGATTGTCTCTGTGATCCATGCTGGAACAAGCGTTTCTCGTTGCCCCTAGCAACCTGCCAGCTTCCGAGTGTACAGTTGGCAGGACATGTATGAAAATGAAACAAGAACTTTGATTGGCTGCTGTGGGCAGCACTACATTTCCCTTATGAGCCCACATTTCATACATAACACCCCTGGAGGCTAACTGATCTTATCTGGTCGGATTGTATTCCTCCATTTACATTCACACACAAGAAAGAGTCTACAGATCAGAATATGAAAAACAACCATCAAAACATGTAACAGCAAGCATGGGAAACCAGGTAAAAATCACACTGAAGGTGACTTTCGGCTTTGCATACCTGTATTGTGAGTAGTATGGAGGTGGCCATTGCAGGTGTCTCCTTCAGGAAAATGCTAGCTTTCCTGGCTGCCACACATATCGAATTCTAAGGCCTTGTTTAGACACATGGCATCCCTTGCTGGCACTCTGAAAAGCAATCCGCGCTGCATCGCATTTCAAAGGTTACTTGACAAACGGAGATGTGTCATATTCTCACTGACCACCACACTGCACCCGCAAGCATTGCATGCATTTGCAGGGCGGGTGGGGCGTGACCCTATTCATTTGATCACGTTTAGCCGCGGTACCGCTCCCGGAATGCGACTGGGGGATTTGTTTTTGCTTTGTTTTGCAGCCGCTGCATGTGTACAGCCCCTGAGTGGCTGCGTATACTTCTTTAGGTGGGCGGTAAAACTGCGACTCTGTGCTTTCATGTTGTTTATGCCAAATTCTGACCTTACCATCTGAATAGCGCAGCTGAAATCGACACTCATCAGACCAGACAATGTTTTTCCAATCTTTTATTGTCCAATTTTGTTGAGCCTAGGCAAATTGTAGCCTCAGTTTCCTGTTCTTAGATGACAGGAGTGGCACCCGGTGTGGTCTTCTGCTACTGTAGCCTATCTACTTCAAGGTTCGATGCGTTGTGTGTTCAGGGAGGGTATTCTGCATACCTTGGTGTGGTTATTTGGGTTACTGTTGCCTTTCTATCATCTCGAACCAGTCTGCCCATTCTCCTCTGACATCAACAAGGCATTTTCTGCCGCTCACAGGATATTTTCTCTTTTCAGGCCATTCTCTGTAAACCTGAGAGATGGTTGTGTGTGAAAATCCCAGTAGATCGGCAGTTTTTGAAATACTCAGACTAGAGATCGACCGATTATCTGCAAAAGCCGATATATCGAGGGCCGACATGCACTTTCCCTGACATTTCGGAATCGGCCCCTGAGGTTACCGATATTACCGATATTTCGGGAAAGTGCTTGTACTGGAGTGTTTCCTGCAGCTAGAGGCATCACCCCGGTGCCGGCATCCATAGCCGACAGTCGGCTGTCTTGTAATGACAACCAGTGCGGCTGAGAAGCCGCTCAGCTGCCATTACAAGGAGCGAGAGGGGACGTCTTCCCCCTCCCGCCGCCTTCCGTGGCTCGCCCGGGTCTCCCGTGCCACCGAGAGACTCGGGCATCCTACCTTCATGGCCGCCGAAGACCCGATCATAGCCGCATTTGGCTCTGATCGGGTCTCCATGCAAAAACCCGGATGTGATGTCATGAGTGACATCACTTCCGGGTACTTTCTGGCGCCAGATTAAAAAAAAGATGGCATTCAAAACAGCCACCCTTGGCGTTTTGAATGCTTTTAAGTGCAGAGGAGGGGTTTGGGGTCTTTTAGACACCCAGATCCCTCCACAAGAGTACCTGTCAAGTAAAAAAAAATGTACAAAAATATCGGCCAATATTGGCCGATACCGATATGCATTGACCAAAATATCGGTATCGGCAACGAAAAAAACGTATCGGTTGATCACTAACTCAGACCAGCCTGTCTGGCACCAAGAGCCATGTCACGTTCAAAGTCACTTAAATCCCCTTTTTTCCCTATTCTGATGCTCATTTTGAACTTCAACAAGTCGTCTTCACCACGTCTAAATGCCTATATGCAGTGAGTTGCTGCCATGTGATTGGCTGATAAGCAATTTGTGTTACCAAGCAATTGAAAAGGTGTATGTAATATAGTGGCCGGTGAGTGTATATTCTCCCCCCCAAAAAATACCTTCACAGGAACAGATTAGATACCCACCTATAACACTTCCCACGCCACTGAACGCCAAGCCGCAGCTGCGAAATAGCCCTCTAAAGTCTGTTAGGAAAATTCATACTTCTGGGAATGTCAGTCTTTTGTGTCCCCCACAGATCTCATTGGTTCCTGCTGCTGACCTCCAAATCCCTACAGGACACAGTAATGATGTGGAGGTCAGCTGGAAGAACCAGTAAGCATCGCGGGGGAGACAGAAGATCGACACTCCTGGAAGTGTCGGTTTTCCAGCAGACTTCCGGTGACAATTTCACAGCATGGGGCAGCAGGATAGGTTGGTATATACTCTGTTCTCTGGCAGGTATACCTTTTTGGAGGAATTTATTTTTTTTATACAGTTGTTTTATGCTCCATTCTCATATAGGCGTTTCGGATCGCGAGCAGAATTGCCGCGATTCTGCCGGCGATCCCGAACCATTGCAAGTCACGGGATGCCCGTGCAATTCCCGTGACTTGCAAACCCCAAACATGGCGCGAATTTGCCCGACAAATTGCGGTAAAATCACGCAAACAGAATCGTGGGAAGCCTGTCGCCAAAAGAAGTTCTTGTACTCGCGATTCAGTTTGCGTGATTTTACCGCGATTCATCCGGCGACAATTGCGGCAAAATTGCGCCGCGTTTGGGGTGCAATTGCAAGTCACGGGAATCGCACTGGCGCCCCGCGACTTGCAATTGTTCAGGATCGCGGGCAGAATCGCGGCAATTTTGCCCACGATCCGAAACGCCTATATGTAAATGGAGCTGTTTTTTGCTATTCAGCACTGCCCTAATTTAACTGGTAATTGCACGGTCATGCAACGCTGTACCTAAACAAAATGTATATAATTTTTTTACACAAATAGAGCTTTCTTCTAGTGGTATTTGATCACCCACCACTAGGTTTTTAAATTTTTTGCGATAGAAATTATAAAAAAGTGTGCGCGCCATAAACCTGAAAGTAGGCAGCAACATACGGATACGCCACTATGCCTACAGCGGGCACTCACCCGCAATGTACTGGTGGTCGCCAAATGGTTAGAAAAAAATAAAAAACAACCTTTTCTATGTTTTTGTAATTATTCATGTACATGGCAGCCATATTTACTTATATACACTCAGGCTCAGCTTCCTGCTTTGCAGCACTACAAAGCGCCTCCTCCCTATACAAGTCTATGAGTGGGTCGACTAAGCGAAAACAATGCATTGCCTGTGTGGCTGATGCTAATTGAGGTGTTGGAGTCAAATGCAAAGCTTTCTATAGCAGCTAATCTACACATTTCTAAAATAATAAGAAAAGTCCGGGCCCCTTCACACCACTGCGCTACAATACCGGATCACAATGCATTAGAAGCGCATGAAAACTACCAACCATTAGGTCCAGCTCACACTAGAGCGATTCCCCTAAAGCGCCTTAACACTTAGCCCCCGTTCACATTGCAACGACTTGTCATATGATTTGACAGGTCAAATCACATGACAAGTCACACCCTATTGCCGGCAACCGCACCGATTTGAAAAAATAGTTTCTGCACTACTTTTGGCGATTTTGGGTGCGACTTGCATAGACATCTGTGCATGAACTTGTACAGATGCCTTCAAAGTCGCACCCGAAGTTGCACTGACATGCCGCTTTGAAATCATGCAATTTCAGGTGAAGTCGCACGATTTCAAAGCTGCAGTCAATGTGTGCGAGGGATTAACATTAAGATTCCTATTATATTCAGTAGTGCCCATTCGCATCTGAGTGTTGTGTCACTTAAAGCTTGAGTCCCGGCTCACACTATAGCGATGACAGACGTCGCATGTGATTCGCAGCGCACTGCTCTGAAAATCTCATGCGATGTCTGTGTGATGCGAATTCCGCCATACAGATTGTATGGCTGAATTCGCATCAGATTCGAACACAACACACACAGGATCCTTTTTTGGGTCCGCAGCAGAATCGGATCGCATGGTGGATCACACATATGCGATCTGATTCATGTCCGATCTGACAGCTCGCACTGCGATATGCGAACTGATCTGAGGGTGTCGTTAACTTTGTATTGACACCCCCAGCGATTCGCATATGGCAGTGTGAACTGCCTGCGATTTTGAATGCGATGTGGGAACCCGCAGTGCATTCGCAGGGTTCCCGCATCCCATATATGTGAACCGACACTTAAAAAGTATATATAATTCTTTGGGGGTAGAGGCATTTAGGTCCCTTTAGACTTCAATAGGAGCACCTGAAAAACACCAGAAAAAGGACATTTTCTTGCCTCTTCTTCTCCAAGTAACTAGCTTTTATCGTCCATTCCAAAAACCCTGTAAACCCAAAAAAGCTCGGAAAATGCATGTACAAACGCATGTTAGAAAAAATAAAGCGTCAAAAACACTTGAAAAAGTTTAAAGTGGTTGTAAAGTAAAGACATTTTTTTTCCTTTATTTTTTTCCCTTCATTAAAGCGATAATAAACTGCAGGTGGCTGGGGGAAAAAAAAAATTCCCTGCAAGGAAATGTCATAATGTGCTAGTATGGATCACATACTAGCACATTATGAGAAACTGACCCAAGACATAGTCCTCCAACGCCACGCTGTCCCTGCTGAGAGGGCTGACCTCTTCCCCCGGGATTTCTTCTGGGTTCGCGGCCTCCAGCTACATGAGTGACCCAGGAGGGGGGATGATGTCACTGTAAGCCGGACCTTCAGAGCGCATTCACCCGTGATGTCACTGGCTGCATGCACTCCAAATATCGCCTAAACTGTGCAGGTTTAGGAGATATTCACATTACCTTCCCTGTAGGTACAAGTGGTGTAACAGAGTTTACTACCACTTTAACCACTTCTGGACTGGAAGGTTTTACCCCCTTCATGACCAGGTCAGTTTTTGTGTTTCGGCACTGCGTTACTTTCACTAGGAATTGCGCGGTTGTGCGACGCTGTACTCAAATAAAATTGATGTCTTCCTTTCCCCACAAACAGAGCTTTCTTTTGGTGGTATTTGAGCACCTCTGCAATTTTTTTTTTTTTTTTTTTGCACTACAATAATAAAAGACAATTTTTAAAAAATAACAATATTTGTTGCTTTCTGCTATAAAACATATCCAGAAAAAAAAAAAAAGGGGGGGGGGGGAATCGAATTTCTTCATAAATTTAGGCCAATACCTATTCTGCTACATATTTTTGGTAAAAAAAAAATAAAAAATACCAACAAGCGAATATTGATTGGTTTGCACAAAATTATTGCGTCTACAAGCAATGGGATATTTTTTTATGGCATTTTATTTACTAGTAATGGTGGCGATTAGCGATTATTTATTTATTTATTTATTTTAGCAGGACTGCAAATAAATTGGACATCTGACACCTTTTTGGGTTTACAACAGCTGACCGTCTTTCTCTTAGCAGGGAGCGATTGCGGCCGCCCGTGGATCGGCATCTCTGCTGGCTAGTTGGGGCAAGAGCCGCCGGCGCTCGCTTCCCCAGCACCACACGTGCGACCGACATAGGGCTACGTCGTTTTGCCCAGCCAAGCCAGCCTGCCGCAGTAAATCTGCAGCGGGCGCTCGGCAAGTGGATAAATTGATACTAAAGTCTAATTTTTTCTTAGATAAAAAGAACAAATATGTTATACTTACATGCTCTGTAATGGTTTTGCACAAAGCAATCCGGATCCTCCTCTTCTTGGGTCCCTCTTCGGCACTCCTGGCTCCTCCCTCCTGCTGAGTGCCCCAAAAGCACGGAGCTTGCTATAGGGGCACCCGAGCCAAGCCGCATCTCTGTGTGCCCATTCACGCACGGGGCTGAGTCATGGCTCTCTCCTCCTCATTGGTTCACTGACTTTGATTGACAGCAGCGGGAGCCAATTGCATCCATCCGATTAGGAGAGAGAGTCCTGGACAGCCAAATCTCAACATTGCTGGATAGAGAGGGACTCAGGTAGGTATTAGGGGGGCTGCTATACACAGAAGGTTTTTTTTATCTTAAAGCATAGAATACATTAGGATAAAAAAAACCTTCTGACTTTACAACCCCTTTAAAAGCCATCATTTATAAGGACCTGGGTTGCCTGAAGCAGATGGAAGCAACACTGCCAATGTTAGGAGATGCACAAGCTCAAAACCAGAGGACACATCAGCTCAGGAGTCAGCCTGACAGCATGGGAACCTGGTTGATGACATCAGATGCCGGAGGGCGTGGAGGGGGCATGACTACGCGTTTCGAGGCTGCAACACCTCTTTCTCAAGCCACTATTCAGCTAGGACTTCTCCACTCTAGAATCTACTGGCTTGTTTCTTTGTGCCATAATGGATTTTTATTTAAAGTAGGGTGAGCGGCTGTGTCCTCATAGAGTTACATGAGCCACCTGCGAGCAGCTGCATAAACAAATGGACAATTCACGGTGTAAGGGCCTCCGTGCCCATGTGAGTGAGGCATAAAGCTCTTCAAATCCGTCCAGTGAGTTCACAAAGTGTGTCATAGACGCTCGTTAGAAATCTGACAAATTGTGCAGCTTGCAACAGATTCATGTATGGTCTATGGTTTGATGATGCCGGAGCCTGGACTGACTCTGTGACTTCAGCAGACAGTGGACTTCCCCAGAATGGTGAAGAAAGGGCATTTAAATGACTCTGAACATGGCATAGTTGTTGGTGCCGTACGGGTTGGTTTGAGTATTTAATAAACTGCTGATCTACTGGGATTTTCACACACAACCATCTCTCGGGTTTACAGAGAATGGTCCGAAAAAGAGAAAATATCCAGTGAGCGGCAGTTGTGTGGAGGAAAATGCCTTGTTGATGTCAAAGTCAGAGGAGAATGGGCAGACTGGTTTGAGATGATGTAAAGGCAACAGAAACTCAACCGCTCCTTACAACCAAGGTATGCAGAATACCATCTCTGAATGCACAACACAACGAACCTTGAAGGAGAAGACCACACCGGATGCCAATCCTGTGAGCTAATATCAGGAAACCGAGGCTACAATTCGCACCAAAATGAGACAAAACTGAAAAACGTTGCCTGGTCTGATGAGCCTCGATTTCAGCTGTGCCATTCAGATGGTAGGGTCAGAATTTGGTGTAAACAACATGAAAGCATGGATCCATCCTACCTTGTATTAACAGTTCAGGCTGGTGGTGGTGTAATGGTGAGGGGGATATTTTCTTGGCACACTTTGGGCCCCTTATTACCAATTGATCATCATTTATACGCTGCGGCCTACCTGAGTATTGTTGCTGACCATGTCCATCCCTTTATGACTACAGTGTACCCATCTTCTGATGGCGCCTTCCAGCAGGATAATGCACCATGTCACAAAGCTCAAATCATCTCACCACTGGTTTCTTCACCATGACAATGAGGTCACTGCACTCCAATGGCCTCCACACTCACCACATCTCATCCAATAGAGCACCTTTGGGATGTGATGGAACTGGAGATTCGCATCATGGATGTACAGCCGACTAATCTGCAGCAACTGTGTGATATCATGTCACTATGGACCAAAATCTCTGAGGAATGTTTCCAACTCCTTGTTGAATCTATGCCATGAAGAATTAAGGTCTGAAGGCAAAAAGGGGTTTCAACCAGGCACTAGCAAGGTGTACCTAATAAAGTGGCCGGTGTATATTGTACATTCATATCAGTTCCTGCCGTCAAGGAGCTTAAATTTTAAGGTCCCTACCTCACATACTAGGGCCAATTTAGACAGGATTGAAGCGTTTGTTACCCCAACACTTCATATTCCTGATATGTGGCTGCTGTACCATGTACTTGTATGAGAACGTATCCTGTTCTCTTTGTATTACTTCCTTTATGTGAAATCCCTGGTGTTCCTGCTAGCCCCTTGCTTTCCTATTATAAACTGACCACACTAAGAAGGCGAGCACCCCGTGGTCAGTTCTCTAGTTGTCCTGGGAACTCAGTGTGCTCTCCTCCAGTGATCAGACATATATATATATATATATGTGTGTGTGTGTGTGTAATATAAATATAATATATATATATATATATATATATATATATATATATATATATATATATATATATATATATATATGTTTTGCCTTTCATCTATTTTAAATTGAATGGGTTGTTTTACAAGATGATTATTTACAATCACTTTAAATGAATCTACCAGCATATCTGTAGAGTGTGGGAGGAAAGCAAAGTAAACCCACGCAGGCACAAGTAGAAGATGCAAACTCCAGGCGGGTAGTGCCGTGGTTGGGATTCAAACCAACAACCCTAGTGCTGCAAGGTGGAAGTGCTAACCACTTAGCCACTGTGGACTTGTGTCTTTTTTTCCATTATGTTACCCCCACACATCTGCAAACGCACTGCGTTTTCGCAACCGCTGAACTGCATAATACTGAAGCACCATGCAATTCGGCACAGAAGTCCCAGACTCTTTTCCAGTTTTGGAAAAGAGTCTGGGACTTCTGTTATGCGTCTCTCCTTCACAGGGGGCAGTCCATTGAAATAAATGGGGCTGTCCTACATGTGATGCGCGGGAACGCGTGAAAAATTCATGGAAGTGTGCCTGCACTTGGTCGCACCTGTAGGTGTGAACCCAGCCTAAGTGCTCATGTACATGGACATATCAGGACTATAATGTAAAATAAGGCCTCTTTCACACAGGCGCACCGCCCTACGGAATCCGTTCTGCTCAGCGGGGGATCGATCCACGATCCCCGCTGAGCAGGCGGATGACAGCTCCGTCTCCGTTCTGTATGCAGAGACAGAGCTGTCAGATCCCCGCTGTCCTCTATGGGGAGATCGGATGAAAATGGACCGCCTGTCCGTTCTTATCCGATCCTCCAGACGGATGGAAAATGGGGTTTCCCTCAGTCCGGATTTCACGGACAGGATCGGATAGCAGCGGGCAGGGGCAGACTGGCAACTTTCAGCCCAGGGGGCAGGTACAAACTAGAAGCCCATGGTGCAGAGACTCGGCCCCCCTCCCACTCTCCCAATCCTCCTCCTGAACCCCATTCCAAGCAGAAGCCCTGCTCCAGATATTCTCTACTTACCGGCTGATCCGGGTTCCCGACCTGGCCACCAGGGGGAGGTGGGACATCTTGTTTGGGGCTGGCTGGGGCAGAAGAGTCTCCAGTGGGACATGGAACTGGACTCTGCTCAGACACAGTTTACACCATCCATGCTGGGGGGGGGCTGTTCTTTGTCCTTGTCTTCAACTCGCACTCAGTAAGTCAGCAGCAGGGACTTTTTACTTCTCTTCACCAGGAATCCTTTAGGCATGTCTGTGTGCAGCCTTTTTACAGTACATCAGAGCGGCCCAGGGGGCAATTACCCCCCTGCCCCCTGGCCCAGTCCTCCCCTGGCAGCGGGTGTCAGCGGAGATGTCTCCGCTGACACCCGCTGCCCCATAGGGATGCATGGAGCATCCTATCAGGTCCGCCTAAAAAACTGACAGGCGGATCGGATCGGTCGTGTGAAAGGGGCCATAGGCTGCATTTCAGCACTTGGAAGCCACAATTGTTGTGTAGAGCGTCCTGTACAAATGAATTATAAGATACAATTTTATGCGGGTATACACAGCTCTGAGCGTAAACATGCATGCGCATACAGAGAGTCAGCATCCAGAGGAGTACGTCCTTACGTGCACGCATGATTGTGCTCTGCTCAGAGTTGCGTATACCCATGTACAGACATATCCTGTAATTCATTTATACAAGCAGCTGTATGCCCCAGACGACGTCAACCTATGACGAAATGCATTGGGGCGGTACCAGACGTGACGTCAACACGCCCCTTCCGTGCCGGCTCCAGATTATACATGTGAATGCGGGACGCCGCGGTACTTCTTAAAGCCTTCACATTAATGTTATGCGCCTGTGCTTTTGGATTTTATGCAAGTGTAATTTTAAATAAAGCCGTTTTAGCCTGAAGCAGGGTTACGCTATGTGCCTCTTTCCCCCATCTCTTATATATGCCATCCACGGGTCTCCCTCCTCTGTCTTGCCTTGAGATCATTTGATGAGTGACCGGACTGGGATGTGCACATCGGCTCAGTGAATTGCGTTTATGGCCAGTTCATTAGTTTGAATGGCCATGGGCTTCTGGTAAGCAGCTAGATATATGCCATTTTGACCACGGGTGTTGTCCTTTTCCTACCTCACACTGGGAAGACCCCTCCGGGACTATTCACATCTGTTGGGACTTATGGTGCATCTTTTGGGTGTTTAGCCTTCACTATTTCTGGACTTTTATTTTTTATTTTGTGGACTTTATTGGTTTTATGGTTACAGGATTGTCACATTATCACTTTCATATGATCTTGATGAAGTAATATAGTATTTTTTTGTCACATTGCTTACATCACTTTTTCGATAGCGCTGCACATTTTACTATGCATATTGTTCGATCGTTTCTATAGATCAACGCAAGCCGCTTTCCTGTATTAATAATTTATTTGTATCACTTGATTTTTACACTTAGCGCAGAATATCCGTTTTGTTTTTTTAGCTGTATGCAACACCTTCGGCTCCCGGGCACAAAATACGACCTGATGCCCCAATGCACCCGTCGGCGTGAGCTATAGCAAAAGGCATGACTATTATTATAAACACTGCAATTGCAACCCAAGAACTTTGCTTGCTCAATATATACTTTGCTTTCCTTTCAAGTATTCTGCGCTCACTCTGCTTTGTGCAAACTGTGCAAGCTCCACAGGGGCAGGCAAAGGGTTAAACCTATTCAACTGTGCAATGTAGGAGCTGGGACTGGCGCATTCCATCCGAGTGCACAAATAGGGGAGGAGGGGGGACTTCCTGTATCCCATCCAGGAGAGTAGACTTTACAGCATGCCCACATTGCAGCAATCAGGGGCTGCTTTGTGTGAACTGAGCACCGGGGGACTGAGACTCCCATCACCACCAACTTTTCTCCAGGGGAGAGCAAAGTTTTGGGAGATCTGTGCCCCCCCCCCCCCCTCTGCAATGACAATGGTGCGCACACATTCCTGGGCTCTATAGAGCTCTGAAACCCAGACTGCAGGAGAGATTTGAAGGGTAAGGAGTTGTGTTCACTGTCCTTTGTATTTGTTAATAGGAAACAATGCAAACTTTGTACCTGGGCTATGGGACCTCTTCTCTTCTCCATTCTTGCAGGGCTTCGCTTCTATCTCTCCGGCTTCTCCTACTTCGAAAACTTGGAGGAAATTGAGCAACTTGACATTTGGGAATGCTTTAAAAAAATTTCCATTTTTATTGTGTTATGCATTTGTTGTTTCTGGAGCGGTTCTGGGGTTGGTAGTCATCTGTTCAAATGTTTTGCTTTTCATTTGAATTTTTTCTTTTTTCCAGATTTGTACGTATTTCTAGGAATTCAACGGGGATTGCGTTTTTTGAAAACGTTCAGCCTGGAAGTGATCAGATTTAATTTTTCTAATGAGAGAAAGAATTGAACTCGCTGTACTTGTACTTTTAATTTTAATTGGTCCTCTTTTCATGTGGGTACCGGGAATACGCTCATAAAGAACAATATGGAAGTCTTTTTAATTCATTCCTTTATGACCCCTCATGTCAGACATCGGGGGCTGCTTTGGGGTTGCAAAATATTTTGCAATCTGTGGTTCACCCGCTGTGATACAGGTCCCCTTGTAAGGGGGAGGCATGACATCATAACTCTTAGGGAGGAAAAAAAAAAGTTTGCATGAGAAAGTTTTTGAAACTTTGGAAAGTTGACATCTGTTAAAATCTTTCCCGCAGTTAATGGATCACTGGATTGACAGTACTGCTGCGTAATGATGTCTTTTTCTGAGCTGCAGTGTTTTCCATTTGTTTTTCTTTTATTTTATTTTTTTTCCATGTTTGTTCATTGCAAACTAGAAGGCTCTGATTGTGTCCTTCCCTTCCGGTATTTATTTTTCCTTGATAATCTTTGTATTAGATCTGTGGGATAACATAGGTGGATGGAATTTAGGAATAGGAGAGCCAGCTTGCGAAAGGCAAAAGTAATACAATTCAGTGATAAGTCTGTTCTGACAGTTTATGATCCCAGATGTCACTATTCGTAGCATGGACATAGAAACATGCTACTATGTGGTTAGGGTTGGTATGAGTGGAATATCCGATGCTTGTACTTGAGATGTGGGCAAAACACTGAATGCTTGGTTTTAGATAAGAGCAGAGTATCCAATACATCCAATGCTTGTTCTTTAGGAATGGGTAGAGTATCCAATGGCTGTTCTTTAGGAATGGGTAGAACATCCAATGGTTGTTCTTTAGGAATGGGTAGAACATCCAATGGTTGTTCTTTAGGAATGGGTAGAGTATCCAATGGCTGTTCTTTAGGAATGGGTAGAACATCCAATGGTTGTTCTTTAGGAATGGGTAGAACATCCAATGGTTGTTCTTTAGGAATGGGTAGAGTATCCAATGGCTGTTCTTTAGGAATGGGTAGAACATCCAATGGTTGTTCTTTAGGAATGGGTAGAACATCCAATGGTTGTTCTTTAGGAATGGGTAGAACATCCAATGGTTGTTCTTTAGGAATGGGTAGAGTATCCAATGGCTGTTCTTTAGGAATGGGTAGAACATCCAATGGTTGTTCTTTAGGAATGGGTAGAACATCCAATGGTTGTTCTTTAGGAATGGGTAGAACATCCAATGGTTTTTCTTTAGGAATGGGCAGAGTATCAAATGCTTGTTCTTTAGGAATGGGTAGAGTATCCAATGCTTGTTCTTTAGGAATGGGTAGAGTATCCAATGCTTGTTCTTTAGGAATGGGTAGAACATCCAATGCTTGTTCTTTAGGAATGAGTAGAGTATCCAATGCTTGTTCTTTAGGAATGGGTAGAGTATCCAATGCTTGTTCTTTAGGAATGGGTAGAACATCCAATGCTTGTTCTTTAGGAATGGGTAGAACATCCAATGCTTGTTCTTTAGGAATGGGCAGAGGATCCAATACTTGTTTTTTAGGTATGAGCAGAGCATTCAATGCTTCTTCTTTGGGTATGAGCAAAGCATTCTTTATTTGTTCTTTAGGTATGGGCAAAGAGTCCAATGCTTGTTCTTTAGGTATGGGCAGAGCCTCCAATATTTTTATATAGGTATAGGCAGAGGATCCAGTACTTGTTCTTTAGTTATGGACAGAACATCCAATGCTTGCTCTTGTCTTGAGGTATGGACAGAGCATCCAATGCTTGTTCTTTAGCTATGCAGAGCATTGATAATTTTTCTATAGGTATGGGCAGAGTGTCCAGTATTTGTTCTTTAGGTATGTATAGAGCATCCAACGCTTGTTCTTTAGCCATACAGAGATTCCAACCCCCTTTAGAACTGGGCTCAGATATACCACTTAAAGTTTACTACATGGATTTAACTGCAATCTGCAACCTACTAGACCCCGTTCACACTGGGGCGACCTGTCAGGCGACCTGGTCGCCTGCCAGGTCGCCGTAGGTCGCCTGCCATACAGAAGCTGTGGACCCGTTCTAATGGGAGCGACACAAGTCGCTCCGACTTAGAAAAAGGGTCCGGAGCTTCTTTGGGGCGACCTGGAGCGACCTGCATTGACTTCAATGTTATGAAGTCCGTGCCGGCCGCTCCGAGGTCGCGGTGCGACCTGTGAGGTCGCCCCGGCAAGTCGGATCGCCCCAGTGTGAACCGGGCCTAGAGACCTAACTATTTGCATTGCAGAAGATTCACAGTTTGTATTTGACTCTTTGGTACGTTGTTACTAGATTTTACATTTTTGTTATTGAAGGTTAATGTTCATGTGTGTTTTTTTTTTTTTTTTGCTGCTGTGAGATATTTCAGCAGCTTTTCGATCCTATTCTTGTGGAACACAAGTTCCACCATATCCCTAGAGTTATGGTTTTTCCATACTATCATCTCCTATCAGCTACAAGTTCTTAATTTTGTCTGCAACTACTGCAGGTATCACCTATTATAGATTCTCCAGTTGGTAAAGTGACAAGATCTGGACAATCCTAACCATGCCCACCACTGCTTCTTTAAGTAGAACTAAAGGCAAAAACTTTTTTTTTTTCCTTTTTGGATAGAGTAAGGGAGTGTTCTAACCCTTGTCAGATTTTTTTTCTCCATCTGTGTCCCATTGCGGAGATTCACATCCTGTCGCAGAGCCAAACAGAAAATCCCTGCAAATTAGGGGAATCTCTTTGGTACCCCCAGGTCACCAGAACTAGTGTCCCCATTGTAAGTTTTCCCAACTAGTACTTTTCTGGAGAAACCCCAAAATTTGGTATTTTCTGTTACTTTCAATGATAAACGGACAAATAGAGAGGGCGAATCTCCCTAATGGTGGGCACAGGCATAAAAACTGACAGGTGTTCTAATCCCTCTACTCTAATCGCTATGCCCCCATCCAAAAGTTAAGAAAAAGTTTTGCCTTTAGTTATACTTTAACCATGTTCACTAAAACTTCATGTTCAAGCATGGTGACAGCCAGAAGTTTATTGTTCTCCTGTGGCAGCTAAGTCATTGATTTTTAAGCTGAGATTGGACATTAAGTTTAACATAAAATAATAATCTTGCCATACAATGACAACAGGGAATGTGCTTTAAACGTCTTTATTATAGAATTGTACAGTATCTCCCCTCACATTTTGTAAATATTTTATTCTATCTTTTCATGTGACAACACTGAGGAAATGACACTTTGCTACAATGTAAAGTAGTGAGTGTACAGCTTGTATAACAGTGTAAATTTGCTGTCCTCTCAAAATAACTCAACACACAGCCATTAATGTCTAAACCACAGGCAACAAAAGTGAGTACACCCCAAAGTAAAATTGTCCAAATTGGGCCCAAAGTGTCAATATTTTGTGTGGCCACCATTATTTTCCAGCACTGCCTTAACCCTCTTGAGTGGAGTTCACCAGAGCTTCACAGGTTACCACTGGAGTCCTCTTCCACTCCTCAATGATGACATCACGGAGCTGGTGGATGTTAAAGACCTTGCGCTCCTCCACCTTCCATTTGAGGATGCCCCACAGTTGCTCAATAGGGTTTAGGTCTGGAGACATGCTTGGCAAGTCCATCACCTTTACTCTCAACTTCTTTAGCAAAAGGCAGTGGTCGTCTCGGAGGTGTGTTTGGGGTCGTTATCATGTTGGAATACTGCCCTGCGGCCCAGTCTCAAAAGGGAGGGGATCATGCTCTGCTTCAGTATGTCACAGTACATGTTGGCATTCATGGTTCCCTCAATGAACTGTAGCTCCCCAGTGCCAGCAGCACTCATGCAGCCCCAGACCATGACACTCCCACCACCGTGCTTGAGTGTAGGCAAGACACACTTGTCTTCGTACTCCTCACCTGGTTGCCACCATACACACTTGACACCATCTGAACCTAATAAGTTTACCTTGGTCTCATCAGGCCACAAGACATGGTTCCAGTAATCCATGTCCTTAGTCTGCTTGTCTTCAGCAAACTGTTTGCGGGCTTTCTTGTGCATCATCTTTAGAAGAGGCTTCCTTCTGGGATGACAGCCATGCAGACCAATTTGATGCAGTGTGCGGCGTATTGTCTGAGCACTGACAGGCTGACCCCCACCCCTTCAACCTCTGCAGCAATGCTGGCAGCACTCATACGTCTATTTCCCAAAGACAACCTCTGGATATGACGCTGAGCAACTGCACTTAACCTCTTTGGTTGACAATGGCAAGGCCTGTTCTGAGTGGAACCTGTCCTGTTAAACCTCTGTATGGTCTTGGCTGCTGTACTGCAGCTCAGTTTCAGGGTCTTGGCAATCTTCCTATAGTCTAGGGCCATCTTTATGTAGACCAACAGTTCTTTTTTTCAGATCCTCAGAGTGTTATTTGCCATGAGGTGCCATGTTGAACTTACAGTGACCAGTATCAGAGAGTGAGAGCGATAACACCAAATTTAACACAACTGCTCCCCATTCACACCTGAGACCTTGTAACACTAAGGAGTCACATGACACCGGGGAGGGGAAATGGCTAATTGGGCCCAATTTGGACATTTTCACTTAGGGGTGTACTCACTTTTGTTGCCAGTGGTTTAGACATTAATGGCTGTGTTGAGTTATTTTGAGGGGACAGCAAATTTACACTGTTATACAAGCTGTACACTCACTACTTTACATTGTAGCAAAGTGTAATTTCTTCAGTGTTGTCACATAAAAAGATATAATAAAATATTTACAAAAATGTGAGGGATGTACTCACTTTTGTAAGATACTGTATATGCCTGGACTACAGTGCTTTTCTTTATGATTGTAATATTACCTGACAAATGTTGTGATTTTAGGAAACTAGTTAGTCTTCAACATCATCAGCAGAGGGAGACAAAGGGAAAGCTATTGTGGACAGGCAAAAAAATATTCCAACTGTTTATGTGCCCCTTCACCGTTAAAGTGTAAAGTTTATTTCTTATGTAGATTAAATTTAACTCTTACTTAAATATATTGGAAAAAATAGAGAAAATTGCTAAGTTAAGTTTAGTGTAAATAGGTATGTCCCGCAATGTCTCAATAATTTTAATAACAGTAATTGTATTTTTCTTTTCTGCTTTCTTTTAGGAATACACAATTGGCAAGTATGTTCCCATACTCTCCTTCTAAATCTTGTCTCTCTTAAGTATAGCTTGGCAATTTTCTCCCACGTGAAATCAACACTCAAGAGACTGAAGAAAAAAAAATACACCAAAGGATTATTCTACAAGCCTGTGTTTTAGAGATGTGCAGAAAACAACACAGGCATGTGACTGGAGAATATTGCAACAAGGAAATGGTTTTTCCATGCTGATTGGTAGGGGATGGCTTCTTCTGAGCGTTGGGGCTGAGTTGGGTCTTCCCAGGGTTAAACTGTTGTCAAGGAAACTTTAGATAAACTTTTTTTTTTTTTCCTCTTGCTTGTGATTTTTATCTCACCGATGGAAAACCCAACAGGAACTAAATAGGATTTAATTTCTCTGATCGAGATGAAGATTGACTTGGATTTTCATCGGTAGACCAAGTCTTCAAACTTTACGGAATAAAGGATGCTTGTGTGGATCCCTTTGTTTTGTTGCCTATGGATGGATTTAAACTTTGAATGCGTTTTAATTTATTCTTAGAAGACTCTCACGACGTATTCGAACGTCGTTCTTTGTGGATATCAAGCAGAAACGGGCCGCTGTGGTGTGGGATTGTTTTAAACCATGGCTGAAAAGGAGGCAGAGAGGAGAGTGCGGATTTACAGGAGTGTGTCCTTTAAAAAACTAGGGAACTGGAATGCAAAGGCTTTTAGTGAAGAGGGAGGCACGGATCTGCCCGGGAAAGGAGATGTCACCCAGCCCACATGTCAAAAAACACATCGTCCTCCTGCCAGATCGCTGAGCTTAACTAGGAAGGTGTCCAAAATCTCTGCAGCCAGTAAAGACCAGAATATCTCATCGGTCCGTCAGATTTCTCAGCGTTTCTCGTCCCACATCAGGGACGATGGAGCTCAGAGTGACGACGAAAACTTGAGGAGAACGGATCTTTGGAGGAAGGCTTGCCAACCTGGGTCCGGTGAGACTGACATGCCTGTTGAGACTTCGCAGACAGAACAGCTTAAACAGGGCACGACTGGCTACGATGGCATTTCCCTGGCACTGCCAGGTAAGTCCCATGATTATCCTGACCCGAGGGAAAGTCAGAGCTCAGGGATCTCTGTAGATGAAGTAAACTCTTTCTGTAGTTTTCTGCAACAGCCGGATAACAGAGAATTACTAGTTGCAGAGGGAGCAAACTGGCCAAGAGTTACTGAAATGAGAAAACTATTTGGGGAGGGTGCAAGAAAACTGCCATCTAGGGCTTCTTCCCTGCCAGAATCTGAGGAGCCCAGGCCCCCAGGCCAGTCGGGACCACTCGTAAAAGAGACGGCAGTAGCAGAGCCCCAAAGACACTGTTCCTTGGAAGCTACAAGCAGCAAAAGCTTTAATCACTATACCAAAGACAGTCCGTCCGGCACATTGCACTGGTCCACAAACCCGTCTGCAAGCACAGAAAGTAGTTATTGTCGAGCACTAACGGAAAGCAGGACAGAACAACAAACTGTATGTATGGATAAAAAAGATCACCGGGTAATTAACACTGGTCCCAAACCCCAGCCTCCTCCCCCTCCTCCCAGAACTTGTATCCCGTTTGGTCTGAGAGTGAACACACTTTCATCTGGTCTACCTAAACAAGAGGCAAGACAGCAATCAGATAGTTTACATTCCTATCATAGTTTAGGAAAACCACAGTTGGCCCCCTCTAATGTCAGACTCAAAGACAGCTCCAGTGAAGATGAGCTGCACAAAAATACTTTGCCGCAGCATATCCTAGGTGATAGTAGTGATGCTAGGGACAGGCTCCAAGAAGTGTCCTCGGGAAGTGAACAGGACAGTGATATAGACGTCCTCAGGGATTGTTTCAGAAAACGGTCTATAAGAAAGAAAAAGAGAGACGTTGCAGCATATGTTACACTTAATAAAGAATCTGAATGTAGCAGAGGGCACTTAGTGAATAATGCCAAGGGTGACCTAGGCCATGGTGCTGGTTTGCTGGCCTTTTCACAGCAGAGACATGATTCCCTGTCCATGTCCTCTAAAAGTAGTTCTAATACTGTTGTCAAATCAGATGTTTGTCCTACAGATCAAAATGTTTTGGGTGTCTCAAGCAGTGCTTCCCATGAAACTCCCACACAGCGCATCAGAAGTTTATCTGAAAGTATAACGCCAGCAAATCCAAGTCAATTGACTACCGTGTCACCAATCCCTGTTGTGTCTCGGGTTGCAAAAGTTAACATTCCACCTTTTTTGCCCAGCCCCTGTGGCTCAAGAAGCAGCAGTAGATATTCAAGCACTGAAACCCTAAAAGATGATGACCATTTTGGCTCTTTTTTTTCTGGTCAAGGCCGTAGCTTCCAAGGAGGTTCTGGTATTTACCGATCCCCAAGTTATGGGCAACATGAAAGTATGTCAAGGCAGCTGGTGCGCCCAAGGTCAAAAGCGCCCTGTAGCATTTCAAAAATAAAAAATGAAAATGTTAGTGATAGTCCATATTGTGACCCTGAGAACAACAGCTCCAATAAAAAGTCCATGTCCAACCCAGATATAGCATCAGATACTCTTTGCCTGCTAAACTTCTTAAAATCTGATATTTCAGACTTGAAACTGAAAAATAGAGGGCGTGGGACCAGTGACGACAAGGAGGGATTATATACCAAGCATGAGTCCTACCAGGGTACTGTTGGGCTTCAAAACACACTAGCCAGAGGTAGATCAATAGAACAAGGAAGTCGTCCAACATTAAAAGACTTGACCGCTACTTTACGCCGCACTAAATCTTTTACGTATTCTGACAAGTTAGGATCCAGAAGGCTTAATGCCAACAGTTCCATGAAGCAAAGTTCATCTGAACTTATGTTAGCTTGCCCATCCAATAATGAGGCCATACATTCACAGAGGGATGTTGAAAGTGAATTGGAAAGCAATAACGAAGGTGGATCAGATGCAGCACATGACAAATACATTCAGGAAGCAAGGCAAGTATTTGAGAAAATAAAACAAATTGGTTCCCAGGACGACTATAGTTTTGATCAGGAAGTTGAAGAACATCTCAAAAGTGCTAAAAAAGAAGAGTTAGAGACAGCAATTGGTGAAAACCGTAATAGTCCATTTTTGAATAATTCTGCAGTTGAAGAAATTGTGTCATATGGGAAATCTTTAGACTTGGACTTATCTGGACACGAATCTAGCATGACTGATGAAGGAATTGTAACGGAAGTTGAACCTGCACCTTGTACTTATCGAGATATTGGTCAGACGCTCACTGTTTGGAAGTCAACAGGAAATTCTCAAGAACAAGGTGAATACTTGCATACACGAAATGGAGACTTCCAGGTACTTTCACCCAATGCTAACTTAGAAAGTGATCAATGTTCTGAAGTTGCAGCCAACAAACCATACACTCAAGGACCTCTAGATGCCCCACCAACACCTGGAACGATTAGACGGAGAAGGAAATTTCCTTCTCTTGGTAATGGTGGGACTGATTCTAGCAGCGGGAGCAATGGTGAGTCTGGAAGTGAATCTTACAGATCTCTGAGTGATCCAATGCCCCATCGGCGGTATTCGATCACCGAAGATCCAGCACAGTTCTCTATGGACAGTAACCTGCTTGGATCGTTAAACGCAAAGTCCATGATTTCAGATTCCTCAGCCTCTGCTCTTTCTGAATGTACAGGTAGTGCTGCTAGTGTGTTGTCTTTCAGCAGTGATGGGATTAAAGATTACAACACGGTCATCCAAAATATTGTCAGCCAACCGGGAGCTCTTGATAAAGTCATTGATGAAAAGGGAAATGGCAAAACCATCAAGAAAAAGTCATTTAGTGACCCAAGTCGACGAGGAGATTTGGCTACCCCTGGCCTTGAAGACTCTAGTGAGCCTTCAAAAGAACTAGAGCAGTCCATCCTAGCTTCCAGTAGCGAGCCAATTTTATCTGAACAAAGAGATGAACTGGAAGAACTTGAAGAGGTTGAAGAGGAGGCTGGAAAGTTGCCTATCGAGGCAGACGAAAATGGGTTGGAGGGAAACCAAAACTTGAACTTCGACCCTAACCTTGTAAATGTTTTATCCCCAAGAATGGTCCGACGCAGTTTTAAAAAGCGCTCCAATAGACATGGTAGTAAAGATGTCAACAAAGAAGGTGAGGAACCAACAGATGCTTCTGGTAAATCTAGACTACCCAGCAAACATGTTCGCCACACAAGCGAACCAGCTGCCTTTATACCAATCTCCCCTCCTGAATGTAAAGTGTTAAGTGGTCCCTTTTCAAATGCCAACTCTTCAAAACACCCCATTAAACAATATCCAGTTTTGATAAGCCCCCTACTGGAGGATGCATCAAAACCAGCGCCAACTGGCACAGGTGACTCTACTAACTTTAGCACTGTGGATTTGCCTAGAACAGCACCAAGTACTCCAACTACCGTGGAACCAAAACTACTGAAGCTTCCCAGGCCACAAGAGGATACATGCAACAGAAGCAAACCCTATGTGGTGAGTTCCATCTTTCATTTGCTTTTTATAATTTTAGCTATTTCTCCAGTAATGTTGTCCTTCTTTGTGGCTGTTTATTGGCTGGTTTTGAAGGTATGTTTCTGTTTTTTGAAAAATAGTTTTAATCATTTGTGACACATTGGAACATAGCTCCATTTCTTCTCCTGAGATGAGGTTTATTTATGGTTGTTTCTGGAGTCATTGTGGTTGTTAATGTTCATTATTTTTGTGTGAATTTGCTTTGCATTTTTTGTTGCTGTTAAGAACTACAGGGAGAAACTGATGTTCTTCACCTGTTGGCTGTCATCATTTCAGCTGATGTTAACAACGGCTAATGCTGTGTACACACAGGCTGAAAACGGCTGGTTCGACAGGAACCGGATGACTTTCAGCCCATGTGTACAGCTTCATGTCCAACCATTCTGGAGGCCACTACTTCTGGACTACAGAAAGAGGTTCTATTTTTCTAAGCAGCCCACACCTGTGCAGCATCCTATGCAGGAACGTATCTGTAACCCAGGAGCAGCGCTATAGGAGCCTCCAGGTTGCTTGGTACATTTGAACCTTGGCAGTAAAAAATAACGGTTTTACAATGTCCTTTTAATATCTGGAATAGTGTGCTTCCTAAAGCCACCATCATTTGCCAGAAAAACCCAAAAATGAATTTATAGTAGTGGTATTATACTCCACTTTCTGACAACCTGTGTATCCTAAACAGTAACTCACCCTAGCTCCACCACACTGTGGGAAGATAAAGAGCTAAGCGTCGGTGCTCAGGCTGAACGTCCAAACCAAATGTTATATGAATGAAGCCGGCACACGAAAAGACTTCTTCCAAGTAAAATACTTTATTCCAACATGGATAGCGGTGACAACATGACAAATGCTGACGCGTTTCGGCTTTACGCCTTCCTCATAGCATAGATGCTATGAGGAAGGCGTAAAGCCGAAACGCGTCAGAATTTGTCATGTTGTCACCGATATCCATGTTGGAATAAAGTATTTTACTTGGAAGAGGACTTTTCGTGTGTCGGCTTCATTCATATAAAACCTGTGTATCCTACCTTCCCTCCATTTCAGTGCTGCAGCCTCAGTCAGACCTCCGGGACTGTCGGAAGCCAGTGTCTCCTGTTGTGTGCTGTGGTTCCTTTCTCCATCCCCTTTGTCACTACAGGAGACAGAAGTGACATGGGGGGGGGGGCAGAGGATGGGGCCATAGTGCATGGCAGGGGGCACAGGCATCTGACACTCCTGGATGTGTTCAATGCTGAAGAGTTTTGAAGGTAGGATTTAGACTACTGGAGAGGTGAGTAAAAGAACTCTCATTTTTGAGTATATGCGCTATTGAATAGGAGCCATGATGTGAATCCTACTACTTGCCATTAGCATGGTATATAGGAAATGCTAATGTGGTTGAAAGCTGCCAAATTTATTTTTAGCAAGTGGCATATCCTGTTGTGTCTGGTGCATTTTCAATGTATCTCTAAAAGAGTTCCACAGTTTTTTTTAAATTACATGATCTGTCCGTGGTTGAGCATATATGCCACCTCACACGTATTAGTGCGCCAATTCTTACAGTAAATATTTCTGTTTAATATAATGTTTCTTTTTATACTTTGTATATCATTCTTGAATTGCAAATTTCCTTAAATAGCAAAATGCAGGGGCATAGAAAAGGGGGTGGGCGATGAGGTCAAACTACCAATCCCCCCCCCCCAGAATATCTGGGGCACAGCAACTAGCGCTGACATTCTCCATGCAGAGGGATTAAGGAAGGATCTCCTTATTTCGTTCTCGGCTCCAGTCACATGACGCAGTTGAGGGAGGTCTTCACCTCCTGAAATGTGTGGTTTGACTAGTGAGTGTGTTTTTATGGAGGGAGGAGAACTGTAATGGGGGTCCGGGGGATAGGAGATCTGCACTAGAGGGGAAGGGAGCTTTATTAGTGTGGGGGGGGGGGAGGGACAAATCTCGACTGGTGGGGATTTTGGCTTAGCAAGGGTAATTTGTGTTGTACTCTCTGACTACTCATCTGTGCGTTACACACTTCTGATTTAGACAATCTATGGTACTTTAAACAAAGAGCAGCGCTAATAAAGATTTAATTAACATTAAATAGTAAATACTTGACACCAATTGCATGAACATGCATTAGATATAAAAATAATGAATATGAAAACTATGTTCAATAAAAAATGTCCAAAAAAAGTGTACCCACAAATTACAACAAACTGTTTTCCTTAGAAGACTTTCCTCCTAGAAAAAAGTCTGATCCATAAAGTGTACACAAAGATCTCTCTTTATCTATTGTGCAATAAAATCCACCAGTAAAGCAGGAGAATCCGCCAACTTGTCATATGATTAGGGGTGCCAGATTTGATGGACTATCGCATTATAAATGGTCATAATGATGGACCATCACATTATAAATGGTCATAATGGGCTCGTTCTATCAAGGTCAGAAGGGACTCCACCGTGGCAAACAAGCAACTCCCAGCATTAAGGTCACCAAAAAATAAGAAAACTCCAATTGTGCAGTATATTAAAACTTGTCCATTTTTTATTAAATCCACATCAACAAAATTCCAGTGTAAAAACCAAAAAGGATAATAGTCACGTAGCAGGCAGATAACTCGGGCTCAACAAGATGTTAAGTTGTACCGGCAAACAGCACAGCCAGGCACCAGTAATCCCAAGCCCTTGTAGTTTGTGTTACATGCCCCTGATACTGAATTTTGCGCATTACACACTCTTCACCCCAGCTCGCTGTGCTTTATGCAACTCTTGACCCCTGCATTACTCAATTATGACTCCTATATTCTCTGCACAACACACTCCTAACTACTGTGCTCAGTGTGTTCTACATTCCTGAGCCTTGCACTATATTCATTATGCCGTGTATTTCATACTCCTGACCACTGCACTCTTTATGCTGTATTGTTACTGGTTGCTCAGTAGTCAGTGACCGTTAATAAATGGTAGGCTGTGTGCAGAAAAGCATACATAAAGGAAGAGTTTCATTATTTACAAATTATTGTGCTGAATTCATATGTATCTTTAGCCCCAGTTCACGCCGATGCAGTGCGGGAAGTGTTTGGTTTGCAGCGCCATATAGCATTTGCAATCTGCTATGGGTGTCAATGGAAAGTTAACAACACCCCAAAAGCAGGTCGCAAACACGGTGTGTTTGCCTGAACTGGACTGCATTTGTATAAACACCAATGCAATCCAGTTCCAGTGTGAATTGAAAAGCTAACTGCACCTTTTTGATGCAGATGTGGTGCGATTCCTATGCGATTAACAAGTGGTTTGAAGTGTGAACCTAGGCTGTGACCCCCTGCTTGTTGCACAGTAACCAAAGTTCCGTACACATGGGCCGAATGCTGGCCAAAATCGGTGTTCTGCCAAAAACTCCAACTCGCCAAAATCTCCAACCACGTCACTTCTGGTAACTCCACAGCAGGAATAATTGGAGATTTCGTCGAGTTGCTGTTTTCACAGACCACCGGCAGCCTGTACACTACGGTACACGCTATAATGACTGGACATTGTTAGTAACCCTCGCTACTAACCAACAACATGGCGGCTTTCAAGGAGGAGACAACTTTGTTTCTCCTTACCTGGTGTTCTGTGAAAAGAGGCAACTGGTCGTGTACCATAGTGTACAGGCTGCCGGTAGCCTGTGAAAACAGTAACTCGTCGAAATCTCCAATTATTCCTGCTGTAGAGTAAGGCCCCTTTCACACAGGCGGACCGTTCAGATCCGCCTGTCCGTTTTTTTGGCGGATCTGAACGGTCCCCCCATGCATTCATATGGGGCATCGGATGTGTGCGGAGACATGTCCGCTGACATCCGACCCTATCCGATCCGTCAAATCTGGACGGATGGAAACCCTATTTTCCATCCGTCCAGCGGATCGGATGGGATCGGGTGAGAACGGACTGACGGTCCGTTGACATCCGATTTCCCCCATAGAGATGCATGGGGAACTGTCAGCTGTGTCTCCGCACACAGCGCGGAGACACAGCTGTCCTCCTGCTGCTCAGCGGGGGATCGGCAGCTCGATCCCCCGCTGAGAAAAACGGACTCCGTCCAACGGACGGAGTGTGTGAAAGGAGCCTTACCGTAAATTACGTGGTTGGAGATTTTCGGCAGAACACAGGGGACATTCGGTCTGTGTGTGAGGCACTCAGTCCGTCAGAAGCCAGTCGTTTGGCCGGCTTCTTTTGGACAAGCATGCTGGAAAACCAGCAGCCTGCTGGCTTCCGATCAGCGCTCTCAGCCAATGGCTTGGATCTTGAAGAAGGGGACATACCCCGAAAGCTTGTCCTGAAAAATTGGATGTTAGTGCAAATAAAAAAAGTATCACGGACAGTTCTCAATTGTCTTGGAGTACATCAAAGAGTCTTCAAAAGACTCTTGGACGGACATCTCAAGGATCAGAACATTCGGGGCTATGTGAGATGATTACGGCCACACACACCTACACAGGTTGAACTGGGTGGACTATTGTCTTTGTTCAACCTCAACTACTATGTAACTATGTAATCACGGGACACAGAGGTCCCTCCCCTCCTTTATGGGGCCTTTATTGCTTGCTGCAAAACTGAGGTACGTCCTGTGTGGGAGGGGTTTTATAGGGGGACATCCTTTCTGATTGGTTGCCAGTGTCCTTCACCTGTAGATGGCTATATAACCCATATGTTATGATTTATGGCTCTGTGTCCAATGATGTACTTCAAGAAATAGATTTTACAGGTAAGTATGTATTAAAAATCTATTTTTTAAACTTGTAAACGAAAAGGTTCCATAAAAAAGCCTGGTCAGCAAGTGGGTGAGCATGACAGCATTTTGCAATTTTTTTTTTTTAATTTTCCAAACTGCACAGCAGGCATGGCATGTAGGTCATGGTGCGCTGCAGGAAGGGCCCATTGCTCCCTACTGTAGTTGTGCCTTGGGTTACCATTGTAAATGAATGCCACTGCAACCCATCATATAAAAGTAAGCACGTATTACCGGAACTCACAGCTGCAAAACCAGCCTAACAGGTAGACTGTGGCTATTGGAACTGCTTAAGAAATGATTTCTGTTTGGCCGGAGTTGGGAGAGAATAGGATTTGACATATTTGCCTACGTAACCTCCTTGTTTGGGGAAGGAAGTTTTTGACTGCTCTTGATAACAGCTTGTTTCCTGCTCTGAGGAGGTGACAGATTAATAAGTTTGCTCTTTGCGGGAGACGTTTCTGAGCTTGTAGTGAAACACAATTAGGTGTAATTTATTGACAGTTGTCTGAAATGTCAGTTGAAATTGAAGCTCCATGTTTTCCCTCTGGGGGAAAAAAAAAATAGAACTTTCCTGTCTGCAGCCATATTTTATTGCCCATACCTTGTCTAGTTTCTAGTTTGTGCTCTCAGTTCAATCCAATTTTTTGATGAAAGTTGATACAGTTAAGAATTCTTATCAGATGATCGTTGGGCTGCATTTCATTTGAGGTGAATGAAAGGAATGATAAAAAAATGATTTCATTCTTCTTGTGATGCTTGAGCATATTTTATTACTATTTATATTTTATTAATGTTGGGCATTTTTAGCCTCCAATGACCTCTGACACCAGGGTATTTTTTACTCCCGCTGTCAATGGCAGGGCATTTTTTTCTTTACTCTTATTGGCTACAATCCTGCCCCCCTGATGCCTTCCTGATGGACGGTAAATTGGCTTTTTGTTTAAAAAAGTTGAATACTCCTGGCCTAAACCTTCGGTACCACGATGGAGCAGTTTTTTACTTATGGAAAGAAAGAAGTCAATTTTGTTTTTTTTTCTAACAATTTTTTTTTAGACGGAGAAGTTTCCTATATGACCTTAAAGTAATAAATATAAAATAACAAACATGTTATACTTACCTGCTCTGTAATGGTTTTGCAAAGAGCAGCCTGGATCCTCCTCTTCTCAGGTTCCTCTTCTGTGATCCTGGCCCCTCCCTCCTGTTCAGTGCCCCCACAGCAAGTAGCTTGCTATGGGGGCATCGGAGCCGAGTTACAGCTCCCCGTATCCATTCAGACAGGGAGCTGCTGTTCGGACCTGCCCCCCCCTCTCTCTCGCTCTCTCCTGATTGGCTGGCTGACTGTCTTTGACAGCCATGGGAGCCAATGGCGCCACTGATGTGTCTCAGTCAATCAGGAGGGAGAGTTTCGAATGGCCGAGGGACTCATGGGTATTGCTGGACAGAGATGGGATTCAGGTAAGTATTAGGGGGTGCTGGAGAAGCTGCTACACAAAGAAGACTTTTTATCTTTATGCATAAAATGCATTAAGATTAAAAAAAAAAAACCTTCTGCCTTTACAACTCCTTTGTAGTGGTAGTAAACCTCTGTTTTTTGTTTTTTTTGTTAGGTTCGTGGACTCCGGCTGTGTGAGTGGCCAGAGCCGCGATAATGTCACTCCTGCACATGCTTGCAGGACCTGCCATCCACGTCACAGGACTCTGAAGGAATAGCACGTCATGCCGTTCCTTCAGAGCGCATGCCCTGGTGACATCACCGGCTGCATCAAAAGTAAATATTTCCTAAACCGATAACCTTCTTATAGGCTTACCTATAGGTAAAAGTCATGCATGGAAGTTCACTCCCACTTTAATCAGTTATTTCCATTTGTATGTAGGTGCAGAGTGGTGCTGCGGAAGTAAACAGTCTGGTTGCAGAAACTAGAACTGTATTGAAATAGAAGGTTGGTAAGGCACAGCAAGCCTGGGGGGGAAGACAACCTGACCGGGCGCACTCACAGGATGTACAACGATGACTAGTAGCAGTAGGTCTCAGGTGTGCTGACAGGGTCTGTCTCAAGGAATGGAATGTGGCCTGGCTGGTCCGAACCCAATTGGGGAGGCTTCCAGGAAGGATGGCCTTCTTCTGCCTCTAATTGCTGTCCCTGGCAGAGAGGTGACCTGTCCCTACTCTGTCCACGCGCGAAATGCATGCCAAAACTGGGAGCCAGGGTCTTAAATAGACTCTACCGGATTCAAGATGGCTACCAAAGTCATGTGGGACGTCAGCATCCAATCAGATTCTGCCTCTCTGTGACTGAGTGGATCCCCCAGGAACGAGGCTACTCTTGACTTCCTCCTCCACCTGCATTGCCACTACGTATGAGCGCCACCTGCAGTGGAGAAAATAGACTGCACCTGCCTACACAGTTCTTTTCCTTTTCTGCTCTCATACATCCTTTGAATGTCAGGCTAAAAGAGTAAGAGGCATTTTTGCTGCTGAAATATTTAAATTTTATTTGTTTAAATTTAAATCTAAAGCCCACATTTTAAAGCAGACCTTTCATGACTAATGGTCTGCTTTCCAGCCCCCCACCCCCCAAATGCCGATGGCTTTAAACCCCCATTTGTAAACAAAAAAGCTCAGCCCTGGCCTCTGACACTACTGGAAGGTATGGAAGACATCACTGTGCCTACCAGCAGAACTAGGAGCTAAAAATCTTATGAAAATGCACACATGTAAGGGGCTGGAGTGCATTCTCTCAGGATTTCGAGCAGCCAGCTCTCCCAGAAGCACAGGGGCGAAGATGAGTATTTTTGGGTGAACTGTTTTTTTTTTTAATTTTTGAAACCATTTGTGTTGGGGGTGGCAGGCAAATAAGCGAACCCCCTGCTTGCCATGTAGAGAAGAGTTAAAGCGGTTGTATCCTCACATTAAAAAGGAGAATCCTCGCATTAAGCAGGAGAAAGGCATAATGAGCTAGTATGCATCGCATACTAGCTCATTATGAAATACTTGCCTTAAAACGAAGCCCCGACACGGTCGCCTGGACACCGCTGAGGGAGCGGTCATGTTCCCTCAGCGCCTCTTCTGGGTTCGGTGGCTCCTGGGCTCTGAGTGGCTGGAGCCGCGATGACGTCATGCGCAGGAGTTTACTTTCTGGCAAGGTATTATATCATTATAAGCTTACCTGTAGGTAAAAGTTTACTGGCGGAGTATACTACCTCTTTAAAACCCCTGTCAGTTTTGTGTGTCAGTTCCCCATTTGGAGAGATTTCTCGATATTTCCTGTTTTGAGACAAAAATTAAGAAGAAATCTCTCCAAATGAAGAGAAATCCTTAGACAGTTGTCACTGGAACAAGTTTTCTCACTGGAAGATTTCCCGTCTAATTCTGTTTTGTGATTTTTTTTTTTTCCCCTCACTTTCAGTCTGGGTGATCATACTCACCAAGACAATTAGAGAGTGCAAATCTAGCCAGCGGGGACACAGACAACAATAAAAACATGAGAGGATTTACTTTGCAAAGTGAGTGTTAGTACTTTCAATACCCATGAGTGAGGGAAATAAAAAATTGAAAATTGTGTCAGCTACTTACTGTAATTTTTCTTTCCTGACGCCAATCCATGGCAGCATACACCCCTATATCCACCCACAGGACCTGTCTAAATCTAGAAAAGAAAAGCTAGCGCTCCTCCATTCTCCATTAAAATAACAAGAAAAAAAAGAGGGTTCTTATGCTGCCACCGGTTGGCGTCAAGAAAGGAAAGTTATAGTAAGTATTTGATACAATTTTCTGTTTTCCTAATGCCAACATGGCAGCAATACATGTGATAAATAACGAGCTAAACAGGGAGGGGTAAAATGTATAATCAAACTGTATTACAATGGACGTTAAAGCTGGGACCGCCATTCCGTCGAAGTACATTGATGTACAAGCCCCTGGATCTTCCCTGTTGCCCTGCTACAACCAGCCTGCTACTTTGCAGATGTCTCCATAGACATTTTGCATGCGCTGCCCCAACGTAAAGATGTAAAAATGGGGGAGGTTGCTCTAGCTTTCCTTTTATGTATTTAAACAGGTGGCTATAGAGGTGGAGCTATATCGCATGTATGCTGCCATGTTGGCATCAGAAAAATTGGATTTTTGCTAGCACATAATTGATTTATTGCAGTGAACACGGCTTATGCCCCATACACACGTGCAGATTATCTGCAGACTTTTGTCTGCAGATTTACCTTTTCTATGTAGTGCAAGGGCCTCCCGGATTGCATACAAATTGAAAGTGTTTAGGTTTGACCTCATATTATATGGTTTTGGTAAGTCTGCAGACAAAAGTCTGCAGATAATCTGCATGTGTGTATGGGGCATTACTCTGCCCAGGCCTGTCCTACCAGTCATTTCAGGAGCCTAAAAGGCTTAATGTGCTTCTACATTTAAATTTGCAAGGCCTAACCTTCGGTGTAGACATCAGAAAACAGAGGGTTATGCATCCATATTTATGCTATGAAGCAGGCAGACACATGCATACAGCATTGGCACTGGCCTGTTTTAACCGCTTGCCGACCGCCGCACCACGATTTACGTCGGCAGTCAGCCCCTCACAGGCAAAGCGACATAGTACTACGTCGCTAGCCTGTGAGGGTCTAGGGAGCGAGCGCGCGCCACCGGAGGCGCGCTCCCGTGCGGTCACGGACCCCCCCGCGCGTGTGACCGGCGGACCCGATGTTTACTGGTCACTCGCGATCGTCCGTTAGAGCAGGAGAAAGGCAGGCGGCTAATGTAAACAAGCCGCCTGTCATTCTCCCCTGTGTAGGAATAGTGATCATACGGTTCTACTATGTAGGACCGTTGATCACTGTTCATACACCTCAAGCCACAGCCAATCGCAGTTAGAATCACACCCCTAGGGACACACATAACCCCTCCCTCTCAAAAAAAGTTAACCCCTTCACTGCCAGTGTCATTTTACAGTAACAGTGCATATGTATAGCACTGATAACTGTAGTAATGTCACTGATAACCCCAAAAGTGTCAAAAATGTCAGTCAAGGGTCCGATCTGTCCGCCGCAATGTCGCAGTACCGCAAAAAAATCGCAGATCGCCGCCATTACGCGTTAAAAAAAAAAAAACAACAAAAATGACAAAAATCTTTCCCTTAGTAAACGCAATAACTTTTGCGCAAACCAATCAAACGCTTTTTGCGGTTTTTTTTTTAACCAAACATATGTAGCATTAAACAAATTGGCCTAAAATGTTAAAAAATTTAGATTTTTACAATTTTTTGGGGGGGGGATTTCATATAAAAAAATTGGAAAAATATTGTTATTTTTGCAAAATTTACGCTCTTTTTTTTGTTTATAGCGCAAAAAGTAAAAATGGCACAGGTGATCAAATACCACCAAAAGAAAGCTCTGTTTGTGGGGAAAAAAAGGATATCAAATTTGTTTAGGTACAGCGTCGCACGACCGCGCAGTTGTCCGTTAAAGTCACACAGTGCCGAATCGCAAAATAGGCCCTGGTCAGGAAGGGGGTAAAATCTTCCGGGGCTTAAGTGGTTAACGAAAACCGTGGCTTTGGCAACAAGCTTTCTAACGTACCATTTCATTGTGTCCCCTGAGATTTCTTGGCTTGTTGTGGGTGCAATCCTAGGTTGCTGCAGATAAATCTACGTGATTGGACTATGATCATTTTCTGTCATTGATCCTCTTAATCCTGATCGCTATAAACGTCTTTCATGCCGATAAAACTAGGCCTCGTCTGCTTAGATTTTTATTTTCTTGTTTTAATTTCCTCACTAAATGAGCACAAAAAATGCTGCTTCTGCCAACTTTTCTTCCTGTTCTTCCCTAAGAATTTCCACTCTGGTTCTCCTCAGTTTTAGGGAAGAATCCAGCTGGCAGCCATAGCAGAACTGCCAAGAGTCTCCAATTATTACGAAGTGCAGGTTTCTAACGGGGTGCAATCGAGCTCAAGGAAATTACTGTGAACACCACACAGTGGTACCTCCTTCTCATGTCCTTCCAATCCATAACACTTATATAAGATGGATTCTCTCAAGGGCCTACAGCTGTTCCAAAAAATTATATCTGTAAAAGTGGGATCAGTGAAGCTAAATGGCAATCAAATTGGGTTTGAATCTACAGTTTAGCAAATGGGCAATGCTTTTGCGTGTGTGGGCAATACCTGTGCCTGAGATCCTAGATGGCAGACTGTGTTGGTTTTGCAAACCTCTGCAAAAGATTTTTCATTGTGCTTAGGACAGATGTCCACAACCACTAATACAGGGCACTTTCACCCACTTCCTGCCCAGTTTTCAGTGCTGTCGCACTTTGAATTGCGCGGTCATATATAATAATAATCTGTACCCAAATTAATTGGAATTTTTTTCACACAAATAGAGCTTTCTTTTAGTGGTAGGTAATCACTGGTGGGGTTTTTATTTTTTGCTAAAAAAAACAACAAAAACAGACCACAAATTTTGGAAAAAAAAAGCTTTTCTTAGTTTCTGTCAGAAAATTTTGTAAATAAGTAATTTTTCTCCTTCACTAACGTGCGCTCATGAGGCTACACTGATGGGTACTGATAGGCTGCACTGATGAGGCGGCACTGATGAGGCGGCACTGATGAGGCGGCACTGAAGGGCACTGATGGAGTGGCACTAATGAGGAGGCACTAATATGAAGCACTGATGGGTGGCATTGATATGCAGCACTGATGAACAATTTAATCTAAAGATTGGTATGCATAGTGGGGTAGGCTTTTGGTGCATGCAGCACATTTATTAATAGCTATGAGTCTCTTCCTGTTTCCGGTCGCTGAAGTGCATCTGCATATGGAATATCTGGTGCTTTGGCCTTAAATAATTTGGTGACGAGTACTATTCATGCCCCTAATGATGTCAGTTGCTGACGAAACGCGTAGGGTGAGACCAGTGATGTGTGGCGTCCTCACGCTGTACGCCACGGTCATTTTATGAAACTTTCAATGCGCTTTTCTCTGTACACATTTGAGTTTATTAGCTTTTTACTAAATAATATTTTAAAGTTACTGCACTATGGAAGCTGTTATATGTTCTTTTGAGGGTTGATCCCACTGCTACTGAGGCGAGTGATCTGAGTGTGGTATTGTGGACATCTTTGTGGATCCCCTCAAGAGAACAGCCAGTTATATTAGGACCTGAGTGTCTTCATCTGTGGAAATCTGGAGGACCTGAATGGCCCAGGATATTTATATCTTTAAATCACAATTGACTGCTCTATTAAGTGAGTCATTAAGTGGGTAATTTCTGAGCATGGATGTTATAATACAGTTTTTGTTATTTATAAAAGCGCTAGGAGTAGAAGGAAAGGTGTTATTTAGTCAGAAGAGTCCTTCATGCAAAGACCCTTCCAAGTTCAAGATTCAAGAAGTTTCTAGAAGTGCACCATCTCCTGTTGACCTCTCTACCTCTTTGATGGCTCATCATGCCACCTGCGCCAATCATAGCTCTCTCTAATGTGTAGCTCTCTCTAATGTGTAGCTCTCTCTAATGTGTAGCTCTCTCTAATGTGTAGCTCTCTCTAATGTGTAGCTCTCTCTAATGTGTAGCTCTCTCTAATGTGTAGCTCTCTCTAATGTGTAGCTCTCTCTAATGTGTAGCTCTCTCTAATCTGTAGCTCTCCCTAATCTGTAGCTCTCCCTAATCTGTAGCTCCTTAGCTAATTCCCATGCTAGGGGGCCATGGTGAAGAATTTCGGCAAGGTAGGTTGGAACCCTACTTTGTATGTTTAGGCTCACACTCTGCAGATTAAAGAAAAGTCTAAAGCAAAGTTGGAGGTGTCATGTTTGTGCGGTGGTGGCGGGGTACAATGTCCTGGTAGGTTAGCATGGTGCAAACTTATACTTGGTAGGGACCCGTCTGAGGTACGGCTCCCAGATGGTGCAAACTTATACTTGGTAGGGACCCGTCTGAGGTACGGCTCCCAGATGGTGCAAACTTATACTTGGTAGGAACCCGTCTGAGGTACGGCTCCCAGATGGTGCAAACTTATACTTGGTAGGGACCCGTCTGAGGTACGGCTCCCAGATAGTGCAAACTTATACTTGGTAGGGACCCGTCTGAGGTACGGCTCCCAGATGGTGCAAACTTATACTTGGTAGGGACCCGTCTGAGGTACGGCTCCCAGATAGTGCAAACTTATACTTGGTAGGAACCCGTCTGAGGTACGGCTCCCAGATAGTGCAAACTTATACTTGGTAGGGACCCGTCTGAGGTACGGCTCCCAGATGGTGCAAACTTATACTTGGTAGGGACCCGTCTGAGGTACGGCTCCCTGATGGTGCAAACTTATACTTGGTAGGGACCCGTCTGAGGTACGGCTCCCAGATGGTGCAAACTTATACTTGGTAGGAACCCGCCCTGAGGTATGGCTCCCAGATGGTGCAAACTTATACTTGGTAGGGACCCGCCCTGAGGTATGGCTCCCAGATGGTGCAAACTTATACTTGGTAGGGACCCGTCTGAGGTACGGCTCCCAGATGGTGCAAACTTATACTTGGTAGGAACCCGTCTGAGGTACGGCTCCCAGATGGTGCAAACTTATACTTGGTAAGGACCCGTCTGAGGTACGGCTCCCAGATGGTGCAAACTTATACTTGGTAGGAACCTGTCTGAGGTACGGCTCCCAGATAGTGCAAACTTATACTTGGTAGGGACCCGTCTGAGGTACGGCTCCCAGATGGTGCAAACTTATACTTGGTAGGGACCCGTCTGAGGTACGGCTCCCTGATGGTGCAAACTTATACTTGGTAGGGACCCGTCTGAGGTACGGCTCCCAGATGGTGCAAACTTATACTTGGTAGGGACCCGCCCTGAGGTATGGCTCCCTGATGGTGCACACTTATACTTGGTAGGGACCCGTCCTGAGGTATGGCTCCCTGATGGTGAAAACTTATACTTGGTAGGGACCCGTCTGAGGTACGGCTCCCAGATGGTGCAAACTTATACTTGGTAGGGACCCGTCTGAGGTACGGCTCCCAGATGGTGCAAACTTTATACTTGGTAGGAACCCGTCTGAGGTACGGCTCCCAGATGGTGCAAACTTATACTTGGTAGGGACCCGCCCTGAGGTATGGCTCCCTGATGGTGCAAACTTATACTTGGTAGGGACCCGTCTGAGGTACGACTCCCAAATGGTGCAAACTTATACTTGGTAGGGACTAGGGATGATCGAACTTTTGAAAAGTTCGGTTCGACCAGAACACCCGAACTTCACGAAAGTTCGGTTCGGATTTCAGAACCCCATTGAAATCAATGGGACCCGAACTTCTGTAATCAAAAAACACCATTTTTAAGCCCTAAAACCCAATAAATGCCCCTAAAAAGTGCCTAGGGTTCTGGGTCATGCCCCAGGGACTATTAATCACACAAAAAAAAGTTCTTAAAAATTGTAATTTTTGATAAAAAAGCCAATTATTGAAAAATTAAAAAAAAAAAAAAAAAAGAGATTTTTTTGATTTTTACTTTGGATTTAGTATCTGGGGGGTCTAAAAGGTGTGCATGTGAAGTTTCAGCTCTGTAGCATGTCCAGAACCATGAAAAAAAAAAAGATAATTTTTCAGTAGAACAGGGATGTGGTTCGGGAGCCTCCTTTAACTTTAACACCTATATGATCTTTTTTTCTGGTTCTGGACATGCTACAGAGCTGAAACTTCACAGGTACACCTTTTAGACCCCCCAGACACAAAATCACACAAAAAAAGTTCTTAAAAATTGTCATTTTTGATAAAAAAGCCAATTATTGAAAAATTAAAAAAAAAAAAAAAAAAAGAGATTTTTTGATTTTTACTTTGGATTTAGTATCTGGGGGGTCTAAAAGGTGTGCATGTGAAGTTTCAGCTCTGTAGCATGTCCAGAACCAGAAAAAAAAGATCGTTTGTATTAGAAAACTTTAAGCACAGGAATATGGCTTCTCTGCTGTAACACCTTGCCGGTTTAATAGCAGGCATTTTTTTGGGTTCTTTGCAGTCAGGAAAAACATCTGAACTTGTGTATAGTGGTACTGTGCACAAGTTCTGATGTTTTGCCTGCCTCCAAAACCCCCCAAAAAATGCCAGCAAAAACACACCTGGGCATTTTTTTTTTTAACGCTAGCGTTTTTTTTGGCATTTTTTGGGGTTCTTTTGAGGCAGGCAAAACATCTGAACTTGTGTATAGTGGTACTGTGCACAAGTTCTGATGTTTTGCCTGCCTCCAAAACCCCCCAAAAAATGCCAGCAAAAACACACCTGGGCATTTTTTTTTTTTGACACTAGCGTTTTTTTGGCATTTTTTGGGGTTCTTTTGAGGCAGGCAAAACATCTGAACATGTGTATAGGGGGTATATATAGGCATATATGTCTGAATATATACCCCTAGACATATATAGGTGTGATAGTAGCAGAAATATATTACTGTAAATGATTTCATTAGCGCAAGCATTTATTTCTGCTACTATCACACCTATATATGTCTAGGGGTATATATTCAGACATATATGTCTATATATACCCCCTATACACATATTCAGATGTCATGTCTGACATCAAACATGTCCTCAAAAAAGCACTGGCAGTGGCAGCCCCTGCAGCATTAAAAAATGCTTGCTGGTGAGAAGCCACATTCCTGTCCCGAAGCAGAGAAATGATCATTTCTCTATAGCGGTCACCCTGCTATGGAAGGGTTTTGTCACCCTGCCATAGCAGTCACTGCCAGTTAACCCTACACTACACTACGGTCCCCTGACACTTAACACTTTCCCTACAGAAACTAAATTTTTGAAGCTAACTTAAGTGTAAAGGAGCACTCTAACTACACTAGATATCCCTTTCCTCACACTAAAAATAGCTAAATGACACTTTTAAAGTAAAATTAACAGAACTGCTTCCACTCTCTTCCATGTCCATTATAACAATGCTGGGAATATGGCGGGGGCGATCTTATATACTGGGGGGCGTATTCACTAATGATTGGTCTAGGGACCCCCTAGTCACTCCAATCACATTCCTAGCATTCTTCTGCCCCCTCAATTGGCTTTTGCTAATGGTTCTGGTCCAATCACGGGCTTTTAAAGCCCATTTCCTGAAGCATTGCATTTTGGGCGGTTCTGGTTGCCGAATTCCGAACTTTTTGGGCAAAAAGTTCTAAATTCGGCCGAACCTCGAACACCCAATGTTCGGGCCGAACCGATGGTGGACCCGAACCGTTCGATCATCCCTAGTAGGGACCCGCCCTGAGGTATGGCTCCCTGATGGTGCAAACTTATACTTGGTAGGGACCCGTCTGAGGTACGACTCCCAAATGGTGCAAACTTATACTTGGTAGGGACCCGCCCTGAGGTATGGCTCCCTGATGGTGCAAACTTATACTTGGTAGGGACCCGTCCTGAGGTATGGCTCCCTGATGGTGAAAAGTTATACTTGGTAGGAACCCGTCTGAGGTACGGCTCCCAGTAGTTGGTATGTTGGTACCTGCGACTGGTTGTCTCTGAACCGGTGCTGTGGCAGCTGGAGGCCTAATTAAGTCAGACGCAGGTACCTCCTTCTTTGATGCCTACCGGAACCTTGAGGCTCCAGTAAAAAACTGGGTTTAATGTGTTATTTATCTGTTATGTATACAGTGCCTTAATAAAAGGCTGCTATGGCCATTTAACTCCAACCTGTGGTCATGTGGTTATTTATAATGGAGGAGGCGAGTGATGGTCAGAGCAGAATCGAGACCAATCATCTTTAATCCCCTAGTCATGTGACTTGCCAGGACCTTTTGAGGTCACTGGAAGGTCTACTTTATTGCTCAGTGGCCATCCATTTATGGGAACTGATGGAACTTGTATCCCCTCCAGCCAAAGTACCTCCACCATCGGTGTTTGCTCTCCTTCAAGGCTGTCAGCCCAGTGAATTTCAGTTTGTAAACTGCGGTTTATGTTGTTGCATGTTCCTTTTTTTGCTGCTGTTCCCATGGAAACCCCTTCCAAGGCTACATCACAGCATTAATTCATCCAGCTGCCATGGGAAATCTATAATTAAATGCTGCGTGTGTAAACAGGAAGGCGATGAGGAGATCAGTGCTTATTACAGGCCCACTGGGGCACCGTCTGTGAGAATCGCCCGCAAGGCTGTCCGTTCAGCTTCAAATGAGGAACCATTAAAGGGTCAGTCCAACCAAAACCGATATTTAAGATTTCAACAGATTGCAGCTATACAGGCCACCCGATGGTTTCTTATGTCTCTCTGGGACGTTTGTTGGTGAGATCTTTGTGATGGAGTCACTGGATCTTATCGCCCTTTGCAGCTGTTTTGAGGAGATCACAGTCTTCCTATTGACTTAAAAAATACTTACGACTGTCAAAGTAATGGGAACACAGAGAACTCCAAGTTGAGTTGTGACTGAGCTGGTTACTGTGGTGGGACATTTTCTCCTTCTAAAGTCCTCAAGAGATATTAAAAACCAGCATTTGATCAACAGCCTTCACCTATGACTAAGAAAAAATGACTTTTACGTTTTCAGTAAAAAATGCAGCAAAAATGTGCCACACTTTTTTTTTTTTTTTTAGCACGGACCTTAAAATGATAATTTTCTTATTTTTTTTAATAGCCCCCTCAATGTCAAAAGACTTTAGTGAAATATAAAAAGTCTATTGAAGAAAAAATTAAAATACTTACCTTACTTTGATTTCTGGTTGTGGCAACTAGTCAAGGATGATGTCACGCTTTTTATGGCAAGATTCCAGAGAATGCGGAATACCTGAAATCTTGGGAAAAACACGCTCCTGCACTGTCCTCCTTGTGTGATTAGAGGTTTTCGGCATTCCCTGCAATATCACTGTATTTAGTGACCTTTTGTCACACACAGGGTGTTTTTTAAAAAAGAAAAAAAAAAAAAGTTGAATGTTCCTTTTATAGCACAAAGTCTGCTTTAATATGTCGTCCACATTTTTTCCCTATTCCTAAGGTTTTCCCATGTGTTTCTTTGCCTGCAAAAATCCTATTTTTTACAACTTGCAATTAACTCACCTGTAGGTCTCCACCAAGGTGACTTTACTGGTATGTTGTGAATAGCCTTCATAATTTCATAATAATAATCAGATCTAATCATACCGCAAACGGGTGCATGAGTTAAAGGAGTTGTGCTTAAAACATTCTACCTACCCTATTGAAAGGCAGCCACCTACCAAAAAACTTATCTTCAGCCCCACTTCTGAATTCTTCACTATGTTCCTCTTCCTGAGCATGCACGCCACTTAGCTTATTTATTCCTATGTGGTGAAAATATATACTCCAATTGGTGTATATCCCTCGCGCCTATGGATGTCCTATTTGGGGGAGAGTGGGGTTAATAAAGTCAGGACAAGAAGCCTCCATCTTCCATCGAGGACACGGAGGAGAGACAGAGAAGATCCTCACACAGGTCAGAGCAGAAACAGCTTCATGTCTACAGTCTGCACATAGCAGGCCTGGGACCCCCCACAAGGTGGAATGACACTTTAAGGGGAACTTTCCCCTGATTGTGGACACTTGTGAGCACAGGAGGAAGAGAAGCCGAGAGTTGGGAGAGATTTCCCCCTTCATGTCCAGTCACCGTGCTGGGAAGAGTCAGAAGTTCTTCAACCATAGAAGAATCATCAGAGGAGCTCCACATCAACCTCCAGAACAGGACACCATCAGCCAGGACCCTGAGGATCGAGATTATCCAGGAGAGGGACCCCGGACCGCAGGGGACTACAAGGCCCAGCAGTTACCTTCCCGTAAGGCTCTAAAGATCTTTCTACTGTATTACGGTACTGTATTTAAGACCCACTACTTCTGGTGAGTGCATACCGCCCATTATTCTACAAGGCCAATACCCTAAGTACCAGCAGTCGGACTACTGGAGGACCCAGCACAAAGCACCTGCACTTTCCCTAACTTGGCACTGAAGTTTTTTATTCATGCACCAAAGTCACTTATGAACTGTTTATTTGGACGTTTTTTTGGCACTTTTTTTTTTTTTTTTTTGGCACTATTCTTGCACTTTATGGCACACAAGTGTTTTTTACTGTGAATTTTATTGTGACCTATTTATTAATTTTCACATTGCGATTTTTATATTGTGATTATTACTGTGGTACCATTATCCAGTCATGTGCTACACACATATATATTTTGTATTTATTATTAATTTATTATTCTACCACTTTAATTGCCCAATATTACTACCCAGGTTATTGACAAGCAATTGCCCATCCCTGGCTAGCACTAGCAAGCGCTATAACAAATCCCAATACCTTGGGGTTTTCCTTTCTCATCTATTTATTCCTTTAATTGATCTGTGCTCTAAACCTCCAGCCAGCCATAGCTGGAGTACTAACTTGACATAGGATTCAAAGTATACATACTGTTTTTCCTGCAGTCTTCTGGCTTGTCACATCCTCTTCCTTCTGTCATGGCAGTAGACTTTCCTTTTTGGTGAGCTAAAGAAAGAGCCAGACATTAGGGGGGCCGGAGTGTGCTGCTCAGTGGGGGTAAACAATGCCCACTCTTTGATTTTAGAGGGAGAAATGGTTGGTGTCAGTGGGGGGAATAGTGTCCCATTTATGTTGTCAGCGGAAGTAATTATGGCCCATTGTTGTCAGTTGAAGGAATAGTGCCCCATTGTTGGTGTCAGTGGAAGGTATAGTGCCCCATTGTTGGTGTCAGTGGAAGGTATAGTGCCCCATTGTTGGTGTCAGTGGAAGGTATAGTGCCCCATTCTTGGTGTCAGTGGAAGGTATAGTGCCCCATTCTTGGTGTCAGTGGAAGGTATAGTGCCCCATTCTTGGTGTCAGTGGAAGGTATAATGCCCCATTCTTGGTGTCAGTGGAAGGTATAATGCCCTATTCTTGGTGTCAGTGGAAGGAATTATGCCCCATTGTTGGTGTCAGTGGAAGGAATTATGCCCCCATGGTTGGTATCCATGGCAGGAATAATGCCTCAGGGGCCAGAAAAAGGCAAGCAAAGGGCAGCATCCAGCCCCAGGGCCGCAGTTTGGAGATCACTGCTTTAAGTCAGTGGTCTCCAAACTGCGGCATGGGGGCCAGAAGTGCCCCTTTGCTTGCTTCTATCCAGCTCCTGGAACATTATTCCTCCAACTAACCCCAATGATAAGGCACCATTCCTCCCACTGACACCATTATTGGGGCACTCTTTCTTCCACTGACACCATCAATGGGGCACTATTCTTCTTTCTAAGACCAATGATGGAGCACTATTTCTCCCACTGGCACTGTTGATGGGGCATTATTCCTCCAGGTAATACCAACAATGGGGCACTATTCCTCCTGCTAAAACCAACAATGGAGCACTATTATTCCTGTTAAGACCAATGATGGGGCAATGTTTATTCCCACCAATGCCAGGGCATTTTCTACTCATGCTGCCCACAGTCAGGCCTCCCTGAAGCCTGCAGGACAGTAAACTGGCCCTTTGTTTAAAAAGTTTTGAGACCTCTGCTCTAAGCCAAAGCTGACATGATGATGCTAGACCCCGTCGTAGGGGCACAGGTCATAACAGCCTGGACTTAGAGGTAGTGGGTTGAATGCCGATGGCTGGAAGAGGAACGCCATCTCCTGAAATGGACTTTTTGTGGGGTCAGTGCTAGACTGAAGGAGAGTATTGGAGCAAAAACATTTCTATACATGCTAGGCTGTATATTGTTAATATAAACTGAAGTTCCGCTCTAATTTACCCACCCATTTTACAATCCAAACCCATAATTTTTTTTTATTTTTTAAATCAGCCAGTTTTTCTTTAAATCCGATCAGTCACTCCTTGTAAAGTATCGCTGTGTTTTTAATCCAAAGTCTTTGCAAGCAGATGAAGAGGAAAAATGCCTTATTTTTTACAACAGATTGTATATGTGTGATGCACTGGTGCAATCGTGTTCGATTTGCAGTCATAAAGGGTATGCATGGGCAAAGCAAACTTTCACCCAACCATACACGCACCACGCGTGTTGCAAGGAATGAATAAAAAATGTTCTTAACCACTTGCCGACCGCCGCACGACTATCTACGTCGGCGGTCAGCCCCTCACAGGCAAACTAACGTAGGGCTACGTTGCTTGCTTGTGAGGGTCTAGGGAGCGAGCGCGCGCCCGGAGGCACGCTCCCGCGTGGTCACGGACCCCCCCCCCGCGTGTGACCAGCGGACCCGATGTCCGCCGGTCACTCGGCGAGGGAGAGGGAGAATGTCAGGCAGCTTGTGTAAACAAGCTGCCTGTCATTCTCCTCGCTGCAAAGACACAGATCACATGGATCTACTATGTAGATCCGTTGATCAGTGTCCTTACAGCTGAAGCCACAGCCAATCACAGTAGAAAGCACGCCCCTAGGGACACACACAGCCCCTCCCTCCCAAATAAAGTTAACCCCTTCACTACCAGTGTATTTTTACAGTAACAGTGCATATATATAGCACTGATTACTGCAGTAATGTCACTGGTAACCCCAAAAGTGTCAAAAATGTCAGTCAAGGGTCCGATCTGTCCGCTGCAATGTCGCAGTACCGCAAAAAAAATCGCAGATCGCCGCCATTACGCGTTAAAAAAAAAAAAAACAACAAAAATGACAAAAATCTTTCCCTTTGTTAGTAAACGCGATAACTTTTGCGCAAACCAATCAAAATACGCTTTTTGCGATTTTTTTTTTTTACCAAACATAGGTAGCATAAAACAAATTGGCCGAAAATGTTAAAAAATTTTGATTTTTACATTTTTTTTGGGGGGAATTTCATATAAAAAAATGTGAAAAATATTGTTATTTTTGCAAAATTGACGCTCTTTTTTTGTTTATAGCGCGTGATCAAAAAATCGCACAGGTGATCAAATACCACCAAAAGAAAGCTCTGTTTGTGGGAAAAAAAGGACGCCAAATTCGTTTAGGTACAGCGTCGCACGACCGCGCAATTGTCCGTTAAAGTCACGCAGTGCCGAATCGCAAAATACCCCCTGGTCGGAATGGGGGTAAAATCTTCCGGGGCTTAAGTGGTTAATAATGAGTCTAAGTCTAAATGAATAACTACTTTCCCAATGTGTGTGACCGGCATTAATATGACCTTCTGTCCAGGTAGCACAGGCATCTGTTTCTAGCTTTGCACCTGGCTAGTTGTGCACATTCCTGGGAGTCAGTGCATAGTTTTCCAGAAAGAGGTTTTGTGACTCCTGAAAGAGATGTTTTCCTGGGCACGCACGTGCAGGTTCCCCCGACAGCTTAGTGGGTGAAGAATCTGCATTACTTGGCATTGTGCCATGGGCCCTGGAGCCCAGAGATCTGAGGTGCAGGAAATAATGGAGCAAAACTGTGCGTCATGGCAAGAAGAGCTGTAGGGGGTTCCTTTAAAGTCCACTCAGTACAGAGTTATATCCAAAACTTTTTAAAGTTTTGGATAGATTAGGGTAAGGTTAAAGTGGAACTATAGGCAAAACTTTTTTTTTTTTTTTTCATTTTGGATAGAGTAAGGGAGGGCTATAATAACCCTTTTCTGTTTTTTTTTTTTTTTTTTTTTTTTTTGCCATCTATGTCCTATTGGGGAGATTTTTCTTCACTTCCTGTCCCAAAGCCAAAACAGGAAGTGAGAAGAAATCTCAGGAAATTAATCACTTGCTGACCTCCCAAAGTGTATATATATATATATATATATATATATATATATATATATATATATGTCATGCCTGACGTTAAATACCATTGTTATGGCAGCAGCTAGCTGCCATAACCCTAGTATCTTTTTCTGTGGGCGATTCGGCGTCTGATAAAAGTGATCCGAGCAGCGGTAAACACAGAAGCGATCCGAAGCGGCCGATGGCTAGACAGGAAGTGGAGTGAGGGCAGGATGGCCCCCACTCAGCTCTATGCCCTTGAGGGATCGGAGCGACCTCTAATGTCCCTTCAGGTTCTCGGGCATAAATCCATTTTTTTCTTTTCTTCTTTTTTTTTTTTTTTAATTAAAATTTTTTTTTTAAGCCAAAGCGAAACCAAGAATGACAGTAAAAAAAAAAAAAAAAATATATATAGATATATATATATATAGATATATATAAATATATATTTTTTTTTTGAATATACAATTGTATGATATTCGACTTTGAATTAATATGAATTTGTCGCCCGTTGGCGTCACCTTTACGCAAGAAAAGCTCAAGAAAAGCGCATCCCTTTAAATTCTATGTATGTCAAATTCTATGTGTGTTTAAAAAAAAAATGCATCTCCCTGTTGAAATGCATTAAAAAATGCATTGAGAACGCATCAATAATGCACCCGTGTTACGTTTTTGATGCGGTTTTTGAATCACATGACCTATGAACACACCAATAAGCTCAGTTAAATAATGTTAAAATCCTGGCAAAATCGCATGTATTTTCGAGCGCCATTGTTGCCAAAATGCCAATAAACCTATCTTTGGCCAATAATTTCTGGAGCCCGATATTTCGGTGCATCTTTACCAGTGAGGACTGGGAGGTGGGGAGGGTGTAGGATGTTAAATCACTCTTTTCATTTTTTCTGAGAAGGTGAACTAACCCTTTAGGCCCCCTACACACGGGCTTTCCGATCAGGTCCACCTGATTGGACGCTCCATTCACCCCTATGGTGCAGCGGATGTCAGCGGTGACATGTCCGCTGACACCCGCTGCTATCTGATCCGATCCTGTCTGTGAAATCCAGATGGACAGTAACCCTATTTTCCATCTATCTGGCGGATCGGATGGGGTCAGATAAAAACGGACAGGGGGTCCATTTTCATCCGATCTCCCCATACAGGGCCGTCTTTAATATTGATTGGACCCTGGGCAAATATTTTCTTGGGCCCTCCAAAATCCACTTATTACCTATTTTCAGGCAGTGGGGGCTCAAGGGGCAGCTGCTTTGGGTCCCACAACAACGACTGGGCCCTGGGCAGTTGCCCCTTTTGCCCTGTATTAAAGACGGCTCTGTCCCCATAGAGGAGAGAGGGACTCTGACAGGTCTGTCTCTGCACAGAGAGCGGAGATGGACCTGTCTCCAGCTGAGCAAAGCGGAGTCCTCCGGGTGGACCGCCCATGTGAAAGGACCCTTAAGCCCAGGTTCACGTTGAGGCCGTTTTGAAATCGTACGAGTTCAACTGAGCTTGCACGATTTCAAGCCGGCATTTCAGTCCGACTTCGGGGGCGATTTCACAGACATCTGTGCGGGTTCCTGCACAGATGTCTATGGAAATCGCCCCCTGAAGTCGCCAAAAGTAGTACAGAAACTACTTTTGGGAATCGGTGCAGCGCTGCAAAGTTGGCGTCACACTGATTCGAACGGTGCAATTGGCTCCGATTTTACATGTCAAATCGCACCAATCTGAACGTTTGCTAAAGTTGGGAGTGGGTGGGCTGCTGGGACTAGGCTGTCTCTCAGTTTGGCTAAACTGAATTTTCAGAATGGAGTAACCATAGCTTGCAGCATTTAAGCGGAGTTTCGGCCTCAAATACCTTTTTTAACTAAAAATCCCCCTATAATACGAATCCATTGCCCTTTTACAGAACCGCTATTCTCATACTTACAAGGTGTACAGTATTGGATTTTAGTCAAAATCGTACTTTTAAAAACACTGTCTGGGCACGGCCATCTTGGATGTGGGCATCTGAAGCTGCAGTGTAATCTGCTGTGTCCTTCTTCCTGATTCCAGGGAGTGTTCTGGGAGTTCTTCCTGATTCCAGCCTCCTGGGAGTGATGACAAACAGCTCCCAGGATGCAATGCAAAGGAGGAAGTGATGTCGGTGGCCGCGGCCACGGCCACAGAGGGGGGAGGAGGAAGTACAATCAAAAATGCCATGAAAATAAGGTAAGGGACCCCCGAAAAAAATGCCCAATTGTTGATCAGCACAGCGAGCACTCCAGGAATCACTAAAGTTGCAAAATAGGCCGGAACTAAACTTTAAATGTATCCATTGGAGTAATCTTTTCATATCTGGTGCTTTTTTACAATTTCTTTATGAACACCATGCTGTTCATACTCTGCAGGCACACATCTAAATGTAACATGACAATACCAGAAAATAGATAGGAATTTGCAGATGTTACATCAACTTTGGTTTTCTAGCTCCACTTCAGTTGCATTCTTCAAATATGAAATTGTAGTTTACATATTTTCTACACCTTTGTTTACCGTTCTCTTATTAAATCATCCTTGTTTTGCCGAGAAACGGCTTGGGTGAAAAAAAAAAAAAAAAAATGAAGAGTTTTGAAGATTACACTTTGTTTATTGTGAAATTCTGTCAAAATGTGGAATTGGGGAAATAAACATGATGTTCGAGGGCGGAAAATGACTATTATATCAGGTTTGTGAGTAAAATAAATGACATCCAAGTGTTCTGGATCATACAAGTGTTAAAGGACTGTGTTGTTGATGAAATATAATTGTGCAAGAAGGAAAAAATGAAGGTTTTTAGCGGCCAAGGGTTTTATTTCTGTCCACAATATCCTGAGATACAGATTCTGTGAAGGTTCACAGTGATGTTACCGTTAGTGGTGGGGTCTGGTGTGTTGAGTTGGCAAGATGGTGGGAGTTTGTGGACACCCCTATGAGCTTGTTAAACATCCCAGTCCAAAACCATAGGCAATAATATGGATTCCCCCCTTCAGTTTTACCAGCCTCTACCCTTCTTGAAAAGGGTCACTGATGCCTTGAGATTTTAAACGACCACAGTAGGAATGTGGAGCTGGAAACTCCAGTGCAGTGATCTGTCTCCAGGAGTCCCCAAGAGGTATGCCAAAATCCATTTCAAGTTCCCAGACTTTAGTGGTGCAATTTCAGAATTTCTGAGGGCTCCCATTGGCCATTTCACCACTTCTGGACCGGAAGGTTTTCCCAGGCGTTTTTTTGCGATTCGGCACTGCGTTACTTTACCTGACAGTTGCACGGTCACGCGATGCTGTACCCAAATAAAATTGATGTCCTTTTTTTTCTGACAATTCTGAAAAAAAACAATATTTATTTTTCACTTTCTGCTCTATAACATTCCCATAAAAAAAAAATTAAAAATCAATTTTTTTTTATAATTTTAGGCCAATTTGTATTCTGCCTCATATTTTTGGTAAAAAAAAATATTGATTGGTTTGCGCAAAAGTTATCGCGTCTACAAACGGGGGGGAAAGATTTATTTAATTTTTTTTTACTAGTAATGGCGGCTATCAGTGAATTTTAGCGGGACTGCGACATTGCGGCGGAGGGATCGGACACCTAACTGACATTTTTTGGGGGTACCAGTGACATTACTACAGGAATCCCTGCTAAAAATATGCACCGTTACTGTACTAATGACACTGGCAGGGAAGGGGTTAACACCAGGGGCGATCAAAGGGTTAAATGTGTCCCTAGGGGGTGTTTTCTAACTGTGTGGGGGATGGACTTATGGAATGAACACAGAGACCTGTGTTCCTAAATAGAAGGAACACAGGAGCCTTGTGTTCACTGCTGACAGAACAGCAGTCTGCTGTGTTTGAGGGCAGACTGCCATTCTGTCTCCACGGGGAGGGATCATGGATGCCAGACCGCGCGGGTGCAACCGCTGTACCCAGAGATCAGCTTCCTCTGCGGTGAATGGGCGTACACCCCCACTCGCAGTCCCGCGAAGCGACATACAGTTACGTTGTTTCGCGGGACAAAGCCGACCTGCCGCAGTAAGGCACCTTACACACGATACTCCTGTTAGAGCATCTACGTTTTCTGGCGTAATTGTAATGCGCGCATTTTCGCGCTCGCGTGAATTTGCGTAAATTCGCGCAATTGCGCATAAATTTTATTCTAGCGTTCTGGATATTCAATTGACATTTTAGGGTCATTTGCGCGCATTCGCGCGTTTTTGCGCGCATCAGCCGTAAATTACTGACCAAAAATGCAGATTTTTCTATTTTGTTCTTACTGAAGAATAAGCGGCGCTCAATTACGCGGCTGTGTGCATAGGCACATAAGAATGAATGGGCTCTATTTTAGCACAGAAAAAAAAAATGCTGTACTGAGCATTTTTAAGCTGTAGTGTGCAAGAGGCCTTAACCACTTAAGCCCCGGAGGATTTGGCTGCTAAACGACCAGGGGGTATTTTGCGATTCGGCACTGCGTGACTTTAATGGACAATTGCGCGGTCGTGCGACGCTGTACCTAAACGAATTTGGCGTCCTTTTTTTCCCACAAACAGAGCTTTCTTTTGGTGGTATTTGATCACCTGTGCGATTTTTTTGATCACGCGCTATAAACAAAAAGAGCGTCAATTTTGCAAAAATAGCAATATTTTTCCCTTTTTTTTTATATGAAATTCCCCCCCAAAAAATTTAAAAATCAAAATTTTTTAACATTTTCGACCAATTTGTTTTATGCTACCTATGTTTGGTAAAAAAAATCGCAAAAAGCGTATTTTGATTGGTTTGCGCAAAAGTTATTGCGTTTACTGACTAAGGGAAAGATTTTTGTCATTTTTGTTGTTTTTTTTTTTTAACGCGTAATGGCGGCGATCTGCGATTTTTTTTTTGCGGTACTGCGACATTGCGGCGGACAGATCGGACCCTTGACAGACATTTTTGACACTCTTGGGGTTACCAGTGACATTTCTACAGTAATCAGTGCTATATATATGCACTGTTACTGTAAAAATACACTGGTAGTGAAGGGCTGTGTGTGTCCCTAGGGGCGTGATTCTTACTGTGATTGGCTGTGGCTTCAGCTGTATGCAGAGTGATCAACGGATCTACATAGTAGATCCATATGATCAGCTCTCATACAGAGGGGAGAATGACAGGCAGCTTGTTTACACAAGCTGCCTGACTTTCTCCCTCTCCCCCGCCGATCGCAGAGTGGCCGGCGGACATCGGGTCCGCCGGTCACACGCGCGGGGGGGTCCGTGACCACGCGGGAGCGGGAGCGCGCCTCCGGCGGCGCGCGCTCTCTCCCTAGACCCTCACAAGCTAGTGACGTAGCCCTACGTCACTTTGCCTGTGAGGGGCTGACCGCCGACGTAGATCGGCGGTCGGCAAGTGGTTAATAAGGGCCATTCAAGTAGCCAAATCCAGAAGGAATACTGATTGAAGATAGAAGCCGTGTCAGCAGTGACAGCGCACCGCTTGAGGGCTTCGTTCTAAGGCAAGTCTTTCATAATATGCTAGTAAGCATCGCTATGCAGCGCTTATGCTATTATCCTGCAGGGGGACCATTTTTTGGGAGTTTTTTTGAGGTTTGCTACTGCTTTAAGTTGGACTCTGACAGAAATGCTAATGGGGTGGTGTTCAAAGTTTCTCAGCAAAATAAAGCATAGAGACGTGAATAGACGGCTGAGTTTGCTTTGAATTAAATAACATTTTTAATAAAGCGTATGAGACATAGGGGTTGATTTACTAAATTCAAATACTCAAATACAAACTAAGCAAATGAGGTAAAGCTTCACTATGCAAAGAATACCCAATCATGTGTAAGGGAAAAAAAATAAAAATATATATATATATATATATATATATATAATTTTTTTTTTTTATATTGTATTATATATATATATATATATATATATATATATATATATATATATATATATGATGGAAGTCAGCATCATCCATGTCTGCTCATTTGCGAAGCTTTGGAGCAACTGCAAAGTGCTCAGTCGATTTGCCTTTAGTAAACCAACCCTAAAGGTTTACCTATGGGTACAAGTAAACAAGGTGGGATTTACTACCACTTTAAATAAGGGCAGATGATTTATGTAGTATTTACTTCCTGGAATCCATCTGTCCTTGGCTTAGGCATGCACTCAGGGTGGTGTGCTTAGCTAAGAAACTGTGCTGCAGCTCAGTTTCAAGGTCTTGGCAATCTTATAGCCTAGGCTATACGGGACCCGTTGGTGGATCGCGAGCTGCGTTTGAATGGGTCGCGCTGAGCCGGAAATCACGGAGAGCGGCCCGCTTAAATTGTGCTGTGTCAGCCCGCGCAAATTACAGAGAGCCAGAGCAGTCAAATCGCCATGGATTCAGGACACCGCCCACGCAGTTTACAGAGGCTGGTCTGCATTTCCCGCAAGGAGTATACTTGTATCAGTGAGTACGTATGTGGGCTGTTATGTAGGATATGTTCATGGGGTGCAGGGCCAGCTCCTCGGTTCTGCTGGCGGCAGCGGTGGTGGCTAGACTGGCGGCAGGATTCTCTCAGCTATAGCGGGCAGAGACTGCAGCCTCGGTGTCAAGGGAGGACCAGGTGGCCCGGCGGTGTCAGGAGTTCATGGCAGCTTCTGTGACCCCAGTAGAGGATCTGAAGGAGAAAAGCCAGGACACCAAGACCAGCATAGAGCTCCTCATCATGGAGACTCTGGGTGAGGTGTGCTGGGCAAACAGGGGCTTCATCTTCACTGTGGACTTCTGGGAGAGGAAGGAGGGTGAGTGCCATATAGCCTGCTGATCACTGTCCTGGGGTGGTTGATTTCTGTCCTCTGCCTGCTTTATACTGTCTATGAGGGTGCTGATTACTTACAACTCCGCTTATATGCCACACATGCCACAGGTTTCTGACCCCTCACTTAGAACATGGTGGCCACACATAAGTAAATACTTTATGTATGGCACACTTATGAATTATTATTATTTGCATTTATAAAGTGCCAACAAATTCTGTAGCGCTTTACAATATTCAATTACATGCAAGTGGATCCTGAAAAATAACTGTATTCAGAAGTGGGTCTCGGCCCCAAAAAGTTTGGGAAGCCCTGGCCTAGGCCATCTTTATGTAGAGCAACAATTCTTTTTTTCAGATCCTCAGAGTTCTTTGCCATGAGGTGCCATGCTGAACTTCCAGTGACCAGTATGAGAGAGTGAGAGCGATAACACCAAATTTAACACACCTGCTCCCCATTCACACCTGAGACCTTGTAACACTAAGGAGTCACATGACACCGGGGAGGGAAAGTGGCTAATTGGACCCAATTTGGACATTTTCACTTAGGGGTGTACTCACTTTTGTTGCCAGCAGTTTAGACATTAATGGCTGTGTGTTGAGTTATTTTGAGGGGGCAGCAAATTTACACTGTGAGGCCCCGTTCACACTGGGGCAATCCGACTTGGGGGGGGGGGGCGACCTCTGAGGTCGCGGTGCGAGCAGCGCGCCGCAACCTCGGAGCGGCCGGCACGGACTTCATAACATTGAAGTCTATGACGGTCGCTCCAGGTCGCCCCCAAAGAAGCTCCGGACCCTTTTTCTAAGTCGGAGCGACTTGTGTCGCTCCTATTAGAATGGGTCCGCAGCTTTCCTATGGAAGTAGTGTAGTAGTGTGAACGGGGACTTATACAAGCTGTACACTCACTACTTTACATTGTAGCAAAGTGTCATTTCTTCAGTGTTGTCACATGAAAAGATATAATATATTTACACAAATGTGAGGGGTGTACTCACTTTTGTGAGATACTGTGTGTACCACTGTGCCACAAAATAAATAATGAATATTATGTGTAAAAAGCTGCCACTTTGAAAAAAAAAAACCAAATGACAACACATCTACCAAAGTGTACAGGGTGGAGAAAATACCTGCACCTATTAAAAAGTAAAATAATAAAAAGCCTGCAAATAGTCAATGTTGACTGAGAGAGCAAAGTGGAGCAAAGTGGAACTTCCGCTTTAGGGAGTCCTGACCCCCCGACATGCCACATTTGGCATGTCATTTTTTGGGGGGTGGAGCGGGTACCTAGTTTTGACAGGTACCCGCTCCCACTTCCGCTCGGAGCGCCGCGGCGCCCTGAGCGGAAGTTCTCCTCTCCCCCTCCCTCCCTGCAATCTTCTGGGACACGTCAGAGGTCCCAGAAGATTGCCGGCCAATCACGGCGCGCAGCGCGACTCGCGCATGCGCAGTGGGTACCCGGCTGTGAAGCCGCAAACTGTAACAGCCGGGTGCCCACAGCAGTGATGCCGGCTCCGAGGGAGAGGATCGAGGCTTCCGGCGGCCGCATCGCTGGACCGTTGGACAGGTGAGTAAATGGCTGGAACTCCGCTTTAAGTTGTTTATGAAGATGGCTATTATTTTGCATGTAATGGGTTTTTCTTGTAAGAAGAAAAAAAAACTAAAAAAAATTAAGAAAATGTATTAGGAGTTAGAGTTGGTATTAATCCTTACATCTTATATTTCAACTCTTCCTAGCACAAAGCAGCTGGGGGAAGCTATTTCAAGCCCTTAGGCCTTCACCTCCTCCAAATGTAACATTACTCCAAGGGAGCAAGATGGGAAAATCTGAATATTTTCTTTATTGTGGGAGGTGACGGGCCAGTTATGTAATCGGTTCTGAAGATAGATGTCGGTTTCTGTAAGTTCAAAGTAATCGATCACTCAGCAGGCACATTGCTCTCCAGAAGCCAACCCCTCCCTTCTACAAGGCTCATGTGCAACTGTTTTAAAGGATCTCTGTATATACCAGGGATATTTCCATTAATGTGGAACCAGAGTGACTCGCTGGCTTTTTATATGTCTTGGCCACATCAGCCTGGAAATCTGCTTGTCCCGGTACCTGACTTTACTTGTGTCTACATTTTATGTGTTTGAGATGTTCCCACTTCATTATCCAAATTGTAAAGGTAGAGTCTTCCAGGTATGGAGAAGCATGCAACCTTCTCCCCTATGACAATGCTTGGGTAAAGAATAAAAATGTAATAGCCAATCCTTAAACCCAAGCACTGTCACATGACTTGGGGTGCGACATTTAGAGCTGGGTCGCCAAAACAAATCATTTTAGTGCCAGCAGTGGTGGAGCGGTGTAGGGTGGTGAGCAGCTAAGGTGAGTATGGCGGGCCCTTTTCCTGAGTCATTGGGGTCAATTCACTAAGAGTTAAATAACGCTGAATAAAAAAATGCGGCAAAATATCGCATGCAGAAACAATTGTGCAAATGTTCAATTCACTAAGAGCCCATTCACACAGGGGCGACACGACTTGCTGGGGCGACCTGTGAAGTCGCTGTGCACAGCGTGCACCGCGACCTCGGCGCGACATGCACGGACTTCATATAATTTAAGTCAATGCAGGTCGCCTCCAGGTCGCCCCAAAGTTGTACAGGACCCTTTTTCTAAGTCGGAGCGACTTGTGTCGCTCCTATTAGAAAGGGTCCTGTGCTAATCAATGGCAGGCGACCCACCGAGACTTGTCAGGCCACCAAGTCACCTGACAAGTCGCGCTAGTGTGAATGGGATCTTAGAATTGTGAGGTAAAGTTTCGATAATGCTGTAATTACCGCATATTATCATGCGGTAATTTATCGCATTGAGTTGGTTGCTAAGGAGCGGGCTGGCAAGCTGGCCGTCGTGTCCTTAACACAAGGTAGTCATTCCCACGGCTTCCCCGCTGACAGCTGAATGTAAAGAAAACATGCCGGCAATTAAACATTATTATAAAAAATTGGTATGCCCCCCCCCAAAAAAAAATCCGTACTAGACCCTTATCCAAGCTTGCAGCCCGGCAGGACAGGAAAGGGAGGGGACGAGTGAGCGCCCTCCTCCTTCTGAACCATACCAGAACCACATGCACTCAATGTAGGGGGGGGGATTTTGGGCACCTTGCCCCCCATGTTGATGGGGACAGGGGCCTTTTCCCCACAACCCGGGGTAGTGGTTGTGGGGGTCTGTGGGCGGGAGGGGCTAAACATTAAGGTAAAAAATATCCCACTAGCTGTCCCACCCCCAACCCTAAACACACTTACCTGACATCTTTCACCTGGCTGCAGGACTGCTTTGCTTTCCATAGGCTTCTGCTGCTGTCAGTCAAACATCTGAGGGGGGAGTCGGGGCATGCCCCCCCTTTCTTTTCTCAATGGCTGTGATTGACCGCAACAGGAGGCAATGGCTTTGGATCGGAATCAGGCTTTGGTGAGTATTGGGGGGGCTGTGGGGAGAACAGCACACTGAAGGTTTTTTACCTTCATGCATAGACTGCATGGAGGTAAACAAAACCTTCAGCCTCTACAACCACTTTAACTTCAGCAGAAAACAAATCCGTTCTCCTACCCTACCAGAACGGGCTGTGCAGTGTGGCAGAGCTATGTATATCTTGGTACTAGATGGACAGATCTAAGAGTCCTTTGGTTGCGTCTGTATTTCAGCTTGATGGTCAGGGGGTCACTCAAGGTCTGAAGGTCAATGCCTCGTCAAATACATGACCTTGCACACCGTCTCATGGCTCTGAGTGGCAGTGTCCCGTAACCGAACCCTGTCCAGGCTTCTCTAGGAGTGATGTTGCTGGGCCTGAGACTAACGGAGTTGGAGAATGACAACTTCCACAGCTAAAGAATGTTTCTTCACGCACCATGCCATAAAAAGCCACAGGGTTGCCATAGAGAGCCAGCGCTGACAAAACTTCAGAGAGCAGCTAAATTAAGGCACATCTTAAAAATAGGAGACATTCTTCTGCAAAGAAAATGTTCCTTCTTGGCCAAAACCGGATGCTATTAAAATGTTTTATGCTGTGCAAAACAAAATCCGTGTCCTAGAGACTTGGGAGAAATCGCTCAACAGAATGGGCTCCAGTCATGTGAAATGTGGTTGCTACAGGTTACAGCACGGTACATGGCCTCTCGGCCCTTTGCACTGCTATATTGAAACCTGGATTTCTCTTGCTTAGGCAGGCAATACATGGTTCGAATCTCAGCCAGTTCAGCAGGAACCGGCCAAGATTCGAAACGTGTATGGGCAGGGTGAATGTACCAAGTTGATTGATCAATCAACTTGGGTACAACCAGCATTCCGGGTTTTACCTTTGATTACTGCTAGCCCCCCTTTTGCTGGGAGCGGACAATGGCTCGGCAGGAGGGATTCCTGCATCAACAGTGTCTAGGTTGATGGGGGAATCGAGCAAAATTCTTTCCTGCAATCCGTAGTTGCAGGAAAGAAATTTGCACCATGTATTGCCAGCTTTAGAAGCAACAGTTGTATCTTCAAATACTTGAAAGTAGGTGCTAATACCTCCCAGTGTTATAATGCAGCTTTGTCACCGGTGCTCTGGCAGAGGCAGCTGACTACTTATCCACACGATCCATATAAGCAAAGAAAAGCCAGCACTCTGGTGTATACTCTTGTAATCTTGTGTTTATTGGCGGGTAACAAATGACTGTCACAAATGTCAACGCATTTCAGCCAAACTGGCCTTATTAATGAGTCGTGAAAAAGACCAGTTTGACTGAAATACGTTGACATTTGTGCCTGTCATTTGTTACCCACCAATAAACACAAGATAGCAGAGTATACACCGAACAGTTGTATGTTACCTGTTCTACCTGTGCACATACCATGCGTGTATATAGCTACCAAGCTCCCTCAAGCAGTCAGGCCCTTTGGCTTCTCATTAACAGCTTGAAGCTGCCATGGTCCTAGGGTTCAATAGGAGAATTGTTGCATTGGCACACTAGATGTAGATAAAATGGGGTTTCTACTGTTGTGATGGCCCATGGATGTTTTTTCCCTTAACCTGGCTGATCTACTTACATCTGTACCACTCATGTCCATCATGAGAATCGCATTAGAATCATAACGTTCCATCATTCCTGGGGAGACATCAATCCAACTATTGTCAAAAGGGAGGGAAAGATGTCAGCACAGGATGACGCTGTGGACACTTAAAATAGCATGTGCCACGTCCTAATCAAAATATGTATGGGAAGAATAAAGGCAAATGGACTTTATTGGCACTAACAGTCGGACACTAGTGTCGTAAAATGACAGTTACATGTTTTTTAATAATTTCAAAATAAAATATTTCATTTTACGACACTAGTGTCCGACTGTTAGTGCCAATGAAGTCCATTTGCCTTTATTCTTCCCATCAATCCAACTATGGCTACACTTATAGAGAGAGAGACCATAGACTGGTGATAATTACAAGTGATGCTCCAGATTTGAACCATATTAGCACCTTCAGAAATTGGTGTCAACAAGGACATTTTCCAATTTATTGTATAATCTCCCTGTGAACCAGTACCATCCTTTCTTATTCTGTGGTGCAGTGGAAAGGGTCAAAATGCATGCGTCATTCACTGCTGTTGCATGTTGGGAATGCCACTATTTGCACCCAATGCCAACAATCAGAGATAGAGCTGGTATCAAGTGGAGGCAAAAGATGCAATGCTTTCCCAATGTTAACTACGTGCTCATGCTGAATATCCTTTATGTGCCCACCCGCTGAGGATACACTGCCGCACCCTAGGGTCTCTGCCTTTCTTATGTAGATATCTTTGTTTCTATGGCCATTGTTAGAAACAGCTCCTGCCCCGTGGTTACTGTATTCTATACCTGTCCTTAATCCCAGGAATAAGAGACAGATTTAAGAGAACATCTGATTTTCATGATCAAAGGCAGAAGTCTGTGCGCTGATGCCTGCTTTTATGTTGCTATCCATCGGCTGGTACGCTTGAACTGACAAGGACAGTTTCAGGGCCAGTTCAGGATTTTGAACAGGTGTATGCCACATCTGCCTTTAAAAGTGGAAGAAAAGGGCATTATCTGACTTTAGTTGAAACTGCAGCTTACCTGCATAGGCAGTTTTTTTTTTTTTTTTTTTATAAAGGTGAACTAACCCTTTAAATAGTTTGCACAGCATGCCAGAATGTGAGATCAATTTAATTTGTTCATAAGAACACCATTGCTTATTGTATTTCGTTTTTTTTCCTTCCGGTGCCATAGAATATACCATTATGTATATTAAATCAGAGGTGTGAAACTTAATTTCATGGGGGGCCTCCCTTCCCCGGTAGCCAGCCATGAGATGGATGCCGGTGGGGTGGGGGAGTCTACCTGAAGGTGTCCTGAGAATTTATCTGTTCACTATTCGGCTCTAGAAGATTAGGCCGTGGGCCTCACGGAGGGTTTACAGTTTGTTTCTGATGTGCTCTATAGACGACTTAGTGCTACGTTAGTACATTTTGAAATGCTGTCTGTATTGTTTATAATTTATTATGTGCTCGCTATACCTGAAATTTGATTGTACCTGTTGTTGGTATGTGGTATGCTTCTATGTTTTCTTTCTAATAAAGAATTAAAAAAAAAAGAAAAATTAATTTCATTGAGGGCTGAATCAGCACTATAGTTGCCCTCAAAGGGCCAGTTTATCTAGGGTGCGCAAGGAACAGAGTGCAGGGTTTAGGAGTAGGCTATGTACACAGTGTAGGCTTCAGCGGTGCGCTATGTACAGAGTGCAGTTCCAGGGGTGCATGTACAGAGTAGTTTTAAGGGTGCGATATATGCAGGGTTTAGGGGTGCTGTCAGATTACATTACCCCAGTAGGGAGTGAAGGGGGGTTCTTAGTCCACCTTGTTTGTGGGAATGTAGGAATCTGCTTTTCTCTTTCGTTTATTGACAGACACAGCTCCATATTCTGTACTATAAGGTTATGCTGCCCTCTGCAGGAGTAGAACTGGGCAAACAGCATAAAAGCTTGGCTATGCCCCGTGGGCCATCCTCAGCTGGCATAATCCCCCTCTTTGCTCAGAAATACTCAGTTTTTGTTTGCTTAGTTCAGGAGTAGGACCTAGTTTTCCTGTCGGGCCCTAGGTCCTGGCATTTTTGTCTGTTTTTTGCTGTTTGTTTTTGGATTTTTTTCCTGGCTTCTTCCTGTAGAGAACTTCTAGCAACTTCAGGGCTGAGCGTTTGGCTGGACAATTGAAGTTCCAGGGGTCCCCTCAGCTCAGCCAGCGGTCGGCCGCAACGTGGTCCCACTGGACAGGGGCTGGCCGCGAGTTAAACGTGTCTCAAGGTTTCATAAGACCAGATCTCGGCCTGAGTCCCAGCACTCTTTCTGACCGACCGCTCCCCCACTTTGGTGGCGAGGAGGTTTCTGTCTTCATGATGTTACCTACACGCTTCGCTGGATCGGTAAGTAAGGGCCCCTCCTCTCCTTCCCTGGATGCAGTGTGTGGCGCTGGTACTCCCTGGGGTGGTAAGTCCCTCCGGGTTTTCCCGCATTAGGGGGGTCTGTTTGCGGGCTCCTTGGAAGGTTGCCCACGGGGGACCCCCCTCAGTCAGCTCGGTTTGGTCGCTGTGGACTCAGACTACCCTACGGGGTCTGAGTCCACGTTTCCCTGACCCGTCCGACAGTGAGGATGATTCCTCCGTGGCTGCTGCGCTGCACAAAAAGGTGCTGATAGATACACTGATTGCGTTAGTGCAGGAGCCATTTATGTTGGAGGATGCAGCTGAGGCTGTTGCAGACATATCTGTTCCGTTTGTCACCCTTGTTCTCTTATCCAGCTTATTTTGACAATTGTGTCTATAAATGCTGGGTGCATCCAATACGACCCTTGATGGTCCCAAGACGCTTTGCTGTTCGGTATCCCTATGAGGAGTCGCTTCCGAGGATGTGGACAGTCCCACTGGTGGTGGGCTCCCCTATTTCCAGGTTGACTAAGGCAACCATGTTTCCGGTGGTAGAATCACTGGCTTTTAAGAATCAGGCTGACAGGTGGGCAGAATCTCTAAGGCCCGTTGCATGTTTACTATGGCTGGTGTCTTATTGCGGCCTGTTTTGGCCTCTGCTCCGGTGTCTCAGACACGAACGGTGTGGGCGACGCTTTTGCGTCCGGCAATGGAGGGCGGCCAGTTTCCCCCCGCTTATGGCGAACAGGTGGATCGGTTAGTCCAGGGTCTGCAGGTTGTCTGCGATGCATCTTTGGATGCAGTTCCCGTGAGTCTCTAAGCTGTCTTGGGAGTGGTGCTTAGGCATATTTAGTGACTGAAGTGTTGGTCTGCGGCTCAAAATTTTCAAGAAGATCCTGACTGAATTGCCTTTTCAGGGTGAGCGCCTGTTCGGGGCTACCCTGGATGACATCATTAGAAGTCTGACAGGGGGAAAAGTACCTACCTTCCACAGTCTGGGAAGGGGAAGGTGCCTCGCCAGCGGTGTGTGACTTCCTTTTCACCCCACAAGATGTTTTTTTTGTCCCTTGTGGACTTCAGAAAAAGGTTCCAAGCCCCTCAAAGCCTCTTAGGGAGGTTTCTAGCAGCCTTGGCCTGGCAATCAGAGAGCAGGCTTCTCCAGACCTGCTGACAAGGCCCCTTCCCCATGAAGGTTTGTCCCCATCTATGTCTGGGGTAGGGGAACATCTTCGCTGATTCCAGGGCCGTGGACCTCCATGGTCAGCCAACAGTGGGTCCATGAGGTGATTGTATCCGGTTCCAAGATGGAAATCCGTTCTTGTCCTCCGTAAAGGTTCCTTTTGTGGGCAGGACTTGTTGTCCCAAGGCGTGATCGTCCCGGGTTCCAGTGTCTGAATGTTTTCGGGGATTTTATTCCTACCCTTTCATGGTTCCCAGGAAGAAGAGCAAGTTTGTCCGATTCTGGACCTTTAAGGCCCTGAACCGTTTTATGCGGGTGCAATAATTCACGATGGAGTCCTTTCGGATGGTGGTGGTGTCCCTGCATCAAGGGGATTTTCTGGCTTCTTTAGACGTCAAAGATGCCTAACTGCACTTTCCAATTTGCACCCGTATCTGCGTTTCCTCCACTTCGCTGCGAGAATGGAGCAATATCAGTTTGTGGTGTTACTCTTTGGTCTAACCTCTGCTCCTCGGTTCCTTACGAATGTGTTGGCCCTGATCTTAGCGTTGCTGCGTCAGCGGAGGATTGCTGTGCTGGGGTACCTGGACGACCTCCTCTTGCGAGCAGAGTCTCCATCGGCTCTGACGGCCGATGTGGAAATTACTTTCCAGACAGGAGATCCCTTTACTTACACTGTCACAAAAGGTGGCTTTTTTGGTGCCTATCACTTCTACTCATGGGGTTTGTCATGTCGTTCTTCCCATCTGTTGGTTCACAGGGATAATGGCCCCTGTCCCTCCCGAAGGTTGTCTCTGATTTCCATTTTAATGAGGACATTGTGCTGCCATTCTTGTGTCCCAGGCCGGCTCATACCAGGGAATTTGCCTTGCATACTCCTGGATGTTGTTCGAGCTATGCGGGCCGATTTGGCAGCCACTGAGTCCTTTTGGAGGTCAGACTCGCCCTTTGTGATTACGGATTGGCCGCGGAAGGGGCTTCCTGCTTCCTCGGCTACCATTTCCAGATGGATTAGACAGACAGTGACCCAGGCTTATTCGCTTAAGGGTTGGGTTCCCCCTTCCCTATGACGGCACGTTGTACTCGGGCACTTAGTGCTTCTTGGGCCGTCATCAGGCATCAGTGGTGCAGGTGTGCACGGCGGCAACTTGATCGTTTGTGTGTACTTTTTCAAAGTTTTACAAAGTGAATGTTTTGCCATCTGCGGATGCCTCCTTTGGCTGCAACGTTTTGCAGGCTGCGATTTAGGGGGGGTCTGTTTTTCCCTCTTGAGGGTGTATTTCACCCTCGAGTTGTTCTAGTTGAGCTACTTTTACTTAGATTGGCTTGTATTTAAAAAGCCTTGGGTTTGTTATTCCCACCCCTTATGTTTGGCATTTCCCTATGGTACAGAATATGGAGCTGTGTCTGTCAATGAGTTCCGTGACAGACAACAGCACCTATCCCTCTAAGGAGTTTTTTTCCTTCTGTTATTGCTTGTTACAAAACTGAGTTTCTCTAAGCAAAGACCGTTATTATGCCAGCTGAGGATGGTCCACGGGGCGTAGAAAGCTTTTGTGTTGTCTGCCTAGTCCTACTCTTGCAGAGGGCAGCATAACCCTATGGTACGGAATACGGAGCCCTTTGTGTCAATGAACTCAGAGAAAAGGATTTTACGGTGAGTACAAAAATCCTATTTTTATTTTTTTGTTGATCTCAAAAAACGAACCATCTATGCCTAGCTTAAGCTTCTCGATTTTTCCCAAGGATCACACCTTTAATGCCCCATTTGTCTTGGTGTTGCACCCTCCTAAACTATGTAGTACTCCCTATGTATTAGGAGACGATAAGCCACCACTGCAGAATAAGCAGCTCATACATTACATTTTATGAAAGCAGCTCCACGTTTTATGAACTGTCAGAGAAGGGTCTATACCAAATTGAGGCAAGAATGCGGCCGAACAAAATTAGAGCGCAGATAAGTTAGGAAAGCTGTTTTTAGAAAGAACACCGTAATGGACATTTTTATCCTCAACTGAAAAAAAAAAAATGTAATTTGTTTAAAGAAGATAATCAGCTGTAATATTACCATAGACTAAAAAAGGAAGTGAATCTGGAATGATGCATGGCTTCTGCTGCACTCTAGTAATAGCTATCCAATGTGTGCTCCCTTATGTAACTGTAACATGCTGGTATGAGAAAAGCCCAGAAATAGGCCATTGAAGTGAACCAGTCATTTTATGTGCATGGAACCAGTTGCAAATGTAACAAACTGGCTTTGACTGCATGATAGACAGTAAAACCGTGTGCAGTCACTATACATACCACCTATTTACACTATATGGTCAAAATTTTAGGGGCACCTAATGATCGCACCTATATGGCCGAAATGATTGGTTACAAGTGTTTCCAGTGAAGGATACCAATAATGCTTCAGCATATGAAGACATGTTCAGTATTTCTCAACCTTTTCCACACAGAAGAACCCTTGAAATAACATTCAGGTCTCAGAAAACCCTTGCTAAAAATGACTATATCTATAACTCATGATTAGGGTTCAGCGAACCCGGACTGTATTGTTCGGGATTGTACCGGACTTTTGGGTGTTCGGGATACAGACCGTTGTTCGGTAATTTATTTCATGTTTTGGCGTGGTTTTAATGGCGCGGTTTCAACAGCTACAAGGCAGCCAATCAGCAAGCGTTTAACTAGTGGGCCCTTAGAAGCCATCACAGCCATGCTTACTAATGGCATGGCTGTGATTGGCCAGTGCAGCATGTGACCCAACCCCGATATAAGCTGGAGTTGCGTATCGCCGCACGTCACTCTGCTCTAACTACTGTAGGGACAGATTCCTGCTGCTGCTGCTGATATGAGGGAGAGATAGGAGATTATTGTAGGGGCAGGCTGGAGATTGCTTTCAGGGAAAGAATAGGAAGAATCTTCTTTAATCAGACAGCAATCTACATTGATTTTATTGTGTGGGGGCTGACCTGAGCCCAGTAAGGAGGAGGGAGAAAAAAAAAACTTTTATCAGTCTGTTAGGTGGGCGGCGTGTAGCGGCCATTTAATGCAAGCTCAGTGCATATGTGTCTGCTTAATCTGGATTTAAAAAAAAAAAATGTTTTTTCCTTGATATTTTACTGTGATTTACAGCATTTAGACACTGCAGTTCTAATCTGCTATTCAACAAGCACCAGTTTAAGGGGACGATTATTTTTCAGTTTTTCATTCATACTTTACTGTGACACTGTCATACAGCGTTTAGACACTGCAGTTCTAATCTGCTATTCAAAAAGCACAGATTTAAGGAGACCATTATTTTTTCAGTTTTTAATTCATACTTTACTGTGACACTGACATACAGCGTTTAGACACTGTTGTTCTAATCTGCTATTCAAAAATCACAAATTTAAGGGAAAAATAATTATTTTTCAGTTTTTTATGTTATGTTAAGTTATTTCCCTATCCACATTTGTTTGCAGAGCACTTACCATGCTCTTAAGAAGATTTTGCTGCCATTTGCAGCCCTCTAGCCCTTTCCATGTTTTTTTTAGATCCATTTTAGTGTTTAAAAGTTCGGGTCACCATTGACTTCAATGGGGTTCGGGATCGGGGGAAAAGTTCAGGTTAAGTTCGGGTCATGAACCCGGACTTTTTCAAGTTCGGCCGAACCCGGACATCCAGGTGTTCGCTCAACTCTACTCATGATACATTAATGTGATGGTCAATGGGAAAATAAGGTCCTTACACTTGTGGTCATTGGGAAGCAATACCCCCTTACAGATAGCTAAAACAATCCATGGTGTCAGTGGGAACTTATCTAAGAGGTAGAAATTGCTAGATGCTCAAGGATACCCTAGCAAGCTCTGCAGGAACCCTGTCTCAGACCATTGTGACAAAAGTTTTGTCAAGGTCCCTTTCTATTCCATGACATGTGACCCTGTACAAAAAGCTAACTCTATAAAGACAAGGTTTGGTGAGTTTGGTATGAAGGAACTTTAGTAGCCTGCACATAGCCCTGACCTCCACTCTGCTAAACATCTTTGGGGTGAACTGGAACATTGATTGTGAGTCAGGTCTTTTTCTCCAACATCAGTAATTTGCAGGGGAGTCCACTTTTTTGTGGAAATACAGTAAAGTAGGGGTGATGGCCAGGCGTCCACAAACTTTTGGCCATATAGTGTATGTGTGGTTGTATACATATCAGAACTGCTTGCAACGTTATTATTTTTTGTTCAGAGCGCTGAAATTTGGATTCTCTTCAAGTTGGAATCTCACACTTCCTCGAGTGGAATTTTTTGTTTCTGAAAATAGACTGAAAAACAGATTACGAGTTCCCGTTTCCAAGAATCATTTCAGAAAAGGACAATGTCATCCCATAATGAGAATTGGCGGTCGTCACCTGCTTGTTAATTTTCTCAGTCCGCTGTTGCTAAGTGAGCGAAGCTTGTGAGCCTCAGAGAACGGGTCCTCTGTAGCAGAGGGTGACACTGACGCCTGATCTTCTTCTTGTGCTGAGCGATATCTGCACAGTGACTGTCTGTGGGGAGGAGCAGCATGGGGCAGTGGCAGTAAACCCCCAGAGTCCTGTTGCAAGAACAGAACTTGTAATAAAGTTCTGCAATACACAACAAGCCTGGTGGGAAGGCACCCGACTGGGAATACTCACCGAATGCAACAGTGATGTATAGCAGAGCAGGTCTCGGGGGTGCTGACATTGTCTTGAGGGGTGGAATGTGGCCTGTCCTTGCCCACATGGGGAGATCTCCATAAAGGATGGCATGTCCCTATCCTTTCCCTACTTGTCTGGAACTTCTCCCTGACACTAATCACTGTCCCTACACTACCCACATGTGAAATGCGCACCATGATTGGGAGCCAGGGCCTTAAATAGGTTCTGCCTGACCCAAGATGGCTGCCAGAGTTAAATAGGGCGGCAGCATCCAATCGGATAGTGTAACAAATGTGGGAACAACAAAATTTATAATGAAGGTATACTGGACAGCCACTGAAATATCTAGTGAATATTTAAAATGAACAGACACACTAAGAGCAATTTTGATAAAAAGCATAAAACAAAACTTTACTGGACATCAAATTACATAAAGCTACTTACACATAAAAGTTACCATAAACATAAACCTGACTCAAACATACACTCCTATTCCCAATATCCCAAGGAAAGGTCAAATAATACTTAACTTCAGCAACAGCTTGCACTCGATATCTGAAACAGGACAGTGAGGAGGTTTTTTGCTGCATGCTTTCCTTCCACAGCTCCAAAAAACGAACCTTTCTCCCCCATCCTAGTGACTTTTTTTTATAGTCCTGTACACCAGAGACCACCCACAGAATGTGGTCATTCCTTTTGACCAGTCACAGGTTGTTTAATGAGTGATGTCAGCAAGACATGGTTGCACTTCCCCCAAAACCACATGGTCAATTGGATATGCGGCAGCCATCTTTACACACGACCTCAAAGCTTACTAAACCACCTGTGGGACAGAGATATTATTACTCATGTATGGGAACATGAAATTGGTTAAAAACAATCCACCCGTTGATCCCATACATAGGCAATAATTACAATTCATACATTTCTACTTCTCGTAGGGGCCTAGCTTTCCTCAATGCTTTTTTCCCTATACACATCACGCACATCACACAATTCATAGTTCCAAAAATATGCCTACAACATGCACAAGCTAATTATCTTAAGCATGTACAATGTGTATGTAATAAATATCCTAAACAGTCACTCAACTTCTTATTATGGAGATGGACTGCTTTCTCCAAAATCCTCAGATCAAGTCTAAAGCAGACATGTTGTCATGTTCCTTTTGTGTTCCAAAAAACAACTCTCCTTTGTCTGAACACATGCTTGTTTCAAAAGTCCTAAACACCACCTCCCCATACTTCTTGTTCCTCTGTATAGCCCCTAAACCAATCGGATTGGTTTATTTGCATGGCAGTGGCGGGGGAACTTAGCTTCTTAACACAGAATCTAACTGACAAATACATTTGCTATAAAATCATCAAATATCCATAGCAACAGATAGCTTCTTCAGTGACCCAGGAAACCATAGATGAACCATCTTCCCCTGGACTTGCCCTCCAACTGTAATGCCGCCGCAGTCGAGCGCCACTTACCGTGGAGAAAATAGACTGCACCTGCCTACATGTCCCTAAAGCTGATGGCATATTATACAAGCTGATTGTACAATCCATATTTGCCACTTCCCCTCTGCCCTATAGCAGTTTTGCTGCTACAGGGTGACGCCTGTGCACCAGATCATAATGAATTATGAGGTTTTCTTTTCTTGGGAGGGTGCATGTGATTGGCACAGGACCAATCAGCACTGACCAGACAGATGGTCAGGGGCCTTGCAGCCTCCACGGACAGTCAGGAGAATGGAAACTCCTACAAGCTTTAACCAGGCACTGATAGAAGTCACACAACTGCTACACACTGCTGAGAAAAGGTATTTAGCAGTCTATAGTTACTAAAATAATTGCATTTCCATGTTCTGTGAACTGTAGGAGACCAGATATAGTAAATGCAGGCTCCTGAGTTTAATAACACTTTATCTTGAAAAATTTTAAGCGGAAGTCCACCCAAAAGGGGAAGTTCTGCTTTAAGGACTTGTCCCCAGCTCCTCTTGCACAATTGGCACTTTTGAGGAGCGGGGGAGCAGGTACCTGCTTCCACTTCCTTTAGGAGTGCCGCGGCGCTTGGGAACAGAAGTTCTCCTCCCTCCCTCCCCCCTGCAGTCTTCTGGGACACTGACAGGTCCTAGAAGACTGCATGCACCAATCCAGGATGCGCCGCGCGACTCGCGCATACACAGTGGGCACCCGGCCGCAAGCTGTCACAGCTGGGTGCCCATAGTGAAGATGCCAGGGCCGCCGAGGGAGGATTGAGGATAAAGACGGCTGGGGTTTTGAAGAAAAACCCGCTTCTTGAGGTGGGACTTTATGGGTAACAATAGATTACATATAGAAAGGTTATTTTCTAAAAATAGTTTATTTGAGGTCAATTCTCTTTCTTATAATTTCATTGTTCAAGATTCAATATAGTAGTGCAACATTTGACCAAACATAAATTGGTCCATCAGATACATAAAATACAACAAGCATGGTGCTACTTATGGAGTGGTACATAGTCTATAGGACATGTATCCCCCTGAGGAAGAAACGTGATCCCTGTGTCGTCACGCGTAGGGGAGGGGAAAGGACGGATGGAGCGATAAACTATTGTCTAGGTGAGGCTGTCAGCTATCGGCGCATGCTGTGGAGACCGGCGGCGCTGTGCAGTCTCTCCCACTATACCACCACGATTTCCACCATTTACTTGATGCTATTGTCCAAGTGCATGTGTTGCACCTACAAATGTGAGTGAGATTTATCCACCCTTATTTAATAAAAGCTGATTGTTTAAGGATTTCATACACTATTGCAAGTCTCTTTGTTTGCATATATACTGCATTGATTGACGCTGCAACCAGTGCTGTATTTTGGCCTAGGCCAACAAGGCCCAGGCCTAGGGCGGCACTGTGCAGGGGGGGCAGCAAAAAAGCCACCCCCCCCACCTGAGACTCTATTGGCCACTGGTTGCTAGAGCCACCTTTCTCACCCCCTCTCTCTTTCTCACTCACCCCCTCTCACCCACCCTCCTCTCTCTCTCTCTCTCTCCTTCCCTCTCTTACCCCCCTCTCTCTCCCTCACCTCTCTCTCTCTCATCCCCCCTCTATCTCTCTCATTCCTCTCTCTCTCTCATCCCCCCTCTTTCTCTCGCTCTCTCATCCCCCCCACTCGCTCTCACATCCCCCCTCTCTGTCTCACACCTCCCCCTCTCTCTCTCCTTGATCCCCCCCCTCCCTCACCCCCTCTCTCTTTCACCCCCCCTCCCACACCCCCTCTCTCTCTCTCCCTCCCTCCCTCACCCCCTCTCTCTCTCCCCCACACCCCCCCCTCTCTCTCTCCCCCACCCCCTGTCACCCCCCTCTTGTGAGATCTCAGGGGTTCATGCTGGGACTTGTAGTCCTTCAATTATGGAGGGAGTCACATCTATTAAAAAAGGAGTGGGGTAAATTTACATAGGAGGGGTGCGCAATTTTAGTCTTGCCTAGGGCAGCACAAAACCAAAATACACCCCTGGCTGCAACTCCTGTGAATGAGAGGAGCCCTGAAGGATATGGATGGATGATCTTTTTGGGATAACAATCTATGCTCTCTTTTTAAGGATTTGAGGTGAGCACCCATTCACAAGGGGATGCACGGCTGGCTGTCCACTGTGACACTCTGGTCACTCCTCTCTGGGAGCACAGATCACTTTAGGATTACATTTTGAACTTTGTTTATTGGCTTTTTGCACTTTGCACACTGGACTTTTATATCTATATATTTTCTCTTTTCTATGAGTATTATATTATATTTACCACTTTATTAGCACTAATGGCACTTTAATATTATGTCACATATAAATATTTGGGGTTTTTAATAATTTAAGCACAAATTAATTAATTTAATAATTTTTTATTTGCGCAACACTATATATTTATTTCAATTAAGCACACTATTTTGAGAAGTGGAATGTCTGCGGCAAATAACTGATCGATTTAGAACCTCAGGGTCGCTCGCAGGACTTATTCCTTATAATGAGCTTTAGTATGGGCATTAGACTGGCATTTTACAAGTGTTAATGACAAGTTAAAAATGCTCCCCAAATGCCCTATGGGCAGATTTGAAGCGTTTGATGAGCGTTCGGGTGCGTTAAAACCACTCCACAAATTCCTATTCCATTACAGTAAATGAACCAATCTTAAAAATAAAGCAAATACACTTACAGACATCCCATGAATAACAAGTCAAGAATACATGGATAGGCTGTCTGTGGGGTGGCCACGCCACGGACAGCCTATCCATGTACTCTTAAATTGTTATTCATGGGATGTCCGTAAGTGTATTTGCTTTATTTTTTTTTTTAAAGAGGTTGTAAACCCTCTTGTATAACTTTTACCTATAGGTAAGCCTATATTAAGGCTTACCTATAGGTGCTATAAATATCTCCCAAACTTGCACCGTTTAGGAGATATTTACAGCGCAAACTGCCGATGACGTCATCGGCGCAGGCGCTCTGAGGGAACGGCCACCCGTGCCGTTCCTTCAGAGCTCAGTGCCGTGAACGGCGGCTCCCGCGCGCATGCGCGGGAGTGATGTAATCGCGCCTCCGGCCAATCAGATGGCCGGAGGACGCGAACCCGGAAGCGGGACGGCAGGACATGTCGCCGTCCTGTCGCTGAGGTGGCGGCACGGCGGGGGCTTCGTTTTAAGGTAAGTACTACATAATGAGCTAGTATGCGATGCATACTAGCTCATTATGCCTTTCTCTTTACAGGGCTTTTATTTTCTCGGTTTTTTTTTTTTTTACTTTACTTCCTCTTTAAGAACATTTTATTGAAGTTCAACTCTGTACAACAAAATCAACAAATTAACCAGAACCATGAGACCATATACATAGTTACAACTGTCAAAGAAGATCGGTCACAATTCAATCCGATCGATTAGTGAGGAACTCCTTGTGAAACAACAATGGTTGTAAAAGGATAGAAACGTGCTAGTATACGTGATACCTATTTGCTTTATTTTTAATCAATAGATTTTAGCGGTATTACACTATGTTCTGCTCCTTTTTGGTTTACTTTCAACATCCATCTCTGAATTGGAGCCATCCTTGTGTACATACCGGCCATAAAGCTACACTGGAAGACCCGATGACATCACACCAGTCTGGATAACCATCATACACCATCCAAGCTGTTTTGACCCAAGTACCATATGGTATTTTGGGTCCTGTATTTCTGGTGAGCGCATATATTACTCCCTGTGGGTGTTGGGATTCCACGTGCACTGTAATCACTTAACTGCATTTTGGACACTTCCTGTTTCACCATCGACACTTCGGACTGAATATTTATGCTGAATTTATGTTCATATCATTTGGGACTTTTCATGTTTGTTTTTCACTTCATTATATATGTTTATTTATATATAATGATTTATTAGTGCTGCACTTTATATTGTTTTTTTCCATTGGTCAACTATTTTGTCAATTGTTTTGTGCAAGCAGCTTACGTCACGGTTAGCGCAAATGATTTGTTTTTTCAATGAACCAATCTTCACACTCCGCAACCGCACAGCAACTGCCTGCCAGAGCATTTGCAAAGCGTCGCCATAGACTTGAATGGGAGGCGTTGAAAGGCTTCAAACGCCTCCTGATTCAACATTAGGCTTCAGTTTTGAAGGAACGCGACGCTAACGCTTCATGTTTTGATAGTGTGAACAGCACTGTGTGCTGTGTATTGTATCTTGTGCATTGGCGTTTAAGGGGCGTTTTTAACACTTCTCAAATGCCTGCTTTTAATGCAAGTGTAGTCTTAACCACTTAAGACCCGGAGGATTTGGCTGCTAAACGACCAGGGGGTATTTTGCGATTCGGCACTGCGTGATTTTAATGGACAATTGCGCGGTCGTGCGACGCTGTACCTAAACGAAGTTGGCGTCCTTTTTTTCCCACAAACAGAGCTTTCTTTTGGCGGTATTTGATCACCTGTGCAATTTTTTGATCACGTGCTATAAACAAAAAAAGAGCGTCAATTTTGCAAAAATAGCAATATTTTTCCCTTTTTTTTATATGAAATTCCCCCCAAAAAAAATGTAAAAATCAAAATGTTTTAACATTTTCGGCCAATTTGTTTTATGCTACATATGTTTGGTAAAAAAAATTGCAAAAAGCGTATTTTGATTGGTTTGCGCAAAGGTTATTGCGTTTACTGACTAAGGGAAAGATTTTTGTCATTTTTGTTGTTTTATTTTTTAACGCGTAATGGCGGCGATCTGCGATTTTTTTTTTTTGCGGTACTGCGACATTGGGGCTGACAGATCGGACCCTTGACTGACATTTTTGACACTTTTGGGGTTACCAGTGACATTTCTACAGTAATCAGTGCTATATATATGCACTGTTACTGTAAAAATACACTGGTAGTGAAGGGGTTAACTTTATTTGAGAGGGAGGGGCTGTGTGTCCCTAGGGGCGTGATTCTTACTGTGATTGGCTGTGGCTTCAGCTGTATGCAGAGTGATCAACGGATCTACATAGTAGATCCATATGATCATCTCTCATACAGAGGGCAGAATGACAGGCAGCTTGTTTACACAAGCTGCCTGACTTTCTCCCTCTCCCCCGCCGATCGCAGAGTGGCCGGCGGACATCGGGTCCGCCGGTCACACGCGCGGGGGGGTCCGTGACCACGCGGGAGCGCGCCTCCGGCGGCGCGCGCTCGCTCCCTAGACCCTCACAAGCTAGTGACGTAGCCCTACGTCACTTTGCCTGTGAGGGGCTGACCGCCGACGTAGATCGGCGTGCGGCGGTCGGCAAGTGGTTAAAGTGCTTGTAAACCTCATACATGAAATATGAACAAAGCATATCCCTCTATAGTGTTCAGTTCAGAGCACTAATTGTAATTTCTGTCTGCTGCTTCCTTCCTCTATGAGCATGAATTACGTTCTGACAAGTTTTCTGGAGACCAAGAGAAAAATGGTGATGGGGAGGGACCTCCAGCTGATTGACAGCCTCAGCTCTGTTTCTGTGTGCAGAAGGGTGTGTCCCTTCCCTCCAATCAGCTGTCAGAGCTCTTCTCACTGATGTAACTTTAGCTCCTGATTTTCGGGGCTGAGAGATCCTGTGTGAATTCTGCATTTTGAATGGATGTAGGAGAAAGGTGGCTGTAGATAAACAGATACAACTCATGTAGGAAGATTTGTATCACCTGAGGCCATTCACTTCACTGGGTATATGTGAGGGTTTACACCCATTTACTCAGAACACTGTGGGTGTCAATGCACATGAAACCCTATGCAGCTTTCTTACCAACAGGGTGTAAATGGAGTTGCAGGCAGTAATAGCTAAATTTCATGGAAAAAAAAAAAAAGTGCATCCAACAGTGAGAGTTCCCAGTGCTACCTTCCTCTGTGCTAGGACAGTGTGGAGTACTTTCTGATTATTTGTCCTGTGCCTCTTTCCCAGCACAAGTCAGAACAGAAGAGAGCAAACGGCCTCACCACCCCCCCCCCCCCCCCATCCTCGTCATTCTAATTATAATTTGCTTGGCGGCAGAGTTAGCGTGTGTGAGATGTACGGTGATACATGCTATCTAATCACTTACTTCCGCTTCAGCTGGACCAGAACAGAGACACCAGGACTGTAATCCGCCTCTGGTATAGATCACAGACTGTGTCTGTATGCTAAAGTGTTGGACAGTCCCCGATTTCTCGGGTTTTCACAATTTCTTTTTGAAAATGTCTGTCTTGTTTTTCAATAGGGTATCAAATAATTCCCCCCGTTCTGCAAAGTAAAGGATTCCTCTCACTATTAGTCTTTTTGGGGCCTGACTTTGTCAGAAATATGTTCTGTTGCAGGGGTCTTGAATTAAAATTTACAAAGGTCCGGTCAGCAAAATTCGTCCAGAATCTCATTAGCACTAGAAACATTCGGGTCGTTCGTTAGGCACCCACCCCCCGTAGATAATCGTCCTCAGCCTACCTTTCACATCGTAGTCCCCTATACATCACAGTCCCCTCTTTAACCACTTTAGCACCGGAGGATTTGGCTGCTCAAAGACCAGGCCCTATTTTGCGATTCGGCACTGCGTGACTTTAACTGACAATTGCGCGGTCGTGCGACGCTGTACCCAAATGAAATTTACGTCCTTTTTTTCCCACAAACAGAGCTTTCTTTTGATGGTATTTGATCACCTGTGCGATTTTTTTATTTTTTGCGCTATAAATAAAAAAAAAAGAGCGACAAAAAAAAATAACTATTTTTCAAATTTTTTTTTTTTATATGAAATTGTCAAAAAGAAAGTAAAAATCTAAATTTTTTTAACATTTTAGGCAAATTTGTTTTCTGCTACATATTTTTGGTAAAAAAAAAATCGCAATAAGCGTGTTTTGATTGGTTTGCGCAAAAGTTATTGCGCTTACTAACTACGGGAACGTTTTATTGTTGTTTTTTTTTTTTAACTAGTAATGGCAGCGATCTGCGATTTTTTATTTTTTTTTTTTTGTGGGACTGCGACATTTAGGCTGACAGATCGGACCCCTGACTGACATTTTTGACACTTTTGGGGGTACCGGTGACATTACTACAGTAATCAGTGCTAAACTGTAAAAATGACACTGGCAGGGAAGGGGTTAACTTTATTGGTGATCAAGGGGTTAAGTGTGTCCCTATAGGGGCATGATTCTAACTGTTAGGGGGTTTGGCCAGTGAAGTAATCACAGAGACATACGATCCTATATAGCAGGATCGCATAGCCTCTGTCATTACTTCAGGGAGAATGACAGATGGCTGTGTTTACATCAGCCGTCTGTCCTTCTCCCTCTCCTGCGGGAGATCGCGAGTGGCCGGCGGACATCGGAGCCGCCAGTCACTCGCGCTAGGTCCCCAGGGAACGAGCGGCGCCGGGTGCGCGCTCGCCCCCTATAGGCTCGTGGGCGAGCGGCGTAGGTCTACGTCGCTTTGCCCAGCAGCGGCAGACTGCCGCAGTAAATCCTCGTTAAGCGGTCGGCAAGTGGTTAACCGCTTGCTGACTGCCCGCTGCAGATGTACTGCGGCAGGCTGGCTTGGCTGCACGAATCGCCGTAGCTGTACTGCGATCTGTGGGAGCTATCCCGGGGGCGCGCGTGCCCCCATTCGCCATGGGGCCGGCGGTCACGATTGCCACTGGGCATCCTCAATCGCTCCCCATGGAGAAAGAACAGCAGTCTAATGTTGTAAACACAGCAGACTGTTGTTCTCTCTTGTATCAATATTGAGCGCCGGTGTTCCTCCTATTTAGGATCACAGGTCTCTGTGTTAAATCCACAAGCCCATCCCCCCCACAGTTATAAAACACCCCCTAGGCATACATGGCCCCTGGCTTAACCCCTTCCCTGCCAGTGTCATTATTACAGTAACAGTGCATATTTTTAGCACTGATTACTGTAGTAATGTCACTGGTCCCCCCCCCCCAAAAGTGTCAAAACTGTCAGGGGTCCGATCTGTCAGCCGTAATGTCGCAGTCCCGCTAAAAATCGCTGATCGCCGCCATTACTAGTAAAAAAAAATTGAAAAATAAAAATGCCATAAATCTTTCCCCTAGTTGTAGACATGATAACTTTTGCGCAAACCAATCAGAATACGTTTATTTGGATTTTTTTTACCAAAATATGTAGCAGAATACAAATTGGCCTGAAATGATGAAGAAATTCGATTTTTACTTTTTTTTTTTTTTTTTTGGGGGGGGGGGAATGTTGTATAAATGAAAGTGAAATATATATATATATATATATATATATATATATATATATATATATATAATATATATTTTTTTTTTTTCCAGAATTGTTGCTCTTTTTTTGTTTATAGCGCAAAAAAAAAAAATCGCACAGGTGTTCAAATACTCCCCCCCCCCCCCAAAAAAAAGATTCTATTTGTGGGAAAACAAAGGTCATCAATTTTATTTGGGTGCAGCGTCGCACGGCCGCGCAATTGTCCATTAAAGTAACGCTGTGCCGAATTGCAAAAAATGGCCTGGTCATTAAGGGGGAAAATCTTCCAGTCCAGAAGTGGTTAAAGCAGTCCCACAGTGTCCTCCGTTACCCTTTACAACACTGCCCCCCTTAACTTTGCAGTGCCCCTTTACACCACGCAGTGCCCCTTTACATAACACAGCACCCCTTAAAGCGCCCCTTACATAACATAGAGCCCCTTTTAATGCAATCCTCCCCTGCACAGTTCTATGATACATTTGGCAGGGCAGAGGCACTAAATATCCTGGGGGATCCTCTTCTGGGCCTCCAGCCCAGCCACCGCTGTCTTTCTCACAGTGGGTGGGGGCGGGAGGAGCTGCAGATCGGGACAGAGAGCGGGAGTCTTTTCATATTAAAAAGCTAGGTAATCAGCTGCTTGTTGACATAATGATTTGGGCAGCTCCCGCCCCTCAGTCCCGATCTACACCTCCTGCTGTCAGGATGAGTTCCGTAGGGGACACCCAGTTGTGGTAGTGGCACAGCCGCGGTCCAGACAGGACTGTCACTTGGTCCGGTTCCAGACCGCGGTTCGCCATTTAGTGACCGCTGTTTTATAGAAACATAGAAGAGTGACAGCAGAAAAAAGACCAATTGGTTCATCAAGCGGGTACAATATGACACAGAGGTTGTACAGAAGTTGATTGGTAGATCGACTTCTGTGCAACCACAGTGCCCATATATGGATCGAAATTCGGCCAGTCTCTGCTGAACCAGACCAAATTAGATCCATGTAGGGGCAGCTTAAAGTAAAACTATAAGAAACTTTTTTATTTTAAATAGAGTAAGGGAGGGTTATAACTTATAACCCCTGTCAGATATTGTTTCACCATCTGTGTCCCATTGCAGAGATTCCCCTTCCATTCCCATAGCCAAAGGAAGTGAGAGGAAATCCCTGCAAAATAAGGGAGTTCCTTGGGTTACCCCCATGTCACCAGAACTAGTGTCCCCATTGGAAGATTCCCCTCTATTGGTTTTCTGGGGACAACCCAAAATTTGGCATTTTCTTTCACTTTCAGTTTCAAGAAAAATGGTAAACAGGAGCGTGAATCTCCTTAAAGGGGCACAGACAGCAAAAGAACCGACAGGTGTTCTAATCCCTGTGCACTAAAAAAAAAAAAGTTATACCTTTATTTGTACTTTAAAGTGATATTAAAGTCTGACTTTTTTATCTTAATGCATTCTATGCATTAAGATAAAAAAGCCTTCTGTGTGCAGCAGCTTCCCCAGCACCCCCTAATACTTAGCTGAGCCCCAACTCTGTCCAGCGACGTCCACCAGTCCCTCGTCCTCTCAGGAGGAACTCTCCTTCTTGATTGGCTGAGAAACAGCCGTGGCACCATTGGCTCCCGCGGCCGTCAATCAAAGTCAGTTAGCCAATCGGGAGAGAGAAGGGACTGGACCGAAACAAAAGGGAAACATGGAGCTGCAGCTCAGCTCAGGTGCCCCCATACCAAGCTGCTTGCTGTGGGGTCCCGCGCCGATGCTCCTCCCTCCTACCTGATGCTGCTCACGGCGCCACGGCACGGCCCCGTCCCCTCATGATTGGCTCACTGGCTGTGATTGACCTTGCCATCGGCTCCTGCTGTTGCCAAAAGCCAATCAGAAGTGCGAGTCCCCGAAGAGGCAGGGCTCTTATGGACATGACTGGATCGAGAGGGGACTCAGGTATTAGGGGGGGCTGCTGCACACAGAAAGTTTTCTATGCATGAAAGTAAAAAATCTTGTGCCTTTACAACCACTTTAGGTTCAAATGTAGGGTCAAGGAGCGGTAAAAACAGGCAGTTTATCCGTGTTTTACCACTCTTCAATCACCCACTGACAGGTTAGTACTGCAGCTGGACAGTGCTGTACGCTGTTTGCTTTGCATAACAGCAAAGGTTACATGGCATGTTGTGTTTGGCAGGTCAAACGTGACCATTGAGGTGACTGGGACCTTGCATTTGGAACCACCATAGATGTGGTTGCAGTGCAGTAATTCCATAAAAAGTCTCACTTGAAAAAAGAAAAAAAAAAAAAAAAACAGGCATTCAAGACGCAGTAGTATTTCCCCCTGAAGGCCTGAAACCACTGCTGCACCTCCCTCTAAAAAGCAATCCACCCTGAATTGCTTTTGGGAGGGGCGGTGAAGTCTGCTGCTGGTGTGAATGAGCCCTAAGGGTACGTTCACACTGCACATGGGTTTGAAATCTCACACCATTTCAAACCCTCATTTCAGTGCGAGTTTGGGGGCGATTTGAATGACATCTGTGCGGGTCCATGCACAGATATCTATTGAAATCATCCCGAAGTCACCAAAAGTAGTGCAGAAACTACTTTTGGAGATCGGTGCAGCGCCACAAAGTCGGGGTTGCACCGATTGGGACTAGGGATTGACCGATTATTGGCAACACCGATATATCGGGGGCCGATATGCACTTTCCCCGAAATATCGGAATCAGCCCCTGAGGTTACCGATATTTCGGGAAAGTGCTTGTACCGGAGTGATGCCTGCAGCTAGAGGCATCATCCCGGTACCGGTGTCCATAGCCGACGGTTAGCTGAGAAGCCGCTCGGCTGTCATTACAAGGAGCGGGAGGGGACATTCCCCCTCCCGCCGCCTTCCGCGGCTCGCCTGGGTCTCCCGTTTTGCCGGGAGACCCAGGCAACCAGTCTGCACGGCCGCCGAAGAGAAGACCCGAACAAAGCCGCATTCGGCTCTGATCGGGTCTCCATGTAAAAAACCCGGAAGTGATGTCATGACCTCACTTCCGGGTACTCGGCGCCGAATTGAAAAAACTGACAGCATTCAAAACAGCCAAACTTGGTGTTTTGAATGCTTTTCAGTGCCGAGGAGGGGTTTGGGGTCTTTTAGACCCCCAGATCCTTCCACAAGGAGCACCTTTGGAAAAAAATAAAAAATAATTTATTTTTTTTACATGTCCGAAAATATCGCGCGATACCGATATCCGATGGCCAAAATATCGGTAGCGGCATTAAAAAAATTATCAATAAAAAGAAAAGAGAAGGCGCCTGGCCCTTTAAATAAAAGATTGTTGAACCTGCTGCCCTTTTAATTGTAATAAAACAATAAATAGGTATATATCATAGGTAAAAAGGCGCTGGTAATCTTAATATATCACGTGTTATAAAAATTAATAGGTGATTTAAAGTGTAATATATGTGATTAAAAATTGCTACAAATATATATATGATCTACTATTGGTGCAATTAGCAAAGAAAAGTGCATACCAGTGCAATTTCAATTCAGAAGTGTTTGTGCTTCTCAAAGTAAATTAATCCACAAAGGTGTGGATCAGTGAACCAATAAATAGATATATAAAGAATTCCATACAAAAATCACATAAGAATATATAAAAATATAAATATATAAATGTGCTCCAAGTAGTGTTTAAAAATCCAGGCAATAGCATGCAATCAAAATTGTGCTTGGTGGATTCTTATTAATCCCTTCACAGTGCTCCAGGTGCTGGGATGTGACAACCGTGGCCTCTTACCAGCTAGCAGCAGGTCACAAGGACCCCCAACGCCTGTGATCCCTTTATTGGGTGGATCAGACCTCTCCTCGATTGCTTGGATCTCTGGCTCCTATATTACTCGAGTTGGACCATGTAGTCCCCCCATACACATAAAGATATAGAAGAACAAATAGCCTCCAATAGTGAAATACTGTTTTATTCTCCAAAAAACATACACTATAAGGTGACAATTAGCCTCTTACTATTTGTTGTGCCCTCCTGGCACTGGGCAATTCGGCAGTACAAAATCGTTTTTTTGGGTCTTAGGAAGATATTCTCCGGGGATCTGCAGCACCCTGTATCTCCTTTCCCCCTTTCTTTGTATTGCAGCGGTGGATGTGTATCCCAGCCTCTGTTCCGAATGCCTCTGTGTGTTACTTCCGGGTTAGCATTGACCACAATGCATTTCGCTTAACGAGCGTCCTCAGGCAGTCTCTGGACTGCCTGAGGACGCTCGTTAAGCGAAATGCATTGTGGTCAATGCTAACCCGGAAGTAACACACAGAGGCATTCGGAACAGAGGCTGGGATACACATCCACCGCTGCAATACAAAGAAAGGGGGAAAGGAGATACAGGGTGCTGCAGATCCCCGGAGAATATCTTCCTAAGACCCAAAAAAACGATTTTGTACTGCCGAATTGCCCAGTGCCAGGAGGGCACAACAAATAGTAAGAGGCTAATTGTCACCTTATAGTGTATGTTTTTTGGAGAATAAAACAGTATTTCACTATTGGAGGCTATTTGTTCTTCTATATCTTTATGTGTATGGGGGGACTACATGGTCCAACTCGAGTAATATAGGAGCCAGAGATCCAAGCAATCGAGGAGAGGTCTGATCCACCCAATAAAGGGATCACAGGCGTTGGGGGTCCTTGTGACCTGCTGCTAGCTGGTAAGAGGCCACGGTTGTCACATCCCAGCACCTGGAGCACTGTGAATGGATTAATAAGAATTCACCAAGCACAATTTTGATTGCATGCTATTGCTTGGACTTTTAAACACTACTTGGAGCACATTTATATATTTATACTTTTTTATATATTCTTATGTGATTTTTTTATATATCCTTATGTGATTTTTGTATGGAATTCTTTATATATTTATTTATTGGTTCACTGATCCACACCTTTGTGGATTAATTTACTTTGAGAAGCACAAGCACTTCTTAATTGACGGTTGTCACATCCCAGCACCTGGAGCACTGTGAAGGGATTAATAAGAATCCACCAAGCACAATTTTGATTGCATGCTATTGCCTGGATTTTTAAACACTACTTGGAGCACATTTATATATTTATATTTTTATATATTCTTATGTGATTTTTGTATGGAATTCTTTATATATCTATTTATTGGTTCACTGATCCACACCTTTGTGGATTAATTTACTTTGAGAAGCACAAACACTTCTGAATTGAAATTGCACTGGTATGCACTTTTCTTTGCTAATTGCACCAATAGTAGATCATATATATATTTGTAGCAATTTTTAATCACATATATTACACTTTAAATCACCTATTAATTTTTATAACACGTGATATATTAAGATTACCAGCGCCTTTTTACCTATGATATATACCTATTAAAAAAATTATATCGGTCAATCCCTAATTGTGACAGGGCTGTTGTTAGCAATAGGCTGCGATTTGACATGTCAACGCGGGTCGAAGGGAACGGGGGCGAAGTGTCAGTTTGTCACAGACACAGAAAGCACAAAGGGGCAGAACCCCTCAATAAGTTTTCCCTATTCTGCTGGATGCCTGGCTGGGAAATACCTTGTACTTCTGGACATGGAGGGGGGGATAGTGGTGAGGGCGGGCCTGCCTTTTACAATGCACCGCTCTGCATCTGACCGATCAGTTGCCTAACCTGATCACGATCAATAGGCCACTAGCCCTGTAGACTAGCCTCTGAAATAACCAACACAGAGCTTCCATAAGGGGCTTTTCATTGAGTCGCCAAACAAGCCAATGGGTAGGCAGAAGTCAAAAGGACCGGCCACTTCACCTTGAATGAACATAATAACCGGGTCACTTTAAGGTTGGCAACGAAGGATGATTGGGTGTTTCAGCATTCGTACCAGAGCTGCATGGCCTTCAGCTACAGTACTGGGAAATGATCAAAAAACGTGCTAAATCGAATAATTTTGGCTTCTATAACTAGGCGCCTATGCCTCTTCTGTAAAAGGTTGTGTACACAGGCCCCGAGGTAACGAAACTCCGGTGAAAGTTGAAGGGGGCAGGCAGAGAGTTTACTTGAAGCGTTGTCTCCTGGATCCAGCAAACTATAGACTGGGGAAAGGAGGCCATTTACTACTGCCTAGAAGGAGGGAGGGAGAGTTTGGTGGTGGGGGGGGGGGGGGGGGGAGGAGAAGACACAGAGTTTGTTACTCTTGTGACCTAACCATCTGGAAAACAGAAAGTGTTGGGCTGAATCCTGCATGAATAAAACTCAGGCGAAAAGCATCCATATTTGGTGAAAGCGCTCGGGGTCGGCTCCCTGCTCCCAGCCCAGTATTCGCTTGCCGCTGTCGTGCTGTTAACCTCCACGGCGCTGCAGGGCTCTTCTCTCTGGCAGCAGACCGGTTAAAGGAAAAGTCTGGGAAAATGGAGGGGAAAAAAAATCCCTTTGGTCTTTGTACATGTTAATTGGACAGCTGGGGAACTTCTAGTTTTTTAAGGGCGCTGTACAGAATTGCCTGTAATCTTTCCCTATGTTAAAGTTGTTGTAAACCTCAGACATTAAATATATGAGCAAAGCATATCCCTCTACAGCACATGCGTCAAACACAAGGCCTGCGGGCCGAATCTGGCCCTCCAGGCCATTTCATGTGGCCCTCGCACCCAGAAGGAGGGGTGGAAGTGCGACGTGAACAGCCTGTGAAAGAGCTCATTTGTGCACACTGTGCAAAGCAAACCTCTAAACCCTGCACTTTGTATGTAGTGCACTCCTCAACACTGCACTCTCTATACAACCCCCCTGAACTCTGTGTGTAGTGCACCCCTGAACTCTGTATGTAGCGCACCCCTGAACTCTGTATGTAGCACACCCCTGAACTCTGTATGTAACGCACCCCTGAACTCTGTACGTAGCGCACTCCTCAACACTGCACTCTGTACACAGCACATCCCTGAACTCTGTACGTAGCACACTCCTCACTACTGCACTCTTAGGGCTCTTTCACACGGGCTTTCCGTGTGAAAGGTCCGCGCTGCGGTCCTTTTTTTTTTTCACGGAGCGGATGACATTTCTGTCATCCGCTCCGTAGGTCCGCATATCATCCCATCCGTTTGTGGATGATATGCGGACCTAATGTAAGTCTATGGGGATTGCGGATGTCAGCGGATGACACCGCTGACATCCGATTTTCCTTCCTTTCCGTTTTTTGAACGGAACAAAAATAGGGTTCTGTTCCGTTCGAAAAAACGGAACAGAACTGAAAGGAAGGAAATCGGATGTCAGCGGATGGTATTCCGCTGACATCCGCAATGCCATAGACTTACATTATGTCCACAAATCATCCGCAAAAAAATAGGATGATTTGCGGACATACGGAGCGCCCGTGTGAAAGAGCCCTTAAGCCCCGTACACACGTAGCGATTGTCGGCCGTAAATATTCGGCCGCCGAATGATCGGCCGATTGTTGGCTTGTTAGTATGATGCTTCCGAAAACCGACTGCGACTTTTCGGCCGAACAGAATCTGTTGTGCAGGCATTAAAATTTTTGTTGGTCAACACCAGAACGGCCGATTGTTCGCCAGTCAGTACAGATTTCGGCCGACAGACAGCAGATTTGCAAGACTGGGCATGCTCAGAAAATAAAAAAGACAAGGAAAGTTAACCATCACATGACATCACTTCTGCAGTCGGCTGTTGTTGGCCAACAAAATTCATGTGCAGTCTTTTGCAGTTTTCAGCCGACAGGACAGCACTGGACAAAAGACGGCCGATCGTTCGGCCGACATTCGGGACGTGTGTACAGGGCTTTACACAACACACCCCTGAACTCTGTATGTAGCGCACTCCTGAACACTGCACTCTGTACACAGCACACGCCTAAACTCTGTACGTAGTGCACCCCTGAACGCTGTATGTAGCACACTCCCCAACACTGCACTCTGTACACAGCTCACCCCTGAACTCTGTAGGTAGGGCACTCCTCAACACTGCACTCTGTAGACAGCGCACCCCTAAACTCTGTACGTAGCACACCCCTGAACTCTGTATGTAGCGCACTCCTGAACACTGCACTCTGTAGACAGCGCACCCCTAAACTCTGTACGTAGCACACCCCTGAACTCTGTATGTAGCACACTCTTTAGCAATGCACTCTGTACACAGCCCACCCCTGAACTCTGTATGTAGCGCACCCCTGAACTCTGTATGTAGCACACTCCTCAGCACTGCACTCTGTGCACAGTGCACCCCTGAACTCTGTACCTAGCTCACCCCTGAACTCTGTACATAACGCACTCCTAAACACTGCACACAGCACACCCCTGAACTCTGTACGTAGCGCACCCGTGGACTCTGCACTCTGTAAGTAAGTAGTGTATCCCTAAACTCTACACATACTGCAGTCCTGGTATTTTTTGCCCCTTTAAGATCCTCCCACTGTTAGTGCAATTTGGCCACACCCATAGTTCGATGTGGTGTGGTGGGGGGCGTGGTTGAGTTACTGCGCCTATTCCCTGAGAAAGAAGCCCTGCATAAGTTTTTATTATAGATCCTATGGCCCTCCAGCTGTTGCAGGACTACACATCCCATGAGGCACTGCAAAACTCTGACATTCACAGACATGACTAGGCATGATGGGAATTGTAGTTCCTGAACCACTAGAGGGCCATAGTTTGAAGACCCTTGGATATAGTCTTACAGATACAACCGCCCTTTGAGTACAACCAGATTGCTTTTATGCCCTAAGGAACCACGTCCCGCCAAAACTCTAGGCATGTCCTGGGTCAACGCTTAGTCAGTTTTTTACATGCAGGGCCACTGAGTAGGCCATGCTACAGAAAATTCTGCATCTTACATTTTTACAAGAAGGTAAAGGGATAAGTAAAAATTTCAGTGAGATGTCACTTAAAAACAGGAGATTTCGGTGAAATTCCACCATGTTAGAAATATGCATTGGAGAAGAAGGGAAAGGCAAACCTAAAGCAGAACTCTAGCCAAAAGTATCACGTTAAAAATGAGTAGCACAATCAAAGAAAAAAAATAAAATAAATAATAATAATGCATGTTGCTATATATGCCTTCAATCCAGAGATTTCCCCCAAAGTATTTTTTTTCTGCCAATAGATTTCCTCATTTAACCGCCTTCCTCTGAGCCCAGGATTCCCTGCGCTTGCCCCCACCTTTGACTGGACAGTGAACAGAGAAACAGCACAGTATTGAGCTTCTCTCCGTAACTCTGCTTTCTCCTTCTAGGAGCATAATTCTTAAAAACACATGAACTGATTGGCTCCTTGTGCTGTTTCTTCCTCTCACAATCTAGCCCTGCTATACAGAGACTGCAAGAGGCTGCTACTGGGTCAAACTCAGGTACTCACTGTGCTTGCATTTAAAAAATACAGTTAAAGTGGTTGTAAACCTCAGACATGAAATATGAACAAAGCATATCCCTCTATATTGTGTACCTGTCTCAATTAAGAGCATTAAGTGTAATTTCTGTCTGCTGCATCGTTCCTTTGCTATCAGCATGAGTCACTTCTGACAAGTTTTCCTGACACCAAGACAAAAAGAGGTGACAGGGGATAGTGCTTCAGCACACAACCTGTGATTGACGTTGTCAGGTCTGCTCCTGTGTGCTGTGTCTAGGATGGGGGGGGGGGGGGGTAATCACTAAGCTCTGCAGAGTGTAACTTTAGCCCCCTGTTCCCTGCTTTCTGGAAGTTGAGACAAGCTGTATAAATTCTACACTTTGAACAGATTTAGAGAAGGGATTACTGCAGAATAAACAGGTACAATGTATTTAGGAGATTTTGGGGTTAATTTACTAAAACTGGAGTGTGCAAAATCTGCTGCAGCTCTGCATAGAAACCAATCGGCTTCCAGGTTTTATTGTCAAACAGTGGCGGCCCGTGCATAGGGGGCGCCAGGGCGCCGCCCCCCTAAAAAAAAAGGAGAAAAAAAAAAGACAAAAAGAACAATAAAGTTACAAAAAAAAAAAAATCGGTTCGTAGGACTCGCCGACCTATGTGGTGGCTAAAGGGGGGGTGGGGTTTACGACCCAGAAAAGGCGCCGATTGGCTGCCTTCTGGGGGCGTAAGGGGGCGTAACCTGGGCGCCGGAAGGAACGCCTGACCACCCCCACCTTCGTGATATCCTGGCTGTGATTGGTCCAGTCTCCAGCCTGGACCAATCACAGTGGGACATCAGCCGGCGTCAAGATCACCGCTTCCGGAATCCGCCTTCAGACTGACTTCCTTGCCACCCGACCGCCCGAATGTGTCGCGCAGCCAGCCCAGCAGCAGCGGAGAAGACTTCGGTGGACGGTGGTCGGTCCCATCCGCAGCTCCGCACTCACCACCAGTCACCACTCACCGTGACAGGAAGGAGCCTGGAGCAGGAGGACTCACTGAAGAGGAAACGGAGTCGGAGACCAGTCCAGGACTCGGCGAGTCGGATCGGGTGGCGGCGGGCCGGGCCTTCTTCTTCGTGGACGTGGACGGACGGGACGGCGTCGGCGGCAGTGGTACTGCAGAGACGAGACCGTGCATCCATCCGGAATCCGAATCCAGACCTGTGTGCAGCAGCGCGGCGGTAACGGTAAGTAAGTCCTCAGGCCTCAGCCAGCCAGCCATTGCCATGCCATCCAGCCAGCAGCCCATGCCAGCCAGCCAACCAGCAGCCAATGCCATGCCAGCCAGCAGCCCATGCCAGCCAGCCATTGCCATGCCAGCAGCTGTTGCCATGCCAGCCAGCCAGCAGCCCATGCCAGCCAGCCAGCAGCCCATGCCAGCCAGCCAGCAGCCATTGCCATGCCAGCCAGCCAGCAGCTGTTGCCATGCCAGCCAGCAGCCGTTGCCATGCCAGCCAGCAGCCGTTGCCATGCCAGCCAGCCAGCCAGCAGCCGTTGCCATGCCAGCCAGCCAGCAGCCGTTGCCATGCCAGCCAGCCAGCAGCCATTGCCATGCCAGCCAGCCAGCAGCCATTGCCATGCCAGCCAGCCAGCAAGCAGCCATTGCCAATGCCATTGCCGCCATCCATGATGAAGCACAGCACTAGTCTGGTCTGGGCCCGGCCTGGGTAACTTGATAAATCTTGCACCGTGACCTGCCTGTACCTACCTGTTCTGGCCTGGCCTGGGTCCATCCATCCATGATGGATGGATGGACCCAGGCCAGAACAGGTAGGTACAGGCAGGTCACGGTGCAAGATTTATCAAGTTACCCAGGCCGGGCCCAGACCAGAGTGTGCAGATATCATTATATATATCATCATGGATGGATGAAAGGGGGCATGTACCCTTGTCACTGCACTGAAAGAGGGCATGTACGCTGGTCACTACATTGAAAGGGGGCATGTACGCTGGTCACTACATTGTAAGGGGGCATGTACGCTGGTCACTGCACTGAAAGAGGGCATGTACACTGGTCACTACATTGAAAGGGGGCATGTACGCTGGTCACTACATTGTAAGGGGGCATGTACGCTGGTCACTGCATTGAAAGGGGGCATGTACGCTAGTCACTACATTGTAAGGGGGCATGTACGCTGGTCACTGCATTGAAAGGGGGCATGTACGCTGGTCACTACATTGTAAGGGGGCATGTACGCTGGTCACTGCATTGAAAGGGGGCATGTACGCTGGTCACTACATTGTAAGGGGGCATGTACGCTGGTCACTACATTGAAAGGGGGCATGTACGCTGGTCACTACATTGAAAGGGGGCATGTACGCTGGTCACTACATTGAAAGGGGACATGTACGCTGGTCACTACATTGAAAGGGGACATGTACGCTGGTCACTACATTGAAAGGGGACATGTACGCTGGTCACTACATTGTAAGGGGGCATGTACGCTGGTCACTACATTGAAAGGGGTCATGTACGCTGGTCACTACATTGAAAGGGGGCATGTACGCTGGTCACTACATTGAAAGGGGTCATGTACGCTGGTCACTGCATTGAAAGGGGACATGTACGCTGGTCACTGCATTGAAAGGGGCACGCTGGTCACTGCATTGAAAGGGGACATGTACGCTGGTCACTGCATTGAAAGGGGCACGCTGGTCACTACATTGAAAGGGGGCATGTACGCTGGTCACTACATTGTAAGGGGGCATGTACGCTGGTCACTGCATTGAAAGGGGGCATGTACGCTGGTCACTACATTGTAAGGGGGCATGTACGCTGGTCACTACATTGAAAGGGGGCATGTACGCTGGTCACTACATTGAAAGGGGGCATGTACGCTGGTCACTACATTGAAAGGGGACATGTACGCTGGTCACTACATTGAAAGGGGGCATGTACGCTGGTCACTGCATTGAAAGGGGTCATGTAAGCTGGTCACTGCATTGAAAGGGGACATGTATGCTGGTCACTGCATTGAAAGGGGCACGCTGGTCACTGCATTGAAAGGGGGCATGTACGCTGGTCACTGCATTGAAAGGGGCACGCTGGTCACTACATTGAAAGGGGGCATGTACGCTGGTCACTACATTGAAAGGGGGCCTGTACTGTGGGATTAGTGCTAGGGGGCCTGTACTGTGGGATTAGTGCCAGGGGGCCTGTACTGTGGGGTTTGTGCTAGGGGGTCTGTACTGTGGGGTTTGTGCTAGGGGGTCTGTACTGTGGGGTTTGTTATAGGGGGCCTGTACTGTGGGGTTTGTGCTAGGGGGCCTGTACTGTGGGATTATTGCTAGGGGGCCTGTACTGTGGGATTATTGCTAGGGGGCCTGTACTGTGGGGTTTGTGCTAGGGGGCCTGTACTGTGGGGTTTGTGCTAGGGGGCCTGTACTGTGGGGTTTGTGCTAGGGGGTCTTTACTGTGGGGTTTGTGCTAGGGGGTCTGTACTGTGGGGTTTGTGCTAGGGGGTCTGTACTGTGGGGTTTGTGCTAGGGGGCCTGTACTGTGGGGTTTGTGCTAGGGGGTCTTTACTGTGGGGTTTGTGCTAGGGGGTCTCTACTGTGGGGTTTGTGCTAGGGGGTCTGTACTGTGGGATTAGTGCTAGGGGGTCTGTACTGTGGGGTTTGTGCTAGGGGGTCTGTACTGTGGGGTTTGTGCTAGGGGGTCTGTACTGTGGGGTTTGTGCCACTCTCAGTCAGTGTATCCCATAATAGGGTGTCTCTCACAGTATATCCCATAATAGGGCCCCTGCTCCCTATTGGATATACTAGTACTGAGAGACCCCTTAATATGTGATACATTGTGAGAATTTGTTCACGCAAGCAAAATACAGGGGACAAAATGGGTGGAGTCGATAAGGGGTGGGGCTTCTGAGAAATGGGAGGGGTAAAATAGAAGGGCGGGGTCTTGCGCCCCCCCATCTTAAAACTTCACCAGCCGCCACTGTTGTCAAAGCTTAATTGAACAGATGACATTACAAGTTCATTGACTACCATGCACAGCTGCACCCGATTTTGCACTCTCCAGTTTTAGTAAATCAACCCCTTGTCACCTGAGGCCAGTCACATCACTGGGTATATGAACGGGTTAAGGAATGAAAAGTTATATAGAGCTGGATAAATTCGTTTTTTTTTTTATATCTGCCTAGACCAGTGTTTCTCAACTCCGGTCCTCAAGGCACACTAACAGGCCAGATTTTAATTATTACCTTGGGGAGATGCAGACTAGAATACTGCAATCACTGAGCAGCAAATGATATCACCTGTGATGTATTTCAGTTTTCTTGCAAACCTGGCCTGTTAGTGTGCCCTGAGGACTGGAGTTGAGAAACACTGGCCTAGACCTAGAGTCAAGTTTTAGGGCCGGTTCACATTGATCCGACACGTGCTCCGACTTCCAGAGCACAAGTCACATGACATGTCAAAATCAATGGTTCCCTATGGGAGAGCCGTCTTAACTGGTCTGACTTGTGTTGGTCCGACTTTGAAAATGCTTCCTGCACTATTATAGTCCGACTTGGCCATTGATTTGAATAGAAGTCGAGATGATCATCTTAACTGATCTGACTTGTGGCATGTGACTTGTGCTCTTAAAGATCTCGAGGGGGAACCCCACGCCAAACTTGTGGGGTCCCCCTCGAAATCCATACCAGACCCTTATCCGAGCATGAAGCCTGGCAGGTCAAGAAAGGGTGGGGAGGAACGAGTTTTGGTAAAGGAACTGTTTTGGTAAAGTCCTTTATTAAAATGAAGAATGTCCCCCGTCGTAGCTCCCTCTGCTTCTTCGTCCGCATCTTCTCCCTCCTCTGATGACTTTTTCCTCCGCCGTCCTGGTTTTCCTCTGACGCAGGCCCACTGTTATGTCAGGTCCAGTGTCTGACTTTTCTAATGTAGCAATGGGGCGTAGCTATCCGAGGGACGTCACACGGAGACCCCATCCCTCGTGCCAGATTCCGATAAGCCCCCTGCCCACAGACCCCCACAACCACTTGCCAGGGTTGTTGAGAAGAGGCTCTTGTCCCCATCAACATGGGGACAAGGTGCTTTGGGGTGGTGGTTCAGAAAAGGGTCTGATATGGATTTTTTTGGGGGGGGGGGGGGGCCCTGTTTCTTTTTTTTCTTTGACGTGGTACTCCAAGGGCCTGGTATGGTCGATCCAAAGTCTGATCAGGTTCATGTAAGTTGGTAAAAAGTCTCAGGGCAAAGTCGGATCAGAAGTTGTACGACTTTCGTGTTGGATTAGTGTGAACATAGCCTTGAGGTGTTTTTTAAAGGGTACAGTGAGCTTTAAATGGCTCCTTATGGGTACAGAAGCTCCTAACAAAAATCCTGTACCTTTTCCTGGCCTGGAAAAAGTTCCATCATTGAGAAATGCAGCCGCATCCGCTGACACCAGTGATGCATGCGTTCTGAAGGTCCGGCGGACCTTCAGAGCTGCTTGCTGGAAAGTGAACTCCCGCAGGAGTGATGTCATTGCGGCTCCGGCCACCCTGAGTGCCGGAGCCGCCGAACCCGGAAGAGACGCAGAGGGAAGATGTCAGCTGCCTCAGCGGTGTCCGGGCGACCGTGTGTATGCGATGCATACTAGCTCATTATGCCTTTTTCCTGCAGGGTTTGTTTTTTTTTGTTTTTTTTTTAATGAGGATGCAACCGCTTTAGTTTATGCATAGCCCACACTGTTTTTTTTCACAACTCCTGCTTTGCAATTTGACATCCATGTGGGTGTAGATGCATGCAGCCAGTGTGCCCCAATTGACATGAATGGGACTGCCTGCGTTGGGATGCACATGTCAATATGTTGGAGATTTACTAAAACTGGAACACTCAAATCTGGTGCAGCTGTGTATGGTAGCCAATCACCTTCTAACCTCAGCTTTAATAAACCTGTAAACTCATTGGTTTCTCTGCAGAGCTGCACCACATTTTGTACTCTCCAGTTTTATATATTTGTTTTCAGTTTTACAAAGTGTTATTCTTTAGAAATATGATAGAAAATATGACAGCAGCAAAGTGTCGACATCAGCAGAGGTAACCATTGTATACAGCATGTTCCCTCGGTTAGAGATGATCATGTTGCATAGAATGAAGGTCAATGTCAGCCATGAAACAAAGTAGCAACAAACCCCAATGCCATCTATTTAAAGCGGTAGTAAAGTCCACTTTGTGATTTAGGTAAGCCTATCATAAGGCTTATCTGTAGGTGAAATTAATATCCCCTAAGCAGGCACAGTTTAGGAGATAATCGCACTGGGTGAGGTCACCGGCGCATGCGCTCTGAAGGTCTGGCATACCGCGCCAATCCTTCAGAGCACCGTGTCGGAACCAAGGGCTCCCGTGCGTGAGTGATGTCATCATGGTTCCGGCCACTCATACAGCCGGAGCCCGCGAACCCAGAAGAAAGACCGGGTGAAGATGGAAGGCCTGTCATCGGTGACAGCTGCCTCTGGAGGGCTTTGTTCTAAGGTAACTATTTCATCATGTGCTAGTATGCAATGCATACTAGCACTTAATGCAATTGTCTTACAGCGAGTCAGCGAGTTTTAAAAATCTTTACTTTACAACCACTTTAATCTACAAGTTCTCTGCTTCATAAAATAAAATATATAATGTCCTGGGGTTTTAAAGTAAAACTAAGGACAAAACTTTTTTTTTATTTTGGATAGAGTAAGGGAGGGTTATAACCCCTGTCGGTTTTTTTTTTTTTTTGCCATCTGAGTCCCGTTGGGGAGATATTCCATCACTTCCTGTCCCATAGACAAACAGAAAGTGAGAGGAGATCAAAAGGAATCACTTGGGGACGCCCAGGTCACCAGAATTAGTGTCCCCATTGGAAGATTTCCCCTCTATTACGTTTCTGGAGGCAACACCAAATGTGGGATTTCTTTTTTTTTTTTAAAACACTTTATTGAAAGTTTTATAAGCATACAAGTAAGGTCACAAAAAGTGTACAAAAATCCAAGACCAAGTGATAACAAACAACCTTAGTTAGGACAATAACAGGTACCGAATGACATGTAATATATGGCTAGTAAACAGGTGAAGGTCTGTCGGGGAAAACACAAAAGCGAACAGCGAGAAGAGACCCAGGAATAGGGCAAGTTGTGCATGGAAAGCAACGCTCGAGTACCAGTAAGTGTCTGAACTGAATGCTATAGTTCTCCCATTAGAAAAGTGAACCCCCTCGGCCGTGTCACGGTCAAGAAGCGGATCCTGCAAATGAAACCAGGGGGGCCCCCCGGGCACATGATCGGGGGGTCGGGCACCCCCAAGGGGAGCACACTGTGCCCAAGACCCCCGAGCATGCACCAGAGGGGGTTGGATGAGGACCAGATTAGGGGCACTATGAGCGGGGAGGGGGGGTTATGCCGATAATTAAGCCGGGGAGAGCGTGGGATTTCTTTTATTGTCCCTATCAATGATAATGATAAACAGGACAAATGGAGGAGAGGACATCTCATAGTTTTTACATATTTTCGGTGCAGAAGGGGGGGGGGGGGGTTATGGCCATAGTTTAGAAATTGAATATGCAGCAAGCTCATGGTCAGGTAGTAAGTTGACTTTAAAGCCGAACTCCAGGTTAGGTAAAAATATGACCCTTGCAGTTACCCCAACCCCCCCCCCCCCCCACACTCACACTGCAAGGGGTCAACTGCTCATTTTGTTTAGGAGGATTGGAATAAGGTAAAACCCTTTACTTTATTTCTACCATACTTACTGCTGATCCATGGAGTCCATCATTATCCTCTTTCCAGTTCAATGTTCTTCTTTGTGGCTGTGCTCCTGTACCCCCATCTTGGCTGCCATCTTGCACATGAGCGACTTACAATGGGTCTCTGCCAGGTCTGCTCATGCGTGGAGTTGATGGAAACCTCCCAGTGCATGCACAGAAACACTGCACTGCTCTGAAAGGTCCCATAGACCATTGAATGACACAAAATAGAGGTGCTGGACATAAATTTTGACTTTCTTCAAATACAGGTTAGTAGTTGTTGGCAAATAGATGTTGGAAAGCAAGAAGCAGGGGGATAGTCCCACAAGAATGGGACATGCTCTACTTGAGAAGTACAGTATATATGAACAAAAGAAACCAAGTTGTCGGTCTGTTTAAGACCCCGTTCACACTGGGGCGACCTGTCAGGCGACCTGGTTGCCTGACAGGTCGCCGTAGGTCGCCTGCCATAGAGAAGCTGTGGACCCGTTCTAATAGGAGCGACACAAGTCGCTCCGACTTAGAAAAAGGGTCCAGAAGCTTCTTTGGGGCGACCTGGAGCGACCTGCATTGACTTCAATGTTATGAAGTCCGTGCCGGCCTCTCTGAGGTCGAGGTGCGAGCTACTCGCCGCGACCTGTGAGGTCGCCCCGGCAAGTCGGATTGCCCCAGTGTGAACGGGGTCTAAACGTTCAAATATCCTTTTATTCTTTATAATGAAATCACCAGTGGGGAAAAAAAGTATCCAACACGTTTCGGGAGCCAAAGTATCCCCCTTCATCAAGGCTCGGGTTTTGTTGTTCGAGTTCCAATATAGACAGTTATAAAACCTTTTGGATGGATGTAAAGTTAGACACGAATGCAGGGCTCAATGGCTGTGTAAGAGCATTGCTGGCAATAGTTTTTCCACTTCACTGTCAAATGTAGCGCACCCCACGAAGGGAGCCGCATGTGAATTGGGATCCCCCACCCTGCACAGCCAGGCACACTGAATTTTCTCCCAGAGTTATAAAACAGTCTAGCACTTTGTTTTTTTTTGTATTTTATTGATAAAACTTGGATGGGCAGTAGCAGAGGCGTAACTAGAACCTTCAGGGCCCTGATGCAAGAAACCATGAAGGGCCCCCCAGACCCCTGGCCGGGGCCCTTCCCTTCAAGCCCAGGGCTCTTCCCACTGATCCTGGGGCTCTTTACACGCGTTGCATGGCCTTTTATTACGGTCCCGCAGCAGGATCCTTTCACAAGTTCTGCAGTGGGCCCCCTTCCTGCAATCTTGGGGCCTCCCCACAATGGTGCAATGCCAGGGTCCGGTCGCAAGTGTGACCTTTGCGATCCTGGAAGTTCACCCACTGGTTTGCTACCGGGCCCCCTGGAGCATGGGGCCCGGTAGCGATTGCAACCCCTGCAACCCCTGTAGTTACGCCCCTGGGCAGTAGGGGTATTATGGGATGCCCACTTGACTTCAAACAACTTCAGGGACAACTTTCCTATATACAGTCTATATACACTCCCTGCTTCCTCCAGCACACTTGCTTAAAAAATGATTCTGACACATCACTCAGTCAGATATTTGAGCAACAGCCTGTTCGAAGCAGGGGTCCCTTTAAATGTGTAGCAAATGTCAGTGTGCAGTTTACATCCCTGTGGCTACTGATCCCAGCACCACCATTTTCAGGCACTGCAAGCCCACCTGGCTGCAGCTGCCCTTTTCACTAGCCCTCCTAGCTGCTTTTCCTCAGTCCTCCTAGACTGCTCAATGACCAGCCCACCTGGCTGACTCCTCTGGAGACCTCCTGGCCATGCTGACCTGCTCCCACTGTCCTTTCCTTGCTCCCGTGCCTATGTGTGTTGAAGAACCCCCCTCCAGCTCCCGAGCCTCAGGCTCAAGGTCACCCCCCCAGACTAGGGTGCACCCTCAAGGACCACCTACAGCCTCCTTCAGCACTTCTTCTCTATCTTCCACCTGAGTGCCTCCTGCTAAGAAGACCCCATGGCCTGCCCCTTGCCAGCCCATTTTCATGGGGTTCGCCTGGGGCCCACTTCTATACCCCAAGCAGCTCCTCCTAAACCTCACCCTCTACTTCTGGAAGCTTCTCCAAGGTTCCAGAGAACAGGGGGAAATACTAGAGGTTCTGCTTGCTGAGTCATCCAGCCTCCCTGAGTCATTTAGACCTGACCCAGATTCACCCTGGCCTGGCCAATTTTCCTTTAATAAAACTATGTGCAGCTAGCTAGGGGGTGCTACATAAGAATAAAGGGCTGTTTGACACTGATATTCTGCGGATTTGGCTCCAATGTGGGTATACCTGCCTGTTTCGTGCAGCTAGCCAAAGGTTTCCCATATATTGCCTATCAGATCACACATTTTAGTGCATTTTATGAAAGTGCACCAAAGCTGCAACATGCAGGAATTTTGTTGCGCTTTCACGAAATGCACCATAAATGCACAGTGTAAAAGAAAGTCTATGGGAAACAGTGGGTTAACTGTATGAAAACTGTGGGTACACTGTGCTGCGGCCAAACCACAGCGCAGCAGTGTGCAACGGCTACAAAAAATATGTGGGCTTTCAAACTGATTGTTTGGTGCTTGGTTTATACTGTTTAGGTCCTATACACTGGCAGAGACCTGCTGCATTCTGCACGTGCATGAGGATTTCACGGAATTCCACTCATGCCTGGACCAGGGTGGATTCGATTTAATTTATGATTTAAATCACTAGTAAAAAGGCTTGATTTAAATTATCTTGATTTATATCATAATTTTTAAAGAGCAACTGTCATCTCTGTCCCGCATTGGCTCCTCCTCTGACCCGCTGTTGACTCACTGACAGCCCTATTCACTTTAATGGGACGCCTGGTGATGCGGCAGTGACACAAGTTGAGGGACGTGGCGGCAGCAGGTGAGTGGATGCCTGCTAACAGGCGCTGCCATGATGGATCTGAAATGAAAGGTGCTCTTTAAATGTAAGTACTCAATTCTTGCTGGTAGTTGGCTCCGGTTCACACTAAAGCGATGACAGACATTGCATGTGATTCGGAGCGCACTGCTCTGAAAATCACATGCGATGTCTGTGCGATGCGAATTCAGCCATATGTATTGTATGGCTGAATTTGCATCAGATTCAAACAGAATACACACAGGACCCTTTTTTTTTTTTTTTGTGTCCGCAGCAGAATTGGATCGCATGGTGGTTCACACCAATGCAATCTGATTCATATCCTTACTGTCATTTCGCACTATGATATGTGAACTGATCTGGGGGTGTCGTTAACTTTGTATTGACACCCCTAGCAATTTGCATATGCAGCCTGCGATTTGAATGCGCTGCGGGAACCCGCAGTGGATTGGCAGGGTTCCTGCATCACATATATGTGAGCCGAGCCTAAGGGTCCATTCACACTAGCGCGACTTGTCAGGCGACTTGGTCGCCTGACAAGTCGCAGTCGGTCACTCGCCATTGAATAGTACAGGACCCGTTCTAATAGGAGCGACACAAGTCGCTCCGACTTACAAAAAGGGTCCTGTACTACTTTGGGGCGACCTGGAGGCGACTTTCATTGACTTCAATTATATGAAGTCCGTGCAAGTCGCGCCGACTTCACAGGTCGCCCCACAAAATCCTGTCGCGCCAGTCTGAATGGGCTGTTAGTCTGAAATTGTGTGACTACATCAATGCAGTCCATGTTATCTCCGCTTGCTGAGCTTGGATTCATTGAATGAGTTCACCAAAAATGTAAATCTTGCAGAATATACAGCCTCATGTTACATAACTAAGCTCCATTTCATGCTGAATAAACTAAATTATGAATGTATCTTAAATAGAAAACTATCTGTAGATAGATATATTTTTACTCCAAAAGCATTTTATTAAAATTAATTTTATAAAAAAAAAAGAAATCATATTTAAATAAAAAAAAAATTTTTTTTTATTTTAATTTTTTAAAAAAATCGATTTTTATCCACCCTGCCTGGCACTATAGGGTTAATGTGACACGGCGTGTCTGCACATGCATGAGATCGCTAAGCACAGATCACCCTCGCCTAGGTGAGGATGCAGGAAATTAAACATGTAAGGCCCCTTTCACACTTGTGTGACTTGTCATGCGATTTTGCAGTCCCAAATCACAGGACAAGTCGTTCTCCATCATTTCCAATGAGTACCATTCATATCTGTGCAATTTGCAGTCGCACCAACTTCAAAATAGTCCCTGCACTACTTTGGCCCCATTTTAATGCGTTTTGAGGTCCAAAGACATAGGCATCGCTTCAAGCCCAGTCAAAATCGCATCAAAATTGCAGCAACATCGCGGTAAAATCACGGCAGTAAAATCGTGCGACAAGTGTGAAAGGGGCCCAAAAATAAAAAATGAATATTGTTTTGAAAAAAATGTTTCCCAATTGGGAGGGTGGAGCAGTCAGATGAGAGAAAGTGATATTTATTTGTGAAAATCCCCTTCAACCTGGAGATCAGCCTTAAAATATAGGGGGAAAAAAAAACAGTTTTTCTTGTATTGACAATTGTCTTTCCTGGCCCTTTGGCCATTGTGATATGTAGGGGGTTAAGAGATGGAGAGATGAGTGAGGAGGGGTACCAGGGGGTGGGGGATCACTGTGCAGCCTGGAGAGCATGGGAAAGAATTAGGGAGGGACTCCGGACAACTGGAAAACAAACACACAGCCCCAGGACTCTGCATAAACAACATGCTATTTTTAGCAACTTAAACAGATTCAGAGATTTGGATTTTTTTTTTCTTCTTGGAAAAAAAAAAAAAAAGAGTCTGCAGAAATGCGCTGCTGCCCGGGCCCTTTTACCCGTGGGAGAAAAGCTTTATCGGGGAATATCTACAGATTTCCGGAAGAGGAGAGGGACGTGTGCTAATGGGAATGAGAATGGAATACACTGGAAAATCAAATGTTTTTATGGAGGTTTTTTTTTTTTTTTTTTTTACATATTAGTCATGAATGCAAAAAAAATGGAGAAAAGACGATTGACACCGCATTACATAAGTATTGTTTTGACTTAAAGTCCTATTCAAATAAAAATTATTTCAGCAACGCACGTTAATGCCTGAGTGCCACGGTGCCAATCAGACTGCCCCATCAGAATTAGAGTGATTGTAAACCATCACCTTGTAAAACAACCCATTCAGCTTAAAATAGAAATTAAAGGCAAAACATCGGTGTATGGAAATGAAAAAAACATTATAAATACCTTTTTTCTCCTTTCTTATAAGTGATGACGTTCCCTCTGTTCTCAGCTGCATAAGAGCTTGGGGAGGAGAAACAGCAGTACACTGAGCTTCCCAGTGAATGGCTGTGCAGTGGGGGCATGTCAGGACAAGTCTGATTATTAGAGGAGAGTACACTGAGATCCCAGCATAGCTAGAGAACTGACCATACTGTACTTTCCTGCTTAGTGTGGTCATTTTTTATTAGGAAAGCAGAGGGACTGACCAGGTAGACTGACCAGGTAGAGTACACTGAGATCCCAACATAGCTGGAGAACTTACCATACTGTGCTCTTCTGCTTAGTGCGGTCAGTTTTTATTAGGAAAGCAGAGGGACCGACTAGGTAGAGTACACTGAGATCCCAACATAGCTAGAGAACTGACCATACTGTGCTCTCCTGCTTAATGTGGTCAATTTTTATTAAGAAAGCAGAGGGGCTGACTAGGTACACAGAGTTCTCAGCATAGTTAGAGAACTGACCATACTGTGCTCTCCTGCTTAGTGCAGTCAGTTTTTGTTAGGAACACAGAGGGACTGACTAGGTAGAGTACACTGAGATCCCAGCATAGCTAGAGAACTGACCATACTGTGCTCTCCTGCTTAGTGCAGTCAGTTTTTATTAGGAAAGCAGAGGGACCAACTAGGTAGAGTAAAAAGAGATCCCAACATAGCTAGAGAACTGACCATACTGTGCTTTACTGCTTAGTGTGGTCAGTTTTTATTAGGAAAGCAGAGGGACTGACTAGGTAGAGTAAACTGAGTTTCCAGCATAGCTTGAGAACTTACCATACTGTGCTCTCCTGCTTAGTGTGGTCAGTTTTTATTAGGAAAGCAGAGGGACCAACTAGGTAGAGTAAACTGAGATCCCAACATAGCTAGAGAACTGACCATACTGTGCTTTTACTGCTTAGTGTTCTCAGCTGCATAAGAGCGTGGGGAGGAGAAACAGCATCACACTGAGCTTCCCAGTGAATGGCTGTGCAGAGGGGGAGTGTCAGGACAAGTCTGATCACTAGAGGAGAGTACACTGAGATCCCAGCATAGCTAGAGAACTGACCATACTGTGCCCTCCTGCTTAGTGTGGTCAGTTTTTTTTGGAAAGCAGAGGGACTGACTAGGTAGAGTACATTGAGATCCCAGCATAGCTAGAGAACTGACCATACCGTGCTCTCCTGTTAGTGTGGTCAGTTTTTTAATTAGGAACACAGAGGGACTGACTAGGTAGAGTACACGGGGAGCAGGGGTCAGAGCTGATGCAGCTGCATGGAGAGATGGAGAATTTAGCTGAGGGGAAGGGCTAAGTGGTGGCTGCAGAGATAATCTGTGAGAGAATGGTGCAGAGGTGAGCTATGGATGTGGGGGCAGAAGTGTCCTCTGTGCATAGCAAACCTCTGAACCCTGCGCTCTATGCCTAACAACCTCCTGTATATTATGTAGTCCTGTGCCCAGCGCTCTGTGTATTATGTAGCCCTGGTCCCAGCGCTCTGTGTATTATGTAGTCCTGTGCCCAGCGCTCTGTGTATTATGCAGTCCTGTGCCCAGTGCTCTGTGTATTATGTAGCCCTGGTCCCAGCGCTCTGTGTATTATGTAGTCCTGTGCCCAGCGCTCTGTGTGTTATGTAGTCCTGTGCCCAGCGCTCTGTGTATTATACAGTCCTGTGCCCAGCGCTCTGTGTATTATGTAGCCCTGGTCCCAGCGCTCTGTGTATTATGTAGTCCTGTGCCCAGCGCTCTGTGTGTTATGTAGTCCTGTGCCCAGTGCTCTGTGTATTATGCAGTCCTGTGCCCAGCGCTCTGTGTATTATGTAGCCCTGGTCCCAGCGCTCTGTGTATTATGTAGTCCTGTGCCCAGCGCTCTGTGTATTATGCAGTCCTGTGCCCAGCGCTCTGTGTATTATGTAGCCCTGGTCCCAGCGCTCTGTGTATTATGTAGTCCTGTGCCCAGCGCTCTGTGTATTATGTAGCCCTGGTCCCAGCGCTCTGTGTATTATGTAGTCCTGTGCCCAGCGCTCTGTGTATTATGCAGTCCTGTGCCCAGCGCTCTGTGTATTATGTAGCCCTGGTCCTAGCGCTCTGTGTATTATGTAGTCCTGTGCCCAGCGCTCTGTGTGTTATGTAGTCCTGTGCCCAGCGCTCTGTGTATTATGCAGTCCTGTGCCCAGCGCTCTGTGTATTATGTAGCCCTGGTCCCAGCGCTCTGTGTATTATGTAGTCCTGTGCCCAGCGCTCTGTGTGTTATGTAGTCCTGTGCCCAGTGCTCTGTGTATTATGCAGTCCTGTGCCCAGCGCTCTGTGTATTATGTAGCCCTGGTCCCAGCGCTCTGTGTATTATGTAGTCCTGTGCCCAGCGCTCTGTGTGTTATGTAGTCCTGTGCCCAGCGCTCTGTGTATTATGCAGTCCTGTGCCCAGCGCTCTGTGTATTATGCAGTCCTGTGCCCAGCGCTCTGTGTATTATGTAGCCCTGGTCCCAGCGCTCTGTGTGTTATGTAGTCCTGTGCCCAGCGCTCTGTGTGTTATGTAGTCCTGTGCCCAGTGCTCTGTGTATTATGCAGTCCTGTGCCCAGCGCTCTGTGTATTATGTAGCCCTGGTCCCAGTGCTCTGTGTATTATGCAGTCCTGTGCCCAGCGCTCTGTGTATTATGTAGTCCTCTGACCAGCGCTCTGTGTATTATGCAGTCCTGTGCCCAGCGCTCTGTGTATTATGTAGCCCTGGTCCCAGTGCTCTGTGTATTATGCAGTCCTGTGCCCAGTGCTCTGTGTATTATGTAGTCCTGTGCCCAGCCCTCTGTGTATTATGCAGTCCTGTGCCCAGTGCTCTGTGTATTATGTAGTCCTGTGCCCAGCGCTCTGTGTATTATGCAGTCCTGTGCCCAGCGCTCTGTGTATTATGCAGTCCTATGCCATTTGCCAATAAAAAAAATAAATGTCCCTGAATTTAATTTAAATATCTGGTCCCCTTGTAGATGATTATCTGAACAGGTGTCCCCATTGGAAGATTTCCTATCACATTGTGGGATTTATTTACTAGAGGCAAGTAGACTGTGAACTTTGTAAGTGCAGTTGCACTCTGAAAGTGCGTTTGCTTTAATGATTAGTAAATGAGGTAAAGCTTCACTTTGCAAAGAAAACCCAATCACATGCTATAGCTACAGTAAATAACTCCTGGACATGCACCGTTTAGGAGATACTTACTTTAGATGCAGCCAGTGATGTCATTGGTGCATGCGCTCTGAAGGGATGGGATACACATGCCGTGCCGTAAACAGTGACTACCGCATGCATGCACGGGAGTGATGTCATTGCCGGCTCGGTCATTCATATCGCTAAAGCCCCCAAACCCGGAAAGGAAAGAAGACCGGTTGACAACGTGCTGCTGAAGGGCTTTGTTTTCAGGTAAGTCTGTCATCATGTGCCAGTATACGATGCATACTAGCGCATTATGACTTAAGCTGCCCGGTGCCTAGTTTTTTGGGGGTTTTTTTATGTGGTTTACTACCCCTTTAAAAGAAGGAACTACCCGAAGGCCCCATTCCCATTCACACTTTGTGTTTTCTAGACAAGCAACAAAATGCACAGGAATCGTGTGTTTTGCCGCACATTTCAGAAATGCATTGAAAACGTGCGCCATGCATGCGGTGCCATTAATTGTTAATAGGATCCCAAACGCAAAGCTGCAGGAGCTTCCTTGGAACGTTTGCTGTGTGTATGGCAAACCATTGAAGTGAAAGGGCTGCCCCATGTGTGCAAAATATGTGGGAACGCATGTTCCCGCTACACCAATTGTGAATGTGGCCTAACACAAGGCGCAACATGGCGCTGACTGCAAGCGTCCCGTGCACCACAATAGTGTCACCCCATGTGGTGCTGAACACTGCCCTCTGTCCTATCCTAGGGCGGTGGAAGATATTCGTCTTTAAATCGTCGTTTTGTGTTTGTTTTAAAACCTGCGACTTTAGAGCTAAGGCGTAAAATTCCAGCGAGTATTGCCACTACGTGTCCTATTCAGCGGCGTTACTGAACCCCATCCGGCCAGGTAAAATATACAGCAGATAACATCACAGAGCTGCTTGTAAAAATGAGCGCTCGGGAGGCGTTGCTTTGGCAACAATTTCCAGCAGGCTGCGGGCCCTCTCTACTGAAAGTAAAATAATCTCTCCCAGCGATAGGACAGGCTCTCTTTTTAGATTCCTATCTACACTGGGTGTGTTTTTTTTTTTTTTTTTGTGCTTTGTAGGTCATATATCTTTTGTGTGCGATTTTGTAAAGGAAAACAAACTGCAAGTGCCTGTTCACATTTGTGCGATGCGGGAACGCTGCGAATATCACACTGCCATATGCGTTACGCTGGGGGTGTCAATTCAAAGTTAACGACACCCCCTGTTCAGATCGCATATCGCAGTGCGATCTGCAAGTTCGCACAGAATCGGATCGCACTAGTGTGAACCACCATGCAATCCTATTCTGCTGCAGACCAAAAAAAGGGTCGTGTGCGTGTTAGGTGCGATTGCGGTGTGAATTCAGCCATACAAACTGTATGGCTGAGTTTGCACCGCACAGAGATTGCATGTGATTTTAGGAGCAGTGCGCTCTGAATTACATGCGATCTCTGTGATCGCACAAATGTGAACCGGCACTAAGGCCTCATGCACATGGATGGAGAGAGGCAGAAAAATTACTGAGTGTAAAAATCTAGGCGTTTTCCAGCGCCCGGCGACGCGTACAGCCTACCATACAAGTGAGATGTACAAAGTGGGGATCTGGCGCTCCAAATTGTATTGGTCTCTATAATAAGCCAAAAACGACTAAAAATGGAGGTAATAAGAATCTGCTAATCCAAGCAGATGAGTAAAAGAGAACTAAAAGGAGGCCGCCATCCTCAGAGTGTGTTCAGAAACTCTGTAAAACATGTGTAAAGCAGAGTGGGGGGGGGGGGGGGCGCCAACTAAGTGTAGTACTAAAGTCATCATTTACTGCACAGGATTAACCACTTCTGGACCGGGAGGTGTTACCCCCCTTAAAGCGGTTTTAAACCTAAAAACAATTAAAAAAACCTGCAAGACAAAGGCATAATGAGCTAGTTATGCATCACATACTAGCTCATTATGAATTACTTACCTTAGAACAAAGCCCCGACACGGACCCCCGGACACCGCTGTGGGAGCTGACATGATCCCTCAGCGTCTCTTCCGGGTTCGGCGGCTCCAGGGCTGTGATTGGCCGGAGCCGCGATGACGTGACTCCCGCGCATGCTCGCAGGAGTCATTTTCCGGCAAGCTCCCTGCAAGGAAGGCTGAAGGTCCGCCGGACCTTCAGAGCGCATGCGCCTCTGGCGTGAGCGGCTGCATGCACTGCAAATATCTCCTTAACTGTGCCGGTTTAGGAGATATTAATTGTACCTACAGGTAAGCCTTATTATAGGCTTACCTGTAGTTAAAAGTGGAAAAAAGCGTCCCCCAGCGCCTGACATTTGTTAGGTTTTTTGTGGAGTCTCCTGACCAGGAATTGCTTTGAGCTTCCTATGCCTACCCGGCTGCCGGTGTTTTGCCGAAAACTCCCAACTCGTCAAAATCTCCAACCACGCCACTTCTGGTGACTCTACAGCAGGAATAATTGGAGATCTTCACAAGTTGCTGTTTTCACGGACCACCGGCAGCATATACACCCTATAATGACTGGACATTGTTGGTAACACCCGCTACTAACCAACAACATGGCTGCCTCCAAGACGGTGACAACTTTGTTCCTCCGTACCCGGATTTCTTTGAAAAGAGGCAGCTGGTCGTGTTCCGTAGTGTACAGGCTGCCGGTGGTCTGTGAAAACAGCAACTCCTCAAAATCTCCAATTATTCCTGCTGTAGAGTCACCAGATATGACGTGGTTGGAAATTTTGGCAGGTTGGAGTTTTCGGCAGGACACCGGCAGTGCTGCGCAATCCCTGGACTGGATGGCTCTGCTGCAGGCTTCCATGGATTTCCTGATTTCTTATGCTCTATATGCCTTCACAAACTTACTTCATGTGAGTTGTCAATTTGTTTTTCATCATACAAGAAACGTTTTAATGGCGCACTTAGATGGTGCCCCCCGCTGTGTGTGTTGTTTTCTTCTCACCGTCTGAGTGCCGGAGTCCTTAGTCATAAGAAAAGCTGACAATGTATACTTTTGGAATACAGACATATGCAGATTTACCTTTTCTTGTCATAGGTTTCCTTCGGGGCCCGTTCACACTGTTGTGCTGCATTGAAAAGCGTGTTATAATGTACCCGAACACATAAACCAAAAAGGTGTATGTGCCAGCAGTGCCGGGACAAGGTCATCCAGCGCCCAGGGAAAGGATGCCAAACTGTGCCCCCCCCCCCTTCACTTAGGGTTAGGGTCAAGGTGCCCCATCCATCCCTGCAATAAACCATTGCGCCCAGGGCAACCATTTCCTCCTGCCCACCCCTTGTGTGTTGGGGCACAATTCCGAATGTGTTACCTTCAGAGTAATAGTGTGAACTCCAGAGAAACTAGAAAACTACCCCCCCCTGTACTTGTTTTTGTTTGGGGAATTAAAAACAGATTCACTTACCTCATCCCTCACTCGCCTTGCAATAGGTCTCTCTTCTCTTCACTCCAACACTACGGGTTGTGGGCGGGCCCTAAGTGTAATCAAGTACAATGCAGAACTGCTGGTCCTGCTTGTACAAGATGATGTCCGAGTGCCACATATGGACAGAGCACAGAAGAGAGGCAGCATTGGTGGATTGGTCACATTATGTAGACAGAGAAGTCATAACTCTTGATTTTCTATTTGTGTCAGGTCAGTGACCCAGAAAATTTTGAAGCTGTTGGATTAATCCTGACAGCAACAAAATGTTGAGAAACAGACCAGCAGTAGTAAGCTTTACATATGTCTCAGGACAGGTTTCCTTTCGGGGTTGAGTAATGCCATCATAGTCAACTCATCATGGTCCACCCAGTCCACTCAACTAATCTGGTTGCCGTGTAGTCACACGCCGATGCGTTTTGTCACTTCAGACTTCGTCGTGACGAAGTTGGAAGTGACGAAACGCGTCGGGACATGACTACACAGCAACCCGATTAGTTGAGTGGAAGGCAAGCGATGGTTCCTGAATGATCTGCAGCCAGTGTGGAGGTGGTGAGATCTTTGGGGATCAGTTCGCACATCCATTATTGATGTTTAATGCTTGTCATTTATTGTAACATGGGAGTGGATTGCAGTTGTTTTTAATAAATATTCGAGTGTATGACGTTATTACATTAGTGGATCCTTTCTTTTTCTATGTACCCTGCGGAGAGATTTTCACTATAGAAGGGGTGAGTGAGAGATTAAGCCCACTAAAAGATCCTGCATTATCCCATGAGGTTTAATAAATTAGGCTGCATTCACACTTGAGCGTAGCGTTTTACCGCGATCTTTGCCGCGATTTTTACAGCGATTTTTACCGCGATTTTCAGGGGTTTTTTTCAGGCATTTTTGGAGGCAGGCATTGACATCTATCAAAAACGCTGGTAATCAGGCCAAAAAGAAGCTCATGTACTTTTCTCAGCTACAGGCATTTTGCAAAACGCTCAGATGTGAACAGGGGCCATTTAAATGAATGGAGTTTTACTTGTTGGGCGTTTTGGAACGTTTTTTTTTTTTAGCGTTTTTGGAGCTGAAAAACACTCAAAAACGCCCAGGTGTGAATGGAGCCTTATGCCCCTTACACACGAGCAGATTATCTGAAGACTTTTGTCTGCAGACTTACCAAAACCATATAATATGAGGTCAAACCTAAACACTTTCAATTTGTATGCAATCTGGCAGGCCCTTGCACTACATAGAAAAGGTAAGTCTGCAGACAAAAGTCTTCAGATAATCTGCACGTGTGTATGGGGCATTAGTGTTTGCCCAACCATGAGAATGATGGGCAACATCTCTGATGGGAGGGGGGTGTGATAACACAAAACGGTGGTGGAATTTAGCGCTGACCCAATTGTTCTGACCTTCACTGGACTCACTATTTTTACTTTTTATTTTATCAGGAGGATATTTATGTAATTGGACAATTTATTATTGATTTGATTCTTTTCAAAAATAATTTTACACATAATTATGATATGTGGGAGTCACTGGAATCACTATTTTATGTATATTTAGTTTTTTTTTTTGCGCTACTGGTATCGCACATATGATTAGGAGGTTTTACGTATTTTCACTTGTTTTCTTTGGATTTTGATTATTTTAAGTAGCAGCATTGATTTTGTTACGGTTTCTCAATTACAATTATTTAGCGCGGGGGGGATCACTATTTTTCTTTTTTCATATTGTATTCAATACAACATTTTACAAGCATGTGGCAACTTCTTTTGCTCTATGATTGTTTTGTGTTGTTATTATTTTCTTTTTGCCCCCAAGCTGGATTTGGGTTTTATGTCTGAGCTGCATACTTGTCTTGGATCTAACTCCGATAATACTGAAGGCATTAGATCAATGTGACAGCCGAAAAACTGGCATTTTCAGAGGAGGCTTAACAGTCAGTAATTCTCTGATGATAGATTTCCTTTAATAGTTCAGGACCTGGGTCAGACGTTTTGGCGTAGATTTCTTGGCACGTTTGTACGCCGGCGCTAACATTTTTTAGTTGTTGCTGTATTACTGCATAGGTTTGTTTTGGCAGAAGAAGAAGTCGGCATTGTAGGTGCTCAGTCATACACCAGGGGCAAGTCACAATGAGCCTGTGATGGGTAAAAACACATAAGGAGAGGTTCGTTACCTGAATACTGCATGTCCTAATAAACAGACATAGTAGATGTTATGTGCAAGTTTGAAAGCGGTATTAAACCCAAACGCAAAGATTTATTATATTGCAGCTTATCAATTCTTCAATGTGATGGCTGCATTTGTTTTCTTTTCTTTTCTTTCATATTCAGCTGGTGATCTAGCCAGTAAGTCTGTTGTTATTCAAAAGAAAAGCTCTCTTGCAGTTACAGGGATGAGACAAAACCATTCAACAGTGATGGCTGCTTAAAACGATCTGCTTTGTTTTTGTTTTTTTGTGTAAAACCTTTATCTCATAAAGCAAAAAGAAATGTTTGCTGTAACCGATTATAAAACGTGAGCTGGAGTTTTGCTTCAATCTGTTAGTGTATCCAAATCAGGTAACACATTTAACACTCCCCTCCCCCCCAGATTGACAATAGTGCTGTCCAAATCTGTCCCTTGTGCTCCTTCATCCAGAGTGGTGTGTTACTGGCCTGATCACCAGGGAAAGGTACGAGGGGGGTGGGAAGACTGAATAAAGAAAATGAATACAGCCACCACATCTGATTGGCAAGCCACAATATGACATTTTTGGTTTTGGCCTCCTAAATCCTGGAATACCCAGTAGAGCCCGCCTTACAGCCAAGAGTACCCAGTAGAGACCCCCTACATCCCGCACAGACCCACCTTATAACTAAGAGTACCCATCAGAACCCCCCCCCCTTACTTCCCTGTGTGCCCAACAGAGCTCCCCCCCCCCCCCCCCCCTTTAAATCCAGGAGTGCCACCAGAGTCTTCTTACATCCAAGAGTACACCGCAGAGCTCCCCTTACATCGATGCATGCCCAACAAAACCCCCTTCCCCCCCTTACATCTAAGAGTGCCAATCAGAGCTCCCCCCTTACTACCTTCTGTGCCAAACAGAGCCCCCCCCCTTACATCCAGGAGTGCCCATCAGAGCCCCCCCTTCCAGGATTGCCCATCAGAGCCCCGCTTACATCCAGGAGTGCCCATCAGAGCCCCCCCTTCCAGGATTGCCCATCAGAGCCCCGCTTACATCCAGGAGTGCCCATCAAAGTCCCTTCTTACATTCAGGAGTGCCCATTGGAGTCCCCCTACATCCAGGAGTGCCCATCAGAGACCCCTTTTACATCTAGGAGTGCCCAATAGAGTCCCTTTTTACATTCATCTAGGAGTGCCCAGCAGATACCCCCCCTTACCTTACAAAACCAGCATTTACCCTAATGGTTCTTGCAGTCTACTGTACAGCAGAGTTTAGATAGGGAGAGAGAGAAGCAGCACAATGAGCCAGTGAAATGTGCTGCAGTGCAAGGAACATGCTGATAGGAGGAAGGCCAAGGAATGCTTATGCATTTGTGAAATGACCCTAAACAGTATATTGAGCAATTTATTGTTCTTTAAAGAGGGAAAAGAATAGAGCCCTGGTTCCGATCATTCTCATTGCACCGGTGCTGCAGGATAAGGGTCCTTTCACACCCAGTGGACTCAGTGCCTTGCTCATCGGGGATCGATCCGCTGATGCCCGCTGAGCAGGAGGATGACAGCTCCGTCTTTGCTTACTTTGCAGAGACGGAGCTGTCAGAGCCCCGCTCTTCTCTATCAGAGATTGCAGGGGTTGCAATTGCAATCGGGCCCCATGCTCCTGGGGGCTGTGTGGCTCCCCTGTACACCTGGATAGGAGGGGCGGTGGGGGGCAGCATGTAGAGAAATCACTGTCCTCCTTTTTCCTCCTGTAGCTGCAGAAGGATAATGGAGAATGGAGGAGATTGGTTCCTCTGTATGCTTCCCCCGCCACTCCTCCTATCCAGTTCACTTGTGTTCTGCTGTCTCTGGGCCCCTGTGTGCTCCCCTGCCCCCCACCCTACTGTGTTGCCCCCCCTCACCCACTGTGCTCCCTTCCCTCTCCTGCTGCAGGGGATGTGTCACAATAGAGAACCAGGAAGGGGTCAGTAAATATGTAATTTACCAGCTCCTTCCTTTTCTGAATGGACAGAGTCATAGTCAGTGACACTGTAAATGTAATAAAATGATAAAAAAGAATACAATTATAAATACCAAAAAATAAAAACTACTGACGCCAGTGGGTGAACTTACAGTATTGCAAAGGTCACACTTGCGACTGGGCCCTGGCATTCCACCACCATGGGGAGGCCCCAAGATGGCAGGAAGGGTCCCGCTGCAGAACTTGTGAAAGGGTCCCGCTGTGGGACTGTAATAAAGGGTCCCGCAATGAGAGTAAAGGGCCCCAGGATCAGTGGGAAGAGCCCCAGTCTTAAAGGGAAGGGCCCCGGCCAGGGGTCCGGAGGGCCCTTCATGGTTTCTTGCAACGGGGCCCTGAAGGTTGTAGTTACACCTGTGGGAGATTGGATTAAAACAGACCGCCTGTCCGTTTTCATCCGATCTGATCCTCCAGACGGATGGAAAATAGGGTTTCCATCCGTCTGGATTTCATGGACAGGATCGGATCGGAGAGCAGTGGGTGTCAGCGGACATGTCACCACTGACATCCGCCGCTCCATGGGGCTGCATGGAGTATCCGATCAGGTCCGCCTGAAAAACTGACAGGCCCCTTTCACATGGGCTTTCTGATCAGGTCACCTAACAGTCCTAAATCCTTGACAGCAGTGCAGAATAACTGCAATTAAGGCCTCTTGCTCAGTACAGCTTTTTTTTTTTTTTTTTTTTACTGAGATAAAATACAGCCCATTAATTGGCATAAAAAAGCGGCGTGCATTCTCTAGTTAAAAAAAAATAAAAATAGAAAAATCTGCATTTTTGGTCAGTTTTTAAGTTTTTATGTGTGCAAATGCGCGCAAATATGCACAGTTGCGCACAAATATGTCTATTTACATATTGTGCAGAACAAGAACGCAAGAAGACGTTTTTTCGCACATTTACGCAAAAAGCGTGCGTAGAAATGTGCGCACGCATATGCGCAAAAATACGCGCAAATACATACTAAGAAAGATCTAAAAAAGTCGATGCTGAAACAGGAGTATCGTGTGCAAAAGGCCTAATAGTGAATGTTTTTGGTCAGTGTTGGAGGATTATTAGCCTGGAATAACCCTCTTTCCTCTGCTGACGTGAATCCAGAACTTTTAATGAGAAGTGGAAGCAGGAAATACCAAAGGTCCAAACACCCAGAAAAAGTCCTGCTCCTTCTATCTGCTCTGCTCCTTTTCTCGCGCCCCCGGGCAAAGAATTACACTCATTACATGTACAGATTGTATCATTTGTTGGTGCCTGCAGAATCCGACACTGAAAAATTCATTCCACAAAAGATGTCTGCTGTACAGAAATGACGGGGATTCATTATTAAAGAAGGACTCTAATCTCAGGATATGGTCTTAAAATTGAGTGCGGCTGAAAGCAATGAATTCAACCAAATAGGAAAACTTCTTTTTTTTTGGGATAGAACAGGGTAATAAAGTTTCAGTTTCCAAAACTAAAAAATAAGCAATTTTTCCTACTTTGATCAGCATTCGTTTAAAGAAATATACTGTAACATTAAAGCGGTAGTAAACCGCAGTTGGTGGAAAAAAAAAAAAAAATTCCCTGCAAGGCAATGTCATAATGAGTTAGTAAGCATCACATACTAGCACATTATGAGGGACTTACCTTGGAGTGAAGCCCTCCAGTGCCACACTGACCACGCTGAGAGGGCTGACACTTCCCTCGGTCTTCCTTCCGGGTTTTGGCCTCCGGTGACCTGAGTGGCCGGGGCGCGATGACGTCACATCCCGTTTCTGACACAGGCTCTGAAAGTCCGGTGTTCCGTGAGAAAAACCTACCCGTGAGAAATGCCTACCCTCGTCACTTCCGGTGCACGGCACTGTGTGTAACGCGGCGGTTACATTAAAACAGCTGTGCTGCAATATGAGTCATCTCCGCTCCTATCCCTGTCACTTCCCTGATCTGGGCTAGTAAATATAAAAGCGGCGGCGGCGGGTGTATGTAATGTAAATCATGGAGCCGAGAGCCACTTTTATATTCACTAGCCAAGATCAGGGTAGTGACAGGGACAGGAGCGGAGATGACTCATATTGCAGCACAGCTGTTTTAATGTAACCGCCGCGTTACACACACTGCCGTGATCATTTCGTACCCTCCGTGCATGCGCACTAGTCAGCTCCTCAGCTGTTCAATTACGTATCCGGGGCTGTGAGCATGCGCACTGCTACGCTGCTCAGCTGACGAGTGACGAGGGTAGGCATTTCTCATGGGGTAGGTTATTCTCACGGAACACCATCACTGTATGCCCGACCTTCAGAGTGCATGTGCCGATGATGTCACTGGCTGCATGCACTCAGAATATCTCCTAAAGAGTGCAGGTTTAGAAGACTTTCACAGTACCTAATCCTTATTATAGGCTTACCTGTAGGTAGAAGTGCTGTAACCGAGTTTACTACCAGTTTAATGTAGATATAAAGTATTACTTTTATTCTTTCATTTGTCCCATTTAAAACCACACTAAGGGCTCTTTCCCACGGGCGGTCCTGTCAGTTTTTTAGGCGGATCTGATCGGATCCTCCATGCAGCTCTATGGGGCAGCGGGTGTCAGCGGAGACACCTTCGCTGACACCTGCTGCCATCTGTATCCGATCCTGTCCGTGAAATCCGGACGGATGGAAACCCTATTTTTCCATCCGTTCAGGGTCCGCTCTCATCTGATCCCCCATAGAGGGCAGCGGGGGCTGAGACACCTCCCTCTCCGCACTGCAAGCGGAGACGGAGCTGTCATCCGCCGGCTCAGCGGGGATCGGCGGATCGATCCTCGCTGAGCAGCGCGGATCCGCCTATGGAGGCGGACCGTGTGAAAGAGCCCAAAAATCTGGATTCTGGTGCAAAACATTGCAAAGGTATTTACAAAGGAAATAAAGCCTGATTTTTTTATTTTTTTTTTGTTTTTTGTTTCAATTTTGCTTGAAAAAAAAAAAACAGAAAATTATCAAAAAAAAAAAAAAAATACAACAATATTAATGTGGTTAAAAAGTATACATTTTATTCTGTCATTTGTCCCATACGGCGCTGCGCTATTTTAACTTTAACGGACAATTGCGCGGTCGTGCGACTCTGTACCCAAATAAAATGAATGTCCTTTGTACCCACAAATAGAGATTTCTTTTGGTGGTATTTGATCACCTCTGCAGTTTATTTTTTGCGCTTGCAACTAAAAAAGGCCAACAATTGTGACCGACGTAGCTCTACAGCTCTGCAGTTAGGGGGCGAGTGTGCACGCTCCCGCCCCCACTCGGCAGCCGGGACTCTGATGTACGGGGCAGGCGGCTCTGATTGCCGTCTGACACCCGCAATCATTCCCCGCTGAGAGAGACGAACGGTCAGCTGTTGTAAACACAGCCGACCGTTCTTCTCCCTGGAATGATCATAGAACCCCTGTGATCCCTCTATATAGGATCACATGTCTCTGTGATCATTTCACAAGCCCTGCCCACATACAGTTAGAAACACTCCCCTAGGTACACATTTAACCCCTTGATCACTCAGTGTTAACCCCTTCCCTGCCAGTGTCATTATTACAGTAACAGTGCATATTTTTAGCACTGATTACTTTAGTAATGTCACTGGTACCCCCAAACATGTCAAAAATGTCAGTCAAGGGTCCGATCTGTCCACTGCAATGTCGCAGCCCTGCTAAAAATTGAAGATCGCCACCATTACTAGTAAAAAAAAACAATAAAAATGACATAAATCTTTCCCTTAGTAGACACGATAACTTTTGCGCAAACCAATCAAAATACGCTTATTGCGATTTTTTTTTTTTACCAGAAATATGTAGCAGAAAACAAATTGGCCTAAAATGTTAAATTTTGATTTTTAAAGGTTTTATTTATTTTTTTTTTTGGTAATGTTATATAGCAGAATGTGAAAAATATTGTTTTTTTAAGAATTGTCGCTCTTTTTTTTTTTGTTTATAGCGCAAAAAAATAAAAATCGCAGAGGTGATCAAATACCACCAAAAGAAAGCTCTGTTTGTGGGAAAAAAAAGGACATACATTTTATTTGGGTACAGCGTCCCACGACCGCACAATTGTCCATTAGTAACGCAGTGCCGAATCGCAAAATATGGCCTGGTCATTAAGGGGGGAAAATCTTCCGGTCCAGAAGTGGTTAAAAAAATTAAGTTTTGCCTTTATACTTTACATTTTTGTTGTTGTACCCAGAACTGGTTAATAATTTACCGGCTGCGTCTCCTCACTATTGTAAAGCACGTTGAGTATTTGGTTGTCTTGTTTGCTCATGTGTCCTGTGGGAAGTGTCTGTGCTATATATTACTGTCAGCACTTTTGCTGTATTTCCCGGTGAAGGTTGGCTGTCAGCTGGCTGCTGCAGGTTAGGAGGCCCTCGGGCTGGAGCAATGTAATACACCTGGATGGCTCTATTCATCAGGTCACTGTCAGCACTCAAAACTAAAGTTATTGGCTTCTGTTTACTTAACGCTTACTGTAAATTGTCATCTACAATCGGATTTATAGTTTCTGCATTCTGCAGGCCTCTCTGTGTTCATTATGTAGGGTAGAGTACAGCTAAAACAAATTGGTCTTAGTTTTGGAATGAATAGAGAGGGATTAGAACAACTGTCAGGTTTTAATTGCTATCTTTTTCACTGCCGGGGAGATTCACCTTCTGTATTTGTCTTAAAGATAAAAAGTTACAGTGGTCACCAGAAATCCACTTTTATGTACTTTTTCTGTGTTGTATTGATTTGCATGAGGTTACTATTGTTCTGTACTATGCAAACATCTAGTGACACTTATGTCCACTGCAACTTGTTTATGTAGCACCCTCCTAGATGGGTGCTAGGAAAAAGCATTGTTTCCTCCATCTGCTTATCAGGGGAGCCTGATCTATTAGTTATGCCTGTTACACGTGTCCAGGTGTGAGTCACTTAGTCTGAGGGAGTGTCCCCTCTGTATCCAATAGGGGAGCCTGTTGGACAGTGGAGGAAACCCAGCCAGTGACACACAGGCTTTTGTGGCAGCGGAAGGGCACCACCGCAGTGCATCCTTGGATTGACCATAAAAACTGTGGGCACATGTGACAGGGTGTCTTTTGCGGGAAGCAGAGTCCTAGGAGGAGGGTGACAGCAGTCTCTCCTTCTGCAGGTTGAGGAAAGTGGTCACAGGCAGTCGGCCTGGTGTGCCAGGTGTGGAGCTGAGCCTTGGAGGTCCTGGAGAAGCTGACGGTGGAGCTGCAGGCAGAGCTACCTGGGAAAAACAGTGTCCGTGAGTACCAGGGGGCTTGCCAAGGGGTCTGCCCAGGAAGGGGGACCACTCCAGTGAGGTCAGTGGACAGAAGGTCAGGTCACACAGACAGAGGGTAAAGGGGGTGCCAGATAGAACCCTGAAGAGTAATCTAATGTATAAAGAAATAACCGCGCAAAGTGCAATGCAAGCTGCAGCTTCTAGTGTGACAGCACCCAAATCAAAATAAAATAAACAAGCTGCGCTATAAAGTGAAGTGACAATAAGATGTCACCAAAACAGTGAAATATATTATATGTATACAATATGTAGTGTCCAAAATAAATAGTACAAGTGAAAAATTCAAAAAAATGTCTCCTTAATTGATCCGGAAAATTTCCAAGAAACTGTGAATAAAATATTCAGTATTCACCAAAGTGTGCAGTAGCCGCCACCAGTGGTATATACTGCTTACCAGAAATAGGTATATTCAAGCCAAAGGGTATCACTCAGGAAACACTAAGGATAATCCAGTGGTAGCTCTCCGCTATACCTCCAGGGCTTAGACAATATGCCAGCATAAATGGTTGGGGGCATCCACCATCAGACCGTATTAGCATGTGAAAAAAATATAAATGGCCCCATAGCGTAAAACCGTAACATTTATTTAAAAGAGAAAATGGTAATGCACTTACAAGAAGAGGTTAGGTATGAGCATGTACAATATTGCACACAAGCCGCCGGCCGGTCGGCTCTTCCGCCCGCCCTTCGTCCCGCTCCATGGACGTCAGCACGCCGCGACCGACGCACGTTTCGTCAAATGTGACGTTATCAAGGTACGCGTACTGAGTGATACCCTTTGGCTTGAATATACCTATTTCTGGTAAGCAGTATATACCACTAGTGGCAGCTACTGCACATTTTGGTGAATGCTGAATATTTCATTCACGGTTCCTTGGGAATTTTATAAAGAGTAATCTACCAAGTAGTTTGTCTGTTAAATACTTCACTTCAGTGGCAAGGTGAAGCAGCGGCCTTGCTGCATTCAACGTAGTTAGAAGTCCTCAAGTTTGTGCATAGTTGACCAAGTTGGAATATCCTCATCCCTTCTCTTAGCCCAATAAAATAAAAACAACAAAAACCAAATCCCCTGGACTGTTTACTCACTGAGCCAAGAATCTAAAGTCTTAAGAATTCACAAGTTGTTGCTATGGGTAACTCGGGGGAACCCGCTTTAAGCAGCTTCCAAGGGAGTAGTGCTACATTTAGTTGTGTGATTTGTTTTTCCCTCTGTCCTTCCCTCTTGATTAGTGTTAGTTAACCACTTCTGGACCAGAAGATTTTGCTGCTTAATGACCAGGCCCTATTTTGCGATTCGGCACTGCGTTACTTTAACAGACAATTGCGCAGTCGCGCAGCGCTGTACCCAAAAAAAATTGACATCCTTTTTTTTTCCCCACAAATAGCTTTCTTTTGGTGGTATTTGATCACCTGTGCGATTTTTAATATTTGCGCATAAACGAAAAAAGAGAGGCAATTCTAAAAAAAAGAAAAAAACAATATTTTTCACATTCTGCTATATAACATTCCCAAAAAAAAAAAAAAACTTAAAAATCAAAAATTTTTAACATTTTAGGCCAATTTGTTTTCTGCTACATATTTTTGGTAAAACAAAATCACAATAAGCGTATTTTGATTGATTTGCGCAAAAGTTATTGCATCTACTATCTACGGGAAAAATTTGTCATTTTTATATATTTTATTTTTTTTACTAGTAATGGAGGCGATCTGCAATTTATTTTTTTTTTCTTTTTTGCGGGACTGCAACATTGCGGCGGACAGATCGGACCCCTAACTGACGTTTTTGACACTTTTGGGGAACCAGTGACATTACTACAGTCAAAGATAATAATACACAGCGCAAAATGGGTATAAAATAACAATTAAGTGTGAAAATGATAAGACTATTGCCTCTTCACCCTACACAGGGATTTTTCAGAATACCAAAAGGTTGACAATATTAGAATTTTTGACATACGTCGCTGGACTCCTCCCCCTGTGGGCGGCACGCGCGCGCCGCCGGAGGCTCGCTCCCGCTGTATTCAGTTACAGCGGGAGTCGGGCCAGGGGAGGAGCGGCGGTGATCACCGCTGCTCTTCCCCGATCGTCGGGGATCAAGTGTGGAGATCCGCCCGCTTGTGTAAACAAAGCGGGTGGATCTCCTAAGTGACAGGCAGGGTCAGATTGCAGGATTCAGCATAGCTGAACCTGCGATCTGTCCCTGTGTCACATAGTCCCCTCCCCCCACACACGTCAATAAGCACCAGGCATACACCAATAAAAGTTAACCCCTTCCCTGCCAGTGTAATTTTTACAGTAACAGTGCATATTTATACCACTGATTACTGCAGTAATGTCACTGGTACCCCCAAAAGTGTCAAAAATGTCAGTCAAGGGTCCGATCTGTCCGCCGCAATGTCGCAGTCCCGCAAACAAAATCGCAGATCGCCGCCATTACTAGTTTAAAAAAAAACAATAAAAATGACATAAATTTCCCGTAGTTAGTAGCTGCGATAACTTTTGCGCAAACCAATCAAAATACGCTTATTGCGATTTTTTTATTTTTTTTTTTACCAAAAATATGGAACAGAAAACAAATTGGCAAAAAAAGTTAAAAAATGTTGATTTTTACATTTTTTTGGGGGGGGGGGAATTTTCAAAATTGTCGCTCTTTTTTTGAATATAGCGCAAAAATTAAAAATCGCACAGGTGATCAAATACCACCAAAAGAAAGCTCTATTTGTGGGGAACAAAAGGACTAATTTGGGTACAGCATTGCACGACCGCGCAATTGTCCGTTAAAGTAATGCAGTGCCGAATCGCAAAATATGGCCTGGTCAGGAATGGGGTAAAATCTTCCGGTCTTAAAGCGGTTAAAAATACACTCATTGAGAATTTTTTTGTCAAAGACATGTAGCTAAATACATTTTGGCCTAAATATATGACAAAAATTGAATATATTGGATATTTTTTAACTGTCAAAGTAGAAAAATATTGTTATTTTTTCAAAATTGTCGCATTTTTTTATTAATATCGTAAAAAATGAAAAGCGCAGTGGTGATCAAATACCACCAAAATAAAGCTCTGTCTGTGGGAAAAAAAGGACGTAAATTACGTTTGGGTCCGGCATTGCATGACCGCGCAATTGTCAGTTAAAGTCGCACAGTGCTGAATCGCAAAAAGTGGCCTGGACGTAAGACAGCAAAATCTTCCGGTGGTAAAGTGGTTAATATTCATTGCAAGATTTTTTTTTTGTTTTTGTTTTTTGTAGCAGCAGAGCTACACACTTCCCATCCCCTGTGCATGAAATAAAGTAATGCTTCTGGTCCCTGGGTCCATTCCTCTTCCACTTTCAGGGGCATTATTGAATGTACTATGTGTCTATAGGAACGTGTCCCCTTGTGACCACACAGCACCTGATGCGGAGTGCTGTAAGCAGTCACTGCATGACCTGCGGCTGATCACCACCACACATCACGGTAATTATGAAATATTATACCTCCAATGAGGTGTAGGGCATTTGGGTGGCAATTAGAGGCCCCAAGGAGCAGAGGACCGGGTACAGTTGTAATCTCTGCGACCTCTGTCACCGTACCACCGCTTTATTAGTCAAGTAATAAGAAGATCCGGTGACATGATTTGCTGACATGTGCTTCATGTGAAGTATGAGCGATGGATCCAATTGTCCGGCTTGGCGTGCTTGGGTGGGAGGCTCTGGAATGAATCTGTTCGCCAGAAAGACATGCTTTTTCGTTGTGGTTTTTCTCACATTAACAAAAGCTGACCACACTTGAAGATTACATCTGCTGCTTCAGAGAAAGCCATAGCGGGGTTTCAGCCAGTAGATGTCTTCATTTTTTTTTGTATTGTTGACCCGATTGTGATGTTTGATGCAATTTTTGCTTATCTGCTGCTTTTGTTTTAATTGGCTCTTTACATTTCATCATACTGATTATAAAGCTTTCTATAGTCCTTATGTTTTCATTTCTTTGGGCTACCTGTGTGTTGGGCAGTGTGGTCAGCCTCCCACCTTAATAACTGCTGAAGTAGAAAACAATTGCAGGATAAGCCACCTACAATAAGGAGAGCCATAGGCAGATATCTTCCCAAGATATGAAATGATGGGGGATAAGCAAAAAGAGTTTCTCAAAAGTTGAAAGTTTTTTTTTATTAATTATCAGCGGTTTGGGAAAAAAATTTAAAGTAATGCTGGCCATTCATGGATTGAAATTCGGCCCCCTCAGCAGGGGCTGGCCGAATTTCGATCCATGTATGGGCAGGCTGATTGTATCAAATGTGATTCATCAATCCACTTGGGTAAAACCAGCTTTTCCGAATTTTCTACATACTGTTATGCCAGCAGCTATAGTCGCTAGCAGTAATCATTGTATTCTGCCAGCCAGGAATGCTCCCTGCACCCCCTCGCTGGAAGAATACAATACGGGAGGCATAGCCCCATCAACACTGACTGATGAGCGAAATTGTATCAATAATGGCCTGCATTAAAAAGGCAAAAAATGTGTCAGTTGGCTGCACATCGCAAAGCAGACCCATGTGAAAGGATGAGTGGCAGCCTCAGCCTGGCATCTGGCCAGGCCATGCCCCCAACATGTTTTGTTCCTCCCCCCAAAGTCCCATGATCACGCTTTGGGGCAGAACGAAACATGTTGGAGGCATGGCCTGGCCAGAGCCCAGGCTGAGGCTGCCACTCATTGTTTCACATTGGCTCTTCTTTGTGATGTGTGGCTCACGGACAGGGACTCGGGACAGGCTCCTATCCTGACCAGCACTCGCAGCAGTTGGCTTTGGACTGCACCTCTAACCTATTGGGCAACTATACCTTTTATATTTGGGTCTGCTTTAAAAAGGCTTAAAGCGGAGTTCCACCCATCTGCTTCCCCCCCCTCCCCCCTTGAAAGATGCCAAATGGGGCACCGGCATCCGACCTACGTTTCGTCAAAAGTGACGTTATCAAGGTACCTACGTCACTTTTGACGAAACGTTCGTCGGTCGCGGCGTGCTGACATCACCAGAGGGGGACGAAGGGCGGGTGGAAGAGCCGACCGGCCGGCGGCTTGTGTGCACCTAATTGCTCATACCTACCCTGCATTTTGTAAGTGCAATACTTTATTTTTACCAATAAAGGTTATGGTTTTATGCTATGGATTTCCATATATTTCTTTCACATGCTATTATGGTCTGATGGTGGATGTCCCTGTCCATACTGTCTAAAACCCTGGATGAACAGTGGAGAGCTGCCCCTGAATATCCATATTAGTCTATGATTGATATCTTTGGCTTTTTTACACCTAGATCTGGTAAGCAGTATATACTACTGGTGGAGATCAATACACATACTGGTGGATACTGTTTTTCTTCACATTCTTCATTCACGGTTCTTCGGAACTTTCTGGAATATTGAGAGACTCAATATCTTTAAGATTTATTGGACATTTATCTATTTTATTTATATATATTTTGGACACTTGCATTTATGTTCATATTTTCATTATCTAAGTGAGTCACTTTTTTCTACACAGCGCAGCTTATTTTATTTGTTTTGCGTGCTGTCACACTTGAAGCTGCTGCTTGCATTGCACTTTGCGCGGTTACATTTATATTTATCGTTTATACTTTCATATAATAACCTCAATATGTACAATAGTTATTATTGCCCTCATGTTGTTAATCGCTGCGCAAACTGTTGGTGTCATATAAATCCTGTATAACCGCTTGACAGCCGTCCCACATACTTTTACTAAGGCCGGTTGGCCACTTTGCTCTGGATCACGTATTTAGTACATAATCCACCATGTCCGGGTAGGGACATGCGCCTGCGGCTGTGATTAGACACAGTGCAAGCCAATCAACGGGTGCCAGACAAAGGATGTCCGCCGGCACCCGCTGATTGTAAACAAGGCGGAGCTCTGTTCTGTAAGCAGGGATGTGATAGGTTTTCTTTCCCTGCAATGCAAGGAATAAAATCCATCAGATCCCTTAGTAAAAACAGCACATCATGTGATGTGTGGTCGCAAGGGGACAACGTTCCTACAGACACACATAGCCAGGGCCATCTTACCGAATGGGCACGCTGGGAAGTTGCCCGGGGGCCCCACTTGCAAAGGGGGCCCCACCTGCCCAGCAACCCAGCCAAGCATTAGTCCAGATTCCCCTGTGCATCCTGCCACCAAACTTAGCAGGTGGCAAGCGCCTGTTGGCCCTGTGCTGCTGTCAGGCCACTTGAGCAGGCACACACAGTACAGTCAAGTCTGACTCCCGTCCCTGTATGTGTTCACCGGACCCAGCCGCCGAACTTGGAAGCTGCCATTAGCCTGGCACTGCTGTACCAACAAATATCGCCTTATCGATAATTTGCAATTTTATTCTCGTGGGCGATTGTGTAGGCAGGGCCCCAGTGCACTGCATTGCCCGGGGGCCTTTAATACTCTTAAGATGGCACTGCACATAGCACATTTATTAATGCCTTGAAAAAACGGCACACACAGTACACAAAATCACTGAGTAGGCACACATTTAACCATTAAAATGCCCTAGATGTATAAACCCCTATTAGTACAGTGACCGTGCATATGTTCACTACATCACTATCACTGATCACTACATTAGTGTCACTGGTTCCTACAAAGTGTCAGACTATCCGCTGCAGTATTGCATCCGCTGCAGTATTGCAGTCCTGCTAGAAGTCGGTGATCACTGCCATTACTAGTAAAAAAAAATGTCTGCAGCAATATCGCAGTCCTGCTATAAGTTGCTGATAGGGAAAAAAAGAAAAAAAAAACAAGAGGTGATCAAATACTAACAAAAGAAAGCTCTATTTGTGAGAAAAAAATACATATTGTATATTTTGTTTGGGTATGACCACACCATTGTCAGTTAAAGTAGCGCAGTGCCATATCGCAAAAAATAGCCTGGTCATGAAGAGGGGTACATCTTTGGGAGGTCAAGTGGATATGGATAATATAAATAATAAAAACAAAAATACTTGACAATCCGGTATAAGGTTACTTGAAAAATATCCTTTCATGTTGTGAGTTCTATTGGTCTCTTTTCACAACTTCTTAGATACCCTGCATGCCTTGCAGCTTCTCCTCTGCTGATTACTTTCAATTTCTAAGGACTACATATCCCATGGTACCTTGCTTTATGCATGCATTGATTCCTGCACTGCCTCCTAAAACGCCTCCTCTCAGCACCTCTGTAGTTCAGAAGGCAGGCTCTGCAAAATGTGTGACACAGCAGTGCCTACTCACAGGACCTAGTGACCACTAGTGATGGGCTCAGGCGTGTTCAGATCAAGCCCACCAGGAAGCTGGCACTGCACATCGCCAATTTTGGGCAGTGAGGCATTTCCAGGCCGGAAGTAAATCTGCTGGGCTCTTTACAAAGTAAGTTTACAAACTTAGACTGTTCAGATTACTAGGAGTAGGCTAAAAATAATTGAAATACAAAGGAAAAATGAATATATGATTATAAATTTTGACTGTAGATATGCTTTAAATCAGGGGTCTCAAACTGGTGGCCCCCCAGCTGTTGCCAAACTACAATTCCCATAATGCCTCTGCCTGTGGGAGTCATGCTTGTAACTGTCAGCCTTGCAATGCCTCATGGGAATTTGTAGTTCGGCAATAACTGGAGAGCCACCAGTTTGAGACCCGTGATTTAAACGGAGGTTTTGACAACTGCCTTCTTTTACAAGAAAAGATGTCAGCCCACAAGCGTGATCATATTTTGGGACCAGTTGGGTCTTATAGTGGCCATATTCCCACGTCTCGCTAATTTGCTGTTAGGATTATATTATTATATTGTCCTCTATGTATTAAACAGTGCCGTAGATTTTCTGACAGAACAAGGTTTGACTCTTGGCCAGTAACGAAGGGTCTCAGTGCCAATGTTTTGAATAATAACAAACCTCAACAAAGATAGGAAAGCAATTATTACTTCCTGGAGAAGGTGATGATCTTTCTCATGGCTAGTAACAATGGTTAGAAGAGAAATTGCAGTTATTTATTAAGATGTAAAATACTGTACTTATGGGTTTTGGTGGAGGATCAAAAGGCTATGAGCGTTTCCCACCAATATCACCAAAAGAAAGCTCTATTTATGTGAAAAAATATTATAAAAATGTAATTTGGGTACAGCATTGCATGACCGCGCAATTGTAATTTAAAGTGTGACAGCTCTTGAAAGCTGAAAATTGGCCTGGACAGGAAGGGGGTGAAAGTGCCCTGTATTGAAGTGGCTAAGGCCGTTGGGCGGAAGCGTTTTCCCCACTACTGACGGCTCCGGTAAGCAGGGAAAACGACCGGGAACCAGCGGGAGGGGGGGTGGGTACCACCCCTGTTGCCCATAAAAGGGATCCTGTGGCAAATCCGCTACTGGGACTGCTTTTATGTTAGAGGACTGCCGGCCGTGTAGAGAAATACCGGGGTTATGGCAGCTATCTGCTGCCATAATTCCGGTATTTAACATCAAAATTTATTTAACATTAATGTGAATCTATATAGTGGGTGGTCCAGAAGTGGTTAAGGTAAATCCTTTCACTAGCTGTCCCCCCCCCCCCTTAAATAAGGGCCGTACACATAGGCCGAATATCGGGCAGCATCAGCCGATTCATTTGAAACCGGCCTATATTTGGCCCATGTGTACAGCAGCCAATCCGACAGAAGCCGACCATTTGCATGGCCTTTCTTCACCCTTCATTGTTCACCCCGTACAGCCCTTTTCCTCTCTGCCCACTGCTCTCTGTACTGTCCTTTTCATCTGCCCAGTGCTCTCTGTACTGTCCTTTTCATCTGCCCAGTGCTCTCTGTACTGTCCTTCTTATCTGCCCAGTGCTCTCCGTACTGCCCTTCTCCTCCCTGTCCATTGCCCTCTGTACTGCCCTTCTCCTCCCTGTCCATTGCCCTCTGTACTGCCCTTCTCCTCTTTGTCCAGTACCCTCTGTACTGTCCTTCTCATCTGTCCAGTGCCCTCCGTACTGTCCTCATCTGCCAAGTGCCCTACGTGCTGCCTTCTCCTCCCTGTCCAATGCCCTCTGTACTGTCCTTCTCCTCTCTGTCTGGTGTTCATCCTGTACTGCCCTCTCCTCTCTGTCTGGTGTCCATCCTGTACTGCCTTCTCTCCTCTGTCTGGTGTCCATCCTGTACTGCCCTTCTCTTCTCTGTCTGGTGTCCATCCTGTACTGCCCTTCTCTTCTCTGTCTGGTGTCCATCCTGTACTGCCCTTCTCTTCTCTGTCTGGTGTCCATCCTGTACTGCCCTCTCCTCTCTGTCTGGTGTCCATCCTGTACTCCCATTCTCCCTTCTGTCTGGTGTCCATCCTGTACTCCCATTCTCCCTTCTGTCTGGTGTCCATCCTATACTCCCATTCTCCTCTGTCTGGTGTCCATCCTGTACTCCCCTTCTACCTTCTGTCTGGTGTCCATCCTGTACTGCTCTTCCCCTTTCTGTCTGGTGTCCATCCTGTACTCCCCTTCTCCCTTCTTTCTGGTGTTCATCCTGTATTGCTCTTCCCCTTTCTGTCTGGTGTCCATCCTGTACTGCTCTTCCCCTTTCTGTCTGGTGTCCATCCTGTACTCCCATTCTCCTCTGTCTGGTGTCCATCCTGTACTGCTCTTCCCCTTTCTGTCTGGTGTCCATCCTGTACTCCCCTTCTCCCTTCTGTCTGGTGTCCATCCTGTACTGCTCTTCCCCTTTCTGTCTGGTGTCCATCCTGTACTCCCCTTCTACCTTCTGTCTGGTGTCCATCCTGTACTGCTCTTCCCCTTTCTGTCTGGTGTCCATCCTGTACTGCTCTTCTCCAGTCTGTCTGGTGTCCATCCTGTACTGCCCTTCTCCAGTCTGTCTGGTGCCCATCCTGTACTGCCCTTCTATTTGAAATCCATTCTGTACTGCCCTTCTCCCCTTCCCTGTCATCCCCGCACCTTGCACTGCCCCACTCTCTCTCTCCAATGTCCCCTCTTATACTGCCTTTTTAATTTCTCTGTCCAGTGCCCCTCTGTACTGCCCTTCTCTACCCCCTCCAGTGTTCCCTCCTGTGCTGCTCTTTTCTGCTCTGTCCATTGCCCTTTTGTCTCCCCAGAACCCTTCCTGTACTGCCCTCCCCCCACTGTTATCACCCCCGCCTCCCCTATAACTAAAATAACTCTTTGGGTAGACTGACCCTATAAGTATCACTGTCAACTTGATTCCTGAAAACACAAAACCAAAGTAAGCTTAGTAGAAAACAATGTATTCCCTTTTATTATACTACTGTAGCAAACCTTTTTCATATACTTCAACTTTTTCCCTTTATTATTGCATCATCAAGCACTTTATTTGTGTACTTTTGAGTCATGCTGGCGCCTGCAAGACCAATTTGTTACTCTTTTCTCATATACGTTACTTTTCAGTAAAAGCTTTTTATTCTATGTCTCCCCAGTATATACAGTCTCGTTCAGTAACTCCTTGATACATCCCTAAACGTTCCTCCAGCTTTTATTTTTACTGCTGTTAAGTACCTCGATGAGCCAATGTCAGCCTGGGGGCAGAATGTTTTCAAACTAACTTTGAGAGCTAATAAAATGAAAAATGGCAAAGTTGTGCTCTAAACTGTCTGTGTTTCATGAGTAAACACAACCATTGTCAGAGGATTTCAGGACTGTTTGCTGGCCGTCGCTTGTGTTAGTTCAGCAATGATTCTCTGTTTACAGAGTGATTAAGGTGCTGTCTTTTCATAAATTGCGTTTTGGTTGGAGTTATCTCTCTTTAAGTTGGTGTGTTTCCTTTTTTGTCTTCAGAGTGCCAAAAATGTTGGTAGACACTGGTACAATTAGGTGATATATGGATAGGTACAGACGAGTTATATGCTTATCACATGCATACTAACCCTTAACCTCAACGTAAACCATCTAATCCTAAACCCATCGCTTGAATAAAGTTGTTGGAATTTTTTAGGCTTTCCATCTACTGTCAACCACAGCAGTATGGTTATAATTTTTTTTCCCCCTTGTTTAGAAATGATGTAAATTGCCATGGGTATTAACCCGTTTCAGCTGGCACTGCATTGCATTTTGATCAGCTCCAACTGCTGTTTTGATTGTTGGGGTGCTTGAAACTGGGAAACGTATGCCTCGTTTCCACTGAGTGGTACGGTTCGATTCAGTACGGTACGGTTCAGAACGGTACACATTGCGTTTCCACTGCCAATAGTACCCTTTCATGATAGGCGTGGTGTAGCAGGAAAGCTGTGATAGAGGATTCTCTGTCAACCAATCAAAGTTCTGCAGAGTGTAGCTCCACCCTGTTGGTACGGTACTAATGTGCTTGGTACCCCAACGAAAGGGTACCAAAAAAGTGGTACGGTACGGTTCGGAATTAGGGTACCATTCATAATGGAAACGGCATAAATAGCGTACCGAACCGTACCAGAAAGCTCAGTGGAAACCAGCCAAAAGTAAGCCATGTGCGGTATATCACTCAGGTTGAAGGCTAATGGAAATTTCCAAAATTGGCAAGTGAGTAGCCAACTTTAGGGTTAGGTTAAAGGGTTAAATTGAGGTTAAGGCCAATAATTGACTGTGTATGACTAAAATGAACCTGAACAGAACCTTCTTAACCTTTATTCTCATGTAACCCATAAGCCTAACCCAGAACGTGAACCTTAACCCTAAATTTAAGGAACTGAACCTTTTATGTTTTACACCCCCCTCTACCCTTAAAGTTTACCTACATTTTACATGTGGGGGACAGGTGGTATTGAAGGCACACAGCCGTGTTTAGGAATGGTCGTTCCAGTTTGACATAGATGGCATCTTTTACCAGTTGTTCTTTGCCTACATGGATGAGTGGTGAAGTGTCATCAACATTTTGGAACAATTTCAGTTAAGTGTGATTAACCACGAACTATGCTATGACAAGGGTTAATGAAAACCTTTACAGATGTATCGGGGCAGAGGTTGACATTTTTAAGGGGTTAAGTTTCCAGTATATGAGCACCAGTATGGAATCTAGTGCAATCATTATCATTGTTCAGCTTGAAGTTTCCCACTTGTGAAATTCTTCCCGCCTTGCTGGAGTGGTTCTGCTGGACTTGTGGTTCTACTCACATGTTCTGCTGGCTTCTGTGCTAACCTATGGGCATTGCCTGCTTTACTGTGTATTTATATTCCTTTCCCTTCTATCACGTCCTGGTGTGCCCCCCAGTCTGCTTCCTTCTCTGTATATAGACATGCTCAGTGCAGCTCGCGTTGCCTGAGATACTACCTAGTTTCTCCCTGCTTCTGCTTTCCTACATATTACTTGTATTCTGTGTCTTACTTCCTGTGTGCTGACCTAGCTACTTATACCATGTTTGCCTGCCTGGATCATGCAGGGACTTTTGCTTCCTTTCAGGATCCTCTTCTGTCTCCTGCCACCTGTACTGTGCCCAGACCTCGGCTTGTTTCCCAGATCCTCTTCTGTCTCCTGCCAACTGTACTGTGCCCTGACCTCGGCTTGTTTCCTGAATCCTCTTCAGTCTCCTGCCGTCTGTACTGTGCTCTGACCTCGACTCGTTTCCCAGATCCTCTTCTGTCTACCATCTCTACTCCGCAAACATGAATGGTACTTAGGGGCCGTGATCTGGTTCCAGTCTGCTGCAAATCCATCCCCACCATCAGGGGCCCTGCTCAAGAAGCAGGCTGAGGTTTAGACTCCGCACTCTAGGTAACTCCGAGTTGGCTCACTACCATAGGAACCTGGAAATCAATATGCCATAAATGATAGCTTTTCTTGGGGTGTTGGGTTCCAAGTTTACTATTCCTACCCAGGACACTTGAATGTTCTCCTTTTTTGTGTAGGTTCCCTCCAGGTGCCTCAGTTTCTACTCAAAATGTAGAAATGTTCTAGTAGGTTTATTATCTTCTAGCCCAGCATTTCTCAACCTTTTTAACACACATGAAACCTTGAAATGACTTTCCATTCTCAGGGAACCCTTGCTAAAAATGACTATATGTATAACTCATGATACATTAGTGTAATGGTCAGAGGGAGGAATGTTCCTTACACGTGTGGTCATTATGGAAGTCCCCCTTACAGATAGCTAAAGAGATCAGTGATATCAGTGGGAACTTATCTGAGAGGCAGACATTTCTCATTGCTTAAGAAACCCCTTGCAATTTTTGGAGAACCTTAGGATTCCACCGAACCCTGGTTGAGAACACCTGTTCTAACCCAATAAAGGAAAAGGAATTGGCAGCACTCCAGGTTGAGTCAAAATCCAGATTTATTGACTGGACATCCAAATATGACAATCGTGACAAGGTAGACGCGTTTCACAGTCAGTGGAGTGTTGCCAATTCCTTTTCCTTTATCAAGTTTTCACGGAGGCGAGCCTTGGGCATGCATCAGTGTGAGTCATCAGGCAATTACACCACCTTGAGCAGTGAGTTCTTGTCTCTTCACCTGTTCTAACCCAACTGGCCACACTGAAGGGAGATACAAGTCTGCAAAATCCTTTTGGAGCAAGGGCCCTTTGTGAATGGTTTACTTGGGTTTGTATTGCTGAATAGGTATTCCCGGGTTCTTAGAACCATCACCAATGGTTCTGAGAAAGGGAAATAATTCGTTATTGGACAGGATCATGACCAGAAGCTGAGTAGTACGGTACTATGAAAAATCACCTAAATTTTGCTGAGAGTTATTTTGCTGGAGAGTATAAGCAGTCCTCTAACTGATTTTATTTGTTGCCTAAAATGGTTCTTTCTGAAGTGATCACGGGTTTTTAAAAAATAATGCACTTTATAATTTTTATGCTATAAGCCAGAGGTAGATGGCTAATCATATTTTAAAGATGAAGTAAACTCCCCTTGTGTGTTTGTACTTATAAGTACTTTAAACACCTGTTCTACCTTTGGTATAGTTTTCGCGGTCCCGGTTTATCGTGCAGCAGATAACATTTTATTCACACACAATAAGCAGACTTACACTGAAGAGGACATGTGTCCTCAAGACTCGGGGCTCTCTTCCTGGTCCCACGGCTCCCTCTTCCGACTGTCCAGCAGCAGAGAGATGACGCCAATGGGAGGAGCCCAATCAGGAGCGGTGAATCAGTGCGGGCATGCGGTGGAACGCATGCCTCTAAGGGGGGTGGTAACACGATTCGGAGCATGCGCAGATGCGCTCCTTCATCAGACCAATGGGCGGAAGAAAGGACACGGGGATTTAAGACCATCAGAAGTCCATCTACTGTACAGTACCTGTCCGTTTTTAAACAGGGTATTTCTATTTCGTGGATTTTCATTTATCGCGGGTGGGTCTGGAACGTAACCCCTGCGATGGAGGGGAGTTTACTGTAAGCTTATATAATAAGGCTTACCTATAGTAGGTACTGCTAATATCTCCTAAACTTGCACTGTTTAAAATATATTTACTGTATACTGCGGCGATTACGTCATTGGCGCAAGCGCTCTGAAAGATCGGCCGTCCGTACTGTTTCTTCAGAGCCTGTGCCGTGACCGGTGGCTCCTGCGCGCATGTGCGGGAGTGACATCATCGCGGCTCCAGCCAATCATAGCGCCGGAGCTTGCAAATCCGGAAGAAATACCGGGGAAGATGTCAACCGTGTCATCCGTGTGCGGGCGCCACTGTGGGGGCTTCATTCTAAGGTAAGTATTTCATAATGCACTAGTATGCATACTAGATCATTATGCCGTTGTCTTAGAGTCGGTTCACACTGGGGCGACACGACTCCTTACTAGTTCGGGAGGCGACTTGTGCATTCCCATGCACCACGACTTCGGAGCGACTTGCAGGGACTTCACATAATGGAAGTCTATGCAAGTCGCTCCAAGGTCGCCCCGAAGTAGTACAGGACCCTTTTTCTAAGTCGGAGCGACTTGTGTCGCTCCTATTAGAACGGATCCTGTAGCGGTCAATGGGCCGCGAGGGAGCGCGACTTGTCAGGCTGACCAAGTCGCCTGACAAGTCGCGCTAATGTGAACCGAGTCATAGGGCTTTTATTTTTTTGTTTTTTTAACTGGGTTTACAACCTTTTTAAATACTGAGGTTTGGAGAATCTGTTTTGTTTTCCTCTTAAAAATAAAGATGTTGCTAGGAAATGTGCAGCATGTAATACATCAAATGCTTGAAGTGGAGATGACACCTCCATCTTGGCAAAGGGGAAGTTGCAAAGGGGGGGGGGGGGCGCCTCGTTAAGCAGAATTTTCATTGATACCAATGTCAGGACTGAAATATCTTGGACGTCTCTGAACAGCCTCTTTATTTTGGCCTCCATTTTATTCAATATATTTTATTTTTAAACCTGCCTCTCGATTAGAGTGCTGTTTATAGAGCTACAACGTGAGAGGACAAACATTAACCTTGCTTTGTGTGTTGCAAGAGGTTGCTAGGAGATTAATAATAGCTGTAAATAGCTGCAAAGAAAGAAGAGGAGCACTGTGCGAATCTGTGTAGACTCTGAGCAAAAAGGGTTCTTTATTAGGGGTCATGAAGGACTTGTGTCCTCAGATGAGTTTAGTCTCTTGAGTCTTTCTTAAATTGTGATGAATGGAATTAGGATAGTTCTGCTCATAGGGTCTGTTGGGCCTATGGATATTACACCTATCTTTTTCGGTATGATGAATGGAATAAAGATGGTTCCGCTTATAGAGTCTGTTGAGCCAATGGCTATTACACCTACCTTTTGGCATTATGATAAATGGAATAAAGATGGGTCTGTTGAGCCAATGGCTATTACACCTACCTTTTGGCATTATGATGAATGGAATAAAGATGGGTCTGTTGAGCCTATGGATATTACACCTACCTTTGGAACTAGGATGGTTCTGCTTATGGGGTCTTTTGAGCCTATGGATATTATACCTACCTTTGACATTATGATGAATAGAATTAAGATGGTTCTGTTCATAGGGTCTGTTAAACCTATGAACATTACACCTACATTTTGGCATTATGATGAATGGAATAAAGATGGTTCTGCTTATAGAGTCTGTTTAGCCAATGGATATTACACCTACCTTTGGCATTTTGATGAATGGAAAAAAGATGGTTTTGCTTATAGGGTCTGTTGAGCCTATGTATATTACACCTACCTTTGGAACTAGGATGGTTCTGCTTATAGTGTCTGTTGAGCCTATGGATATTACACCAACTTTTGGCATTATGATGAATGGAATTAAAATGTTTCTATTCATAGGGTCTGTTAAAACTATGAATATTACACCTACCTTTGGCATTATGATGAATGGAAAAAAGATGGTTCTGCTTACAGGTTCTGTTGAGCCCTTGGATATTACAGCTACCTTTTGGAACTAGGATGGTTTTCCTTATAGGATCTATTGAGCCTATGAATATTATTTACAGCTACCTTTGGCATTTTGAAGATTAGAATTAGAATGGTTCTGCTTATAGGGTCTGTTGAGCCAACATATATTACACCTACTTTTGCCATTCTAATGAATGGAATTAAGAAGGTTATGCTCAGTATATGTTGAGCCTATGGATGATATACCGCCTTTTGTCATTATGAAGAATGGAATTAAGATAACTCTGCTTATAGGGTCTGTTGAGCCTGTGAATATCAATCCTACTTTTGGATCCTTTAGGTTGTTTTCAAATTTAAAGTCCTTATTGGGGCTAGACCCTTGAGCTGTGTTTGGTGGCCAGTTGTCTGTTGCCATGCCTTCTTATTGAGTCCTGTGGGATGCTCAGATAACTTTCTGAGCCCATTGTAGTGCCCAGCCCGTATGGCAGGATTTTTCAATAATAAACATGTCGCGCTCTATGCGCTGCCCAGGTTTTTTTTTTTTTTCAAACTGTTTTTATTGAAATTTCAAAGAACATACAAATAAAGAACAAGAAGTGACAATCAAAAATATATACTGTCAATCGTAAGAAAACATCAATAACATATAGACAGGGTATCATTTCGGTAATATATAACTGAAAGGAGGCCTCAAGTGCGGAATGCATAGTGGCGGAGGAGCTGCACAACCTCCCCCAGCACCCCACTGGGAACAACCTGTGCCTGGGGAGGCGACAGCCCCACATGGCCCCCCTACAGTGTGCAAGAGGATGTGGTGGGCCAACAAAGATTAAAGCTAAAGCAGAACATATGAGTAAACAAAAACACAAAAGTAGTGTATATAGCAGAGTAGACCTGGGCAACAGTAAAAAAAAGCACCTACATAGTGTACCAGAATTACCAATAAAGTGAAAGGGTTTACAGTAACTTTTTTGTCAAATTGAAAATATAGGCTCCAGGGTGACCAGTCTTGGGAGAACTGGGAAATATGGCCGTCCTTGACTGCCAACAAATTTTCAAAGGCATGTATCTCGTGTACAAGTCTGATGACGCCTCTAACCTCGAGGGGTTCAGTGGATTTCCAATTCCTCATCATGGTAAGTCTGAAGGCATGTAAGATATACATACAAGTCGGCCTAAGGGAGGAGTGTATGGTTGTTGCTCCTATGCTTAAAATGGCTAACGCTGGATCAGGTTTCAAAAGATGACCAGTGACATTGGAGATCAGGCGGAAGACTGCCGCCCAGAAGCTACGAAGGTGGAGGCAAGACCAGACCATGTGGAGAAGGGTGCCAACATGGCTACAGCCTCTCCAACATTGGTCCGATGTCGTTCCATTCGGGTTTGGGAATTTCACCAGCAAGTAAGGAGTATAGTACCACCTCTGGTGGAGTTTTAGGGCAATTTCCCCATGGGTAACGCATTTAGTGTATTTGAAGTTACAATAAATAGCTTTGGTCCATTGCTCATCTGTGAAGGATGTGCCCAAGTCTCTTTCCTATTTTACCATGTAGGGAACTTTGGTGAAAGTCGACTTGGAGTGTAGCAAGTCATAAATCAAGGAGATACCCTTACGTCTAGGCTTGTCAGCGGTCAGAAAGGTCCAGATTCGGGAAGGAATAACCAAAGTGGTAGGATGATAATGTTGGACTAGATATCGAAGTCTAAGATATGTAAACTTCTCATTATGCAATTGTGGGTAGGATAGGGACACTTCTTCAAATGAAAGGAGCTTGCTCCTGTGGTATAGGTCATTAACATGGAGGATCCCGGACCGGACCGTTGGGTGTCCTACTTGGACTTGTGGATGTTGCTGCCTTATGTAAAACTATTAGAATAGATTTTACATTTTAGAATGGGGTACCTTGAAACTGTCCATAATTTTTTAGGGGTGCCCCAAGACAGCCTATAATAAGGGGTGCCTTGAGAGTGTCCATAGATTTTAAAGGGTGCCTTGACTGAAAAAAGGTTGGGAAACACTGCACTAGACAATATTTTGAGGTCTAAATATCTCCATCTTTAAGAGCACTGTAAAAGTTTTCGCTTAGGATGGAGTTCTTTCTTGGAAGTTGTGATGGCTTTTTAGTCCTCTAGGCCATAGTCTCTGGTTACATCCTCTTTACGCGATATGACACTGCTAATGGGATCCATGCCTCTCCACCCCAGAACACCGCCTGCCTGCCTGTGAGATATGCTTGTCTGTTTAATGCAGTTCACAAGCTGATGTTTCCGCTCCCAGTGTACAGTGACATCTTGAGTTACGAGAAACATTATAGTACAGTACATCTGGCAGACAGGCCATCCCAGCCATTTGTATTGCACCAGAGGAGAATCCTTTACCAGAAATAATTTTACTGTTTTTTTTATGTCATTCAAGCTTTAAAAACATTTTTACAAACAAAAGTAATATACATATACGCAGCACATATTACTATATTGTTTTCTTGTTGCTTTTCTTTTCTGAAATATGCACTTTGTCCGTTAGGGGTCTGTCTTTTTTTTCTTTTTAACCACTTGCCGACCAGTCATGTTGACTGTACTGCGGCAAAGTGGCTCGTTATCGTCTGGCGACGTAGACCTACGTCACCAGACATTCCCCTCTCTCGCTCCCGCTGTATTCAGTCACAGCGGGAGTCGGGCCAGGGGAGGAGCGGCGGTGATCACCGCTGCTCTTCCCCGATCGTCGGGGATCTTGTATGGAAATCCGCCCGCTTGTGTAAACAAAGCGGGCGGATCTCCTAAGTGACAGGCAGGGTCAGATTGCAGGGTTCAGCATAGCTGAACCTGCGATCTGTGCCTGTGTCACATAGTCCCCTCCCCCCACACACATCAGTAAGCACCAGGCATACATTAACCCCTCCCTCTCCAATAAAAATGAACCCCTTCCCTGCCAGTGTCATTTTTACAGTAGCAGTGCATATTTATAGCACTGATTACTGTAGTAATGTCACTGGTACCCCCAAAAGTGTCAAAAATGTCAGTCAAGGGTCCGATCTGTCCGCCGCAATGTCGCAGTCCCGCAAAAAAAAACGCAGATCGCCGCCATTACTCGTTAAAAAAAAAAAACCCACCAAAAATGACAGAAATCTTTCCCTTATTTAGTAAACGCAATAACTTTTGCGCAAACCAATCAAAATACGCTTATTGCATTTTTTTTTTTTTTTACCAAAAATATGTAGCAGAAAACAAATTGGCCAAAAATGATAAAAAATTTTGGGGGGGGAATTTCATATAAAAAAAATGTGAAAAATATTATTTTTTCAAAATTGTCGCTCTTTTTTTAATTAATATCGCAAAAAATGAAAATTGCACAGGTGATCAAATACCACCGAAAGAAAAATACCACTTTTGAAGCAATCCTATGATAATCTGATAGTTAGTACACCGCTTTCGAGAGCTGATCACGACAGTTTGTCCAAAATTATCCAAAGGGACAAACACGAAAATACAATACCCGATTTTTCCTTTACTCAGTACAGGTCTCGTCCGAAAAAAGAAGACAACTACGTATGCTTCAAAATTAAAGAATACATTCCTGTACAATATAATACATTACATCACTTCCAAAGTTGTATTCTGTCGTAGGGGAATTTTCGTAAGTTGAATAACCTAATTTTCGATATGAGGCAATTCTAAAAAAACAGTCAGTTATTCTTCTGATATTCTCATCGTGTGTACGAGACTAAGGCTTCTTTCACACGGCCGCTCCGGGTGTGGATGACACCGCTGACATCCGATTTTCCTTCCTTTCCGTTTTTTGAACGGAGGAAAAATAGGGTTCTGTTCCGTTCCAAAAAACGGAACAGAACTGAAAGGAAGAAAATCGGATGTCAGCGGATGGTTTTCCACTGACATCCGCAATCCCATTGACTTACATTATGTCCGTAAATCATCCGCAAAAAAATAGGATGATTTGCGGACATACGGAGCGCCCGTGTGAAAGAGCCCTAACACTTGGTGGCTCTGCCAGCTCGGCATAAGTCAGTTATTCACTCACGGAATTGGGCGGAAGATTGTTGGTTGAACAGTGCCTGCAGGCATTGTTCGGGTATTCTGAGAGCCGAAGAGCCGTTTTTGTCCTCTAGGTGATAGGGTACCACATTTTACAGTCCAGGTTCTCCTGTCTGACCAGGAGGAAACAAACATTACATAGAAGCCCCCAGCAGCACATGCCTATTGAATGATTCTGCTCACACCTCTTCTTCCTGCCTCTGTTCCCCGAGTTGACAGTGATTTATGGGGCTCAGCCCCCAGTCTGACAGCTGCTGAGATATATGGCGCTGGAAGTAAACAACTGTATGAATGTGTATATGGAAGGCTCGTCACAACAAACGTCTGTCCCCATAGAGATCTCACACTATTGCTTTGTTTTTTGGTGACCATAAAGGTAGAGGGTAGGGAGTCGAGGAACCAGTCTGAGGCTGGAAGAAGTCAAAGAAGACTGTAATGTAAATCATTTAATCCATATAATCACATGCTTAAATATCCATGTGTGCGTATATGTGTATCTATATATTCAGAATACTTTATTAATCCCAAAAGGATATGGATATATATATATATATATAATTACTGCTCAAAAAAAAAAAAAAAACTCCTGGGATATTGATCCAATCAGTTAAGTAGCAGAGGGGGTTGGTAATCAGTTTCAGCTGCTTTGGTGTTAAATAAACAGGTGCACTAGATGGGCAACAATGAGACAACCTGCAAAACTGGAATGGTTTTACAGGGAAAGCCCCCTGCCCTTTTTTTACCTACTCATCTTTTCTGACTGTTTTTCATTGGTTTTGCATTTGACTAGGGCCCTTGTCACTACTGGTAGCATGAGGCCATACCTGGACCCTATAGAGGTTGCACAGGCAGTCCAACTCCTCCAGAATGGCACATCCATACGTGCCATTTCCAGAAGGTCAAGAGCATGGAGGAGATTCCAGGAGACAGGCAGTTACTCTAGGAGAGCTGGACAGGGCGGTAGAAGGTCCCTAACCCTGGACCAATTTGTATGCTGGCTGTTCTGAATAACTTAAACCCAGGATTGGAGATTTCATCCCACCTGGATCACTTAGAAATCTTCAGGCTCCATGTCCCAAAATGGACTTTGGAAAACTATGAGGAAAGGAAACTGAAAAGCCAGTTTCCTCTTCATGTCACAATATATGAGCCCCTCAACCTGTCTGGTTGAGAATTCTGGGTCAAAATCGCTTTCTAGACCCTGGCAGGGCAACGCGCTGCCACAATAAATAAATAAATAAATACATATATATATATATATATATATATATATATATATACTGTGTATATATATATATATATATATATATATATATACACTCACACACAGATCAGCCATAATATTATAACCACCCATCCAATAGTGATGCCCTGACCGTTTTTCTCTCCTATTACCCCCTTTTTTCTCCCTCCCCCCCTCTCCTCCCTCATTTTCTCTTTCCCTCTCTTTTCTTCTCTTTCCATCCCTCTCCTTCTATCTCCCTCCTTCTCCTTTTCTCCCCCTCTCCTCTTTCCCGCTCCTTTTATTTTCCTCTTATTCTCCCTCCCTCCCTCCCTCTTCTTTTCTCCCCCTCTCCTCTCTCATTCCTTTACATATTCTGCCCCCCCCCCCTTCTCATTTCCCTCTCCTTTTATTTTCATCTCTTCTTCTTCTCTCTCCCTCCCTCTCCTTCTTTCTCCCTAATTCTTCTCTCTCCCTCTCCTCTTTCACTCTCCCTTTTTTCCCCACTCTCTTCTGTCCCTTTTTCTCCTTCCTTCTCTCTCTCTCCCTCCTTCTTTTGCCTCTCTCTCCACACTCTCTCTTTCTCTCTCTCTCTCTCTCTCTCTCTCTCAGATCCTCCCTTTCCTATCCTGTCTCTCCCTTGCTCCCTCTACCTCCCCCCTACCTCTCTCTCATACCCTTCTTTTTCTCTCTCTCTCGCTCTTTTTTCCCCCTCTCTGCGTTGATTGAGCTGGCCATACACTGTTAGGATGAATGAAAGAAATCTTGATTCCTCCATCCATGCTATACAGCCCAGCTGGATGAATCTTCCACCAATGCCTATTGTTTCTCATTGGATCCAGCCAGTGCAGTCTGTCTTGCTCTCCCCCTCTCCCTCTACTTCAGTCTTTTTTTTTTCTCTCTCTCTCTGTTGTTCCAGTGCAGTGACTCGAAGTCTAACAAAAGGGTCACAATGACAGCCAGGCAACTAGTATTCTCTGAAGTGGTAGCAACTATGTTTCCCCCATAACAGGTTTCGTTTAACTGATAGAAGATTCAATTTTGGTTGTTTGCTGTGGGTTATGGTGCTCCATATTAATGTATTTGCTGCATTGTGATAGTTAAAATCAAGATGGAGAGTAATGGCCGGAATACACGATAAGAATATCGGACGAAAATTTCCGTTCAGCGAGCGATCGGCCGATATTCTACTCGTTAATGTCCAGCCATCAATGAGCGATATCGATATTGTGAACGAAAAATACCGTTTGAAAAACCCGAAAAATTCTGTCGTCTCATTTGCGAATGAACGATATTCTATATACGTTGGTGTTGAGGTCGTTCAGTTTAACCTCATCACGCATGTTGGCAACGTTTTCGACCGACGAACACTGTTTTGATATTCGGGCCGTGTATGTTGGCAACGTTTTCGACCGACAAATACTTTTTCAAAAGTCGGTGGTCGAATGATCGGGCGATATTCTAATCGTGTATTCACACCATAAGAGTACATGGATTTAGGAAAGCCAGGCCCACCCATGAAGGAATCGGTCTTCAGAACTGAAATTCTTGCTCAATATTTGGCCCTAATATTTTTACAGTTCTCTACAGCATTCCCAGGATTTGTCTTTATGGCTCTCTTGCCTTAGAGCTCCATACAGTAAAGTACGTTTCAAAGCAATTTGTAGAGGGATTTCCTAGCACCGGCAGTCTCTTGGCGCTCCTATTGCCGTAAAATTAGAGTGTCCCTCAGGCATTTGCCATGACAGGTTTATGGCGATCCTTCACACATCTGTTTCCCCGCTGTCCCAAACATCAATAGGCCTGCTTCAAGGTTCCTGATTATAATCAGGGCAATAATTGAATGATTTAAATTAAACAATAAACACTGTTCTGTTAATATTAGAGGCTGGGAACTGTGTACAGTATTTGTAGCCAAACATTTTTTCTTCTTGTAGTTGTGGTTGGAGTGTTGACTCTCTATCAGATTTATATTGTTGTCTGTGTCCTTGCTATTTGTCTTGACTGCTGAGAAGAATAGGCTCACTTATGACCAACCAATATGCCAATACCTTGCCCCCCAAAAACACACGGAAGCTGATTAAGTTGGAAATAGGGCAAGGCCACAGCTTTATTAAACTTTGCAAAAGTAACAACTTTTCTCTTACGTCCTCTGGCAGTCGCTGCCCCTCATATAGTCTTCACCAATGGGTATTGACCTCTTATCCACAGGAGTAAGCTAGGCAGAAGATTTTGTTAAAAACATAAAACTTTGCATAGACACACCTACAGGGGGCTGTCCCTCTGGTCCAATACCCCCGGCTAGCCTCATTCCCAATTCAGTTTGTCTTTTGCCTAGATAGGAGTAGGCAGGCTTCTTTTTCCAAATGTACCAACCAACAATGCCAGTCATGGTTATACCGTGAGCACTCATAAACATAAACTCACATAATCCAGGACAGCATTTCTCAACCTTTTCAACACAGAGGAACTCTTAAAATAAATTTCTGGTCTCGGGGAACCCCTACTAAAAATTAAAAATCTACAACTCATGACACATTAGTGTGACAGTCAGTGGGAAGAATGCTACTTACTCATCATCATTGGGAAGAATTACCCCCTTACAGATAGCTAAAAGGAACAATGATGTCATTGGAAACTTATCTGAGAGGCAGAAATTGCCCATTGCTCAAGGAACCCCTAGCAACCTCAGGAGGAATCCTAGGTTTCCACGGAACCCTGGTTGAGAAACCCTGGTCTAGGAGGCCCTTCCTTACCATCAGTGTCAGACAGGCAGACTGACCCAAGAATTTACCAAACAATGCAAGTCACAGTTCTACCGTGAGCACCCATAAAACATAAACTCACATACTCCTAAGAGGCCTGTCCTTACCATCAGTGCCAGACAGACATTAGACTGACCCAAGAATTTACCTTGAGGGCATAGCGCATAAAGCAACATCAGCTGGTGGCAAGGTCAAAACCCCCAATAAAGCTGCTACAAAACATCACAAAGGGCGGTGGGGTGGGGGGGGGTCAACTCTTGTGGCAGCTGAATCTCCTAAGAGCAGTTGGATGAGTCCCAGCGTAGCCTTTTCCTAGAGTCCAGGCTCCACCCAGTCACCTCAGGTCTTTGTAGTCAATACTAAGGGAGCTACTTAAAGTGGAGTTCCGGCCTATTTTGCAACTTTAGTGATTCCTGGAGTGCTCGATATGCTGATCAACAATTGGGCATTTTCAATTTTTTTCGGGGGTCCCTTACCTTATTTTCAGGGCATTTTTGATTGTACTTCCTCCTTCTCCCTCCTCTGTGGCCGCGGCCACCGACATCACTTCCGCCTTTGCATTGCATCCTGGGAGCTGTTTGTCATCACTCCCAGAAGGCTGGAATCAGGAAGAACTCCTAGAACACTCCCTGGAATCAGGAAGAAGGACACAGCAGATTACACTGCGGCTTCAGATGCCCACATCCAAGATGGCCACGCCCAGAGAGCATTTTTAAAAGTAAGATTTTGACTAAAATATACTGTACACCTTGTAAGTATGAGAATAGCGGTTCTGTAAAGGGCGATGGATTAGTATTATAGGGGTAATTTTAGTTAAAAAAGGTATTTAAGGCCGGAACTCCTCTTTAACTTCTCTTTTAGGTGTACACCCACAGTGATGCCATGCTTTCAGCAGTCAAGGCTCCCTTTCCCTAAAGGAGGTTCAAGGGGCCTTCAGTAAGACTGGTATCATCGAAAGGGAAACCAAAAGAACATTTAGAGTGGTCACCAAATCAAGAATAAAACAAACTGCAAAAAAAGTGTTTGACTGCTACAGGGTGGCAGCTGTGTACCGGATCTGGTATATATACGTGATTTGGCATATCCGACTAAAGGGAGCACGCACTTTTGCTGTGAATATTCACAGCAGAAGCCGATCTGCACGTGCCGGGTACTCAATGTCCTCTGGCACCCACCGATCATCGGTAAAGAACACAACAGCGTCTGCCTATGTTAACAAGGCAGATCGCCATTCTGATGGGGGAAGGGATGGATTCTGTATTCCTACAAAGCAGGCACTAGAATCCATTTCTTCTCCTAGAGAAAACAGCACAGTGTACACCAAAACACTGGTTAGGCACACATTTAACCCTTTGATCGTCCTAGATGTTAAACCCCTTCCCAGTCAGTGTCTTTACTACAGTAACGGTATATATTTATAGCATCGATCACTATATTAGTGTCACTGGTCCCTAAAAAGTGTCAAAAGTTAGTGTCCAATTGTCTGCCACAATATTGCAGTCCCGCTATATGTCGCTGATCGCCGCCAGTACTAGTAAAAAAATAAATCAATAATCCTGTATGTATATCCCATAGTTTGTAGACACTATCACGTTTGTGTAAACCAATCAATATACGCCTAATGGGATTTTTTTCTACCAAAAATATGTTGCAGAATACATGTTGGCCTAAATTGATGACGAAATTAGATTTTTATTTAATTTTTATTGGATATGTTTTATAGCAGAAAGTAAAAAATATTGTATTTTTTTTTTCAAAAGTATGTAGCGCAAAAAAAAAAAATGCAGTGGTGATCAAATGCCACCAAAAGAAAGCTCTATTTGTGAAAAAAAAATGACATACGTTTTATTTGGGTACAGCTTTGCATGACCGCGCAATTGTCAGTTAAAGTAACGCAGTGCCGTATCACATAAAATGGCCTGGTCATGAAGAGGGATTAAATCTTCTGGAAGTCCAAAGGTTAATAAGAAATTATGAAGGTTGCCATTGTTTTTTTTATTTTGCTTATGCTAGTTTGCTGTCATGCTCATCCCAGCTTCAGTTTTGTGAGTCACTAAATCACAACAGATACTGAGATAAGGACTTCTTTCCTCATCTGTATATTTGTTCCCGGTCAGTGACTAAAAAGAGAAATATGGCTAAAGATTTTTTTGGCCATACTTGTCTTGTGGGTCACAGGAGGACAAATATTTTTGCATCCTGACAATATTGCTGGGATCCACCCCGCTGCCTGATTGACTGCTGGCTTCACCTTTGACCTAGCGCATGAAAGCCGCAGCCAGCTGCCCTTGCAGAGCTAGAACTAATTTGGCGGTCATGTGATCGCTCAGTTCTTGGTTTTAGAGCCAACATGGGACAGCTGCAGCATCACACGAATGCTGCAATATGGGAGTGAGTATGTATGTTTGTTTTTGTTTAAACTTTGTACCGCTCTTTGAACAGGTGTGAAGCCAAATTGTGCTTAGAAAGTGCAAGTTCCGAGTTCATAGAGCGGTAAAAAAAAAAAAAAAAAAATCCAAGTTCCGGTGGGCCTTAAAATTTCCCCTTCATGCAAGTTCAGAGTCCATTAAGTGGTCATTCCAAAGAAGACTGGGGTTGACAGATGGTTTACAGACTTTCAGAAGTCGATATTGCCTCCCCCTGTATTCCTGTTTTTCATTCTCTTGGGGGGAGAATGTTGTTTCTATCATGATTGGGATTTTACATTGAATTACGGCACCACAACCATCATATCCAGTGGCGGCTGGTGCATGATATTTTGGGGGGGTGGCAGATCCACCAACCCCCCCCCCCCCCCCAAGCAGGATGGCCAGCGAATACACCACCCCCAGTGGAACAGATGGACAGCCAGCCGGCAAATACACCACCCCCCCCAAAACCCCACCAGCGGGACAGACGGCCGGCCGGACAGCCGGCCAGACAGCCAGCATTCCTACCTCCTCTGGCCATGCGTCTCCTCCCACTTCCTGGCCAATGGCCAGTAAAATCACTTCTCTTTTCAGCCAATCAGGAAAGGGATCTCACGACCTGCTTCCTGATTGGCTGGGAGGAGAATCAGTGTGATAATAGCGATTATTCATTCGCTATTGTCATACATTTGGGTGGGCTCAGGGCGCAGTGCCAGCGCCAGTAGTTTAGACATTAATGGCTGTGTGTTGCGTTATTTTGAGGGAACAGCAAATTTACACTGTGAGACCGCATTCACATTGATCCGACTTGGACCGCGACTTGTCAGCATGACAAGTCGCGGTCCGTCACGCTCCCATTGTGTAGTACAGGAGCCGTTCTAATAAGAGCGACACAAGTCGCTCCGACTTAGAAAAAGGGTCCTGTACTACTTCGGGGCGACCTGGAGGCGACTTGCATAGACATTCATTTTATGAAGTCCGTGCAAGTCACGCCGAAGTCGCGCTGCACGCGACTTCACAGGTCGCCCCCTAAGTCGGAGCGACCTAGTAGTGTGAACCGGCACTTATACAAGCTGTACACTCACTAATTTACATTGTAGCAAAGTGTAATTTCTTCAGTGTTCTCACATGAAAAGATAGAATAAAATATTTACAAAAATGTGAGGGGTGTACCCACTTTTGTGAGATACTGTAACACTAAATGCTCCTGTGCCTGCCTTATAGAAAAAATATGCAGATCTGTACCTATATCAGAGCCGTCTCCTGGCGATCAGTTGATCCCTCGGCTCTCTTCTCTGCCCGACTGACAGCTCCAGTGGGCGAGACCGAGCACTGCCCCTGACGTCAGCCTGGAAGGAGGGGAAGAGAGGAGAGAGAGCCAAGCCGCTCCGATATAGGTACATATCTGCATATTTTTTCTATAAGACAGGCACAGGAGCACTTAGTGTTATATTACAGAGGGGATAGGATTATTTAATAATAAATATGAGAGCAGCAGGAGTGGTGGGGCAGGCTCTGACACAGCAGACAGGCAGGGAGGGGAGGGGGGGAGGAGGACAAAGGAGAGCAGAGAGCAGGGCTGTGGAAGATGGAGGCATGTATTGTACACTGACCACGGTGTCAGGGCTCAGCAGCCATGATACACCGTGGTCAGTTTGCAGGGGAAAGGGCCGAACCAGGCAGGATCAGCCAGGTTTAATATACCATGTTTAAGTAAACAGTTAGAGTTTTTTTTTTTTTTTTAGGGTAACAAACGCTTTAATGTAAAAACGCTTTTTGACTTTAGAACCATTTTCATTTTTTGCACACTTGTTATAATCGCATTTTTTGATAGAAATTATTGTAGTTGCAATGTTTTATGTTGCACGACATTTGTGAAGCTATTTATCAAACGAGTATATTCAGAAAAGAATACACCAAAATGACAACAAAAAGCTAGTAAAGATCACTGCTATAATCGCTTTACAAATCCATGCTCCCATTCTCACTATAGATTGCTGGGGTCTGAGGGCAGTGCCAAAGGGCTCCATGTGGCCCATGGACTGCAAGTTGGGCACCGGGACCTTATGTAGGCATTTTCTCTTGTGTATGTTTCAGCACTGGATTTTCAGCTTTCAGTACACCTTTAAACATTAGTAGATCCATATATAGAAAAGCCTACCAGCGTGCCGTTAATTCCAGCTGATCAATGTTTTTACTTAACCAGCAGCAACAGACAGAATGTGTAAGTTGACAAAAATTTGAAAGATGAGCTCATGAACATTAGGACACATTGAAACATTTACTGCGTACATTCCGTACAGACAGGTTGCAGCATTCATGGAGATGTGTTTAACATTTCCTAGTTGTGATACATATTGCTCATAGCTGTGACCCAGCTGATCCCCCCTCCCCTGCAGGAATGCCAGTAAACTCTCTGCTGTGACCGTATAACGAAGCCCAAAAATGACTTAAAAGGCACACAAACAATCATTTAAATATATACAGGGTGCACCTCCGCTCCCCGTACTTAGTGTAGTGATGCAGAGGTTGGCGCTGGCATGGTGATTCCCTGCATTGAGGATCCCACATTTCATGTAACTGGGCTGATGACATCTGGAAATGGCAAATTTAATAAACAGTAATGAGTCAGGGGTGTACCATCTTGGATGCACCAGTCCTCTCATTGCAAACACCTCTCACTTGTAGCTATACCAATCAAAATGTCTTCAGTGGCCTTCTCCTGGAGACCAAAATTCAAGGATGCTCTTCTATGCAATTATCAATACCCACCTGCCATGCATGTGCCCCCGCTCACCTTCTGAAACTTGCTATTGGCCAGTAAGGCCTCCAGTCGTAATAGTGGTTCCTGCATTTCTGTTTCAGATATTTTTTGATTAAAATATTACAAAAGTGGTTACAGTTTCAAAAGTGCATCTCAAAAAAGCCTTCTATGGGTCCCTAGGCCATCGTTCATCCACAGAGAGGTCTTATGTAAAAAGCTTTAACCTTATAATACATGGTTGCCTTTCTCAACCAGGGTTTAATGGGACTCTAGGGTTCCTCCTGAGGTTGCTAGGGGGTCCTTGAGCAGTGATCATTAGTTAATTGATCTCCCACTTGCATGAGCTACCAGTCCAAGAAGGTACTTCTACAACTAATGGAGGAAGACACCACAATTTCATTTCAAGATTATTGCTGAAAATGATTTTGTTTTATAGAGCATGGTGGCGGTAAAAAAATTATTTCTCTGTGTGTCAAATATGCTTCGTATGTAACTTACTAATTCTAATGTTTGGTGGACCGTAGGTTTAAAAAATTTTGGCTTGGGGTTTCTTGAGGCCTGAAAATAATTTCAAGGGTACCTCTATGGCAGGGGTCTCCAAACATTCTAAAGAAAGGGCCAGTTTTCTGTCTTTCAGACGTTATGGGGGGTTGGATTGTGCCCAGTAGGAGTAAACAATGCCCGATATTTGGTATTATGGGGAGAAATAGTTAAGTGTCAGTGGAAGGAATAGTGCCCCATTTTTGTTAGTGGAAAGAATAATGTTCCATCGTTGTTGGTGGAAGAAATAGCGCCCCTTTGTTGGTTTCAGTGGCAGGAATAATGCCTCAAGGGCTGGACAAAGGAAATCAAAGGGCCACCCTTTGGAGACCACTGCTCTATGGTAAAAAGTTTGGGAAAGGCCGTGATAATATCAGGTATAGGGGAGGAACATTCATAGTGTTCCCGACAGCTAAGATAATGGATTCTAGGGACACTGATGTGCTCGAGTGGAGGGAATTAGTGCCTCTTAGCTCCAACGAGTGCTCTTCAAAGTGAGGGGTTTGGGTGTGTATAGAGGGGGTCCATAGGTGGATAGCCTACCCTTGGATTTGTGTTCTTAAACAGGAACTTAAAAGTTAGCTGCTACAAATTGTGTTGCCCACTTACCAGTCCCAGAGCTCAGCAATGTCTTCATCTGGGTTTGTTCTTCACCGGGCTTCTGATCCCCACCACTGCCATCTTGGATGTGGGACCCGATGATGACTTCGGCTTTTTCACAGATAGCTCCCCAAAGAGCATGTGCGAGATTGCACTGTGCTTTCACACTGGTCCCGCAGCCTCCTGGGATGTGACATAATTCAGGCGGTTGAGGGCCAGCGGAAGGTTAACTAAGGTTCCATATATCTTGCCTAGAACCAAGCTTCCATATATCTTGCCTATGCAAGAATTGCAGAAGTGTGTGACGGTACCTGTCAGAACGGTACCCGCGCCGTTATCTTTGCTCCTGTATTATTGTCTCCAACTTAACCACATGTGCCTGTTGGTTCTGAAGACTATCTTACATAGAATGCCACCACTACATTTCACACCTATGTAATATTTGTTGTATGGCTGATGTGTACATCTTGAAGCATTTGTACCAATGGTCATTTTGGATTTCTACCTATATCTGGTTTATGTCTTCTGTTGTAATCACTGGTAAAAAAAAAAAAAAATGATTATACAAAAAGGAAAAAAAACGATACAAGAAAATAATGAAATCCCATCAGTAATGTTACAGTAGAGGAGGACAGGGAGGATGAGTGGAACTCTCATTTTTATGTAAAGTTCTGCTTACGTAAAAAATAGGAGTAGAAATCAGAAAGAAAATAAGAGGATAAGAGGAGGGCAGCTAGGGAAAGTTGTGAAAAGGAAAGACCGGGTCAGTGGTCAGGTAACTGGAGGTGGATCCACATCAAATCTTTCCCTAGTAGTTGCCAAGCTTTGGGGGCAATCCTTTGTATCAGAAGGCCTTTAGTGAATGATTGAAGTTGTTGGGGAGGTAGCAAAGATGTATAGTAACTAAGTAGAACTACTTCACTACTGTACTTAAGTACCGAAAGGCGGTATCTGTACTTTCCTGGAGTAGAATTTTTTTCTCCTACTTTCACTTTTACTTCACTACATTTTTTCAATGATTTCAATACTTCTACTCCGATATTTTTTTTTTGTGCTGCATAGTTACTCGTTACAATTATAAAAATTAGCACTGCCAGAACAGTAGATGGCAGGTTTCATAAAGCTCAAAACATGTGTATTATCAGCGCATACGAAAATAAATGCTACTGTATGTATAAATAAAAGCGGCATTTGAAATAATAAAAAACAATATGATGTTCAAACTTTTGACTTCTTTATTTAATAAATACATAACGCAGTACTTGTACTTTTACTTTCAGTACTTGAGTAGCAATTTTTTTTTCAAAACTACTGGTACTTTTACTTTCAGTACTTGAGTAGCAAAATAAAAAACTACTTGCAATACTTAAGTACAAAAAATGTTGAATACTTTAGTACTTCTACTCAAGTCACTTTTTGATCGAGCACTTGTACTTTTACTCAAGTATGGGTTTCGAGTACTTTATACAACTCTGGGAGGTTGTGTTCGATCAATGGAGTTCAAACGTGTTTACATTTCTGCAAATTCTTAAATGTTGAGTACTTAAGAATTGCAGCCATTGTCTCAGCCACTAATTTTTTGTGCGGTTTTGGAGTACCTGCATTTCATTGCTATAGCCATTTTACAACGTTTAAAGAAGTAACAGAAATAACTTTTACAAATTAATATTATAATAGGCAGACCTGTCCCAGTAGCCACAGTAGGAGTGCCAAACTGGGAATTCAAATAACCCTTCAGTTAAAGAGACCTTACTACCACAATCTTGGATAAAAACATATTCAATGTACCTATTACTAGCTGAAATATCTCTTTTGGGTAGAGTGACCCTTTCCAATTCCACATTGAATGAGTTGCAGGACGAGGCCTCTGAGTACAATACATCTGGGTTCATGTACCGTGTCTGCCAGTTGGATAAAATTGTGCATCTTGATTTGATGATGATAATATTATACAAATATCTGTCAAGCCCTCTGGCAATGGCAGCGGTTTCAGCCAAAATTGTGTGACCAGATTTTGGCAAAGGCTCTGATTCCAAACAGATTAGAGCTAGAAACAAAAACTGAGTCTGAAATCTGTCGTAGGTTTGCAGAAGAGGACCTTCAACAATCACCATTGCATTGTAATATGTCTATATAACATGCTTTTCATTTAATTTCTGGAAAAATTGAAGCTCTTCAGGCCCAAACACATAACATATTAATTGGGTTTTATTCGTGTAACAATGATCCTCCCCTCAGTATGTCATTGTTGAAGAAAGAACTCTGCTTCCATAACGTAGAACATTAGCAGTTGCAAAACTTTAGCTGCTGATTGCATCACTGGAGACTACAGTCAGCCAATGTGCCATGGTGACTAGTCCTGCAGTCTGCAGATTATTGTTTCTCAGCACGATATCCCATGCTAAGAGAACATTAATCTGTTATCCATTTCACAACTACTAGTGTGCACCTGTGTGCGCTCCAATCTTTGAGACTGTGCTGTCACTGAGCTTTCTCAGTCTCTACCAATGATTGGGAACCAGTCAACATGGTTCTCAGTAGGGATGCACCGAAATGAAATGCTTGGCCGAAGGCCGAATACCGAACGCAGTGTTTCGCATTTTTTCCATTTATTTTGCCAATTTTTAGGGGGCACGCTGATGGGCACATTTTATGTTAGGGGGCACGCTGATGGGCAAAACAAAACATTTAAATCAGCGTTGCGTTGCTCTTAACATAAAATATGCCCATTAGCGTGCCCCTTAAAATAAAATATGCCCATCAGAGTGCCCCTTAACATAAAATATGCTCATCAGAGTGCCCCTTAACATAAAATATGCTCATCAGAGTGCCCCTTAACATAAAATATGCTCATCAGCATGTCCCTTAGCATAAAATAAGGGGCACGCTGATGGCCACATTTTATGTCAAGGGAGCACTCTGTTGGGCACATTTTTTTTTCTTTCTTTTTTTTTAAGGGGCACTTTATAGGGCACTCTAATGTAATGAGCATGGCAAGTGGCAACAACATATGGCAGTCTGCACACTAATGCTTGTGCAGCTGCCAGCTACCGTATTCTCCCCCAAATGTGCTCAGCTCCGCATCACATATCTGAACTGCAGCCAGAGCCAAAAGCCGCGAACAGGGGGGCGGGGCGTGGACCTAGTGTGAAGGAGCCGCAGTCAGGAGCAGGGGGCGGGACACGCACGTGACGTCACACCCCCTACTCGCGGCCGGACAGGACACCGGCGGCGTGTGAGAAGGGAGCCGCGAGCCGCAATGAGGAAGGTGAGCGGTCAGGGCGGAAGCTGACATTGTTCGGCTCAAAATTTTTCGGCCTTTTGACTTATTCGGCCGAACACCGAAAGTGCTATTTCCTCTATTTTCGGCCGAATAATGTTCGGCCGCCGAATATTCGGTGCATCCCTAGTTCTCAGTCATATGAAGTATATTAGTGAACAAACCTTACGGGCTGCAGTTGTCAGTGGTAAAGAAAAATCTAAATTAAATCTAGGCTAGGTTCACAGATGTGCGGTGCAAATTTCAGGTCTTTTTTTAACTGAAAATTTCCAAAGTGGCCATTCAGCTGTGATTTTAGATGGGAACATGGGTGCAGGAATGAAAACATGGGTGCAGATATCTGGGAATGTGGGTGCAAGGATGGGAACGTGGGTACAGAGATTGGAATGTAGGTACAGACATCTGGGAACATGGATGCAGAGATGGGAACGTGGGTGCAGAGATCTGGGAACATAGGTAAGAAGATGAGAATGTTGGTGCCAAGATTTAGGGTCATAAGTGCAGAGATCTGGGAACATGGGTGAAGAAATGAGAATGTTGGTGCCGAGATCTAGAGTCATGGGTGCAGAGATGGGAATGTAGGTACAGACATCTTGGAACATGGATGCAGAGATGGGAACGTGGGTGCAGAGATCTGGGAACATGGATGAAGAGAAGAGATGAGAATGTTGGTGCCGAGATGATTTAGGGTCATAAGTGCAGAGATCTGGGAACATGGGTGAAGAAATGAGAATGTTGGTGCCGAGATCTAGGGACATGGGTGCAGAGATGGGAATGTGGGTGCAGAGATGGGAATATAGGTACAGACATCTGGGAACATGGATGCAGAGATGGGAACGTGGGTGCAGAGATCTGGGAACATGGGTGAGACGATGAGAATAATGGTGCAGAGATGGGAATGTGGTTGCAGAGATCTGGGAACATGGATGAAGAGATGAGAATGTTGGTGCCGAGATGATTTAGGGTCATAAGTGCAGAGATCTGGGAACATGGGTGCAGAGATCTGGGAACATGGGTGAAGAAATGAGAATGTTGGTGCCGAGATCTAGGGTCATGGGTGCAGAGATGGGAATGTGGGTGCAGAGATGGGAATATAGGTACAGACATCTGGGAACATGGATGCAGAGATGGGAACGTGGGTGCAGAGATCTGGGAACATGGGTGAGAAGATGACAATACAGTGCCAAATACCAGCGCAAAGAGGTATACAATAATAAATAGTATATATTAAATAAATAATAAATACCACTCATAAATGAATAATATTAAAGTGCAACATGCAATTCATGTGCAAATAATATCCTGTGATATCCCCACTCCGGGGTTATAAATATTATCAAATACTATCAATAAAAAAATATAGTGCCAGTCCAATATGAGGTGAGAAGATGAGAATATTGGTGCAGAGATGGGAATGTGGTTGCAGAGATCTGGGAATATGGGTGAGAAGATGAGAATATTGGTGCAGAGATGGGAATGTGGTTGCAGAGATCTGGGAACATGGGTGAGAAGATGAGAATATTGGTGCAGAGATGGGAATGTGGTTGCAGAGATCTGAGAACGTGGGTGTGAAGATGAGAATATTGGTGCAGAGATGTGAATGTGGTTGCAGAGATCTGAGAACGTGGGTGAGAAGATGAGAATATTGGTGCAGAGATGGGAATGTGGTTGCAGAGATCTGGGAACATGGGTGAGAAGAGGAGAATATTGGTGCAGAGATGGGAATGTGGTTGCAGAGATCTGAGAACGTGGGTGAGAAGATGAGAATATTGGTGCAGAGATGGGAATGTGGTTGCAGAGATCTGGGAACATGGGTGAGAAGAGGAGAATATTGGTGCAGAGATGGGAATGTGGTTGCAGAGATCTGAGAACGTGGGTGAGAAGATGAGAATATTGGTGCAGAGATGGGAATGTGGTTGCAGAGATCTGGGAATCTGGATGAAGATGAAATGAGAATCTTGGTGCCGAGATTTAGGCTCATAAGTGCAGAGATGGGAATGTGGGTGCAAAGATCTGGAAACATTTGAGATGGGAATGTAGGTGCAGAGATCTTGGAACATGGGTGCAGGGTTTGAAACATGGGTGCATAGATAGGAATGTGAGTGCCAAGATGGGAACGTGGGTGCAGAGAGAAGAATGTGGCTACAAAGATCTGAGAACATGGGTGCAAATATTTGGGAACATGGGTGCAGAGATGCACAGATCTGGGAAGATGAGTGGAGGGATCTAACCACCAAAATCCCAGATAAATAAGCTGTAGGCAATGCAGCATGTTGTCCTTCTGGGCGAACCTTTTTGACTGTGCAATAAGTCACGTTCTGCTCCACTAGGGTGTGAAAATACTAATCTGGTTGTGGTAGCGGAATGCTTCACCATTTAAGGATTCCATATGATTTTAGGTGCTTTATATAACTTAACACCGCCTTTCCCTTTTGAAAAGACTGTACTCTGCCTTGGGGCAGAAGGAAAACGCGTGTTTATAGAGGATGGAATTCTTGTTAAATTTTCATTCCTTCAATATTACATAATTGGAGTGTAATCTGTGCTATGTATGATCTTATCTCAGGAGGTCACTGTCTTTCCAGGGAAAATATACTCATGTAGCAGCTGCCTTCCTTCCGTCTTCTCAGGGTTCTGATGTATGGTGACATCACCTCTGTATTCTGTATTGGTTTGTATGTACTGTAATAAGGATAGCCGGTGAGTGGTGCTGTAAGACGTCCAGGGACACAATTTATTTCTTCCATACATTTAATGTATCCACCACGCAACCCAAAATTAGTAAATTGTACAGTGGGGTTGTAGGGTCTCCCTGTTCGTCCCTTAACATTCTCCAACCTATAGCAATGGCAAAACTAGAAGTCCAGACATACCTGGGCATTTAAAGTGATTTTAACTATTTGACTTTTTTATGGGGTGATTGTTTATAGTTTTAAAGAGGGAAAATTTGAATTTTCTGGCAGCTTTAGTAAATCTTGATCTACTTGAGGATAAAATAATAGGTTACTTTAAATACTGTATGATAAAGCCTTTTTTTTTTAAACTTCATATAAAGAAAAACAAAACTCTGGCTGCAATACTCGCCTCCTCCCCATAGCTGTCCCTGCAGCACATTTTCTCTGCCGCAAGCTGTCCTCAGCCTTTCAGATAGGAAACTCTGCAAATTACAGTGTCATGGACCCATCCCCTAAAGGGGCATCACCATGGCACACCAAGTATTATTACAGAGAGTGGTGCTGACATCATCATGCCAGCAGTGTTTCGTATCATCGAAGACTGCGAACTGCTGGAAGAAGATGAGGTGAAACCTAATCACAGAGGGGCACAACCAGGGCTGCCATCAGGGGGGGACAGCCCATACACATGTAGTGGCCCGGGCATCCTGAGGGGCCCAGCTATCCGGCAGGGTCATGAGATGGCAGGGGTGGGAGGAGCACCTGCTCTTGGTGCATTATTTTCCTGTGGGTGCAGAGGCGCTGCAAGGCCCTGGGGGAATGTTAGGGGTAAAGCCTGGGGGGCCCAGGCCTAAAGCTTTGTAAATTTTCTGATGGCTGCCCTTGGCACAACCAAAGAGGTTTTGTGGCTAATAAGGCATTTTGTGATCATAGGCAGGAATTTTTAATTTTTAAAAGTTAAACATTTTGGGGAATTAATATAACTGGATATGGCAACCAATCAGCTTTCAGTTTTCCTTTTCAAAATTTAACTGAGCAAGCTGAAGCTAAAAGCTGGTTACATACACAGTTGCTCCAGATTCTGTCTGCTCCAGTCTTAGTAAATTCCCTCCTTGGCGCCTAGAATCGCTTAAAGAGCAAGTAAAGCTTCCTCTGTAACTTGTACCTATAGGTAGGCCTATGATAAGGCTTACTGTTAGGTAGTGTAAATACCTCCTAAACATGCACCGATTAGGAGATATTTACCTTACATGCAGCCAGCGAGGTCACTGGAGCCTGCCCTCTGAAGGAACTACCGTTCCTTCAGAGCCCTATGCTGTAAACGGTGGCTCCCTCGTCATTGCTGCATAGTATCCAGGGGGGGGGGGTGTCGCCTGCTCGGCACAGGCACCATTCTGAGAACACCTTGAATTTTTCTCAATGAATTCAGGGTGTCCTCTGATTGTAGAAAAAGTGAAGATTGGGACTTCACTATCCCTCCCCTCCACTTAGTCCAATCAGAGAACACTTTGCATTAATTTAGAAAAATGAAAAGCTTTCTGTGAATGGCGCTGTGCCAAGCGAGTGCCCCCTTGGGTTCACTATGCAGCAGGGCTAACTCTCGGAACAGGACCTGGAGAACAGCAAGGATCACTGTAGTAGTTGCGACTAGTAGGGCTGAACGATAGTCGATGTGATATCGACTATCGTGCTGCGGGCGTGGGCGATAGTCACATCGCCGAAGATACGATAGTAAGGCATAGGCATTAGGCAGGGAGAAGTCGGGACTCGGGAGGACTCACAGTGGTTGTAGCAGAACACAGCCTGACCTCCATCCCACACGTTCAAGCCTGCCTGCAGCTAGCCTAGTTCTCCTGACTGAGCGGTGAGCAGCGCGCCGTGAGCAGCTGCACAGCTAACCAATCACGCGTGCCTACACACCTGATTGGTTCGCTGTGCCGCTACTCACGATGTGATTGGTTCGCTGTGCCGCGCTCACCGCTCGGTCAAGAGAACTAGCTGCGGGGCAGACTGAACATGTGGGATGGATGTCAGGCTGTGTTCTTCTACCTTAGGTAAGTCTCTCTGCATTGAAGGGGACACGGCATGCTGGTCACTACATTGATGGGGGGGCACGCTGGTCACTACATTGATGGGGGGGCACGCTGGTCACTACATTGATGGGGGGGCACTCTGGTCACTACATTGATGGGGGTATGCTGGTCACTGCATTGATGGGGGGCATACTGGTCACTGCATTGATGGGGGGCATACTGGTCACTGCATTGATGGGGGGCACGGCACGCTGGTCACTGCATTGAAGGGGACACGGCACGCTGGTCACTGCATTGATGGGGGGCACGCTGGTCACTGCATTGATGGGGGGCACGCTGGTCACTGCACTGAATGGGGGCATGCTGTAATAACTCTGCATCAAATGGGGGCACACTGTAGTAACTCTGCACTACTAAAAATGCACGACGAAGAGGATCCGCCGCAAAAAATATTGCAATATATATCGTTGGAAAAAAAATATCGCAATGTGATTTTTTTTTTCAATATCGTGCAGCCCTAGTGACTAGTATAGGGACTCTCCACTTCCACAAGGTTTAGCCAGATATGGAATATATATACTATTACATTAGTATAAGCTGGACCAGTCATGTAACTATGTTCATAGTTGCATAGTATATAAATATAAAAATAAAAACATATGGGGATTTCTGCCTTAGACATTAATCGGCCACATTTTGTATACCGAATATAATGTCAGGAAACTTCATAAAGCAAAACACTAAGGCCTGGTTCACACTATTGCGACTTCTGATGCGACGTGGGTTGCACAGAAACGCATGACAAGGTAAATCTCACTGATTTCAATAGTGCCTATTCTAATCAATATGATACGATACGATTTTGGAAAAGGTCCTTGTACTACTTTGGTGCATTTACTGTGTGACTTGGTCCCATAGAATATGCAAAGTCACATCAAAGTCGCACCTCATTATCGCAATGTAAACTGCATTAAAGTTGCACCGCAGTAGTGTTAAAAAAAATAAATAAAAATCTACTGAAGGTCTTACTGTTTTCCATGCTATCTACAATGGAAAAAAAAAGTTCTGGTCTGTACATACACTTTAGTTTTGTCAATAACACATAGACATAATACAGTCCTTAGGCCCTATTGTAGTAGCTTATTGTACAAGAAGTAATTTTCTCATTAGGGATCATTGTATTATATGACAGCCCATTGCAGGGCCTGTGACTATCATTTCATTATGAAATACAACATTCCCACTAACACAATGAAAGGATTCTGCTTCCTCTCTTGCCGGGAGGTTATTTTTACCTTGTCTTGTGAGCTATTAATAAAGGAAAATTAATTTGTCAGTGTTACCATTACTGGATCTCAAAGCTGAACTCCAGGCAAATTTAAAAGACAGCTCTTTATTGATGTATACATCATTTAATTTATACATAAAAGCAGTGTGAGTTTTTAAATGTGACCCTATTTTAGCCTCTTGCAATCTCCTGTACAGTAGAGCTCAGGTTGAGAGCGAGAGAAGCAGTGCTTGGAGCCAATCAAATGTGATGCAGTGCTCATGTTCTAACAGGAAGCAGACCGATAAGAAGAGGCTGTTCTGTTTCCTGCTTTAGTTCAGTGCCCATAACAGACCAGCATAAAACCGTTCTATAACAAAAGTCATTTCTGTGAAAGAAAGCCAAAGGCCCCTTTCACACAAGGGAGTCCATCGGTGGACTCCGTTTATCTCAGCGGGGGATCGTTCCGCCGATCCCCCGCTGAGCAGGCGGATGGCAGCTCTGTCTCTGCACTGTGTGCGGAGATGGAGCTGTCAGGTCCCCGCTGTTTTCTATGGGGGAATCGGATGAGAATAGACCGCTTGTCCATTCTCATCCGTTCCCATCCGATCCACTGGACAGATGGAAAATAGGGTTTCCATCTATCCACATTTGACGGATTGGATCGGATGTCAGCGGACATGTCTCCGCTAACATCTGATGCCCCATAGAGATGCATGGGGCATCCGTTCAGATCCGCCAAAAAAACGGACAGGTGGATCTGAACGGGTCCGCCTGTGTGAAAGGGGTCAAAGGCTTTGTTAATTGACAGTTTTGCCATTGTCCAGTAGTCTTAACAGGAAGAGAATACAAGTGAATAACAGGACACACACTTATCACTAGGAGGTAAGACTGCCCTATTGTAAGTGGTCGCTAAATGAAGATAGCAGACTACCCCGAAAATAAGACCCAATGTTATTTTTGGTAATGGCTGCAATATAAGCCCTACCCTGAAACCTGAAAATAAGCCCTAGTTAAAGTCGTTGTAAAAACATGTAATTATTATTATTATTATTATTATTATTATACAGGATTTATATAGCGCCAACAGACATTACAGTTACACTACAATTTGGAACAAAAGGAATCAGAGGGCCCTGCTCGTTAGAGCTTACAATCTAAAAGGGAGGGTCAATTGATACAAAAGGCAATAGCCGTGGGGGATGGGCTGATGGAGCAAGTGAAACGGTGTTATTAGTTAGTAGCCAGGTAGGCTTCTTTAAAGAGAAGGGTTTTCAGGGATCATCTAAAAATGTAATTATTATTATATAGTATTTATATAGCGCCAACAGTTTACGCAGCGCTTTACAACTTGAGGGTAGACAGTGCAAATACAATACACTTCAATACAGAAGGAATCAGAGGATCCTGCTCGTTAGAGCTTACAATCTAAGATCCGTTTTGTAAAAAGATTATATAATATTCAGTGTGTCACCTTTTTGTAAATTTATAGTGGAAAATCCCTTACTTACAGCGCCTCTGGGCGCTCACGTGACCCGCTGGGATTTGGCTTGTTGAGCATTTTTAGAACTATAAGCCTCAAGCTAAAAATCACTCAGGTTTGAACGGGGCATAAGAGGTAAGGCTGCCCTACTGTAAGTGGTCGCTTCAGCCTTTCAAGAAGGGTCCCCTAGACCAGTGGTCCTCAACTCCGGTCCTCAGGGCCCACTAACAGGCCAGATTTTAAGTATTACCCTTGGGGAGATGCAGACTAGAGTACTGCAATCACTGAGCACCAAATTATATCACCTGTGATGTATTTCAGTTATCTTGCAAACCTGGCCTGTTAGTGGGCCCTGAGGACCGGGGTTGAGGACCACTGCCCTAGACCAGACTTTATCAACCAGGGTGCCTTCAGGTTTCTTCAGGGGTGCCTTGGAAAAAATGCCTAAAAATTACCCACAAATTGTATACAAGTTGGAAGGTTGTAATGGTGCACAATGAAAACTATCCACCCACCTACAACCAATCGCATCATTGGTTAAAAAGGAAAACATCAGGCGCCTGCACAGCATCCTTGTTTGCCCCTCTCCATCAGCACTGGGGTCACATTAGCTGAGTGAGGGGAAGGAACTGGAGGGTAAAGAGAAACATTGGAATACTAGTCAGTACCAGTGTGCAAATGTGTATTTGGTTTGGAAGAATAAATCACCTCCGACGGTGGGTGAACTACATTTGTGGAGGTTGCTGTGTGATGTTAAACCAGCCTTTCCCAACTTCTTCAACACAGAGGAACCCTTGAATTGACTTTCTCAGGGAACCCGTGCTAAAAATGACTATATCTACACTTCATATTATGTTAGCGTTATGGTCAGTGGGATGAATGACCCCCTTACAGATAGCTAAAAAGATCAATGGTGTCAGTGGGAACTTATCTGAGAGGCAGGAATTACTCATTGCTCAAGGAACCTCAAGCAACTTTTGGAGGAACCCTAGATTCCACGGAAACCTGGTTGAGAAACCATGTTTTAAACTATTAGTTTGTTTTTTTACATTTTAAAATGGTGTGCCTCAACCATTTCCCCGAAAATAAGCCCTACCCCAAAAATAAGACCCAAGGTTATTTTTGGTATTGGGTGCAATATAAGCCCTTCCCCGAAAATAAGTCCTAGTTAAAGTCGTTGTAAAAACATGTAATCAGTTTTGTAAAAAGATTATATAATATTCACTGTGTCACCTTTTGTAAATTTATAGTGGAAAATACTTTACTTACAGCACCGCTGGGCGCTCACGTGACCCGCCTGCGATCTTCTCCTCCCCGACTGGCGTCAGCAGCCCCTCCCTCGGCAGTGCTTGGAGTGAGGAAGAAGAGCTCCGGCGGGTCACGTGAGCGCTGTATATAAGGTATTTTCCACTATAAAGTTACCAAAGGAGACACACTGCACATTATATAATCTTTTTACCAAACAGATTACATCATTATGCGTTAACCACTTCTGGATTAGAAGAATTTTCCCCCTTAATGACCAGGCCATTTCTTTGCAATTCTGCACTGCATTCTTTTAATAGACAATTGCGCGGTCATGCGACGCTGTACCCAAATAAAATTGATATCCTTTTTTTCCCACAAATCGAGCTTTCTTTTGGTGATATTTGATCACCTCTGCGATTTTTATTTGTTGCGCTCTAAACAAAAAAAATGACAATTCTGGAAAAAAAAAAATATATTTTTCACTTTTTTTTAATATAACATTCCAAAAAAAAAAACCACAGTGCCGAATCGCAAACAATGGCCTGGTCATTAAGGGGGAAATTCTTCCGGTCCAGAAGTGGTTAAGGAGCTGTTTTCTGTCCCGCTCCCGGGAATGAATTGCAGAGCATATTATGGGCCCGGCACATTTATTATCCTTCGCTATGAGCTCATCTGTCCTCCCTGTCTTCTGTTTATAGAAGACAAAGCCTTGCACAATGAGCTGACACTGAGCTGCAGTGAGGTGGATAAAAGCCCAGGCCTTATCTCCCACCCTAATCTAGGGATTTGTGGAGTAAATACCTGGATTAACGAGAGGTGCTTCTAGGAATGGCGCCTGTAGGAGCAGAGGACTATGGGAATTGTCCGGGAAGCGGGCAGGGTTTGCTGGCCTGGTGCTGCACATATATGGAAATGCCAGGCTTCTCATGCCAGGCTCAGACGTCTCTACTTTAAGAGCTGGGATTACAGTAAAGAGCGCAGCATTGTATATTAAAGTGCTTTCCCTGTTAATGGTCTGAGAGATAACATAACTGCCTTCCAAATCTTCTCGCTCATTCCAAAGCACGCGTCATCGACCGGCACACAACAGCCTACTCACCCACCCCCCTCCAAATGGCTAAATATACTGCTGTGATGGATAGGTGAACTGTGCTGTGAATGGATTCTGTTCAGCTAGTCTATTGATTTACCCATCTCCACCGCTGGGCGACACAGTTGGTGAATTAGTTCTGTTTTTCCAGCTTGCTTATTGGACTATAAATGACATTACACTGGTGAAGTCCTCCCTGTGCGCTTTTCCTAACTCCAGGTGCCTATACATGACCTGTTCCTTCCCCTAGTGCCTGAAACATGTAAGAATGACAACATTAAACTAACAGTGCATCCGTAAAGTATTTACAGTGCTTCACTTTTTCCACATTTTGTTATGTTACAGCCTTATTCCAAAATGAATTAAATTCATTATTTTCCTCCAAATTCTACAAACAGTACCCCATAATGACAACGTGCAAGACAATTGTTTGAAATCTTTTCAAATTTATTAAAAATAAAAATCGAAAAAAAAATCCCATGTACATAAGTGTTCACAGCCTTTGCTCAATACTTTGTTGAAGCTCCTTTGGCACCAATTACAGCCTCAAGTCTTTTTGAGTATGATGCTACAAAACTTGGCACACCTATTTTTGGGCATTTTCTCCCATTCTGCTTTGCAGGACCTCTCAAGCTTCATCAGGTTGGATGGGGAGCGTCGGTGCACAGCCATTTTCAGATCTCTCCAGAGATGTTCAATCTGGTTCAAGTCTGGGCTCTGGCTTGGCCACTCAAGGACATTCACAGAGCTGTCCCATAGCCACTCCTTTGTTATCTTGGCTTTGTGCTTAGGGTTCTTGTCCTGTTGGAAGATGAGCCTTTGCCCCAGTCTGAGGTCCAAAGCGCTCTGCAGCAGGATTTCATCAAGGATGTCTGTACGTTGCTACATTCATTTTTCCTTTGATCCGGACTAGTCTCCCAGTTCCTGCTGCTGAAAAACATCTCAATAGCATGATGCTGTCACCACCATGCTTCACTGTAGGGATGATATTGGCCAGGTCATGAGCAGTGCCTGGTTTCCTCCAGACATGACGCTTGCCATTTAGGCCAAAGAGTTAATTATTTGTTTTATCAGACCAGAGAATTTTTGTTTCTCATGGTCTGAGAGTCCTTCAGGTTGAACTGGATGGACTATGGTCTTTATTCAACCTCACCTACTATGTACTATGTAAGGTGACTTTTGGCAAAATCCAGGCGGGCTGTCATGTGCCTTTACTGAGGAGTGACTTCCATCTGACCACTCTACCATACAGGCCTGATTGGTGGAGTGCTGCAGAGATGGTTCTTCTTCTGGAAGGTTCTCCTCTCTCCACAGAGAAACGCTGGAGCTCTGTCAGAGTGTCCATCAGATTCTTAGTCACTTCCCTGACTAAGGCCCTTCTTCCCCGATCATTCAGTTTTGAGGGGAGACCCACTCTAGGAAGAGTCCTGGTGGTTCCAAACTTCTTTCATTTATAGATGATGGAGGCCACTGTGCTTATTGGGACCTTCAATGCTGCAGACATTTTTTTGTACCCTTCTCCAGATCTGTGCCTCCATACAATTCTGTCTCCAAGATCTACCAACAATTTCTTGGACTTCATGGCTTGGTCTGTGCTCTGACATGCACTGTTAGCTGTGGGACCTTATATAGACAAGTGTGTGCCTTTCCAAATCATGTCCAATCAAATTAATTTACCACAGGTGGACTCCAATAAAGTTGTAAAAACATCTCAAGGATGATCAGTGGAAATAGGATGCACCTGAGCTCAATTTTGAGTCATTTTGGAATAAGGCTGTTACATAAAATGTGGAAAAAGTGAAGCGCTGTCAATACTTTCCGGATTCACTGTATGACCTGTAGTGTTGCCATTGCCACTTTAAAACCTAACCTGACCTTTGCTTTCTTCCCATACCCTACAACCATAATCTTCGGGTACTGCGGGGGTTATTAGACCTGATTGACCTGTCATGGGCACTCATCAAAAGTGACGACTATGCCGGACCCTTTCTGCCCTCTCCAATACCAACACAGCAGTATTCTTCCAGTGCTGTAGGGGTTAATAGAGCCATGGTACCTGTAAGAGACTCGCATCAAGAATGCCATCTATGCCCGACCCTTCTAGCCCTCTCCATTCATAAAAGATTTGCTATAGCATCTATCAATGAAAATCTTGCAGGAGGTGACCTCCATTCATAGATAGCGTTTCATTTCTGGACCCTATAGTTAGGAGTCGAACGATATAATTTTTTCATGGCCGATACCGATTTTTCGGCCGCCTTTCAGGCCGATAGCTGACATCAGGTGCCAATATTCTCTACATCAACATCACCTGCCACCAGATGCAGCATGTCACTTGCCACTGTCTCCTGCCACCCATATGCACCTTATCACTACTTACACTACTTCTGGCAGCCTCTCCCCAGCAGCGTACTAGTGGGTAAACTTCCACATGCGGGCGGCAGTGAGAGATGATGCAACTATCTCTCTGCTCACCCGCTGCTGCAGCTCTATCAAGAGCAGCCTTCATGGCACTGATATAGGGGTGGAACGAGGTGGGCAGTGAGAGAAGTCATCTCTCTGCTGCAGGCCACACCGCTGACGGAGATTGGCAGGGACTGCAGCAAGTGCTGTACAGGGACAGGGGGAGGAGGTCTGACCAATATCGGTAATATCGGTAAGTTTCTGACAGATACCGATTTTTTTGAAAAATGTGAATATCGGCCGCTCCAATAATCGGTCGACTCCTACCTATAGTACAGCTTTTATGAATGAAAGACGGGGGCTGGCATAGGCAGCACTCTTGATGAGTGCCTGTGTCAGGTCCCTTGGCAATATTAACTATGGATTGACCGATCTAGTCTTTTCGGGGCCGATACTGATACCGATTTTCCAGCCACCCTTCAGGCCGTTAGCCGATATTAGGTGCCGGTATTCTGCACCATTAAAGTTCTTATCTTTATACTCTCCTTTTAAAAAAAAAAATCTTTGATTACTTTTTTTGCTGTGACAAGAAATGTAAACATCGCTTGTGACAGTAATAGGCCGTAACAGGTACTCTTTATGGAGGGTTATGGGGTCTATAGGACCCCAAACCTCTCCTCTGCACCTAAAAGCATTCAAAACGCCAAGTTTGGCTGTTTTAAATACTTTAATTTTTTTTAAACTCTGGCGCCTTTAAGGCTTTAGTAACCGGAAGAGATGCTTCCGGGTTACTACATCGGAGACGCAATCAGAGCCAATTCCGGCTTTGTTCGGGTCTTCAGCCAGCCGGCGTACGTGCCGGCTGGTCGCTCAGGCCTCCCGGTGGGACGGGAGACCCGGGCGGAGCGACGAAGTGAAGGGGAGGGGGGGGGGGTACGTTCCTTCCCACTGCTTGTAATAAGAGCCGAGCGGCTGCTTAGCCGCATCGGTTGTTATTACAAGAAAGCCCACAGTCTGCTCTAAAAAACAGTACTGGGATGATGCTTGTAGCTGCAGACATAACCCTGATACAACCACTTGAAGCAATATCGGTCATATCGGCAAGTTTGTGGCCAATATAGATTAGTGATCGGCCGATATCGGTTTTTCGTTGCCGATACCGATATTTTGGCCATTGCATATCGGTATTGGCTGATATTTTCGTACATTTAACATTTTTTTATTTTTTTATTTTTTTTATCACTTGACAGGTACTCTTGTGGAGGGATCTGGGGGTCTAAAAGACCCCAAACCCCTCCTCTGCACTTAAAAGCATTCAAAACGCCAAGTTTGGCTGTTGTGGATGTCAATTTTTTTTAATCTGGCGCCAAGTACCCGGAAGTGATGTCTTGACATCACTTCTGGGTTTTTACATGGAGACCCAATCAGAGACGAATGCGGCTTTGATTGGGTCTTCGGCGGCCGTGCAGGAGGGGCGAGCCGCGTAAGGCGGCCGGAGGGGGGGGGGGGGGCGTCCCCTCCCGCTCCTTGTAATGACAGCTGAGTGGCTTCTCGGCCGCATCGGTTGCCATTACAAGACAGCCGAACGTCGGCCATGGACGCCGGTACCGGAGTGCTGCCTCTAGCTGCAGGCATCACTCCGGTGCAGCACTTTTCCCAAAATATCGGCAATATCGGTGACCTCAGGGGCTGATTCCGATATATCGGGGAAAGTGCGAATCAGCCCTCGATATCTCGGCTTTGCCGATAATCGGTCGATCACTAATACCGATACTTAAAAAAAAAAGTAAATATCGACTTCCGATAATCAGCCCCACCGATAATCGGTCGATCCCTAATATTACCCCAGCTGAACTGGAAGATTATTGCTGCGGGGGTATGGGAGGGGAGCAGAGGACAGAGGATTTCAAAAGGTTTTCCTGTGCAGAGTTTCAGACCATACCTGAAATCTGTAAGGTAAATTGCTGGACCCAGCCAGGCCCAGGAAAGCGTTGCAGGACTAAGGCCTCATGTACACTACAGTTTCTAAAGTTGAGTTTCGGTAGGAGCTATTGGCGTTTTTTTGCCAAAGCTCCTAAACTCAACTCCATAAAAGCCTATATGTCCATGTAAACATAGGCTTTCAGGGTTGTTTAGGAGCTGCCGTGGTTAGGGAAGATTCAACTTTCCTCTCCGGAACACGGAAGAATGGCGTTCAGCATAGGAACGTTTTGACCGCCGGCTGCAAAACGCGGCAACATTACAGCAAAATCGCAGCACAGTTTTGCCGTGTTTTGCATTTTTCCATGGCTGGCAGTCAACATGGTCTATGTGTAAATGAGGCCTAAGGTGTTCTTAGTTCTCCTTTGCAATCTGGTGTAGATGACGGGAGACAGCAAACCAGTATCAGTAAGGCTCTGTGCGACTTGTGATGCGACCTGCAACACAAAGTCTCATAACAAGTCAAAACCGATTTATTTTAATGCCACCCGTTCCAATCTATGCAAATAAAAAGGTGATCAAATACCACTAAAAGAAAGCTCTATTTGTCGGGAAAAAAAGACATACATTTTTATTTATTTTTTTTGGAGTACAGCGTCACACGACCGCGCAATTGTTAGTGCTGTATTGCAAAAAATATACTGGTCAGGAAGGGGGTAAAACCTTCCGGAGCTGAAGTGATTAATAAGGTCACGTGTTTGGGATGACATGCTCTGTCAGAATGTCTCTTTATCTTTTCTAGAGATGGAGGGGTTAACACGATGTAAATATTAGGAGCGACGCTGGAGCCCGTTACATGTGCTGTTTACACGTGGTGGGGCCCATTTTGGCACTGAGCGGGTATTAAAAATATAACATATGACCATTTAAAGTCATACACCGGCCCCTTCTGAAGGCTTTTCTGTGTGCAGGAAGTCAGCTCTGTGGCTGTCCCTGAGGGGATATCATCCTGCACCATTCCTAAGCAGCGGGAGGCCCGCAGACCCGGGCCTTTACATATGTTTTACCTCAGATTAGCCGCTGCTGCAGGCCGTGCTGACTTGTGAATTATCTAATCAAAGCGTTTCTGTGAAAAGTCTGACTCCAGGGAAGAGGGGACAGCGGGACACTAGACTGCCAACGTTGCTTTGGAAACCTTGCAACTGTGCAGTGTCAGAACGTCTGTCTGCTGCACTTTGCAGCCTGACTGGGAAAAGTAAAAAATGCACTGTAGTGTTGTATACATGCTCTGTATTCACAGGAGGATTACCTACTCAACTTCAGTTTGATGCTAATGCTGTACTGTTCCCTAGTGTGACCATTCATTCATCAGTTCCAGGTACCACCATCAACCCAGTCAACCCAGTTTTTCAAGCACTTTTGCGTTCAAAAAAGCGACTGAAAAGCTCAAGAAAAATAAGTCTCTTTAAAATCAATGAATGTGCTCACACGGGTGGTGTGCTTCTGTTGCGGTGAAAAAAATCATGTTTGCAGCATCATTGGAGCATGTTTGGGGAGCTAAAATAAAACACACCAAATACGCACCTTTTCATTAAAAGCAATGAAAACGTGGTAAAAACATGGCAAAAAAGCACCCGCGATGCATTTTTGGTGCAGTGTTTGAGAAACATGTCCTTTAAAGGAGAAGCACAGTCGAAGCTCATTTGGCTGTACTTCTCCTATGTATCACAGGAGTGCAGTTTGTTTTGCATTACTGTGACCACTTTTCAGCAGACAGCGGGCTGAAGTCCGCTGTCTGCTGACATCACAGAGCCAGTCAAGATCGCAACAATTAAGTCAGGATCCACCCACATGCCTGGACTGGCACCCAGCTCAGCCTCTCAGTGACTCAGTGAGCTGCTGAGAGCCTGAGCCAGCCTCTGTGCCCCTCCACAGCCCAGCTCTCCAGTGAGCTCGGGGGGGGGGGGGGGGGCAAGGCAGAGAGCTGCGACAGGCGGTCAGCAGCTCTCTACTCAGAAAGCTGTGAGAACCGCGCAATCAACGGAGTTAGATCGCTCGGTTCTCAGTGTTGCAGCATCTGTCCCCTGCCGGCTCTATCAGGCCTAGGTAAGTATGATTTAAAAAAAAAAAAAAAATAGGTTTCCATAGGTTTTAAAAACCGCACCGCAAACTTAAGCAATATATGACAAACTTATAACTAAACCAAACATAATATAAATAATACTGTGTTGTGTTTTAAAACCATATACAGCAAGTGATAAGTAAATAAGTATAATCTTTCAATTTTTAAACAAAGACAGTCCCATTCATCAAAAAAACAATCCTTCAAAGCAAACAAAGTCCAATTTTTTTTTATATAGAAGAAATGTTTCTTTAAGAGTCAGGCTCGGTTCACATATATGCGATGCGGGAAGGCTGCGAATTCGCAGCCTTTTCCCTCATCGCACACGCACCCCCGGCAGTTCACACTGCCATATGCGATACGCTGGGGGTGTCAATGTAATCTTAACGACACCCCCAGTTTGATCGCATATCGCAGTGCGATCGTGCAGTTCGCACAGGATCGGATCGCACAAGTGTGAACCGCTGTGCGATCCGATCCTGATGCGGCAGCAAAAATGCCTCCTGTGCGTGTTTGCTGCGGGTGCGATGCGAATTTAGCCATACAAACTGTATGGCTAAACTCGCACCGCACAGCTGATCGCATGTAATGTCGGAGCAGTGGGCTCCGACATTACATGCGAACCCCGCACACGCAGAAGTGTGAACCGGGGCTTATCCATCGTGGCTTCCATAATCTCCATATATTTGTGAACTACCAACACCAAGGCACATTAAATGTACTCTCGCCTGTTAAGATGGACCCCACTACTCATATAGATAGGAGGTCAAACAGCGCTCTTTGATACGGGTCATTTACCCTTTTGACAGTCTGCAGACTCTTCATCAATTCATCAAACAAGAATTACAATGGCTCCCACCTCTTTCTATACATGACTCCAATGCAGGCCATTCCATAGGTAAAGGGAAAACTCCATAGTGTAATACCATAAACATTTTATTCAACAAGTTAAAAATGCACTCACAATGTGATAGGAGATCAAATGCACAAACAAGATGGCGCTCCAGGTACTTCCGGTATGATAACGTTAAAGTCACATAAGCTCCTCCCATCTGATGCGTTGCAACCCTCTGAACTTCCTCAAAGATCCCTGTACCTCTGCTGTAAGCAGTACTATCCTTTTGAATACCAGGATATCTGGCTTGTAAGTGACCAGATGGGCAACTGCTGTCAATGGTCAAGGTGCCTCAGCAATTTGCCTTTAGTTTAGGACATGGGCCTGTAAAGCCAGCATTGGGGCCAACTTTTAACGTAGAGCAACAGTTACCTGGAAAAAGTGCTTGTATGCTGCAAAACACACTTTTGAGGGGTCTGGAATTAGTCTTTACAGCTCAGCTCCTGGAATTACAAAAACAATACGCTTGAAGTACACAAGGGTTACAAGCTTGTAATACCTACCTTACCCCTCGCTCTGGTAGGCTCTGTTGCTCTCCTTCCCCAACATATGAACAGTCCCTCGCTGTCCTCATGTACGATGCAGGCCTGTTGGCCCTGCATTATTCTTGATTACATCATCATGCAACTGTGTCCCGGAGTGCCTTGGAGTAGAGGCTTCAGGAGACCAGTCACATTGGTGAAGGGAGCCTGCCGCATAGACGAATAAATATTCTAGCTTATTCCTCATCACCTAAAGTTAACAAGTATTTAACCCTTGTGGGGAACCACTCCAAGGTAGTTTTTTTTTTTTTTGCAGTTCCTGGATTTGTGTTTTAAAATGATTGTAAAGGTAATTATTTTTTTTTTTTTTTTAAATAACAAGCATATCTATACTTACCTGCTCTGTGCAATATTGCACAGAGCAGTCGCAAACCCACCAGTGCTCCAGACCCCTCCCCTCTGTCCAGTGCCCCCATGGGAAGCCGCTTCCACTCATGCGTCCTCGCACCTGAGCCCCGCTGCGGTGTGCATTGAGACAGACAGCGGGACTCAGCCCGGCCCCTCACTCATACCTCCACCAAATGATTTGGACCAGTGCACAAAGCAAGGTCCATAAAGACCTGGATGAGCGAATTTGTGGTGGGGGAACTTGACTGACCTGCACAGAGTCCTGACCTCAATCCAATAGAACAGGTTTGAAATGAATTAGAGCGGAGACTGCAAGCCAGGCTTTCTCAGTGCCTGACCTCAGAAATGCGCTTCTGGAAGAATGGTCAGTTGAGTTGTTATAGCTGCAAATGGTGGGCCAACTCAATATTGAACCCTACGGACTAAGACTGGGATGCCATTAACCACTTACCGACCAGTCACATTGACTGTACTGCGGCAAAGTGGTTCGTTATCGTTATCCTCCCCCTGTAGGCGGCGCTCGCGCGCCGCCGGAGGCGCGCTCCCGCTGTTTTCAGTCACAGCGGGAGTCGGGCCAAGGGAGGAGCTGCGGCGATTGTCGCTGCTCTTCCCCGATCGTCGGGGAATCTAGTTTGGAGATCCGCCCGCTTGTGTAAATAGAGCGGGCAGATCTCCTTAGTGACAAGGAGTGACAGATTGCAGTGTTCAGCATAGCTGAACATATGCGATCTGTCCCTGTGTCACTCAGTCACCTCCCCCCCACACGTCAGTAAGCACCAGGCATACATTAACCCCTCCCTCTCCAATAAAATTAACCCCTTCCCTGCCAGTGTCATTTTTACAGTAACAGTGCATATTTATAGCACTGATTACTGTAGTAATGTCACTGGTACCCCCAAAAGTGTCAAAAATGTCAGTAAGGGTCCGATCTGTCCGCCGCAATGTCGCAGTCTCGCAAAAAAAATCGCAGATCGCAGCCATTACGCGTTAAAATTAAAAACACCAAAAATGAGAAAAATCTTTCCCTTAGTAAACGCAATAACTTTTGCGCAAACCAATCAAAATACGCTTATTGTGATTTTTTTTTTACCAAACATAGGTAGCAAAAAAACAAATTGGCCAAAAATTTTAAAAAATTTTGATTTTTACATTTTTTTGGGGGGGAATTTCATATAAAAAAATTTTAAAAATATTATTTTTTCAAAATAAACGCTCTTTTTTTGTTTATAGCGCAAAAAGTAAAAATCACACAGGTGTTCAAATACCACCAAAAGAAAGCTCTGTTTGTGGTAAAAAAAGGACGTAAATTTCGTTTGGGTATGGCGTTGCACGACCGCGCAATTGTCAGTTAAATTCGCACAGCGCCGAAACGCAAAAAGTGGCCTGGACGTAAGACAGCAAAATCCTCCGATGGTAAAGTGGTTAAAGTTCATGTGCGTGTAAAGGCAGGCGTTCCAATACTTTTGGTAATATAGTGTATGTATGGCTGGTGGGACCAGCATAGGGCTTCATGCACACTGGCCTACACCCAAAACCTGGCAACAATTTAGCACGTGTTTGCAGCGGTTTTACCGGACATCACCCATTACTCTGCTCTGAAGCCCATGTCTATAAGGCCTTTAGAGATGACCAATGTGCTTACTGGTGAACCCAACGAGCTTCAGCAACGAAGACAAATTTCTAGATTGCATTTAGAAAACTGAACAGCTCTGCCAAGTATTTTCTTAAACTGGAGTTTATCATTGAGGAGAGCCACAGTGCCGGGGATTCTGTGTGCTAAACCTTGCATTGCCGCCAGCTGCAGTAACACAATCTGGCGGTGAACAAGGCAGTATGTTGAAAGAGAAAGTGGCCTGTGGAATCTGTTGGTTGTTGGGAGAAGTGTTTATTTCCTGTAATAAATGTAGATGGAATACAGAGAAATGTGAGAGAAACCTGGACACAAAAGTCTTTCTATAGAACTGCTACAATCCTTGCGTGTAGCTATTAAAAGAAAGGAACTTTTTTTTTTTTTTTTTTTAAGGGTTAGTTCACTTTTACTAAAAAAACTGCCTATGCAGGTAAGGGGTGTTAGTAGATATAAACCAAACTGTGCAGCTCTGACTAAAGTTAAATAATGACCCTTCTATAAGTGTAGGCTATTTCCATATCTCCCAAAGCATGACTGGAATAGTACTAGGATGTTGCTAAGTGAGGCCCAAACATTACTGCTTACTTTTTTTGCTTTTTTTTTACTAATAATGGTGGCAATCAGCGAGTTATAGGGGGGTTGCAATATTGCGGCGGACAAATTGGATAACTAATGCCTCGTTTCCACTGAGCGGAACGGTTCGAGTCGGTACAGTTTGGAAGGGTTAGAATGGTCCGGTCTATTCAGGTGAGCGTTTCCACTGCAAGTCGGGCCACCAGGGGCCATGCGGGGTTTACACCAAATGCTCTTTCATTTGATGTGAGCATTGAAGTCTTCCTGTCCGCCAATCAGTGGAATCTATCGTGTGACGCCAGTAGCTCCGCCCTAACCGTACCGTACCATTTCCTATGGCCCTACATCTGAAGCAGGACCAGGAATGGTGCGGTTTGGTTCGGTTGTATGGGCCACTTTCATAATGGAAACACTCAAATTAGCGTACCGTACCGAACCGAGCCAAACCGATCCACTCAGTGGAAACGAGGCATAAGTGACACTTTGTTGGAGCCAGTGACACTAATACAGTAATCGGTGCTAAAAATATGCACTGTCACTGTACTAATGACACTAGCTGGGAAGGGGTCTAACCAGTATTTTCTCATTGTGGGGGATGTGATTTTCCTAAGGAAAGGCGTAGATCCCTGTCCCTGCTTTGCAGGAACACAGGATCAATGTCTTCCATACTGACAGAACGGCGTTCTGCCTTGCTTACATAGGCAGACCGTCGTTCTGCTTGTACTCAGAATGATCGCTGGGTATCGGCGGACATCAAGTCCGCCCGACCTGCCGATCTGCTCTGATACCCAGAAATGCAGAAACACACACACACACACACACACACACACACACACACACACACACACACACATACATATATATATATATATATATATATATACACATTATCTCAGAAAAAAGAGTACACCCCTCACAATTTTTATAAATATTTTATTATATCTTTCCATGTGGCAACACTGAATAAATTACACTGTGCTACAAAGTAGTGAGTGTACAGCAGGGGTCTCCAATCTGCGGCCCAGGGGCCAGATGCGGCCCCTTGCTTGCCTTTATCTGGCCCTTGGGGCACTATTTATCCCACTGATATGGGGCACTATTCTGCCCGCTGACACTAAAAATGGGGCAGAATTCCTGCCACTGGCACCAACAATGGGGCACTATTCCTCCCCCTTATATCAAAGATGGGGCACTGTTTACTCCCACTGATGCCTAGAAAATTTTCTATTCCCGCTGGCCACAGTCCAGCCCCCCTAAAGTCTGAGAGCCCATTCACACTAGGGCGACTTATGAGGCGACTTGTGTCGCCCCAGGTCGCTTGACATGACAAAAGCAATGTTAATCAATCAGTGCCGTCTTAATTGGCACTACCGAAGTCGCTCCGACTTCAGAAAAGGGTGCTGTACTACTTTGAGGCGACCTGTGATCCGACTTGTCCCATATACTTCAATGGGAGTCGCCTCCTTATCTTAATTGACACGACTTGTGATCCGACTTGTGATCCGACTTTCCATAAAAATGGTATTGAACAAGAAAAAAAAAGAGCATTTTTCTTATAATTTTTATTAAAACATTAATATCTCTTCTCTCCACCTTGCCGTTTTTCTTGCAGGCATTTATCGGGCATTTTTTGAGGCAGGCATGACTTTTTTTGGATTTAGTGTCTGGGGGGTCTAAAAAGTGTACCTGTGAAGTTTCAGCTCTGTAGCATGTCCAGAACCCCAAAAAAATTATAATTTTTCTTATCATTTTTATTAGAACATTAATACGGCCTCTCTCCACCTGGCTTTTTTTCTTGCAGGCATTTATCGGGCATTTTTTGAGGCAGGCATGACTTTTTTAGATTTAGCGTCTGGGGGTCTAAAAAGTGTACCTGTGAAGTTTCAGCTCTGTAGCATGTCCAGAACCCCAAAAAATTATCATTTTTCTTATAATTTTTATTAGAACATTAATGCGGCTTCTCTACACCTTGCATTTTTCCTTGCAGGCATTTATCGGGCATTTTTGGAGGCAGGCATGACTTTTTTTTTGATTTAGTGTCTGGGGGGTCTAAAAAGTGTACCTGTGAAGTTTCAGCTCTGTAGCATGTCCGGAACCAGAAAAAAATTAGCATTTTTCTTAAAATTTTTATTAGAACATAAATACGGCTTCTCTCCACCTGGCTTTTTTTCTTGCAGGCATTTATCGGGCATTTTTTGGGCGTCTTTTGAGGCATGTGCTACTAAAAATTATAAGATAAATGCTCTGTTTCTTTTTCAGTTTCTGGACAAACAGACAAAAGATGGTTTGTCTTTAATGGGAGTGACCTCAATTAGCATCCTTATCTATTTTCTAGTGTGGAGCTAGACATTCCACAGTTCAGCCACTCCTACACCTCCCCCATACACGTTATCTAAGCATTGCTCTTCCATGCTTGTTTTCTCTTTGTTCACTTGAATTGCGAGCTCTGAAGAAATATGTCCTCCAGAAGACAGCGTGATGTCATTGGTAGCAAGATGGTGGACAATGAAGTTCTGATCCGGCAGGTCAAGCAGCGGCCAGTTCTATATGCCACCAATCATCCAAACTATAAAGATCATATGAAAAGGGATAAAGCGTGGCTGGAGATAGCCCAGATTGTTGTGGAGGACTGGGAGATGCTGTCCCCTGAAGAGCGTCTGGAAAAATGTAAGTTGAACTTCTTTTTTCATTTCTTCTTTAATATGAACTTAATATGCACTTAATTGTCGGCACTGTTGGACAGATAGGTTGCACTGGAAGTCACTGGAACTGATGGACACTTATAGTTGGCACTGGTAGTCACTGGCACTAATATACACTGATTTGTGGCACAGGAAGTCACTGGAACTGATGGACACTGACACTTATTGTTGGCACTGGTAGTCACTGGCACTAATATACACTGATTGGTGGCACAGGAAGTCACTGGAACTGATGGACACTTATTGGTGGTACTGGTAGTCACTGTCACTGATGAAGACTGATAGGTGGCACTGGCACTAGTGGACACTGCTACGTGGCACTGGCACTGGCGGACACTGATACGTGGCACTTGCACTGGTGGACACTGCTACGTGGCACTGGACTATGTGGCACTGCCACTAGTGGACACTGCTATGTGGCACTAGTGGACACTGCTACGTGGCACTAGTGGACACTGCTACATGGCACTGGACAGCTACGTGGCACTGGCACTAGTGGACACTGCTATGTGGCACTGGTGGACACTGCTACGTGGCACTGGCACTGGTGGACACTGCTACGTGGCACTGGCACTAGTGGACACTGCTACGTGGTGCTGGCACTAGTGGACACTGCTACGTGGCACTAGTGGACACTGCTACGTGGCACTTGCACTGGTGGACACTGCTATGTGGCACTGGCACTAGTGGACACTGCTACGTGGCACTGGCACTAGTGGACACTGCTACGTGGCACTGGCACTAGTGGACACTGCTACGTGGCACTGGCACTAGTGGACACTGCTACGTGGCACTGGACTGCTACGTGGCACTGCCACTAGTGGGCACTGCTACGTGGCACTAGTGGACACTGCTACGTGGCACTGACACTAGTGGACACTGCTACGTGGCACTTGCACTGGTGGACACTGCTACGTGGCACTGGCACTAGTGGACACTGCTACGTGGCACTGGCACTAGTGGACACTGCTACGTGGCACTGGCACTAGTGGACACTGCTACATGGCACTAGTGGACACTGCTATGTGGCACTGGCACTAGTGGACACTGCTACGTGGCACTAGTGGACACTGCTATGTGGCACTTGCACTGGTGGACACTGCTACGTGGCACTGGCACTAGTGGACACTGCTACGTGGCACTGGCACTAGTGGACACTGCTACGTGGCACTGGCACTAGTGGACACTGCTACATGGCACTAGTGGACACTGCTATGTGGCACTGGCACTAGTGGACACTGCTACGTGGCACTAGTGGACACTGCTATGTGGCACTTGCACTGGTGGACACTGCTACGTGGCACTGGCACTAGTGGACACTGCTACGTGGTACTGGTGGACACTGCTACGTGGCACTTGCACTAGTGGACACTGCTACGTGGCACTGGCACTAGTGGAAACTGCTACGTGGCACTGGACTGCTACATGGCACTAGTGGACACTGCTACGTGGCACTAGTGGACACTGCTACGTGGCACTAGTGGACACTGCTACGTGGCACTGGCACTGGTGGACACTGATACCTGACACTTGCACTGGTGGACACTGCTACGTGGCACTGGCACTAGTGGACACTGCTACGTGGCACTGGACTGCTACGTGGCACTGGTACTAGTGGACACTGCTACGTGGCACTTGCAGTGGTGGACACTACTACGTGGCCGTGGCACTAGTGGCCACTGTTATGTGGCACAGGATGACACTGTTACGTGGCCGTTTCACTGGTGGACACTGATACGTACCACTGGTGGACACTGCTACGTGGCACTGGCACTGGTGGACAATGATAGGATATATATATGGAGACAATGATTTTATCAATCAGAATGGAATTTTTATTAAACAAAGAGAATAGCATAACATATACAGTTATACACATGCAGTACAGGCCATATAACCTAAATCTATACACCCCAGCATCCAAAAATATATTTCCTTTAGGATCCAACAACCTCCATTTGCCATTCTACTGCACCAGCCGGTGACATGAAGAAAGAGGTAAATGTATTTCTAATTGTGGCACCATCAATGGATCCACGAACAGGAGCCGATTGCGCTGTTTCCATATCATCTTGATGAGAATCCTCAAAATTGTACCCATCTTGTTGTCTTACAAAATTGTGGAGCACTCAAGCTGCTTTCACTGCAGTTATTGCGTTCTCTAAGTTCAAAGCAATAGGGGTGTGCAGTACGCGCCATTTATTGGCCAGAATGCCAAAAGTGCACTCCACCACCCTTCTTGCCCTGGTTAGCCTATAATTGAAAATGTTTTTGGGTGTACTCAGATTACGGTTGGAGTAAGGCCTCATTAGGTGTTCTCCCAAAGCAAACGCCTCATCTCCAACAAAGACATAAGGTAGCGGGGGTTCATCAGTCCCAGGTAAGGGACAGTTATGAGGAATAAGTAGCTGATTGTCTTGTAGCATTTTGCCAAAAGTAGAATTGGCAAAAATACGGGAATCAGAGCTGCTTCCATAGGATCCAATGTCTATGTAGACGAAGCAATAGTTTGCGTCAGCCACTGCTAGCAAAACAAAGGAGAAAAACTTTTTGTAATTAAAGAAACGACTTCCACTACCAATTGGCTTAACAACACGGATGTGCTTCCCGTGTATAGCTCCAAGGCAATTTGGGAAATTGCACCGTTCCCAGAAACATTGGGCTATTGTCTTCCAGTCATCTTTTTCATTACAATTCCATTCAGCACATCCCATAATCTCACAGGTTTCAGTGATAATGTAGCTGAGTGTCGACTTGCACACCATGAATTGATAATGTAAACTCACAAGGGAATGTCCTGTTGCAAGGTACCTGAAAGACAAAATACATTATATGTTTCTTGTTTTGTTTTTCAGTGCAAGTTATACAAACACGGTGGAAGGGGTTAAGTGACCAGAGAAGTGGATCTGCAGCTAAGAAGGTGGCCCCCAATGTCCACGTGGAGGAGTTGGAATTTTTGATACCCTTCCTGGCATTGAGAGAGTGAGCTAACATCTGTAATGTTTGTAAGGTGTTGATTAGAATTATTGAATGGTGTGCCTAAAAGTATTCCATTTTTATTCAAGGACACAAGCCAGTTGGGAGGGTCCAAGTGAGGCACAGGGACAGAGAGAAGAACCAGATAATGCGGCCAATGCACCTCTTGGCGAAGTAGAGGGCAGCCAAGAGGTTGATGAAGAAGTGCCGCCCCCGCCCGAGGAGTCAGAGCCAACGGAGGAGCAAGCTGGGCCCAGCCAAATACCAACCACTGCGAGGAGGCGTGAACCTAGAAGAAGACCAGCAGGACCAAGTGGGGAGGAGTGCCTGGAAAGCTTCACTGAGGTAGTGGCTGGGCTGACGGAGACTCTGAAGAATCTAAAGACAGAGAATCATGGATTCGGCATCATGGTCGGGGGCATGATTACCCGTGTCCCACCGGAAAAACAATATCAGGTCAAAAAAGAAATCATGGATGTTCTTGAATACCATGCCGCACAGCAACCCACCACACCACCACCATCTGAGCAATATTATCAACAACCTACCCCTCCACCAGAGATGTATAGTAACTAAGTAGAACTACTTCACTACTGTATTTAAGTACTGAAAGGCGGTATCTGTACTTTCCTAGAGTACAATTTTTTTCTCCTACTTCCACTTTTTTACTTCACTACATTTTTTCAATGATTTCAATACTTCTACTCCGATATTTTTTTTTTGTGCTGCATAGTTACTAGTTACAATTATAAAAATTACCACTGCCAGAACAGTAGATGGCAGGTTTCATGAAGCTCAAAACATGTGTATTATCAGCGCATACGAAAATAAATGCTACTGTATGTATAAATAAAAGCTGCATTTGAAATAATAAAAAACAATATGATGTTCAAACTTTTGACTTCTTTCTTTAATAACTACATAACACAGTACTTGTACATTTACTTTCAGTACTTGAGTTGCAATTTTTTTTTCAAAACTACTGGTACTTTTACTTTCAGTACTTGAGTAGCAAAATTTTTTAAAAAACTACTTGCAATACTTAAGTACAAAAAATGTTGAATACTTTAGTACTTCTACTCAAGTCCCTTTTTGATCGAGCACTTCCACTTCTACTCAAGTCACTTTTTGATCGAGCACTTGTACTTTTACTCAAGTATGGGTTTGAGTACTTTATTCAACTCTGCCCTCCACCACCTAGAACCTACTATCCCCCAAGATACCACCCCTACCGCGACGAATATGGAAATGTCCCTCAATCGTCGAGCACATTGCCATATCCGCGCGCACCCCCCGATTAGTTCCAATATTGGAACACCAGTACCGGCCAGGCCATATTTAACGCCATTCTTGTCGACAATGCCACAAAATGAGGGCCAGACGGCAAGCATAACAGCCAGCAGTGGGTCAGGCAGTGAGCCCAGCTATGCGTACCAACAATTATAAAGTTCTTTTTTTTTATTATTTTTTCAAATTACCTTGTTGTTATAAAGTTATTTTAAGTTAAGTTTGTTGTTCTTGTTATAAGTTATTTTATGTTATATTTCTTATGTTATTTAATAAATATTAAAAGAAATATGCCACTTGCTAAAATAAAAATTGCAAATGTTAGACAATGTTAGCTGTACGCACATATCTCTATATTCTTTTACACATTCGACAATTAATTTTACAAAGTTTAATTACCTTTCCATGGACATACGAGTAAAATTGAAAAACTTGTCCTCATGAGCATGCAAATTTGCATACATGGCCCAGAACTGCCCTCTGGTTTCCCGATTACGAATGATAGGATGGATCCAGTATCGCCTTCTTCTTCTTCTCATCCTCATCCTGCGTTTCCTCTCTGCGACTTGAAGTAATACTGCCATACCGGCTGTTGTAAAAGCTGAAATCTGATATGCCAAGGCAAACATGGCTATCAAATAGTTGAGCTATGAGACACACACAGAGACAACACTGCACACATGGGAAACAGGAAAGAAGTAAAAAAAAAAAAAAACAGGAAAAGGAAATTAGGTCACAACACATCATATTCTGATTGGCCAAATACAAAGTTGTACAAAGTCGTCTATCTAATAAGTCGTGCCAAAAGTTGCGCTAGAAGTCGCCCCTTCTGAGGCGACTTTAGTGGTCGCGGCAGTGTGAACCGGCACTGAAGGAGAGTAAACTGGTCCTTTGTTTATAAAGTTTGGAGACCCCTGGTGTACAGCTTGTATAAGTGTCAATTTGCTGTTCCCTCAAGATAACTCAACAGACAGCCATTAATGTCTAAACCGCTGGCAACAAAAGTGAGTACACCCCTAAGTTAAAATGTCAAAATTGAGCCCAATTTGCCATTTTCCCTAATTTGCAGTTGAGTGCACATGCTCAGCGTCATATCCAGAGGTTGTCTTTGGTAAAGAGAAGCATGAGTGCTGCCAGCATTGCTGCAGAGGTTGAAGGGGTGGGGTCATCCTGTCAGTGTTCAGACCATACGCCGCACACTGCATCAAATTGGTCTGCATTACTATTATCCCAGAAGGAAGCCTCTTCTAAAGATGATGCACAAGAAAGCCCGCAAACAGTTTGCTGAAGACAAGCAGACTAAGGACATGGATATACTGGAACCATGTCCTGTGGTCTGATAAAACCAAGATAAACATATTTGGTTCAGATGGTGTCAAGCGTGTGTGGTGGCAACCAGGTGAGGAGTACAAAGACAAGTGTGTCTTGCCTTCAGTCAAGCTTGGTGGTGGGAGTGTCATGGTCTGGGGCTGCATGAGTGCTGCCGGCACTGGGGAGCTACAGTTCATTGAGGAAACCATGAATGCCAACATGCACTGTGACATACTGAAGCAGATCATGATCCTCTTCCTTCGGAGACTGGGCCGCAGGGCAGTTTTCCAATATAACGACCCCAAACACACCTCCAAGACGACGGCCACTGCCTTGCTAAAGAAGCTGAAGGTAAAGGTGATGGACTGGCCAAGCATGTCTCCAGACCTAAACCCTATTGAGCATTCTCAAACGGAAGGTGGAGGAGCTCAAGGTCTCTGACATCCACCAGCTCCGTGATGTCATCATAGAGGAGTGGAAGAGGACTCCAGTGGCAACCAGTGAAGCTCTGTTGAACTCCATGCCCAAGAGGATTAGGGCAGTGCTGGAAAATAATGGTGGCCACACAAAATATTGACACTTTGGGCCCAATTTGTACATTTTAACTTAGGGGTGTACTCACTTTTGTTGCCAGTGGTTTAGACATTAATGGCTGTGTGTTGAGTTATTTTGAGGGGAGAGCAAATTTACACTGTTATGTAAGCTGTAAGTAAGTGTCATTTCTTCAGTGTTGTCACATGAAAAGATATAATAAAATATTTACAAAACAGTGAGGGGTGTACTCACTTTTGTGAGATACTGTATACATAATCCTGCTCAGCGCGACTGCCCTGTAGAAGTAAATCTGCTATGGTGTGGTTGGGAACTGGTTAAGATCATCAGCATTCTGATAACTCGCAGGCACTCTATCATGTCTCTGGCTGACTCTGTCAGTCTCTCACATGACATGGCTGCTGGGTGCTGATTTTGTTAACTTATGACCAGCCAGAGCCATGATAGAGTGGCTGCTGCCTGTGAGTTATACCATCCATGATGCCAGAGAGACAAAGACCCCCAAAGCACACCTGTGTTGAAGCCTTGAAGGCACTGGCAGCCCCATGATCAGATCCGCTTCCCCTCTGTTCCTGCTGCTGGACACTGTCAGCTGAGTTCAGCTGCCTCTCCTCCTGTCGCCGCCGCCCGCCTCACAGCCTATCAAGTCTCACTCTCCGGGCCCTGGCTACTGCTGGGTGGGAAGCGGAGGAAAATCACTCTGCCGGGGAAGGCAAGGAGATAGGCAGGCGGCTGGCCGGGACTTGAGCAAGGCAGAAGGTCATGCGAGCAGGAGCTAAATGGGCATGCGCCCAAAACTGAAGAAACAGTCTCTCCGCTTCGACCAGCACATGATCATCAGAGAAGGGCACAGATAATGGAAAAAATACACCCCCCTCCTAAGCTAGTAGGAGCGGTGGAGCAGGGGTGCGTAATTCTGAATTTTTTTTTTTTTTCTAATCCTGCACTGACTGTCTTTGAACTTGCCCAGGCCCCTGTTCAAATCCAATCTGGGGACAAAACTGGGGATAGACTTGGTCTGGGGACGTCTGGTCACCCTATGCTTGCCTCCACCATCATCAGAACTAGATTTTTTTCTGATTCAATCCCCCTCATATGCTCTCTCTTCCCCCTGATGCAGTAGCTCTGTGCTCAGCATTTGAGAGCTCACTCCAGTAATGGAGGAGGTGAACAGTAATAGCTGGGCCTTATTTAGAAACGTCCTGGAATTATTCCGGTCAGGTTTCAAGAGGTACGTAGCTTTCCTATACCTATAGCAAGGACATTATTCAACTTTAGTCAGAGCTGCACAGTTAGTTTTTATTTATAGACGTCCCTTATCTGTATAGGCAGATAAATGTGAACTAGCTTAAAGTGGTTGTTCCTGTTTGCCCCTGTGTCTTTGTGTTGTTATAAAAAAAAAGGCTGACTATGCCTGATTTCAGAGCGCCCCTTGGTGCTCACGTGACTGGCCCGCTCTCCCCTCTCCCGATCTGACAGCTAGTGCGGGAGGGGCCGAAAAATCCCCCGTTGACGTCATGAGAGAGGAGAAAGCCGCCCGGTCACGTGAGCGCCGAGCGCCGCTCTGAAATCAGGATTAGTCGCATTCTGTTTTATCAAACACAGAGACAGGAGCGTACAGGATTATATAAAGCATTAACCACTTAAGCCCCGGAGGATTTGGCTGCTAAACGACCAGGGGGTATTTTGCGATTCGGCACTGCGTGACTTTAATGGACAATTGCGCGGTCGTGCGACGCTGTACCTAAACGAATTTGGCGTCCTTTTTTTCCCACAAACACAGCTTTCTTTTGGTGGTATTTGATCACCTGTGCGATTTTTTGATCACGCGCTATAAACAAAAAAAGAGCGTAAATTTTGCAAAAATAGCAATATTTTTCACATTTTTTTTATATGAAATTCCCCCCCCAAAAAATGTAAAAATCAAAATTTTTTAACATTTTCGGCCAATTTGTTTTATGCTACATATGTTTGGTAAAAAAAATCGCAAAAAGCCTATTTTGATTGGTTTGCGCAAAAGTTATCGCGTTTACTAACAAAGGGAAAGATTTTTGTCATTTTTGTTGTTTTTTTTTTAATGCGTAATGGCGGCGATCTGCGTTTTTTTTTTTTGCGGTACTGCGACATTGCGGCGGACAGATCGGACCCTTGACTGACATTTTTGACACTTTTGGGGTTACCAGTGACATTTCTACAGTAATCAGTGCTATACATATGCACTGTTACTGTAAAAATTACACTGGCAGTGAAGGGGTTAACTTTTTTGAAAGGGAGGGGCTATGTGTGTCCCTAGGGGCGTGCTTTCTACTGTGATTGGCTGTGGCTTCAGCTGTATGAACGGTGATCAACGGTTCTACATAGTAGAACCGTATGATCATCAATCATACACAGGGGAGAATGACAGGCAGCTTGTTTACACAAGCCGCCTGACTTTCTCCCTCTCCCCCGCCGATCGCAGAGTGACCGGCGGACATCGGGTCCGCCGGTCACACGCGCGGGGGGGTCCGTGACCACGCGGGAGTGGGAGCGCGCCTCCGGGGGGCGCGTGCTCGCTCCCTAGACCCTCACAGGCAAGCGACGTAGACCTACGTCAGTTTGCCTGTGAGGGGCTGACCGCCGACGTAGATAGTCGTGCGGCGGTCAGCAAGTGGTTAACAGTAATTTCAGCACCAAGAGGGGGACACGGAGCTGACAGGCAGGGAGGGGGCGGGGGAGGAGGACACAGGAGAGCAGAGAGCAGGGCTGCGGATGACGAAGACAGGGAAACTGACTACGGTGTCAGGGTTTAGCAGCCGTAAAATACCGTGGTCAGTTTACAGGGGGGAGGGCAGAGTCAGGCAGGCTCATCCAGGTATTGCAGGTGATAGAAGAGGCCAAATTACACAGCACAAGCATTGTGATATAATACATTCTTTAAAGGAGCAGGATCTATTTTTTTTATTTTTTTTTAAGGTTACAAACGCTTTAAGATGGAACCTCTGACAGCTTTCGGTGTTGATCTGCACACCTGGCTGTGCTGTGAAAGGGGGGAATTGTAGCTGACCCTGAGCTAAAAGGCAGCCACAACGGGTTTTCTAAAGCTTCTGGAAGATGGGTTTGACCCTTATTCTTTGGGTCTGGCATAAAATTCCAGTGCTTGTACTGGGCCTTTCCTTCTGGGGTCTAGCGCTGTTGACGTTTGCCGATTTTATACATTGGGATGTATAACGCTGCTGGTGGCTGCTTGGTCTTCAAAGCGTCTTCTTTTAGGACGGACTGCTTTCCCCTCTGATTCGATCGCCGATGTACTGCCTTCAAAGAGCTCAAATTTTGAACGGGATTTGGAACTGGAATGGGACAGCGAGAGCTACCTGCTCATCTGTCAGACTTAGAAATTGATATGCCTCTTTTGTAGTAAAAACTTTTTGACACGGTGGCTGTATGACAGGGGACACTGATGGGCTGCACGACAGGTAGTGATGGGCTGCAAGTTAGGTACTAATAGGATGCACGTCAGGTACTGCTATGCTGCACGACAGGTACTCGAGTACTCTGATAGGCTGGTGACAGGTACTTGGGTACTCTGACAAGCCGCTGAAATAAGAAAAATGAAAACACCAAAATATGTTAAAAAGGTAAATAAGGCGCAAGGACTGACAAAATGACTGAAGGTATATACTGAATGTAGGCAGGTAACTCCAAATGGGAGAACTGGGGACGCCATGTAGTCAAGGAAAGCAGAGTAGCGATGATCCAGTGAAAAAGCAAAAGAAACAACCCTCAGATGTGAACCGGGCAGGCTCCCAGCGCCACGCAGCTGTTCTTTCCCATACCTTTTTTCTTATTTTCATTCACTTTCTTGGGTCCTCTTTCTACTATTTGGTGTTCATATCTAGTCTTTATTCATCACCTACTCTCTCCTCCTTCATTCGCTACTTCACGCATGCACTCACTTTGCAGCACTTGCTAACTCTTTTTCATTGTTGGCTTTGGGACTTGGTTCCAGTCTCTCTAATACCCGTCGCTTACTTATTACTACCTTCCATATATTATTTTTTAATATATTCTATTTTCATACTATTATACCCATTTATTTTACGATTTGTAGAAACTATTTTGGACGGGCATTTTTGAGGGGACTGTGGTCCCGCAAGTGACAATGGATTTCATACTGTACTTTTTTCCATCAACCCCACGTGCGCCTGTCATAGCTCCCTGAGCTCCCGGGCTAGACAGTTCTAGAGGCCCCTCCACCACAGGTTCCATGAGGAAACAGGTCGGACTGATCTGTAAGAATTAATTATGACATACATTGCCCCATTAGGCTTCGTTACCTGATATCTTCAATATTATTTTTACATTTACTCTTTTTGTAGATTGTCGACTGTGCCAACTCCTGAGGAAGTGTATCAAACACAAAACGCGTAGAGCACATGTGCATATATGGATACAATCTCTATCTATTATGTATATTATTTATTTTTGGTCCTTGTATTGTCATGTATTTCTGCACATTTTTCAACATGCGTTGGTCAATTCTGACCACATTTTATGCATTCACTGTCTGCATTTTATTATATATATTTCTTTACTATCCTTGCCATACAATTAAACTGGTCCACATTCTTGATTTTATCGTATGTGTTTTGATTTATTTTGTATGTATTTTTACTCCTATGTCATATGGTCATGTCTGACACATACACCTCACTCAAACCTTCCTTTATTTCTTTGATTTAGGGATGGAGATACAATATTTTTTGTAAGCTCATACAAAGTCCCATTCCCCCCCCCCTCCTATGAGGGGGTCATAGGTACTCGGGTACTCCTGATGAGCTGATGATAGGTACTCGGATGAGCTAGTGACAGGTACTCGGATACTCTGATGGGCTGGTTACAGGTACTCGGGTACTCTGATGAGCTGGTGACAGGTACTCTTTATTTAGTGGGACAATCAGGGCACAGCAGTACACACAGTAAATGGTAACTCACTGTTCTGCGATCTCCTCCTCACACTGGATCGATGTGTAAGGAGGAGAACCTGGTAACAGGCAGTCATGACCGGCTGTGATTGGACACAGCCAGTCACTTGATAAAGAGCCAATTTCATTGGCTGTTTACCCTGATCGGGGTGGGCTGTGTCTGAGCAACATGCCTCACCCCCGGGCTTCCATCCTCATGTGGTCTTCTTTCTGGGTTCACAGGCTTCGGCGATATGAATGGCCGAACTGGCGATGACATCGCTGTTTACGGCACGGCTCAGAAGGAGCGGCACGGGTATGTCCTTCTGCAGAGAGCATGCGCGGGCTGCATCTAAAGTAAATATCTACTAAACGGTGCATGTTTAGTGTATCTATCGGTAAGCCTATAGGTAAGGTAAACATTATACATGGAAGTTTAAACCCGCTTTAATGTTTGCAGAACTTCTCCTAAGAGCCAACTCACTGCTTGTGTTAATGCTGAGGAGTACTGAGGCAGGGTGCTGTGATATTTTCAGGAACCTCTGTACAGCACCTTACCGGCCACCAGCCATGATCTGCAGAGCTTTAAAATATTTCTTGATTAATTTTTCTTGATTAATTTTTCTTATTTTAATAGACTTAGGCCTAGAGATTACATGGAAATTCAGCTGGTTTAGCAGATTCCACCCATGTATGGGCAGGCTGATTGTACCCAAGTTGATCTATCTATTTGGGTACAATAAGCCTGTCAGATTTTATACACGCAATTACCGGCAGAACACAGTAGTGCTGCAGGAGGCACCCCCCATCAACACTGGGACTGACTTTGAACTGAGCAATTGTTTTTCTTTGCACACATGGTGGAAGGAAAGAAAATCAGGTTCTCTTTGGGTTGCTTTACACTTCAACACTTTTGTTATTGGAATAAAATGGAGATTTCTAGGTCAGACTCCTAGGGGAGCCATCGGTATCTCTCTTCAACAGCAGTTAAGTTATCAGCCACAGGGGAGTGCATTACAGAAAGTAAGGGGAAATCTTACCGATGGGGACCCAGACAGCAGTACAAGCTAGACTTTAAAGAAGCCCATAGAGGACTTGATTTGCTTTCCTTTCCCCCCATCAACACCATAAGTGCTGATTAAGTTCTGCCGGCGGGGCATGGGGGGGGGGGGTGGGTGTCATGGGGAGCCTTCCCAGCCAGCAAAACGCAATGATTACTACTGGCAGCTATTGCCCCTGGCAGTAATCAAATGTAAGAAAATCAGACAGGCTGGTTGTACCGAAGTTGATTCATGGATCAACTTGGGTACAATCAGCCTTACCCGCACATGGATTGAATCTCGGCCTGCCGAACCGGCTGAATTTAAATCCAAGTATGCCCAGCTTTAGGTTTGCAATACAAGCTAGACTTGGGGTCAGGCTAGTGGGGAACACATTTTTAACATTTGCATTTGGTGCCAAAAGCCCTGAGCCTGATCGGTCAGGTGACCAGAAACCAATGTACTAATATTTGAGTTCTGAAACTGGCTACTCGTATAGAAAATGTCATCAACACTGTTGATATTGCCATCAGAATTTTGACAAATGTGGTTCAAAAGTACTTCAAAATGTCATATGTTTTTTTTTTTGGAATTAATACAATTTCCCAAATGAGAGCCATGTTCACTGTTAGAACTTTGCTCTTTCGTCACTATGGTGGAAAATGATCATTGATTTGACCCCATTACCTACTTGAACAGTGGTGTCAAACTCCATTTCATTGTGGTCCACATTAGCAGTATGGTTGCCCTAAAAGGTCAGGTTGTATTTGGGGTGCAATACGTAAAAATTGCTGGGTTTAAGAGTGTTACGTTACAGAATTTAGGATTATGCTATGTACAGAATGCAGAGCTCAGGAGTACACTGTGAACAAAGTGCAGGGTTCAGGAGTGCGCTATGCATAGAGTAAAACAAACCCCCCCCCCCACAAAGATGGGGGGAATAAATCAACCTCATAAATCGTGTCACCAATATGGTAATCGTTTAGTAACTGAAAAAAATGCATACAAAAAAGGGGTTTGCATTCTCCTGCAGGGTAAAGCCACCCCCCCGGTGATACAAAAAAAGTGGTTAGTATAAGACAAGTTAGGTAGTGATGGCTAAAATGCATGAATTTATTGAAATGTAATAGTTAAAAAAGAGCCAGTACGAATATAAATCTAGATCTGATGAAAACCACAGTATTACAAAATTACAGTGTCCCAAACTACCAATGGTTATATGAACCACACACAACTGAAAACGGTGAACATAAAACAAAAAGTCATTCTATAGCGTCCAGACGCAGTGAAGTATGTGGAATACGTAAGTCAGCGCAGCATAATGCATATGTGTAACAAAGATATCACTATTCTATGCTTACTGCATATTGCACTTAGTCCTTGGATGGCCTAATACTGATGGCAATAGGGAAATGCCGTTCCCATTGCATAATGAGATCACTCAATGTGTATAGCATACAAGGTCATCTGATTGAATCAGTTCCTCATGATCAGTGATCGTATGTAAATCGTAAATGTACGTCTCACTCAAATAATTACAGATGACCGGTGCATCACAAGTATGAGATGTGCACTAAGTATGAAGAGCGAAGGGAGAGTAAAATGAAGCACTGGAAAGGCGGCATTACCTAAATTGTGCTGGTGTATGGCCTGCTTTACAGGTACTTTTCCTAAACAGGTAAAATTGTAAAGATTCATATCTTCCATATAATAAGAAAGGCAAGCTATCAATCAACTCCTTTGGCTTACGAGACCGACAATGATCAGGTCTTTCAAACGAGCCAGCACTTCTGAATGCCAAAGCACCAGGAGGAAATTTACATAATTACCGCCCAGATTGACTTATTCACTTGTTATCCTCCTGATCTCAGCAGCCTCTGTGCAATGTCATCTAATCCCATGATTGAATATTATAAATCTCTTAATTATCATTTTCCTGGAAAGAGAGAGATTAACGGTTAGCGGCAATGATGGTCTGGACCATTCGCAATGTCTGCCAAGGCTTCTAATTAATGAGTCGGGGGGGGGGGGAAGGAGGGGTGTGCGGACGAAACACGTCTGTTGCGGCATTTTGTAGCATGTTAACATGACACGACCGATGTCCACTTAGACGTGAAAGCCACTTTCAAGGATAAAAGGAGACACAAGTGTCAGCAGTGTTTTACTGTGAGGGAATGCAAGTGCTGGCAACAGACACGCTTTTTAAATACATTTTTATTATTTTCTGAAGAATTTAAATAATGGATAATATTTGTGGTGTTACGTTCAGTTTAGCAAATGTGTGCTTGTTTCTTGATAGTTGAGAATGGTGTGGTGTATTTAAAGTGTATCCGGTCCTGCAGGTCCGTACTTGCCTTCTCCGATGGCTGCGGTCTGCAGCCCAGCCAGTAAATATTTAGCATGGGGCTGCCTATGTACCGGCATCCTATGGATGGGACGCTGCTCCTGCTATACCGGGGCAAAACATTCAAGTCTATGGAACTTTCTAGTGTGGCCAACCTGGCACCATTTTTTTGCTGGCTGCAAACTGCAGCCACTGAAGAAAGTAAGTATGGGCCTGTGGGAGAAGGGACACAGCTAGTGTTACTGGGGGGCATAGGGTGGGGGCTGGGAGGATTTTTTTTTTGAAAAATTGAAAATCCTGTATACTTTGTGGGGTCTGTATATACAAAATTAGCTTTTTGAATGTCTCAGCCTTTAGGCAAAAGACACAATTAATGCCCATAATGTTTGAAATATGTGTGTGTTGCCAGTTTCTGTTTGTTACCTTTCACCGCGCAAATGTGTCCATCACTAAAGTTCAATCTCAAGAGAAAATAGCCATCGTAATATTGGACCAGAACAGTCTGGGTGTGTCAGATGCCTGGTCTCCCGCTGCACTCCCTGTCTACCTGTCCTATAGTGACGCATGGAACAAATGGATGAAACCACAGAGCTCAGCAGGGGACACAGAAATCTGACACAACCAGAAGTGTCATGTAGATCCTGTTGTAGCTCTGCAAGAGAGAGAAATTAGAACACATTGCTCACCTGAGAAAAGCATTGGGGCCAGTTCACACCATTGAAACTCAGTCCAGATGAATTCCAAATGCTTTTCTGCATGCACGTTTTTGATGCGTTCCAGTGAAATTTTGATGTGTTTTTGGTTCATTTTTGATGCAGTTCAGTGCATTTCTTCCCTCCCCTTCATTTTTCTTAACCTTAAATAAGGACATGTGTGTTCCAGTGCATTTTTGGTGCGTTTTTGATGTGTTTTACAGCGTTCCAGTGCAGGAAAAATGCAGCATGTTCTACTTTTTTTTTTCTTTAGAACTGGAATGGACTGGAACTGCAAGCTCTGGTGTGGACTATACGATTAGAAACCATATAACCTACTTTCCATGCATTCTTGATGCAGAAGAAAAATGCACTGGACTGCATGTGGTGTGAACTGGCCCTTTGTATATCCACTTTTGCAGTGAAATTTAGGTAACACTTACAGGTAATTTAGGTAACACTTACTTTATAATTGTTACATAGCCCCATTCACATAGAATAACTTAAAAAATATTTAAAAGTTGCAGCTTACTATTTTAGATGCTCTATACTGGACCTCCCAGCAAGGAAAGATCCTACTTAGTTCTCTTTGGTGATGAGGAGGCTGGGCAGTTGTGTTTGCCATTAACTTACTCTGTACTGGGCAGGCAGATCTTCATTTTCAACTGTAACTAGAATCTGAATACTGTCTGTCCTAACAAAGTATTAAAGGGATTGTAAACCTTCATTTCTCTATCGTTCATCAACAGACGCAGCTCCATCTCTTCAGAGACCATTGGGTTATGCTCCTCCAATCAGGAATAGGCACTAGGCACGGAAAAAGTTTAACCACGCCTATGGGGCTGTCCCTGCAGGCATAACCCCACACACTGTGCTATCAGCAAGCAATTTGATTCTGCTTAGTTTTAGGAATAGGACCTAGCTCCCTGCCGGGACTTCAGTCTTGGCTTTTAACAGGGAAACTTGTGTTACCTGGTTGGCTGAGTTTAGCCTTTTGGAAATCATAGTTTCTTTGCGTTCTCTTCCCACCCCTCATGAATATACTGCTTTGGGACATCCCAATGGTCCCTGAAGAGATGTTGCTGCGTCTGTCAATGAACGATAGAGAAAACTGGATTTTTGAAAGAACTTGCCATAAAATTATTTTCTCTGAAGTTCATTGACAGACGCAGCACATGCCCATCTACATCTGAGTGAATGGGGTTTTTTTGTATTCTAAACACTGCTTGCAACTAAACTGATTGCTGATAGCAGAGTGTGTGGGGTTATGCCTGCAGGGACAGCCCAATGGGCGTGGTTTAACTTTTTTCCTGCCTATTGCCTATTCCTGATTGGAGGAGCATAACCCAATGGTCTCTGAAAAGATGGAGCTGCGTCTGTCGATGAACTTCAGAGAAAGGGATTTTACAGTAAGTTCTTACAAAAATCTATTTTTAAAAAAAAATAAAAATTACAAACATGCCCATACTACCTATTCTGTGGAATTGTTTTTCACAGCAGTGTTAATTTTGTCGACTAAAACCGACTAAAACGTTTTCGTCGACTAACACAATTCAGATGACTAAAATACGACTAAAACTAAAATGGCATTTTAGTCTTAAGACTAAAATACGACTAAAACTAAAATGCCATTTTAGTCAAAAGACTATAACTAAAACTAAATCGAAATTTGCTGCCAAAAATTAACATTGGTGCATGCTCAAAGCATAAATAATAACATATTAGATTTTTCACTCCAGGACCAGCAGTAGTATATAATGAGTTTGGAAATTGTAGAGAAATGCTTAAATAATGCATTACAAATTACAATTGAACTACACCCATTTGATTATAGACGACTAAAATGAGTTTTAGTCGACTAAAATGAGTTTTAGTCGACTAAAATGTAGGGCGTTTTAGTCGACTAAAATATACTGGAGTTTTAGTCGACTAAATACGACTAAAACTAAAACACTTGCAGAAGACTAAAATAGGACTAAAACTGAAATGCCATTTTAGTCCTAAGACTAAGACTAAAACTAAATTGAAATTTGCTGCCAAAATTAACACTGTTTCACAGAGCAGCCCGATCCTCTTTTTCTGGGGTCCCCCGATGACACTCCAGACCCCCCCCTCCTCATTGGGTGTCCCCACAGAAAGCTGCTTTCCATGGAGGCACCCGTGCGTGCTCACTCCCCAGTCCCCCTGCTGCGTCCATTGACACATTGGCTCTGCCCCCCACTGCGTGTCACTTGATTTGATTGACAGCAGCCGTGGCCAATGGCTCCCTCTGCTATCAATTTGTCTAATAAGGAGAGACACAGTGGCTGCGCTCGTGCACATCGCTGGATCGGATCGGGCTCGGGTAAGAATAAGGGGGGGGGGGGTCTGGGGGGAGCTGCAGCACAAAAGTTTTTTCACCCTAATGCATTCTATGCATTAAGGTGAAAAACCTTGAGGCTTTACAACCACTTTAAAGGTGTAGACGACTTGGCTTCTTCCATTGTATGTTAATGAGGACAGACTTGGGACAGGCTCACTCTAACATTGTTCAAAAAACGATGCGGTCAGCCATGACAGTGCCATCTGAGAAACATCTAAAAGGTAAGAAATATATATTAAAAAAAAAAAAAAAAGAAAAAAAAAACAGAGCTTGCTGTGTGATTTTCTCAAATTTGACTGCAAAAGTGGAAATACGTTTTAAGTCTTGTCGTTATTGTCTTGTCACAAGCTTTTATGTTCAAACTAATCACAGACAGCAATCAAAACCTAACAGAGTTTAAAACCTTTACAGCACGTTATTTAGGGAACGCGAACGCCTGCTAAGGACCGATTCACATCTGTGCAATGTGTTTTAGGTGCCTTTTCATGCATTTTAGGTACCATTGCACTTTTTATTACATGTTTTCCTAAAGCGCATCAAAGCAGAATTTTTTTAATGCACGGCACCAGAAACACACAGAGGTGATGGGGCCTAAGGGCCCCTGAGAGTGGGGAAAGCGCGGAGCGTGAGAACTCCCCCCCATGACTATTTCACAGGTCTTAAGGGGGTAATTCTTCCCAATGATGACAAGAGTAAGGAGCATTCTTCCCACTGACTGTCACACCAATGTTTAATGAGTTTTAGATTTTTAATTTTTAGCATGGGTTTCCCGAGACCAGTATCTTATTTCAAGGGTTCCTCTGTGTTGGAAAGGTTGAAAAAGGCTGGCCTAGTGGCTGAAACGCGCTGGCCTTTTGTGTGGATTATATTTATTGTTCCTCGGGAATAAAGGATATTTATTTGTGGAGTCTATCGAGGTGCTGTCTTTTCATCTCGATTCAGTCCTAATAATGTCAATTGGGAATCAGCAACTGCAGAGAGTGACACAGGCGCTGCTCCCAACCCAACATCCGTGCGGGCGCGTTCAGGCGTACGGTTTAGGCTTTAGTACATGGCCTTAGCAGTAGATGGGTCAAGTTATCTAGCTAACCCTTTGCCTTTCAGCCAAAAAGGATTAGGCTCGGTGTGAAGTACGTCAAGGCATCCCAGAACTGCTGTTGACGTGTATCTCACTTTTTAAGTGCTGCGTCACCCCATTTCTTTCTTCTGTGAACTTTGCCTTTGCCTGAAATTACAGGTTTGCTTTAACCACTTTGCCACTGCTCACTAGAGCTCTACTGCGGCAAAGCGGTTCGTTATCGTCTGGCGACGTAGACCTACGTCGCCAGACACTCCCCTTTCGCACGCGCCGCCGGAGGCTCGCTCCCGCTGTATTCAGTCACAGCGGGAGTTGGGCCAGGGGAGGAGCAGCGGCAATCGCCGCTGCTCTTCCCCGATCATCGGGGAATCGAGTCTGGAGATCCACCCGCTTGTATAAACAAAGCGGGCGGATCTCCTAAGTGACAGGCAGGGTCAGATTGCAGGATTCAGCATAGCTGAACCTGCGATCTGTCCCTGTGTCACTCAGTCACCTCCCCCCACACATGTTAGTAAGCACCAGGCATACATTAACCCCTCCCTCTCCAATAAAATTAACCCCTTCCCTGCCAGTGTCATTTTTACAGTAACAGTGCATATGTATAGCACTGATTACTGTAGTAATGTCACTGGTACCCTCAAAAGTGTCAAAAAATGTCAGTCAAAGGTCCGATCTGTCCGCCACAATGTCGCAGTCCCGCAAAAAAAAAATGCAGATCGCCGCCATTACTCGTTAAAAAAAAAACAACGCCAAAAATTACAGAAATCTTTCCCTTAGTTAGGAAACGCAATAACTTTTTCGCAAACCAATCAAAATATGCTTATTGTGATTTTTTTTTTTACCAAACATATGTAGCATAAAACAAATTGGCCAAAAATTTAAAAACATTTTGATTTTTACATTTTTTTGGGGGGGAATTTCATATAAAAAAAATGTGAAAAATATTGTTATTTTTTCAAAATTTATGCTCTATTTTTTTGTTTATAGCGCAAAAAGTAAAAATCGCACAGGTGATCAAATACCACCAAAAGAAAGCTCTGTTTGTGGGAAAAAAAGGATGTAAATTTTGTTTGGGTGCATGACCGCGCAATTGTCAGTTAAATTCGCACAGTGCCGAATCGCAAAAAGTGGCCCAGACGTAAGACAGCAAAATCCTCCGGTGGTAAAGTGGTTAACCAAAAGTGAATAACGGAATGTTTTTTCTATCTTTACCACCTGAATTCCAATGAAAAGCAAAGGCACTTAATTTACATTATTTTAATCGAAATTTTTTTTTTTTTTTTAAAAAGTTGATTAGGAATCAGTGCTTGTGTCCGGTTCTGTCGGGGGAGGTATACGTGCGCACGGGCTGCTATATCTGACAGGCCTGCATCTCGCACTCTGCTCTGGAATGCATGAAAGGAATTACATGCAGCGTGGTAGGCCAGAGGTCTCTTGGGTACAGACCCCCAGCAAACTTAAATATGCTGTTCCCTTCATGAAATCGCCTCATCTCTCGTTCCAGGCCAAGAATGCAAGACAGCTTGACATGGAATTTAATAGCGAAGCAAAAAAAAAAAACAGCTCTGCCATTCCCCCCCCCCCCCCCCCCCTTTTAATTAAAGCAGGAGTAGAAGCCATTAAAATACCAACAGTGCGCAGGGGGTACAAGTCAGGAGGGACATGAGGTAATGTTTGTGCACTCGTATGTACAGTGTCACCGGGCTAGGTCAAGGCCCTTAGAGTCTGTTCTTTCACCCCCCTTTCTCCTAATTCTACGCTAGTAGGCCCAGACAGGCCCTAGAGTAGTTGATGTGGGACACTGGTTGTCATGGCAACTCCTAGAACGGAATTCAATCCTACTGGGCCTCATTTTTCTGTGGAGAACGTTTATGAACATTGTGCAGGCCGAAAATTAAGAAACTTATGAGCTTTACTTCTTGCATATTATTTTTAATGCACAATTGCCAACCATCAGGTATTTTTTTATTGTTCTATACCTAAAACTGCCTACAATACTCCCATTTTCAGTTGAATAGGTTTAACCACTTCTGGACTGAAAGGTTTTACCCCTTAAAGCGGAGTTCCACCCTGGGAATGTTTTTTTTTTATAAAAATAGTGCATTCCACAATGGTAGCCTCTGATCTGTCCCGGGTTGCACTTACCTTTTAGAAGAAATACTTACCTTGAAAATGTATTGTCCAGCGCTGCCATCTCAGGTGTGGGCAGCTTGAAGCCAGCGCGACCCTCTTCTGTGTCCTCTTCCGTCTTCTTCGGTCCCACGATGCACTGCACCGGCCCCGATGTCACTTCCGGTGCCGCAGAGTCATCCCTGCACAGCTTCTGGGCATGCCCAGAAGCTGTTTAGCAAGGTATGACGGCGCCTGCACCGGAACTGACGTCGGGGCCGGTGCAGGCGCATTGATTCCTGGGAGCGATGACGTTCATCTCCCAGGAATCATTGCAAGCCAGGAAGTGACGAATCGCCGTGGCCGCCGAGGGGAGGAAGAGAAAGTAAGGTGAGTATATTTTCTTCTAAACCAGGTAAGTAAAAAAAAAAAAATTGTCATTATCCATTAGTTTTTCATATGACCCTGGGCATAAAGATGGAGGTAAGTATAATTTTAGGGTGGAACTCCGCTTTAATGACCAGGCCATTTTTTGCGATACAGCACTGCATTACTTTAAATGACATATGCGCTGTTGTGCGACGCTGTACCCAAAGGGTGGGCCAACTCAATATTGAACCCTACGGACTAAGACTGGGATGCCATTAAAGTTCATGTGCGTGTAAAGGCAGGCGTCCCAATATGTTTGACAATATAGTGTATATTGAACATTATATGCGGCTCTTTGGTGATGTCAGGGGCTGCATTTGACATAAATGCATGCATGTTTACACAGGTACCAACACAAACCCAAGTACAGCTGTATTCTGTAACTGATTTCTAAGTGAGACTGTACGCAGCAGCTGTGGCAAGCACCTGTATGCGGAAATATGCCTGCATTTTACATCATGAGGCCTTAATGTTTTCACTCAAGATGCACACAACTTTAACCCCAGATTCCCACATTTCTAATTGAATCCAATGAGATGCATGTATGAATCTTGTGTTTGTTAAAAAAAAAAAAATGAATAAATGGAATGCAAAATGTATGTATAGCAAAATCTTTTTTTGTTTTGCCCACTGGCGTGATCCTGTTGCTTGCTTACTTCTGTCTATTTCCTCATTTATCTTTCCTGAAGAGGTCAGCCGAGGGCACAGGTAGGCAGCTGTATTGTTTTTTCTCTTGGATGGGGTAGTATATTGACCGCCGGACCTTCAGAGCGCATGCGCCGCTGGTTTCAGCGGCTGCATGCAGGACGATTATCTCCTAAACCTTGCAGTTTTAGGAGATATTAATTATACCTACAGGTAAGCCTTATTATAGGCTTACCTGTAGATAAAAGGTAAAAAGTGGAGTATACTACCGCTTTAAGGTGACCAGCGCAGGATGAACGTAAGGACACAGCAAATACAGTTGCTGTCTACGTGACCAGTTCACACCCATTGGTAGACATGTTGAATTTTTTTGCAGCGCAGCACACTAAGGGCTCTTTAACACGGGCATTCCGTTTTTTTTGCCCGATCAGGTCCTTTTTTTTTTTGTGTCATCCGGTCCGTCTGTCCGTTTTTCATCCCGTCCATTTGCGGGTGAAAAACGGACATAATGTATCTCTATGTAAATACGGATGTCAGCGGATGACACCACTGACATCCGTTTTTGCGTCCGTTCCGTTTTTTCAACGGAAGAAAAAATAGGTTTCTCTTCCGTTCCAAAAAACTGAACTGAACTGAAAGGACGAAAAACGGATGTCAGCGGATGATCATCCGCTGACATCCGTATTTACATAGAGATACATTATGTCCGTTTTTCATCCGCAAACGGATGGGATGAAAAACTGACATACGGAACGACCGTGTGAAAGAGCCCATAAACACATTACAATGCCTGTCAACGCATTTGGACATGATTTAAGAGAAAATAGTGAAAAAACTTACAAAAACGTACTATAAATATTAGAAAAATTTGGTTTAACGCACAGTTAGGCTCCATTTACATGGGATGCTGGAAATGGCCGTTTAGGAGCAGTTGGGCATTTTTTTCAGAAGCCCCTGAACCCGTCTACATTTTATCTTATCTGTCCATGTACAGCAGGTTGTTTACAGTCATTTGCAGGCAGTTGCGTTCAGGGACTGTTTTTAGAACGCAATTATTTGCGTTCGAACGTGTGTTTCCCAGCGTTTCAAACGCACAAACGCGTCCGAACGCGTCCGAACGCGATGACCTGCGTTTAGCGTTCGCGTTTTTCCATTTTAAAGGGGAATAATTTTTTTGACCTCTAGGAACGCTTCTAAACGCAAACGCCCGCAAACGCCCGCTAAACGCGGGTACAAACGCGACCGAACGGACGTTTCAAACGTCCTAAAAATTACAGCATTCAAAGGGACTTTTAACAACGTCCCGTGTACATGGAGCCTTAAACTCAGCTCTGAGATGTGGAAAAAGCTTGTCAGCGAGCATTTGTTTTCTAAGTGTTTTTTTATGCGGTGTGGTATGAACAAGCTCTAAAATGGTTCTTATCCTTTAAAGCCCCTTGCACATAGGACAGTCTAGCTGTGATTTAGTACAGGTAGAGGGACAGGTGTAGCTTTCAGTCCCACTTCCTGTAGCCTGTCAGAGTCTATGGCAGGCTGCGGCTTGACAGGGCTGAACTTTGTACCAAACGGTATCCATGTTTAGGGCCATATGCATCCAGGGACAAATGCACTACTTATTACTTCTCTTATAATAAATGTAGCACCCTGCCCTAGTCAGGCTACATTTTGTTTTTGGCTCTGTTGTACTCGGTGGAGCAGCAATCTATCGTCTAGGTCTGGCCAGGTTTCCCTATGCTTATGGTTAATTTCTCCTGTCTGCCTCTGGAAGAAGATTGCAGAAATAGCTGTGAGGATCAGCCACTGATGTTCTGAGCATTTATCTGACCTCAGCCAATCCCTGGGAGGAGGCACCCAGAAGGTGGCTAGGGAGAAGATAAATGATTGGGAAGCCTTTTCAGTGTTGTTGCGCTGGTCCTGCAGCCCCTAGGATGCAGCCCATGTACTGGAGTTGCTGATTGGGCCTCAGCATGTGCGTGGCTGAGGGCCTGAAGGAGATCTAATTGGGAGATATTTGCTGGAGACTGGTCTGGAGAAGGATGCTTTTTACCTCACTGGAGAGTGTCGCATGGAGGCCAGCTGTCCTTGGAATTTTTGAGTAAGACTTTGATTATGGATCCCAGATGTGCATGTCTTTAGGGGTGTAAGTGCCAGAGGTTGTTTTAAGGACAGAAACTGCTCCAGATCAGCTGGCCATTCCCTTCTACCCCCCTTCAAAGGCTGTTACTAGAGGATTTGGGCTTAAGGTTGTCCTCTTGACATTTTGGTGTATGCTGCACCCACACCTCTTACCTGTTTAAGTTTTCTGCAATAATTCAATACCAAGACACCGGCTAGACTGAGCCTGTATTGTCTGTGTGCTTGGAACTGTGTCTGAGGCTGGCAGTCTCTGTACTAGCAAGGGAGATCTGGATCAATTCACAGCTGCCTTTTCGGGGGAGAGAGCTACATATACATATTACAAGGGTCTTCTGTCCCAGCTGGTGACATCATTGGTCTTTCCTTTTCACTTGAACCTCAGCTTCTACACTGAATAGTGCTTAATTATTGATGTGTGAGCTCCCTTCAATACTGTAGCATTCTGAGCCTAGACTGGCCTGATAATGCTTCCCAAAAGGGAGTGTCTATGACAACTTGAGCTTGGATGGTACCGGGTTAAACGACTCTTATTGTCATTTAACCTGGAAGACTGGCAACTTCTCATGGATTGAAGGTGAGTATTGCAGCAAAAGCTGCGTTGTTTAGTTTTGCAGGTGCTGGAGTCTGTATTTTTCTTAGCTTTTTCATTAATCAGAACTTCTGCTTTATTTTTTTTTATTTTTGGCTATCCTTGAGCCATTAGCGATAATTTCATTTTCTTTCTGTCCCAAATACCCAACAGGTTGGGGAAATATAACTGGAACGGTTGTCACTGTTGGAAGATTTCCCCTCTCTTCCTGCTAGTGACAGCTGTAATATCCATTTCAGCTCTGGAAGATTTTACCCCCTTCATGACCAGGCCATTTTTTGCTATTCGGCACTGCGCTACTTTAACTGGCAATTGCACAGCCATGCAACGCTGTACACAAATGATATTTTTTTAAACACAAATAGAGCTTTCTTTTGGTGGTATTTGATCACTATTGGGTTTTTAATTTTTTGCACTTTAAATGAAAAAAGGGCATACATTTAAAAAGAAAAAAACAATTTTTTACTTCCTGTTATAAAATATATCCACTACATTTTTTTTTTTTATAAATGCCTTTGGAAAAAAAAAAATCCCAATAAGTGTATATTGATTGGTTTGCATGAAAGTTATAGCATCTACAAACTATGAGATATATACTGGAATCTTTATTTTTTTCCATACTAGTAATGGCGGTGATCAGTGACTTTTAGTGGGACGGAAGACAATCTGACACTAACTGACACTTTCTGGGAACTGGCTAACTGCCACTGACATTTCCAAGGATATTAATACAGTGAACAGTGCTAATAATATACACTGTCACTGTACTAATGATACTGGCTGGGAATAGTTTAACATCTGGGGCAATCAAAGGGCTAAATATGTGCCTAACTATGATTACTTTGTGTACTGTGTGGTGCTTTTACTAAGCCTCCGTTCACATTAGGTCGCTCCGACTTAGGGGGCGACCTGTGAAGTCGCGTGCAGCGCGACTTCGGCGCGACTTGCACGGACTTCACATAATGGAAGTCAATGCAAGTCGCCTCCAGGTCGCCCTGAAGTAGTACAGGACCCTTTTTCTAAGTCGAAGTGACTTGTGTCGCTCCTATTAGAACGGCTCCTGTACTACACAATGGGAGCATGAGGACCGCGACTTGTCAGGCTGACAAGTCGCGGTCCAAGTCGTACCAGTGTGAATGCGGTCTAAGGAATGTGCCAGTTTTTATTCTGCAAGGAAAACAAAAACAGGCACATCATCGCTGTCAGCAGAGAGCTTTGTGTTGTTTGCATACACAAAGCTCTCTCCTGTCGCTCGTTCAGGCGATTGGTGGGTCCAGGCCATAAATGATTGGCATGTGCTGGAGCCAGTGACAGCACAGCAGTGTGGGCAGGCGGGCGCACGAGCTTTGTGTATGTTGTTTGCATACACAAAGCTCTCTCCTGTCGCTCGTTCAGGCGATTGGTGGGTCCAGGCCATAAATGATTGGCATGTGCTGGAGCCAGTGACAGCACAGCAGTGTGGGCAGGCGGGCGCACGCGCCCCCTACCAGGCAATGTAGTGCCCGTGCCCCCTACCCAGAAATATATATACATGATTCTCCGCAGCCGGCACGCACTTTAGCAGTAAAATACAGTGCAAGGTCGGCAAGTGGATATTTTGAATTTTGTGTCACTTACTGTCCTGGTAGAAGTGGTCCTGGTAGAAGTGGTTCACACAGGGGCGACGCTACTTGCTGTGGCGACCTGTGAAGTCGCGGTGCACGACATGCACGGACTTCATATCATTGAAGTCAATGCAGGTCGTCTCCAGGTCGCCCCAAAGTAGTACAGGACCCTTTTTCTAAGTCGGAGCGACTTGTGTCGCTCCTATTAGATTTGGGTCCTGTGCTAATCTATGGCAGGCGACCCACGGCGACTTGTCAGGCGACCAAGTCGCCTGACAAGTCACGCTAGTGTGAACCGGGTCTTAAGCCTCGTATACACGATCAGATTATCGAACGATCTGTCGTCCGTTTTTTGTTGCATGTCTCATGTTGCTAGTCTCATGTCGAAAGTGAAGTGGTTACTTTCATACGAAAATTCCCGTACGACAGAATTCTACTTCAGAAGTGATGTCATGTGTTGGATTGCTTTGTATGTGTTCTTTCCTTTCTGTGCATGCCTAGTCTTGCTCTTATGATTTTTTTCAGATGAAAACTGTACTAAGTAAATAAAAATCGGACGTTGTGTTGACGTACGATAAAAATTTTATAGCCTGCACATCCAGTTTTTGTCGTTCGAAAATTCGTAATCGGCTGTCGAAAGCACCATACTAACAATCTGAAAATCGGCAGATCGTTCTTCGGACGAAATTTACCTTCCGATTTTCGTACCGTGTGTACGAGCCTTTACCTACATAACACAGACAACAAAATGAGTATACTGGTCTATCTAGATCTAAAACAAAAAACATTGGATTGAGATGCACTTTTTAAAAGTACCACTCATCTTCTCCGATCCTCCCCTACCTGACGGAGAAGAAAATTCATTTCTATTATAAATGTCCTACAGTGGACACTATAGAGGAGGACACCATAAGAAGAGGACTGGGAAATTTTTGGCCTGGGGGACAAACGCAACCAACTAGCCCTTTCATGGTAGGGCCTGAAGAAAGTTTACGCCCAAAAAGTTGTGCCATGGCGCTGCAATGGTTGGTGACCAAGGTTAAAGGTCGGTGTTTCTAAAACTTATGGTTTCTTGTGGTACAACTTTCAGCATTGGCTTCCCTTGTGGTTACCTCACATATTCCATCACATTACTTCACAGATCCACAAAGAAAGTCATGTACGAAGACTTTCTCCAGCCAGGTGATGTGATTGCAGGCCTGAACAGGGAATAGATAGCTAATGCCCAGCATATGCCACTGACTGCATGGTGAAGGATCTTCACTCAGGACTACCAGCCCAACACATCTTTTTAGTACCGGCCCCTTCTCTCCCCTGCCAACTATCACTATGAGAAGAAGACATCCCAATAAACCCTTTTGGCAGACAAAGTATAAGCATTTCGTAACTTTCCTCAAACTACTTGATGAATAGGATGCTTCAAAACTCGTAGATCTTATTTAAGCCTTGACTTCATCGAAAATGATATGTGTAAATACAGACAACATCTGCGAGGAGCACACTTTTTTTTTCTTCTCTACCATCATTTTCCCATTTTGGTTTGTATGGCTGCCAGGCCTGACCACAGCTTCGTCGCATTTGAACTCCTGTTTACAAAGCTGGAGAGGTGATCCAGTATGGGCTGTGACGGACCTAAACCTGGCATAACGTGAATCACTTACAGATAATAAATCAAAGTTTTCCTTTCTTGCGTCCAAGCCACATCTTAGTGCACACAGCCATTACCAATTTACCCTTTTTCAATTTTGGTTGGAAGCCGTGAGCACTAGAACTTATGAGCTTTGCCCGTTATTGCTGCCTGCCAAGTTGTAAATATAAAATGGATTCAGCATTACTAAAAATGGGCATTAGGAATCAAATGGCACATACATAGCAATCTCACCTACACTCCACTATAGAATTATGTTGTCATTTTAAGGGATGAGTCTAGACAACAAGCAAGATGAATCAAAATGTGTGTTGACCATGCACAGACACAACTTATGCCAACTTTTGGAAGCTTCCCATTGGCTTTTACTTGATAATATGAGTGGTTGTAAACTTCAGACATGAAATATGAACAAAGCTTATCCTTCTATAGTGTGTACTTGTCCCAATTAAAGAAGAAGTAAACTCTTCCTTTTTTATTTTCTTTCTTCCCTGCAAAGTAAATGCATAATGTGCTAGTATGCATCGCATACTAGCACATTATGTGACACTTACCTCCAAACAAAGCCCTTGCCATCCCTGCTGGCAGCCTCATCCATCTTCTTTTCTGGTCTGCGGACTCCGGCTGTGCTACTGGCCTAGAGCCAAGTGACGTCACTCCCACATATGCACACAGGAGCCACCGGTCACAGCACAGGGCTCTGAAGAAACGGCACGGGTGGACGTTTCATCAGAGCGCATGCGCCGATGACGTCATCAGCTGCATGAAATGTAAATATCTCCTAATCTGTGCAAGTTGAGGAGATATTTACAGGACCTACAGTATAGGCAAGCCTTATTAAAGGCTTACCTATAGGTAAAAGTTATCAGAGTGGGTTTACAGCCACTTTGAGAGCACTAAGTGTCACTTTTGTCTGCTGGTCCATTCCTCTGCTTTCTGCATGAATCACTTCTGACAAGTTTTCCTGACATCAAGAGAAAAAAGGTGACTGTGGAGAGATCTCCAGCTGATTGACAGCCTCAGCTCTGTTCCTGTGTGCTGTGTGAAGGGGGTGTGTCCCTTTTCTCCAATCAGCTCTCGGAGCTCTCCTCACTGTGCTCTGAAGAGTGTAACTTCAGCTCTCCGCCCCCTTTTTTCTGACAGCTCAGACAAGCTTTATACATTCAGCACTTTGAATGGCTGTAGAAGGGAGAATACTACAGATAAACAGGTACAGCCAACATAGGAGGATTTGTTACATCTCTGTGTATCACCGGAGGCCAGTCACTTCACTGAGTATATGTGAGACTTTACAACAACTTTAAATGATCCGCATCGACTTTATTGATAGTACCAGTGAAGAGGCACTTTCAATCCGTTTCCACCCAGGTTTGATTGTTTGGATGCTCAGAAAAGGGAAATGGTTGAAAGCTTGGTTGGCAATTTGCTCTGGATCAAGTGGCAGAAAAAGTCTTCCAGCATAACCAGCAAAATGCTATCCCATGCACAGATGCTAAAGGTAGCCAGTCTACCAAATGTGTAGACTATGTGAAACATGTTCGAAAAAATATATAGAGGCTCTCATGGTTGACCAGCTTCTGAATATTCTAGGCCAGGGATTCCCAAACTATGGCCCTCCAGTTGTTCAGGAACTACAATTCCCATCATGCCTAGTCATGTCTGTGAATGGCAGAGTTTTACAATGCCTCATGGGATGTGTAGTTTTGCAACAGCTAGAGGGCCGTAGTTTGGGAATCCCTGTTCTAGGCACACCTGGCTTTAGGGTAAATTCACACCACATACAATCCAGTGTCTTTTTTTTTTTTTTTTTTTTTTGTCTGCATCAAGAAAATAGGTCATATGGTTTCCAATGGCATAGTTCACACCAGTGCGGTCAGTTGCAGGGCTTCCCAGCTCCAGGAAAAAAAGGTAGAACATGCTACATTTCTCTTGCACTGGACTGTACTGGAATGCGGTAAAATGCATCGAAAGTGCACTGGAACGTATCAAAACTGCGCCGGATCCTAGTACAGTAGAGGAAAAAAAAAAAAAAAAAGCACCTGCAATGCGTACGGAAGCACATCAAAAATGCAGAAAAAAAAAAACTGCAACAAAAAATTACTGAAACGTATCTGGAGTGTGTTTTTGTTATGGGAACCGGCCTTAAATGCTGACCCAATGGATCTGGTACCTGTTCAGTCATTGGGCTAGCCTTATTAACCTACTGCTGATAGACCATTAAAGAGGTTGTACACTCGTTTAAAATTTTTTATTTTTTTTTTTACAACCTGCAAGAGAAACGCATAATGAGCTAGTATGCATCGCATACTAGCTCGTTATGAAATACTTACCTTAGAACGAGCCCCCGCCGTGCCGCTCACTCACCTGTATGACGAGCGACATGTTCAGTCGCCCGTCTTCCGGGATCGCGGCATCCGGCCATCTGATTGGCCGGAGCCGCGGTGACGTCACTCCCGCGCACGCGCGCGGGAGCCGACGGTCACGGCACGGGGCTCTGAAGGAACGGCGCGATCAGCCGTTCCTTCAGAGCGCATGCGCCAGTGACGTCACTGGCTGCATTAAAGGTAAATATCTCCTAAACGGTACATGTTTAGGAGATATTTACAGTACCTATAGGTAAGCCTTATCATAGGCTTACCTATAGGTACAACTTCCCGAGGAGGGTTTACTTCCTCTTTAAGGACCGACAGTAATTAGGCAGAACTACCCAGGGGGTCACCGGAAAAGGAAGTGAGGGGAAATCTCCCCAGAGGGATACAGAAGTAAATACCGGACAGTGGTTCTAACCATTTCCCACTCTATTCAAAACGTAAAGTGGATGTACACTTCAGACACAAAATATGAACAAAGCATATCCTTCTATAGTGTGTACTTGTCTCTAGTAAGAGCATGAAGTGTCACTTTTGTCTGCTGTTTCATTCCTCTGCCATCAGCATGAATCAATTCTGATAAGTTTTCCTGACACCAAGAAAACAGGGGAGGGACCTCCAGCTGACCACGTAACACCAGCTCTGTTCCTGTGTGCTGTGGGGAAGGGGATGTGTCCCTTCCCTCCAGTCAGCTCTTAGAGCTCCCCTCACTGAGCTCAGCAGAGTGTAACTTCAGCTCTCTGCCCCCTTCTTTCTGAGCTCTCACACAAGCTTTATAATTCAGCGCTTTGAACGCATGTAGAGAAGAGAGAGCTGCATATAAACGGGTACAACTTACCTAGGATATGTTTCATCTCTGTGTATCCCCTGAGGCCAGTCACTTCACTGGGTATATTTAAGGGTTTGCAATCGCTTTTAAAAATGTCTTTAGACACACTTTGAAGCAGAAATCCAGGGGAAAGAAAACGAACAAACCATTACAAGTCAAAATAAAAAAGAATGGTGAAATACCTTCATTTTGAAGCAGTTCCAGCACTAAATGCCTCGCGTCTTTCAGATTGAATGGCAGCCAGCTTAATTTAACCCACGTCCCTTGAGCCCAGGGTTTCATGGACCTACCCCCTAGGTTTGTGTCACCATGGCAACCTGGGCTTAGAGTACTTACAGCACTCACATATAAGCAGACGAGGAATGCCTCGTGATGCCACTGGATTGTCCTGTAGACCCAATGTCCTCATACTGATTCTTTGCCAACTATACCCCTGCTGATTTTGGATGTTCGAATCTGACAGACCGCCTGGCCTCCTGCCTGGGTTCCTCTGTCAAGATACAGCTTCCTCCACTCCGGTATTATAGCTAAATATTGCACCTAGAACTAGACGACACCAGCTTAGGTGCAAACTGGAACTAACTTTACTGTAAATTTACACAGAATGTATACCACACAAGATCAGGTAAGAGATTGATCACATTATTCTAAACAATGCAAACTGTAAACAGTAATATCATTAACACATCTAAGAAACAGCCAACGTAAACGTAAATAATAATCTGATTAAACAGTAAGCTAATTAACAGCTAGTCATCTAGACAAGCCTAGGTGACTCGGGTCAGTGCCCACCCAGACAGTTCGGCACAAGTATTCAAGAAGACCCACGGCTGCCCAAATCTCATTAAATTGCTTTCTTTTCACATACATATTCTCACTGAGTTTCAAGTTGGCAGGGACCATCATGGCTTCCTTGACTGTTTAAATGTGGTAATGTCATCTTGCGTTATATAACAGGACATCTTCCTGAATGTGTGTGGCTCCTTCAAATGCCAAGACTCATAGTCACTAGGAAAGAGGCTACCCTGCAGTCCACTCCAAAAGTCTCTGTCCCGGTTGGGTTTGTCACATTGCAAACTGGAACTGCTCCATAGGGAGGAAGCTGTATCTTGTCGGAGGCACCCAGGTGGGGTGCAAGGCAGTCCGTCACAAGAGCCATCTTGTTTTCTGCCATCATGCCTCGATACGGTCATGGAAGTCTTCATGTTTCTCATATCCGCATAATTTACACTTATATGTCCCAGGATTATGAGGGAACACTTCACCTCCCTCTCTCTAATGGAAGGAGATGTTCCAGAGATGCTCATTTGGAGCCAGTGAAAATATAGTCTAAAAATAAGAACGCCTAAACATTTTCTTCTCCTCGCTTCTCCTAAAAATAGGCCAGAGCGGTGAAACTCGCCAGGAATTTCCTCTAAGTCTGAAGTTGGGGAGTGAAAGTGAAGAAATAGTTCTAGCTCTTCCTCACAACATGGTGATTAATGGGCTCTCTTCTCGGATCTCATCATCTCCCTAAACTTTTCTTCTCAGGAGCCAGATGTGGAGTACTGGATATAACACTTCCTACTATGCGGTGATCTGGTCTATGAACAATGTATGCACCGCCTGCCCCTTCTCTGTGTTTACAGTAAGAGGTCAAAACCTCATTGAAGAATGTTTATGTGTAGCTGCTTACTGTCCTTATATTGGGAGGCCGATCCTTCTTTCCTGCTATTCTTGACCGTATAAAGATTATGGAGCCGTATAAAACAGTTTAAGCCAAACTCCAGGCAACCAACAAAATAAAAGTCGAAATACACATGTGTTATTTTGTTCAGTTTGGTGGGCAACCACTTCCATGTTGCATAGCCAGGTCCCTGACCTAATTTTTCCCTAATACAGTTAAAGGAGAAGTACAGCCAAAGATCGTTCTTTACTCCCATGACCCGTTTTTCAGCAGACAGCGGGCTGAAGCCTGCTGTCTGCTGATGTCACAAAGCTGGCCCAGGCTGGTGCAAGATCACGACAATATGGTCAGGATCTACCTACAAGCCTGGACCGGTGTTCTATCCGATTTCCATACCCCATCAATTTTCCCTACCTACGTCATTTCCGGTTGAGATCAGCTGTGAATTCGTCATGCAGCAGCTTGTAGCTGCGTCACACGTCCTATTGGGCATGCACAGAATAGGTAGGGAATTTTGATAACATTGTAAGAGGTCAGGCAAAAGTCCTAGTGTGCATGCGCACCAACGGGTCGGGCAGCGGGATCTCTTATCATAAACATCCATCCAATCGCCATGGCCCACACTGCGCTGACCCGACAATCCGATCTCCATGCCCCACACTGCGCCGACCCGACAATGAGACAGTGGGCGTGCACGTGTGGGTAGGGAATAGGATTGTCCCATTGTCGGCTCGCGCAGGGTGTGCCATGGAGATCGGATGTATGTTTGTTATAAGAGATGCCGCTGCCCGATCCGTTGGTGCGCATTCGCAGTAGGACTTTTGCCTGACCCATACAATGTTATCAAAATTCCCTACCCATTCCGCGCATGTGCAGTAGAACGTGTGACGTGGCTACAGCTGGTGCATGACGAACCCGCACCGGAAATGACGTAGGTAGGGAAATCTCATGGGGTATGGTTTTCTGACAGAACACTGGCACCTGGCTCAGCCTCTCAGCAAGTCGCTGAGAGTCTAAGCAGGCCACTCCCATCCCCTCCACAGCCCAGCGCTCCAATGAGCAGAGCAGAGAGTCGGTTACTGACCGTCTCCAGCTCTCTGTTCACGGAGCTATGAGAACCGAGCGATCAGCGTGTTTGATTGCTCGGTTCTCAGTCTTAGAGCTGGCGGGGGTGACAGGTGCAGCATCAGACCGATGCTGCATCCACCTTGGTAAGTATGATTCAAAAATAAAAAAAATATTTCCATACTTCTCTTTTTAAGTAAAATTACTTGGTCAAGGACCCGCCCCAATCAGTCTATTAATTGGATAATGAAGGTGCAACAACATACTGATCACTTCACTCTGCACTCTCCTTCTGTAAACATGTGTACAGTGTGCAAAGCACAATAGCCCTGAATGGCTAACAAAACTGGGCCTCCCAATCTTACCCTAAATACTCGTGTTCAGCAAATTGCAGAAAGCACAGACTCGGGTATTTATATAAGGAAGTACTGCTTGGATCCTGAAGAAGGGGGTACACCTTAAAAACGTCCTGAAAATTTGAATGTTAGCGCAAATAAAAAAGTATCATGGACAGCACTCAACTGGACTAATATTCGTTTGGAGTCCAGCTCTAAATTCAGCTGTCGACTGTGAATAAATTACTCTGAACTTTATGTAAGATCCCAACCTATAAAATAAACAGCCTGCTTTTCTTGGTGATGTCGCTGGTCTATATTAAATGAATGGGGTGCATTCTTCATGATATCCTAGTCCTTTAGGAAATAGACTGCCTTCATTCTGAGCGATGTCACTGGTGTATTCTCCGTTATGTCATCTGCTTATGGTGGCAATAAAGGTGGGGTTCTCAATGATGTCACCTATCTATAATGAATGGATAGATGGCATATTCAGTGATGTCACCAATCTTTAGGGGGTGGATGACTTACATTCCAAGGATGGCAGTGGGCTCTAGTTAGGTTATAAGCTGCATCCTCAATAATGTCACTGGTGATTGTATGGGCTGCATTCTTAATGATGTCACCAATCTCGAACAATTGCATAGATTACTTTCTCAGTGATGTCATTGGTGGTTAATGATTGTATAGATTGTATTCTTAATGATGTCACCGGTCTTTAAATAAATAGCCACTGCGGCCAATTTTTCTCCATAATTGGTGTCATTCTCATTATTGGGTAAATGATGTAAGGCGATGGGTAATTAAGGAGTAGTTATAAGAAGCGGTGAACATCTGGATTACCTTAGTCATGATTGTATAGATTGCATTCTCAATTATGTCACTGGTGTTTAATGATTGTATAGATTGTATTCTCAATGGTGTCACTGGTCTCTAGTGTATGTATAGGATGCATTCTCAATGATATCACTGGTCTCTAGTGTATGCATAGGCTGCATTCTCAATGATATCACTGGTCTCTAGTGTATGCATAGGCTGCATTCTCAATGGCGCCACTGGTCTCTAGTGTATGCAAAGGCTGCATTCTCAATGGTGTCACCAGTGTCGGAGAATGCTATCAATGCAATCAGACACTGGTGACATCATTGAGAATGCAGCCTATCTATTCACTAGAGACCAGTGACATCAGCGAGAATGCAGCCTATCTATTCACTAGAGACCAGTGACATCATTGAGAATGCAGCATATCCATTCACTAGAGACCAGTGACATCAGTGAGAATGCAGCCTATCTATTCACTAGAGACCAGTGACATCAGTGAGAATGCAGCCTATCCATTCACTAGAGTCCAGTTACATCATTGAGAATTCAGGACACTAAATTCACTGGAGACCAGTGACATCATTGAGAATGTAGCCTATTCATTCACTAGAGACCAGTGACATCATTGAGAATGCAGCCTATTCATTCACTAGAGACTTGTGATGTCATTGAAGATGCAATTTATACAATCATTAAATACCGGACACGTATTGGAGAATGCTATCAATGCAATCAAATACGTGTCCGGTATTTAATGATTGTATAAATTGCATCTTCAACGACATCACAAGTCTCTAGTGAATGAATAGGCTACATTCTCAATGATGTCACTGGTCTCCAGTGAATTTAGTGTCCTGAATTCTCAATGATGTAACTGGACTCTAGTGAATGGATAGGCTGCATTCTCACTGATGTCACTGGTCTCTAGTGAATGGATAGGCTGCATTCTCACTGATGTCACTGGTCTCTAGTGAATGGATAGGCTGCATTCTCACTGATGTCACTGGTCTCTAGTGAATGGATAGGCTGCATTCTCAATGATGTCACTGGTCTCTAGTGAATGGATAGGCTGCATTCTCACTGATGTCACTGGTCTCTAGTGAATAGATAGGCTGCATTCTCAATGATGTCACTGGTCTCTAGTGAATAGATAGGCTGCATTCTCAGTGATGTCACTGGCCTCTAGTGAATTTACTGTCTTGAATTTTCAGTGATGTCACTGGTCTCTAGTGAATGGATAGGCTGCATTCTCAATGATGTCACTGGACTCTAGTGAATTTACTGTCCTGAATTCTCAATGATGTCACCGGTCTCTAGTGAATGAATAGGCTGCATTCTCAATGATGTCACCGGTCTCTAGTGAATGAATAGGCTGCATTCTCAATGATGTCGCTGGTCTCTAGTGAATGAATAGGCTGCATTCTCACTGATGTCACTGGTCTCTAGTGAATGGATAGGCTGCATTCTCAATGATGTCACTGGTCTCTAGTGAATGGATAGGCTGCATTCTCACTGATGTCACTGGTCTCTAGTGAATGGATAGGCTGCATTCTCAATGATGTCACTGGTCTCTAGTGAATGAATAGGCTGCATTCTCACTGATGTCACTGGTCTCTAGTGAATGAATAGGCTGCATTCTCAATGATGTCACCGGTCTCTAGTGAATGAATAGGCTGCATTCTCACTAATGTCACTGGTCTCTAGTGAATGAATAGGCTGCATTCTCAATGATGTCACCGGTCTCTAGTGAATGAATAGGCTGCATTCTCAATGATGTCACCGGTCTCTAGTGAATGAATAGGCTGCATTCTCACTGATGTCACCGGTCTCTAGTGAATGAATAGGCTGCATTCTCAATGATGTCACCGGTCTCTAGTGAATGAATAGGCTGCATTCTCAATGATGTCACTGGTCTCTAGTGAATTTACTGTCCTGAATTCTCAATCTTGTCACTGGTCTCTAGTGAATGGACGGACTTCTTTCACAGTGAAATCATCCCTCTCCAGCGAATTGTTCGGCTTTTCTTTTCGGCCGTGCTCTCTTCATGGGTTTTAACATAAATTATTTGATCAGTACAGCCAATGGTGGGAAAAAAAAAATAACTATACAAATATTTTCCCTCTCTCCCCATGTTAAACTTGGCTGAATGAGAATGTTTTCTTTTTCCTTTTCCTTAGAGAAATGGAGAGAGAATCCTTGGAAAACAGTCCATAGGTCTGTGTAATATTATGTGAGACTATTATTTTCTTCAAATATGCGTTTATAAAGTGTAACAAAAAGTATTAATGGAAACATAGGCGCCTTGGTGCACAGCGGCTGCTTAAATTGCCCGGTTGGCACAAATGGGATTGGCCTCAAAGTTAAAGAAGAAAATAGAGTTAGGCTCTATTTCTAAAAAGAAAGCAACAATTTCTAAGTCCGTTATGGTCACACGACTAAAGAAATCATAGATGGGGGGTAACTTGTTGGCACCAGACCTCAGCATTGGTCACATCATCTCTGCCTAAAAGGCTTTTGGGGAAATTAAAGTACAACTAAAAGCAAAACTTTAATTTTAGTTTTGGATAGAGTGGAGTCAGTTTTTATTGCTGTCTGTGCCCCCATTAGGGAGATTCATCCTCTCTATTTGTCCCATTCACCATTATTATAAATTAAGATGGAAAAAAAAAAAAAAAAAATTTGGGTTGTCTCCAGAAAAAGTAACAGAGGGGAAATCTTCCAATGGGGACACTAGTTCTGGTGGCCTGGGGAGTCCCCCAAGGGATTCCCTTCGTTTGCAGGGATTTCATAGTTGGCTATGGGACAGGAAGTGAAGGGAAATCTCCGCAATGGGACATAGATGGCAAACAATAAACTGACAAGGGTTATGGCCCTCCCATACTCTATCCATATCCATAATGAGAAAACAAGTTTTGCCTATACGTGACGAATGCCATTTGACTTTTGACGTGACGAATGCCATTGTGGTATCAGTCATGTTAATGGAGCCGAAAGAGTGAAAAATTGCAAGCGAACTAAAGGAAAGTATTTCACATTCGCTTTTTGCATTTTGCTAAAATCTGATTTTGGTCCAATCCTCATGGCTCCAATCAATTTCCCCGGCAACCTCCTAACCCACCTGTCTAAAGTATAGTCTTTTTTTATACTTGCCTTTTCCAAAAGGCTTTTGGCTGGTCTTATGACACCCTGGGCCCACGTTCTCTTTGAATTTTCCCCCAGCAGTGGGTTGTCCTTTAAGATGCAGAGAGCGGCACTGACATGATGGCATCAGAGATGCTCTTTGCAGCATTGTATGTAAATACAAGGTGCTGTGGCGACACACGCAGGTCCATGACACCCTACACCCAAAGATGTCCTCAGTCTTACCCCGCATCATTTAACCTGGAACAAGACATCTAGTGGCAGGAAACTACTACGAGGGAGCATTACAGCCCAAGCTTTTTTTTAAATGCCTTTAAGGGGACATTTTTGAAAATTTAGGCCCAAAGATGGACTTTAAATCTGTGTTCTAGACCAGAATTTCTCAACCAATGTGCCTTTAGGTTTCACTTGGGTGCTGTGAGCACAGAAACCAGTTTTCACTGGATCAGCCTCATGAGTTTCCATAGTGTGGGCAGGCACCTTATCATCCAACGATGCTTTAGGGCAGGATGCACATGGTCATTCTTTCCTAAGGTGTTAGTGACTGGCCCTCCCAAACTATGGCAAAGCATGACACTGATCCAGGGCAGGCGGCATATAGGGCCACCCCCAGCATTCAGGAGAGGAGGGAAGCCTGCCTCCTACAAACCTGCTCCACCTCTGGTTTTCTGCTGTTGAGCCAAAAGGTAGGACTCTGATGTGAATAGATGGCTGTGTAATGGGGGGGATTATGTTATTGGGGGTTGCTCTGTGATGGGGACCGTGTGATTTTGGGGGGGGGGGGGGGCTTTGTGATTGGGGCTGTATGATGAGGACTGTGTGATTAGGGGGCTGTATGATGAGGACTGTGTGATTGGGAGGCTCTGTAATGGGGGGGGGGGGCTGTGTCATTGGGGAGTACTGGATGGGGACTGTGTGATTGGGGGCTCTGTTTTAGGGGTGCTCTGTGATGGGGGAACTCTGTACATAGGAGACTCGGATGTGATGGAAGGACTTTGTCATGGGGATACTCAGAAGTGATGGGAGACCCGCATGTATAGGGAGCCTCTAATGTTAATGGGGGACTCTGTTGTAATAGGGGGGTTCTGACATAAAGGGGGACATGAAGAGGGAACTTTGATGTGAAGAAGAGCTTCTTAGATGATGGGAGACTCTAATGTGAACGGGGGCTCTGATTTAAAGGGGGCCTTCTGATGTAAAAATTATTTCATCAAGGCAGTTTTGTGCATCGTCCCAGGCTCTGGTTTCCCATCGATAAGTAACATTAATTTTTTTTAAATTTTAGATTGGGGTGACTGAAGATTTTGCATACTTTTAAAGGGTGCCATCACAGTTGTAGCACCCTCTAGTGTGTGCTACATGTAAGATAGTTTTTTTGTACTATAGGAAAATTTTGTTCAGCTCAGGACTAAGCCTGAGCTGTGAATCTGGGTCAGGGTTCAGTGAGTCAGGGTGACTCATCTTGACAGCTCCCCCTGGTATAGAAGGTTGTAGAAACTTCTAGAGCTGGTGGGTGGAGGTGAGGAGGGGCTGTTTGAAATATTTGAGGGCCTCAGCCAATCCCCAGTAAAGGGCTGGCATTGGGCAAGGCTTACTTCATAAATAGGAACGAGCCATGGCAGAAGGGGCAGTCGGGTGGAAGATGGAGATATAGTGCTGTGGAGACTGTTGGTGGCCCTCTGGGGTCCCCCTAGTCTGAGGGGGTGCTGGAAAGATCCTGCCATAACACATGGAGGAAGCCATTCCTGGAGGCACGGGAGCAAGTGTGAGGTGAGGAGAATGTGAGTACAGCAGCACTACTGGGACTTACAAGGGGGGGGGGGGGAGACTGCTACATGTAGCCAGTTCTCCCTGAAGACTGTTTTCTGCCGAGTCTTCATCCCTTTCCTGGGAGATCTCCTGAAAGTTACCTGGGTGATCTGGTGAAGTCAGCCGGGTGGGCAGTTGAAGAGTCAGCCGGGTGGGCTTGTGTGAGACAGTCTGGATTACTTTAGCTTGTGCCACGATTTTCATGTTTGTCTTTGTGGATGAAAGTTAGCCTGGAGGGTTAGTGAAAGGGTCAGCTGCAGCCAGGTGGGTTAGCAGTGCTTGAAGAGGTGGTGCTGGGATCAGTAGACACAGGAGAAGTAATGCAAGCTGATCACTGTAAACTGCTACACAACAAGGGGCTTTGAGTTCCTGCCTGCAAGGGGCCATTGCTAAAATATGACTGTACCTGTCAGATCCACAGGAGGAGGAGGAGTGTTGAGGGGCTGTATATAGACTGTGTATAGATTGTATATAGACTGTATATAGACTGTGTATAGGAAAGATGTTACTGAAGTTGCTGCCAAGTTTGCTGCTGAAGTCAAGTGTGCATCCCATAACTTCCCATCCCCATCCAAGTTATTAACCCTCAAACCACAAAAACAAAGCTGCGGATTGTTCTCTGTCTCTGGTGTGCCTTTGAAAATTTGGTGTGCCTGGCTGTGCAGGGTGGGGGATCCCAGTTTACTTGCCACTCCTTAGGGGGTGTGCTCAACTGTATACTTTAAATTCAAGGTGTATGGACCTCAGCGCCTATGTAAATAGAGATTTCAGTAGTGAATGTGTACAAATTATTTTGGGGGAAAAAGGATATTATTTAGTATCACTTTAAAGTGGAGTTCTGGCCTCGGGGGTGAAATCTAGATAAAAATACCCCCGGGACAGTCAGGGCTATTACATTCCACAATGGATAGCCTCTGAACTGTCCGGGGTCGCACTTACCTTTTTAGAAGAAATACTTACCTTGAAAATTTCTTCTCCAGCGCTGCCATCTCAGGTGTGGGCAGCTGAAGCCAGCGCGTCCTCTTCTGCCTCCTCTTCGGTGAAGTCGGAGTCCCAGAATGCCCTGCACCGGCCCCGCTCATCACTTCCGGTGCGGGCGCGTCATCCCTACACAGCTTCTGGGAATGCCCAGAAGCTGTGTAGCAGGGAATGCCGCGCCTGCATCGGAAATGACGAGCGGGGCCGGTGCAGGCGCATTGACTCCTGGGAGCGATGACGTTCAGCTCCCAGGAGTCATCGCAAGCCGGAAGAGACGGCACGGGCCGCGGCCGCAGAGCGAGGAAGTGGAAAGAAGATGAGTATATTTTCTTCAATATCAAGGTAAGTGAACGAAAAAAAAAAAAATCAGGAGCATCCATTTGTTTTTCAGGTGACCTTCAGCAAGCGGATGGCCCAAAATCGATTTTTTTCGATTTTGAGGTCGGAACTCCGCTTTAAGTTAGCCCAACGGTGAGAACTATAATAAAGTAATTTTTTCCCCCCTTTATCTCTGCTAGTATCTAGAGCTGTGATGTGACCGTATTTTGTGCGTCATATTACTCGTTACAGAATAAACTTAGAAATACGATGTCATTCTTTTTTTTACTATCCTCCTCCTGCAGTTAAAGGAAAAACAAACACGGTTTTTATGCGCTTGACACTAAAGCATCCTATTTTTAGTGATTCCTTTGTAGCGACTTCAGGAAATCTTGTTCTCTGCAGCCGGTTTTAAATCTCCCCAAAGGCTTCTAGATTGCTGGGGGATCTCTGAAACGTAAGGGAAGCCTCTGTTATGTTCAGCTTCTTGGGATTAACTCTTAAACTCCCACCGCTACGCCAACCGAAACCTTTCTTCGTGAGTTTGTTTCCTGGTGCCATCTTGGTAAAATGTGAATGTTGTGCGATTTAGGATTAGCCAATAGGGAGCTGTCATTGGGTGGCACTGCAATTATTTTCATAAAAAAAAAAAACCTCTAAGCACCCTTTTTCCTAATCAATATACAGCTGTCACATGACCCAGCTCTTTCCAAGTCTGTCTGAAGGGAAACAGTGGTAGGAGGAGCTTCTAGTCCTCTGCTGCTGGTCACATGTTCAAAAAAAAAATACAAAAAAAGCCTTTGGAATAAAGAGTAAAAATAAATAAATATCAATAAACTGTTTTAAATTGTCATACATATATTTAGGGTCCATTCACACTAGCACGACTTGTCAGGCGACTTGGTCGCCTGACAAGTTGAGGTCGGTCTCTCGCCATTGAATAGTACAGGACCCGTTCTAATAGGAGTGACACAAGTCGCTCCGACTTAGAAAAAGGGTCCTGTACTACTTTGGGGTGACCTGGAGGCGACTTGCATTGACTTCAATTATATGAAGTCCGTGCAAGTCGCGCCGAGGTCGCGGTGCACGCTGTGTCTCCTGTCGCGCCAGTCTGAATGGGCTCTTAGAATAAAATGTTTATTATTTTTTTTAGCAGTAACATGGTGTGGTTGGAATTCTGCCAGTCACAGGCTATGTCACTCCCCTCCAGCTTGTGTCTTCAAATAAGAGGGAGGTGAAGCCTCCAACAATTAAGATGTAATATCCAGCCCATATTGTGTTTAGCTAGTTAGTGGACATTAAGCGATGCGCAAACTGCTGGCGCTATATAAATCCTGTATAATAATAATGGAGGAGGGAGGGAGTGGGCTGTCATTTAGCACTGTGTATGTGCCCACATGTGTCACTCTATAGTCACATGGGCTGCTCAGATGTGATGGGGAGGAAATACTCAGCATAGAAACTCATTCAAAACTGAGAATGTGCAGAGCTGCCAACACTACCCAACGCTGACAGCTGCAGTAGGGACATCACCAGAAGGTGGAGAAAGAGAGCAGCAGGATCAACCAGGTTTTTTTTTTTTTTGCAGAATACAGAAAACGAATCCCAAAGTGACTTAGTATGAACAGCATGTACAGTAATACAGCATACATTGATATTTTTATGATGTGGGTTTAGTGACACTTTAGTTCCTGTAAGGCCCCATGCACACAGGGCGTTTTTGCAACTGCTGTTAGGAGCGTCAGACGTTTTTTTTTTTTTTTGCAGCTTAAAAACACCCCTCCATGTTAGTCTATGGCCTCATGCACACACAGGCTTTTAGGAGCTCCAAGTGGCATAGGCGTTTCTAAGCTTCATAAAAAACCCAGGGCCAGTGCGTTCAGGAGCAGCAGCGTTAAGCTGTAAAAACGCCCGACGCTGCGAAACGCGGCTTAACGCTGTATATCGGCTTTTAGCAGCGTAAGGCGTTTTTTAAAATATGAAAAATGTGATTGGTCACAAATAGAAGAGGGTTGTGTTTATTTAAAAATGCTGCTAAGCGCCTAAACGCGCATTGAGGCCAATGCGAAATGCTGCTAAAGGCGTGTTTTTTATGCTGCTTTTTCCTGGTGTCAGAAATAGCTTTGCAGCTCATTTTTTCTGACGCCCTGTGTGCATGGGACCTTAGTTGTGAGGTGGGGCCTTAGTTGTGAGGTGGGGCCTTAGTTGTGAGGTGGGACCTTAGTTGTGAGGTGGGACCTTAGTTGTGAGGTGGGGACCTTAGTTGTGAGGTGGGACTTTAGTTGTGAGGTGGGACCTTAGTTGTGAGGTGGGGGCCTTAGTTGTGAGGTGGGTACCTTAGTTGTGAGGTGGGGCCTTAGTTGTGAGGTGGGACCTTAGTTGTGAGGTGGGGACCTTAGTTGTGAGGTGGGACCTTAGTTGTGAGGTGGGGCCTTAGTTGTGAGGTGGGGCCTTAGTTGTGAGGTCGGGTCTTAGTTGTGAGGTCGGGTCTTAGTTGTGAGGTCGGGTCTTAGTTGTGAGGTGGGGCCTTAGTTGTGAGGTGGGACCTTAGTTGTGAGGTGGGGACCTTAGTTGTGAGGTGGGGACCTTAGTTGTGAGGTGGGGACCTTAGTTGTGAGGTGGGGACCTTAGTTGTGAGGTGGGGGCCTTAGTTGTGAGGTGGGGGCCTTAGTTGTGAGGTGGGGCCTTAGTTGTGAGGTGGGGGCCTTAGTTGTGAGGTGGGGTCTTAGTTGTGAGGTGGGGGTCTTAGTTGTGAGGTGGGGGCCTTAGTTGTGAGGTGGGGGCCTTAGTTGTGAGGTGGGGGCCTTAGTTGTGAGGTGGGGTCTTAGTTGTGAGGTGGGGTCTTAGTTGTGAGGTGGAGCCTTAGTTGTGAGGTGGGGCCTTAGTTGTGAGGTGGGGCCTCCAGGGATCAGGCTTGTTTTTCCAGAACTTGCCACAGATGCTCGATTTGGATTGAGATCTGGAGAACTTGGAGGTCAAGTCAACACCTCAAATGTGTTGTTGTGTTCCTCAAACCATCCTTGAACTATTTTTGCAGTGTAGAAGGGCGCATTATCCTGCTGAAAGAGGCCACTGCCATCCGGGAATACCGTTTCAATGAAGAGGTGTACCTGGTCACCAACAATGTTTAGGTAGGTGGTACGTGTCCAAATAACATCGGCATGAATGGCAGGACCAAAGGCTTCCCAGCAAAACATTACCCAAAGCATCACACTGCCTCTGCCAACTTGCTTTCATCCCACAATGCATCCCGGTGCCATCTCCACCCCCTGGTAATCGATGCCAACGCACCCGGCCATTCACATGATATAAAAGAAAACGTTTGTCGGACCAGGCCACTTTCTTCTATTTCTCCATGGTCTAGTTATGATGTTCACATACCCTTTGTAGGTGCTTTTGGCTGTGGACACGGGGCAGCATGGGTACCCTTAGTGGTCTTTGATTAATTAGCCCCATACACAACAAACTGCAATGCCCATTTTTCTGCGCTCAACACATCAACTTCAGGGACAACATGTTTACTTGCTGCCTGATACTGTATATCCCACTGACTTTCAGATGCCATTGTGACAATATAATCAATTTTAGTCACTTAACCTGTCAGTGGTCATAAAGTTATGGCTGATCGATGTGTGTATATGTGTATACAGTATACTATACAGTATATATATATATATATTGAGCTAAGGATGGAAGAATTTTCTTGTTGTCCTCGTGCTACTTGACAGATGTCTGAGCCCATCACTTCATTATATTGTAATCTGTTTAGATTCAGCCAGGACCCCCCAACAAGCAGCGATAACCAGCGCGGCCTCCTGTTATGAATGGGCCACGTTCCCTATGGTTTGCGGCTGGACTTGGCACTGTTACAGCAAACACAGCTCACAATGACTTTTCCAGACTCAGTTGGTAAAATATACAAATGATAGCATGTTGGTATTCTTGGGGCTGGACCACTGACATATGGAATTGAGGGGGGGGGGGGGGGGGGGCGCTTTCTTGCATAATTCAGTTTAAAGTAAAAACTTTCTTCTAGCCTTAGTCATTTTAGATAAGCTATATATGTGTATTTAAAGAACAATTCTAGCCAAAAATAACAAGATTATAAATAAATAGTCCATTAAAAGAGCCCCCTAGCTTTTAAAAGAAAAAAATGGCTAAACCAGGTTACAACATTAGATTTCAGTCCAGAAATTTCCCCCGCAGTACCTTTTTCTGCCACTAGCTGTCCGCTGACATCTGATGGCCAGCATCATTCAATCCACTTTCTCTGAGCCCAGGTGGTCCTGGATCCGCTCAGTGTCTGACTGGATAGTTAACCAGTTCTTGCCCCCTTAATGACCAGGCCATTTTTTGTGATTCAGCACTGTTACTTTAACGGACAATTGCGCAGTCGTGCGACGCTGTACCCAAATAAAATTGACGTCCTTTTTTTACCACAAACAGAGCTTTCTTTTGGTGGTATTGGATCACCTGTGCGATTTTTTTTATTTTTTGCGCTATAAACAAAAAAATAGCTACAATTCTGAAAAAAAGAAAAAAAAACAATATTTTTCACTTTCTGCTATATAACATCCCCCAAAAAAATGTAAAAATCAAATTTTTTCATCATTTTAGGCCAATTTGTATTCTGCTACATATTTGATTGGTTTGCACAGAAGTAGTTATCACGTCTACAAAGTAGGGGAAAGATTTGTCATTTTTATTTATTTATTTTTTTTACTTGTAATGGCGGCGATCTGCGATTTTTGCGGCGGACAGATCGGACCCCTAACTGACATTTTTAAAACTTTGTGGGGGGGGGGGGACCAGTGACATTACTACAGTAATCAGTGCTAAAAATATGCACTGTTACTGTAACAGAGACATTGGCAGGGAAAGGGTTACCCAGGGGCGATTAAAGGGTTAAATGTGCGCTTAGGGGGTGTTTTCTAACTGTGGGGGGGTGGGCTTGTAAAATCAACACAGAGACCTGTATTCCTAAGTAGGAGGAACACAGCAGCTCTGTGTTGATAGAGAGAACAACGGTCTGCTGTGTTTACAACAGCAGACCGCCGTTCTCTCTTCACAGAAGCGATCGCGGGTGCCAGTGGCAATTACGGCCGCCAGCCCCGTGCCTCGGTTTCCCCGCTGGCGAATGGGCGCGCCCCCAGGTAAGGCGATTCGTGGGAACCTGCTGACCTGCCTCCGTATAACTGCGGCGGCTAGTTGGCAAGTGGTTTAAAGGAGAAGCATCGCAGTGATGAGCTCATCTCTCGGTCACTCTGCTTCCTCCTCCTATCAGCATGCTTCTTGCCAGCACATGAATTGGGGTCTTTTTATCCCCCAGTTGTAGCTTCTTTAACCTTTTTACTGTCATTGATGTGTTCCACACATCTTGGCATTTGAAGGTTTAAAACAACACGTTTGTCTTAAAGTGGAAGTAAGGTTCCACACATTACTTTTTCCCATAGGTAAGTCTATAATTAGGCTTACCTATGGGTAGTGTAAATGTCTCCAAAACTTGCACCGTTTAGGAGATAGTTACATGACATACAGCCAGTGACGTCACTGGCGCATGCGCTCTGAAGGAACGGCCAGCTGTGGTTAGGTAACCACTCTGAGATCCCACAAGAACAACTGGATTTAGGCCACCCCACAGCTCCCTACAAGACCGGTGTGCAGCCAGAAGTATTCTCCACAAGTGGATACCTCGGTTTGTGCACACCACCTACGTGGTCACCCGCAAGCTCACCAGACGTGCGTTATTGCTCTGTTTCTTTTGCACAGATTTACGGATTATCTTGTAATATAATACTATACAGCAGTGGTCTCCAAACTGTGGCTCAGAGGCCTTTTGCTTACTTTTACCCGGCCCTTCCACCTAGATCAATGATGGGGGACAATTCCTTTCTACATCAATGATGGGGGACAATTCCTTTCTACATCAATGATGGGGGACAATTGCTTTCTACATCAATGATGGGGGACAATTCCTTTCTACATCAATGATGGGGGACAATTCCTTTCTACATCAATGATGGGGGACAATTCCTCTCTACATCAATGATGGGGCGCAATTTTTACCAATGACCCAAATGATGGGGCGCAATTTCTACCAATGACACCTATGATGGAGCACAGTTCCTACAAATGTCACTAACAATGGGGCCCAATGACACCAATAATGGAGCACAGTTCCTACCAATGTCACTAACAATGGGGCCCAATGACACCAATAATGGGGCACAGTTCCTACCAATGTCACTAACAATGGGGCCCAATGACACCAATAATGGGGCACAGTTCCTACCAATGTCACTAACAATGGAGCTCGATGACACTATTGATAGGGCACAGTTTCTTCCAATGTCACCAACAATGGGGCCCAATGACACCATTGATGGGGCACAAATACTCCCAATGACATCAACGATGGGGCACAATTCCTTCTAATTACCTCAACGATGGGGCATAATTCCTCTCACTGACACCAAAGATGGGGCATTGTTTACTTCCACCGATGCCGAGACATTTTCTACTTCTGATGGTTCTAGTCCAGTCCCCACAAAGTCTGAAGGACAGTAATCTGGCTCTTTGTCTAGAACTTTTAGAGACCCCTGCTATATAGGAAGAGCTTGCCTGCATTCTTCTTTTTTTCTTCTTCTGTATTCTGTCATCTTTGTGTACTTTGCGAGTGATCCAGATCCAAAATGACCACATTGGGCACTTGTAAGCCCCTTAGTGATAGCAAGAAAGGTAAGTGAAAAAACAAAATAAAAAAAAATTAAGAAAAATAAAGCCCCCCCCCCCCAACACACACACACACACACACACACACACACAAATATGATCCAAGGGTTTATGTTTCTTAGTAGGGATAAGATATTGGGTATCACTGAGCATACCACAATGAGAGGAAATATTCTCTAGGGCCTAGGCCATCATTTACCACCCCCCCCCCCCCAAAAAAAAAAATAAAAGGGGATTTTATTGTTTGTGTGCATTAAAATAAATGTTACTGTAATTGTTACGAAGAAATATAGATTTGAAAAACACTTGTGCAAATATCATGCAACGTTAAAATGAATAAAAATTACAGGTATTGTCTTTTTATTCTCCAGGTTCCCTACTTTCGGAAATTCTGTATTGTGATGTTGCTTTTAAGTAATGTGTGTTTTAAAATGTCTGCAAAAAATTAAAAAAAAAAACTGCTCCAACAGCAAAAGTAGTGTAGAGAACGTGAAGGGTGTCCTATGTAGGGCGTATAATACTGAATTATTGGCCGACAAAATTCATGTGCAGTCTTTTGCAGTTTTCAGCCGACAGGACAGCACCGGACAAAAGACGGCCGATCGTTCGGCCGACATTCGGGACGTGTGTACGGGGCTTTAGTGAGAACACGTTCCAACCCTGTCCCTGGCCATATGGGATCCTTGGCGAGATAATCAGTGCTTTCTGAGATAAGCATTCCTCTGACCCCATCCAGACCTTTCTCATATCAGTCGCTGTCCCTTCTGACTGCCTGCTGGCCAATGTCGGCTCCACAACGAGATTCGATAACATTTGAGGCTTAACTGAGACCTGATTTTATATAAAATGCCAGCATTATATAATGCAATAGTCGTTTTACAGATACAACAACCCTTTCTATTAAAGCAGTGGTCTCCAAACTGCGTCCCAAAGGCCAGATGCGGCCTTTTGCTTGCTTTTATGTGGTCCTTGGGGCACTATTTCATTCACTGATACCAATGAAAGACCAATGAAAGACACAATTCATCCCAATGACACCAACAATGGGGCACAATTCCTACCAATTACAGTAACGATGGGGCACAGTTCCTCCTTATGATACCAACAATGGGGCCCAATGACACAAATGATGGGGCACAATTCCTCCCATTGATACCAGTGATGGGGCAAAATTCCTCCCCATGACACCAGTGATGAGGGATTGTTTACTCCCACTGATGCTGGGACATTTTGTACTACTGATGGCCACAGTTCGGCCCCCCTAAAGTCTGAAGGACAGTAAACTGGCCCTTTGTATAGAAAGTTTGGAGACCCCTGTATTAAAGAATCGGTCCACACAAAAGTAATATTTTAGACATGGGTGGAACCTGGTGGGTTGTCAGCCCTTGGCTTCTTATGTCTTGGATACCCCCAAATGCAAGATCTCCTTTGCTATGTTAGCCAACTCTATTTCTGTCCATCTGGTAGTTTTGAGTTTCCCTGTCAACCCTTGGGGGTTCCCCTGTCACCTCCTCTTACAGGCTTTATAATATAAAATACCTGTCTTGTCAGGTAGGTTGGGAGGGTTAAAGAAGTGGTCTAATGGCTCTTTTCCACTGCAAGTACCGGCTCGGCTCCATTTGGCCCTGCTTGGGTCGGTTTGGTTTTCCACTGCATGGTACCGCATGGTACGGTGTTGGAACGGTTCGTTACGGTTTGCGTTTCCACTAAAGTAGTAAGTGGGTGGGATAACGATTCTCTGACCAATCAGTGGCTAGTAGTGACAAACAGTCAAGGCTGCATGCAAAGGATTGTGGGATATGGTTACAGTACGGCCCTTTTGGAACCACAACTGAGGTGGTACTGTTTAAGCGAGCCGTACTGTTCGGTTCCATGTAGAGGAAAAGCGCCGTCGTACCGTACCGTAACGAACCGTTCCAACACCGTACCATGCAGTACCATGCAGTGGAAAAGCGCAAAAGTGAGCCGAACCGTTCGGTTCCATGCAGTGGAAAAGCGCCATAAATAGGAATAAAACCTTACCTCCTGGTCTATGGATTCTGCTTAAATGAAATTAATTCTGAAGGACTCCTTGTAAAATGACATGTCTGATGTCTCCTCCCCTACCTGAAGCCCGATTTGCGTGTGTTCCTTTTGTGTAGCTCAAGCAAAGCTCAGCTGTCCTTTTCCCCACTGTTGCTAGTTTGCAATGGGTGTGCTGATGTCATTGTTACTCGCCGGAGCAGATAATTCCCAGAAGCTGCCCACAGTGCCCCAAACACTCCACTGTAAAAGGGATCTGGTTTTCACAAAAAGCATCTGTCTTGAATGCACATACTGTATGCCTCCGCCCCCTTAACTGTGAGTCTGCCTGTCCTTCAATAAGTGATGGTGCATGCAATGTGACAATGCTTGTTTTGGGCAAGCCTCTTGTGCCAGAGACCAGCACTGGCAATCTGTGGTTGAACAGTGGTGAGGAGTGGTGGGGAGGCACACCCCAAGCTAGCTCAGTATTCACAGCACCTTGCGAAATGAGACAAAGTGCTAAATGCACACTGTGCTCTGAGATACAGGATAAAGAGAAGTTGTGTATGGTGAGACTTTTTCTTTAAATCTCCAGCTTCCAACAAAAAAAGTATCGGTTGTGGATGCTCAGCTACTGCTGCAAACTTTTTCTCTGCATCTCATTCCTATAGAGAGGCTCCTATACTCTTTAACCACTTAAAGACCAGCCGCCGTGTACATACTGCGGCAAAGTGGCGCTATTGCACGAAACAACATAATTGTACGTTGTTTCGTTCAATAGCCACTAGATGGTGCCATCGTGCAGCCGGAGGCGCGATCACGCCATCATTGGCTAGCAGAGATGGCAATCAACGAGCCTGGTGGACCCGATGTCTGCAGACCACGCGGGATCATCCCCGGGAGAGGCAGAATGCCGATCTGCCTATTTAAACAAGGCAGATCGCTGTTCTGACAGGGAGGAAGATGGAGATCTTGAGTTCCTGCTAAGCAGGAACACTGATTTCGGTCTTCCCGCAGTCAGAGCAACCCCCACACAGTTGGCAAGCATCCCCTAGGGCAGTGATGGCAAACCTTGCACCCCCGATCTTTTGGAACTACATTTCCCATGATGCCCAACTACACTGCAGAGTGCATGAGCATCATGGGAAATGTAGTTCCGAAACATCTGGGGTGCCAAGTTTTGCCATCACTGCCCTAGGGATACACTTTTATTCGCCCCTGATGTTAACCCCTTCCCTGCCAGTGTCAGTACAGTGACAGTGCATTTTTTTTTTAGCACTGATCACTGTATTAGTGTCACTGGTCCCCAAAAAGTGTTAAAAGTGTCAAATAGATGTCTGATTTGTCCACCGCAATGTCACAGTCCTGCTAAAAATCGCAGATTTCCGCCATTACTAGTAAAAAAAAAGAAAATTACATAAATCTTCCCGTAGTTAGTAGACGCGATAACTTTTGCGCAAACCAATCAAAATACGCTTATTGGGATTTTTTTTTACCAAAAATATGTAGCAGAATACAAATTGACCTAAAAGGATGAAAAAAAATTTTGATTTTTACATTTTTTTTGGGAATGTTATATAGCAGAATGGGAAATATATATATATATATATATATATATTTTTTTTTTCAGAATTGTCGCTCTTTTTTTGTGTTTAGAACGCAAAAAATAAAAATCGCACAGGTGATGAAATACCACCAAAAAAAAGCTCTATTTGTGAGAAAAAGGACATAAATTTTATTTAGGTACAGCGTCACACGTAAGCGCAATTGTCCGTTAAAGTAACGCAATGCCGAATTCGCAAAAAAATGGCCTGGTCATTAAGGGGGGTAAATCCTTCCTGTCCAGAAGTGGTTAATAAAAAAGTATATAGTCTGTGTCCCAGGTGATGCAGTACAGAAAGTGTCCACTAGGGGTCTCTGCTGCTGCATTTAAGCCAGGCTTGTTAGGAATTGTCCATGAAATGTCATTGATCTTTTCTGTTCAGCTAGGAGGTGGAAGTCATTGTTAAATAGAATAAAGGGCAGGCTGGGCAGCCGGATCACCATTTATATAACACAGAATGTCTTGAAGCTAGAATAATCAGCATGGGCCCCTGGTCATGCCTGGCAATAGGCGATTGCCGAATAACACTGAGCTTAAAAGGACCAAGACCATACTGTCCTATCATTCTGAGTTAGCCCCCTGAGATGCATTTATAGGCAAAGCAAATGAAATGCACATCCCCAGTGCACATTGCAGCCCCAGAGATCCTTGCTCAGTGGCACACATACCCTTCTCTCTGATCTCCCATAATGCAGTGCTCTGTACCTGAGTAGCCAACCACCTGTCATGCAAAGTTGCAGGAGGTGGTGGTGGTGGGGTAGGTTTTGGACTGGGGTGATAGACAGGAATGGAAGTTATTTTAAACCCTGGGTTTTTAAGCACATTCAGCAGCTGATTTAATCGCATACTGAGTATGCAGCGTCTGCCTTATAATCATCGCCTATGTTCGAGTTTAAGCTGGTGCCATGGCCGCTTCCCCAGGTTTCCTGGTTCTCAGGGTGGCTCCTTTCTCTACAGCATCCTATGGAGTCACCCTTGCATGCAGGGACTAGAGTTGTGTCTCCCTACACTATTGTGCAGCAATAGAAACGCACAGCCCTGTAGCCTGCTCCTTCCTCTTATTCCCCAAGCCAGCAGACTGCACTATCGACTGTTAACTCTGTCCTGTGAAGACCCAATATTCAGGAGAGCAGCACTGAGAGAGCAGGAGCCAACGGCATTTTTAACCACATCCAATTCGCATGATGCGAACGTGACCGGCTTTCAATGGAGCCGATTCACACGTGCGGGGCGGCCGCGGTGCAGATTTGAAAAGGGTCCTCTGCGTTTTTGGGTCTGGTTCAGATGCGATTTCAGGGGAAAATTTGCACCTGAACCGGTGGACAGAAACGCACAGGACACTGGACTGCAAACCACAGCTGCATATACAGTATATAGCTGCTGACTTTTAATAAAAAGTACACTTACCTATGCAGGGTTCTAACGCTATCCTCACCCGGGCCGATTCTTTAACGGTCTTTGGGGTCCCTGGTGCCGGCATTTATACTTAGGAAAGCTGGTTGTGACTACTTGCGGCTTCACAGCTGGCTTCCCAGTGCACATGTGCCAGTCGTGCTGCACTTTGTGAGTGGTCTCGTAGCCTTCTAGTAACTGTAATGTGTCCTTGAAGACTGCCGGCAAAGGTGGGGGGGGGGGGAGTTGGAGCGGTGACCTGCCAAAAACCAGGTATCCACCCCCCCCCCCCCAAAAAAAAAAAATGTAGCCAAGAATGATAGAGGCAGGGGAGGAGGCAGAAAAGTGGAACTTCCCCTTTTAGGTGAAGTTCCGCTTAATGTGTTAAAGTGGTTGTTAAGCCATGCAGCAACCTTTCACCAATCCCCTCTGCTATGTTAAATAATGTCCCCAGTGCATTTTTTTTTTTAATGCCGCTGTGTACCGGATTTCGGAGCGCCTATTGGCGCTCACGTGACCGGCCGCCTCTCTCCTCTGGAGCTGACAGCAAAGCGGGCGGGGCTGAGAAACCCCCGCTGACGTCAGCCAGGAGGAGGAAAGAGGCAGCCGGTCACATGAGCGCCAATCAGCGCTCTGAAATCTGTTACACAGCGGCATTTGTTTTTAAAAACAAATGCACTGGGGACATTATTTAATATAGCGGAGGGGATTGATGCAAGGTTGTTGTATTATGAAAGGAGTAGGAGAGGAAGATCGTGGAGTGGACACAGCTGACAGGCCGGGAGGGGAGGGGGGAGAAGGACAGAGGAAGACAGAGCTGCAGATAGCAGCGGCTGACAGTGGCACGTAAACTGACCACAGTGTCAGGGCTCAGCAACCATGATACACCGTGGTCAGTTTACAGGGGGGAGGGCATAGCCAGGTGCAGGAAATGTCACAGAAGTGTGAAAGGGGCCTTAAGCTGAAAAATTCTGTGTATACTACTTTAACCACTTGCTGACCCTAGGACGACCATGGACTTCCTCAGTTGGCAGTGGTTATACTGGGATAATGCCTGCACAGCACAGAGGGAGAAGAACTGACGTTGTTCCTCTCTCTCTCTCTGTGACCCCAGAAACAGGAAGTTCCGCCTCTTTGTTTACAAGGCTGTTAGCGGCCAATAAAGCAGCCGATCAGACTGATTGGTGTCTGATCTACTGTATTGGAGGACAGAGGAGAAATTCGGGGTCTAATAGACCCCAGATCTCTCCATAAAGAGGACCTGTCACGCCCCATGCTGTCACAAGGGATGTTGTTCATCCCTTGTGATAGCAATAAAGTTGATGAAAAAAAAATTTAAGAAAGTGTAAAAAAAAAAAAGTTTTGGCTAAATAATAACAACAAAAAATGTAAGTGCGCCCGTGCTTACGCACAAATGCGAATGCATACTTTGCATATGTAAACGTAGATCGCACCACACATGTGAGGTATTGTCGCGAACGCCAGAGTGAGAGCAATAATTCTAGCGCCAGACCTCCTGTGTAACCCTAAACTGGTAACCTGTAAAGGTGTTTAAAGCATCGCCTATGGAGAATCGTAAGTACCGTAGTTTGCTGCCATTCCACGGGCGGATGCAATTTTTAAGCATGGCATGTTGGGTATCTATTTACTCGATGTAGCGTCATCTGTTATATTTTACAAAAAAATATGTATTATATTGTGTTTGTATGCAATAAAATTCATTAAAGTGTATTTTTTCTGAAAAAAATTGCATTTGAAAAACCCCTGTGCGAATACCCCGTGACATAAAAAATTGCAATACCCATCATTCTTTTCTTTAGTGCCCTTGCTAAAAAAAAATAATATATATATATATATATATATATATATATATATATATATATATATATATATATATAAAATGTTTGGGGGTTCTAAGTACATTTCTAGCAAAAAAAGTAGATTTTTACAAGTAGGAGAGAAGTGTCAGAATTGGCTCGGTTGGAGAGTACTGGTTAAGGGTAGAATATTTCTGCAGAGGGTGGTTGTTGTTGTTTGGGGGGTCTGGGGGACTAAAATTTTATTTTATTTCAGATTTGATTTGTTGACCACAGATGTGCTTTAAAAAGTATAATATATTTTCCATGACCACATATTGTGGTGTCAAACCGTAACAAATATATATAATATATATATATATATATATATATATATATATATATAACGGAAAATTTATATCAAATACTTACCGTAATTTTCCTTTCCTGATGGACTCCATGGCAGCATACGTTTGGGTAGCCCCGCCTCCACTCCTACCCTATAGGACCCCACTCCCATAAATCCTTGCTCCCTTTCAGCATCCGTGTTCTGTAACTAGCCTACTCAGGAACTGGGAGGGGACTCCTGCTGCCATGGAGTCCATCAGGAAAGGAAAATTACGGTAAGTATTTGATATAAATTTTCCGTTTTCCTGACAGACTCCATGGCAGCATACGTTTGGGAAATAACTCGCCAAAACACAATTGGGTGGGCAGATGCTGATAAATTTTAATTAACACCTGCAACAGATAACACTTGAGTACCAAAACCAACAGAAGAAAGAGCCGCCGGCTCAACACAATAATGTGACATAAATGTATGAATGGACGACCAAGACGCTGCTCTGCAGACCACATCCGGAGCGACATGTCTTGAAGCTGCCCATGAAGTAGCGACACCACGCGTAGAATGTGCAGTCACCGCTTTAGGAGGAACCAGGCCCTTCTCTCTATAAGCCCACTGAATCGCCTCTACTATCCAGGAGGCAACTGATCTTGAAGAAGCACGCATACCTTTGTTCTTCCCAGACAATAGGACAAAGAGATAATCTGTCTTCCGGAAAGAGGCTGTAGCTTCCAAGTACTGTCTGAGCGTGTTGCCCACATCCAGAGGATGGACTTCCGGAGGTTCGGCCGATGAATTGAAAGTAGGGAGAACAATTTCTTGGTTCTCATGAAAGACCGACGTGACTTTAGGCCTTGCTCCTAGCATTGGAATAAGTACAACTCTATCCGGGAAGAAAGTCAGAAAGGGTTCCTTACTTCCCAGACTTTGAATCTCTGACACCCTTTTTGCAGATGTGATAGCCACCAGAAAGACTGTCTTGAGGGTGAGATGCTTCACAGACATAGGATCTTCAAGACTTGAGCCAACTGAGGATAAGAAATCAAGGACCAAAGGCATGTCCCACTTGGGGAATCTCAGCTTCTTTTGTGGCCATAGCCTTACTGCCCCTTTGAAGAATTGCCTGATCAAAGGATGTGCAGCCCAGGAAATGCCTGTGAAAGCGGAGATGGCTGAAACCTGCACTCGCAGGGCGCTCACTGAAAGAGGCAACTCCAATCCCGATTGAAGAAAAGACAGAATATCTTGCACGGAAGGAGATGACCAGGACTTTCCCATAGATTCCAGAAAGGAAGTAAACCTAGCCCAAATTCTTTCATAGGTTTTATTTGTGCTTTGTCTTCTAGCACTCAAAAGAGTCGGTATGGCTACTTCAGGACATCCTAACGCTTCCAGCCTTCCCCTCTCAAAAACCAGACCCGAAGGTGCAGGCGGGCTGGGCATGGGTGAAGGATGGAGCCCTGGGACAGCAGATCTGCCCTGAGAGGAAGAGGGACTGGATCGCGGTAGCTCAGCTGGAATAATAGGGGAAACCACGGTCTGTTGGGCCAGAACGGGATTACTGCAACCACTTTTACTGACTCCATCTGGACTCTCCGCAGAAATTGAAAGATGACTGGTACTGGGGGAAAGGCATAAGCCTTGTGAAACTTCCAACACTCTGTCAGGGCATCCACCCCGAATGCTCTGGGATCTCTGTTCCTCGAGTAAAACTTCTGCAACTTCCTGTTGTTGAAGGAGGCAAATAGATCTACTTCTGGGATGAACCCCAAGGACAGGATCCAGTTGAACACATCCTCGTGGAGAGACCACTCGTTGTTGTTGAGTTGTGTTCTCGAGAGGAAATCCGCCTGTGTGTTCTGAGCCCCTGGTATGTAAACTGCCGACAGATTGACCAGGTTTTCCTGAGCCCAGGTCATTATTGGCTCTACTTCCCGAAGCAGGGATGCACTGCGAGTTCCGCCTTGTCTCCTCACATAGGCTACTGCAGTCGTGTTGTCTAACCTCAGCATGACTGAGGTGCCCTGAATGAGGTGGCCGAAGGCTAGTAACACTTGAAAGGCTGCTCGTAGTTCTAAGATGTTGGACACAGTCTGGCGAGACCAAAAGTCCCATTTCCCTTGGGCCATCTCTGTTCCGCAATGACCGCCCCAGCCGGTGCTGCTGGCGTCTGATGTCACTATCACCCAAGATATGGGGGCTATGGAGTGACAATTGTGCAAATTCTTCAGCTGTAGCCACCAAGGAAGCCAGCTCTTCATGGTTGCGGTTATTACTATTCGCTGAGAATTGCTGACTCCATTCCACTGCTGAAGAAAACCCCTCTGAAAAGGCCTCATCTTCCAGAGAGCCCACTTCACCATAGGGGCTGTTGACACCATGGTGCCAATTACTCTTAGGCATTGTTTGGCTGTGAGACGGGATGCCGACAAAGCCAGAGACACTCTGTCCCTGATTACCGGAATCTTTTCTTCTGGCAGCGAGATGGTACTGTTCTTGGTGTTGAACAGAGCGCCCAAAAAGACCAGAGACTGGGTAGGAATCAGATGACTTTTTTCCCTGTTCAGGATCCAACCGAACCTCTCTAGAGACGAGATGACCAGAGCTAGATGCTCCAGGATGACAGACTTGTCTTGAGCCAGAAGAAGGAGGTCGTCCAGGTAGTGATAAAGACGGACTTCTTTCAGTCTCACCAACGCTACCACCGCTAACAAGACCTTCGAAAAGGTACGAGGCGACGTGGAAAGCCCGAAGGGGAGACATACAAATTGCAGATGACGCTGGCCGACCGAGAATCTTAGAAATTGCTGAAACTCTCTTGCCACTGGTACGTGGAAATATGCATCCTTCAGGTCTACTGAGACCATCCAATCTCCCGGTTGAACAGCTTGCTGAATGGAGAACAAGGTTTCCATCTTGAATTTCTCTCCTTTGATGAAGCGATTCAAGTGAGTCAGATCTATCACTGGCCTCCAGGCGCCGCTCTTCTTGCGCACCATGAACAGAGGGGAGTACACTCCGAGTCTTCTTTCTGATTCTGGCACTGGAACCACTGCTCCTTGAGTGACTAGCGAGTCTACGTAGGATAAGAGAATCTCTCTCTTGTCTCCTGACCGCGGAAGGGAGGTAGGAACAAATCTGTCTCCGGGAATACTGGTGAAGGTCCAAGAATGACCTGCAGAGACCGTGTTGACGACCCAAGCATCCCGGATTGAGGCCGCCCAGACCTGCCGAAAGTGAAAGAGACGACCTCCCACCTGACTGGCCTGAGCGGGCCCAATCTCAAAAGGACTTTGTGGTGTCTCTATCCCCAGACGGATTGCTCTTGGGGCCTTTCCGAAAGGAAGACTGCCTGGACTTCCAATTTCTTCCAAACTCCCTTCCTGGCCTATAACTACGTGCCTCCCTGGCACGGTCAGTACTTTGTTTTCTAGGGAATACAGCATACACTAACAAATGTCCTGCTCCCCCCCATTCCAGCCCTGTGCTTACCTAAGAGAGGGCTGGTCGCAGGGGAGCGGTGCAGTGTCCATTGACAAACAGCAGAAACACTGGAAGAGAGCGAGCAAAGACATGCTAATAGCCAGCACAATACACTGTATACGTATAAGGCAAGACCCCCTATTGTGCAGACTCACATACCTGTGTAAACAGTCAGTCAGACGTGGGAACGCCGATTCTACAGTCAGTCCCACCGATTGTGGGACTGACAGCTCTTTAAATTTGGCGCCGGCCGTGACGTCACGGCCGCGTCAACTGCGCATGCGCGAATCGCGGCAATTGCCGCTACTGCGCATGCGCGAACCAAGCCTCGTTCCCGTCCGGTCGGCGCGCATGCGCAGAGCGGCCGAGAATCACCGAGGATGGAACGCATAGCGTTCCACAGCGACCAGTGAGCCTCCCGGACCACCAGGAAGCCCGTGGAAAGAGCAGCCGCACACTAGACCACTAGGGAGACTTCCCCACTAAGAGGTAAGACACAGGGGAATAATAACAATAAGGCACTTACCCCTCCAGGCGCTTACCACTAGACACCAGGGAAGATATCAGTCAGCCACCAGGACACAGAATCCATCGTTGGGGCAACACAAACGGCCACCCGCAGCAGCAGGGCTAATCGGCCATGCCATATGGCCTGCTTAGTCAGGCATCTAAGGCTCCTCTTCAGTCTGCCCACCCCATACCCCGCAGCAGCAAGGGCTTATCGGGGACTCAAGATATTGCTGACTTCATTGTCCCTGCGTCTCTGTCTTCTTAGAAAAACGATTGAAAAAATGTAGGAATTCAGCACCAAACAGGTGCAGGAGGAGGACAAAAAAAGAACACGGATGCTGAAAGGGAGCAAGGATTTATGGGAGTGGGGTCCTATAGGGTAGGAGTGGAGGCGGGGCTACCCAAACGTATGCTGCCATGGAGTCTGTCAGGAAATATATATATATATACCTAATTCAAATATTTTAACAGCTTACCCTTTCCTTTTTTCTTTTTTTAATTTATTAACTATAGAAATGTGTAGGTTAGCCACTAGGGGGAGCGCTAGGTTCAATAAGTCTATCTAACTGCCTAACCGATATCTGCCTGTCATATACATGATGTCCAATGTGGTGAGGTGAACCTTTCTTGCTTCTTCAACCCAAGTGATACCTTATAGTGGTGACCGGTGCCACAGTGGAGCAATAGAGAGGCACAGGAGCTGACAGCTGCATTAGAAACATGCAGGATTCTCTTCTGACCCCATCAGGAGGTCTCCAGCAGATGTTCAGGAGCCAGCAGACAGATGCAACTGGGACCATCAGCAGCAGCAAAGTGCAGGTGCGGCGAGGTCCAGTGCAGCGGTCTCCAAACTGCGGCCCTTTGCTTGCCTTTATCTGGCCCTTGGAGCAGTTTTCCTCCCACTGACACCAACAGTGAGCCATAATTGCGGTCAATGGCAGCCACAATGGGGCACCATTCCTCCCACTGACACCAATGATGGGGCACCATTCCTCCCACTGACCCCAATGATGGAGCACCATTCCTTCCAATGACCCCAATGATGGAGCACCATTCCTTCCAATGACCCCAATGATGAGGCACCATTCCTCCCACTGACCCCAATGATGGGATACTATTCCTCCCACTGACCCCAATGATGGGACACTATTCCTCCCACTGACCCCAATGATGGGGCACCATTCCTCCCACTGACCCCAATGATGGGACACTATTCCTCCCACTGACCCCAATGATGGGGCACTATTACTCCCACTGACACCAATGATGGGGCACTATTACTCCCACTGACACCAATGATGGAGCACTATTCCTCCCACTGACCCCAATGATGGGGCACTATTCCTTCCACTGACCCCAATGATGGGACACTATTCCTCCCACTGACCCCAATGATGGGGCACTATTCCTCCCACTGACCCCAATGATGGGACACTATTCCTCCCACTGACCCCAATGATGGGGCACTATTACTCCCACTGACACCAATGATGGAGCACTATTCCTCCCACTGACCCCAATGATGGGATACTATTCCTCCCACTGACCCCAATGATGGGACACTATTCCTCCCACTGACCCCAATGATGGGATACTATTCCTCCCACTGACCCCAATGATGGATCACTATTCCTCCCACTGACCCCAATGATGGGGCACTATTACTCCCACTGACACCAATGATGGGGCACTATTACTCCCAATGACACCAATGATGGGGAACTATTCCTCCCACTAATGCCAAAGATGCACAGGTTAATTCCCACTGATGTCAGGACTATTTCTACTCACAATGGCCACAGTAAACTGGCCCTTTGGTTAGAAAGTTTGGAGACCCCTGATCTAGTGGACAGCCAAGGTTGGTAAATTGAATGCAGTACGGTGCAATACAGCAAACAGCAGCTCCTCCCACCAGCCATGATCTGACTGCATTGCATAGAGAAGCACAGAGTCCCAGTAATGACATCCCTGGATCCAGAATAAGATTGGCAATGAAAACAGGTTTTGTTTAAAAATGGAAACAAGATGATAAGGACAAGGCAGGGCTGTGAATCTATGCGGGGATGAAGGTAACGGGGTTCCCATTGGATAAGTGGTAGGGCAGAGCACAGTTGTGCAGTCTCAGACAATGGCCTTCATTGGATGGCAGGAAACAGCCGCTCTGACGGTTCCCCTTTAAGGCACGGCTCTCTTGACATTTTCATTCTCTCTGATCGCTGTTCAGGTTTCTTCTCTCTGTAGAGAAGGTGGGCGGTAATTGCTCCTGTGTTATTTTTAATCCCTGGTACCCCCCCCCCCCCCCCCTGTATGATTGCTGATCTACTTCTCCACTCCGCTCTGTATGGCGGCAGCTGGGTGGCTCAGCCTTCCCTTCCTCCTCCAAGAGATGGGGCACCGGGCCTACTGGGGTTACTGGGGACCTTCCTTCTGGTAATCTGCAGTATTTACAATGCAGCCTTGTAATATACAATGTATCACCCACCACTCCTCTATTTCTAGGACTCACTGAGGACCTGACATGTAACAAAAAGATTCTGGACTTAAATCATTGCGTAACAGCCGGCTGCCCAATGTGTGGCATCTCCAGCCCATCCTCATACTGGCTCCACTCATCTCCTTTATCTCCCCTACCATCCCACTGTCCAATCAGGAGTCCTCACCAGCCAACAGACAGCCACTCATTGGATACAGGTGTGGAGGGAGGTGGAAGTAAAGCACACACTGTTACTCTATATCACAGGTGTCAAACACAAGGCCCGCAGGCCGAATGCGGCCCCCCCTAGGCCATTTTATGTGGCCCTCGCACCTCTCCTGCAGCTGCGGCACCCCCCTTGTCTCTGCCCACACCTTGTCTCAGTAGATGGCAGCAGAGAGAACAGAACTCCTTTGCCAGATCCTGTGCTTCTCTGTGCTGCTGCAGAAAGGCTTGTCTTTGCCCACCCCCCCCCCCCTTCTCAGCAGTTTGCAGCAGAGAGGAGGACAGAACTCCTCATACAGATCCTGCACCTCTCTGTGCAGCCACAACACCACCTTGTCTCTGCCTCCCCTGGTCTCAGCATTCAGCAGACTCTGTAAGCTGATTCCAGCCCTCCTCTGGTCCTCCTCCAGACCTTGCACTTTCTTCTTCCCAGATCCACCCGCATCTTCCTGGCAGTAGCACCAGGTAGGGGTGTGCATTGTGATGTAAGGAAGGGTGGGTGACTCTTGACTTATGATGGTGGGGAGGGGGGCTCTTGACATCTCATGTAAAGGGGCGTGGGGGACTCTGGACATCTAATCTTACAGATATAACCGGCCCTTTGGGGGTAACCATATTGCTGATGCGACCCGCAATGAAATTGAGTTTGACCCAGCACTGCTTCCTCCTCCATTCACCATCTACACACTGCCACCTTGTATACAGATTATTGATCCAGCACTGCTTCCTCCTCCATTCACCATCTACACACTGTCACCTTGTACACAGATTACTGATCCATCACTGCTTCCTCCTCCATTCACCATCTACACACTGTCACCTTGTACACAGATTACTGATCCATTGCTGCTTCCTCCTCCATTCACCATCTACACACTGTCACCTTGTACACAGATTACTGATCCATCACTGCTTCCTCCTCCATTCACCATCTACACACTGTCACCTTGTACACAGATTACTGATCCATTGCTGCTTCCTCCTCCATTCACCATCTACACACTGTCACCTTGTACACAGATTACTGATCCATTGCTGCTTCCTCCTCCATTCACCATCTACACACTGTCACCTTGTACACAGATTACTGATCCATCACTGCTTCCTCCTCCATTCACCATCTACACACTGTCACCTTGTACACAGATTACTGATCCATCACTGCTTCCTCCTCCATTCACCATCTACACACTGTCACCTTGTACACAGATTACTGATCCATCACTGCTTCCTCCTCCATTCACCATCTACACACTGTCACCTTGTACACAGATTACTGATCCATCACTGCTTCCTCCTCCATTCACCATCTACACACTGTCACCTTGTACACAGATTACTGATCCATCACTGCTTCCTCCTCCATTCACCATCTACACACTGTCACCTTGTACACAGATTACTGATCCATCGCTGCTTCCTCCTCCATTCACCATCTACACACTGTCACCTTGTACACAGATTACTGATCCATCGCTGCTTCCTCCTCCATTGGCATTGTACACACTGTCACCTTGTACACAGATTACTGATCCATCACTGCTTCCTCCTCCATTCACCATCTACACACTGTCACCTTGTACACAGATTACTGATCCATCGCTGCTTCCTCCTCCATTCACCATCTACACACTGTCACCTTGTACACAGATTACTGATCCATCACTGCTTCCTCCTCCATTCACCATCTACACACTGTCACCTTGTACACAGATTACTGATCCATCACTGCTTCCTCCTCCATTCACCATCTACACACTGTCACCTTGTACACAGATTACTGATCCAGCACTTCTTCCTCCTCCATTCACCATCTACACACTGTCACCTTGTACACAGATTACTGATCCATCACTGCTTCCTCCTCCATTCACCATCTACACACTGTCACCTTGTACACAGATTACTGATCCATCACTGCTTCCTCCTCCATTCACCATCTACACACTGTCACCTTGTACACAGATTACTGATCCATCACTGCTTCCTCCTCCATTCACCATCTACACACTGTCACCTTGTACACAGATTACTGATCCATCACTGCTTCCTCCTCCATTCACCATCTACACACTGTCACCTTGTACACAGATTACTGATCCATCGCTGCTTCCTCCTCCATTCACCATCTACACACTGTCACCTTGTACACAGATTACTGATCCATCGCTGCTTCCTCCTCCATTCACCATCTACACACTGTCACCTTGTACACAGATTACTGATCCATCGCTGCTTCCTCCTCCATTCACCATCTACACACTGTCACCTTGTACACAGATTACTGATCCATCACTGCTTCCTCCTCCATTCACCATCTACACACTGTCACCTTGTACACAGATTACTGATCCAGCACTTCTTCCTCCTCCATTCACCATCTACACACTGTCACCTTGTACACAGATTACTGATCCATCACTGCTTCCTCCTCCATTCACCATCTACACACTGTCACCTTGTACACAGATTACTGATCCATCGCTGCTTCCTCCTCCATTCACCATCTACACACTGTCACCTTGTACACAGATTACTGATCCATCGCTGCTTCCTCCTCCATTCACCATCTACACACTGTCACCTTGTACACAGATTACTGATCCATCACTGCTTCCTCCTCCATTCACCATCTACACACTGTCACCTTGTACACAGATTACTGATCCATCGCTGCTTCCTCCTCCATTGGCATTGTACACACTCACACCTTGGTTACAGCTTACTTCTCACCACTGCTTCCTCCTCCATGATCTGACAAGGCTCCTAATGCCATCGTATACTCATCTTACTGATCCACATTACAGTTTACTAATCCATTAATGTTTACTCCTCCGCTATCTGACAAAGCACAGAATCTCAGTTTATAAACCGTTTACTGATCAGTCACTGCTTCCTCCTCCGTGAGGCTTGAAGCGTTCGTGGAGCGCAGTGTAGAAGGGATGATGAAGATGGCGGTGCGGAGGACGGTCTGTGTGGACAGCTTTACCCCGGATGCCTGCATGCTTAGATGTGCCTGTTTTAATCATCAACCATGTGAGTTGCTAAATGTTGAACCTTCATTAAATGTAACCATATTGCTACACTTAGAGGCGCCCCTCTTCTCTTTTATGCTCAGTTGTGATGTGACGCTACTTGTATATCAGGACATCGCTTGTTTATCAGGTCATAATTTATAAAAAATGTTTTGCTTGTCTTGCAAAACACTCTCAAACCAAGTTACTCTCAATGCAAGGTTTTACTGTACTTAGAAAGCACACATTGCGTAGAGGCTTGTCTGCCTTATGCAGCCCTAATTTAATTAGTGAGATCACTAACATACCGTATTTTCGCGACTATAAGGCGCACCAGATTATAAGGCGCAGTATCAGTTAACGGTAAATTTTCAAACTATTTTTATATATAAGGCGCACTTTTTTTTTTGGAACGTTGATCCGAGTGAGGTTTAATGGCAGGTGCTCATCGCGAACCCTCGGATGACAGTTCTGGCGGATACTTTATGCCAGGCATCCACTATCCACTGGCACACAGTGGCATAACTGGCCCGGCGTTGCCTCCTGCTCTTCGTGAAGGAGTGCTCTCCTTCCATCATCCAGTTTTCCCACGTGATTTGCAGTTTCGCCTTGAAGGAACGATTGACACTTTATGTCCGGTGGTTGCACCCCTTTGGTCAAACCATCCAGTTAACGGTAAATTTTCAAACTATTTTCATATATAAGGCGCACCGGATTATATGGCGCACTGCCGGTTTTTGATCAAATTTTAGGATTTTCAGTGCGCCTTATAGTCTGAAAAATACGGTACTGAAAACTTCCATAGACCGAGTACATGCTTACCTAAGGGTATCCCAGCTCGGCTGCCCCTCCCAGTAATGGATAAACATGAAAATCCTAAGTAGGCAAAATGCGGCTGAAGGCACCTCATGTGCATGCACAGGTTACACAGAGGTAGGAAGCCTCAGCACTCCAGCTTTGGTAAAGCTGCAAATGTCATGAGGCATTGCAAACCGCTGACAGCCACAGGCATGACTCCCAGAGGGAGAGCCATGATGGGATTTGTAGTTTCACAACAGCAGGAGTGCTGAGCGTGCTTTCCCCTCAATTAGCAGCGAGAAAATAATGACACTCCTTGACCATTTTAAAATGTACTGAAAGGGACAACCCCAACTAGCAGGATAGGTCCCCTGATCTCTCTCTGCTGTGGTTTCCCTTTTCACTTTAATGTCTGTCCCTCAGCCTCGCCCTGTGATTGGACAGTGAAAGGAGAAGCAGCACACTACCTCAGCTTCCTTTCACACTGCGCTCTCCTCCTATCAGCATGCTCATGCAAGCCAACTGATTGGTTCCTCTTGCTGCTTGTTCCTCTTCTCCATGAGATTCTACAGCAGGGGTGTCAAACTCAATTTCATTGCGGGCCACATCAGCATTGTCACGTATCAAAAATGTGCATTTACACATATCAAAAACAATGCACATTCACACGTATCAAAAAGGTTGTGCATTTGCATCTATCAAAAAATGTTGCACGCGCACACGTATCACAAATATGCATTTGCATATATCAAAAATGTTGCACATTCACACATATCAAAAATGTTGCATGTGCACACGTATCACAAATATGCATTTGCATATATCAAAAATGTTGCACATTCAGACATCAAAAATGTTGCATGTGCACACGTATAAAAAATGTGCATTTGCACATATCAAAAATGTTGCACATTAAGACGTATCAATAATATGCATTTGCACATATCAAAAAAGTTGCACAGTCACACGTATCAAAAATGTTACTCATTCACACTTTTTAAAAATGTTGCATGTGAACAAGTATCAAAAATGTTGCGCGTTCGCATGTATCAAAAATGTTGCGCATTTGCGTATCAAAAAAAATGAAACAAATGCATAAGTTAATTTTTCCTTTCTGGTAAAGTAGTGTTTTCTTGTTTTTGTTTTATTGTAAATTTTTTTTTTTTAACTAATAACCAAAATATAAACCAACCCCCCCCCCCCCATGAATCATCACGCGGCAGGCACTTGCTGCCCATGTGCAGGTTTGCGCCTCGCATGTATCAAAAATATTGCGCTTTGCATGTGTCAAAAATGTTGTGCTTCACATGTATTTGAAATGTTGCGCATTCGCACATGTCAAAAATGTTGCGCTTTGCAAGTGTCAAAAATGTGCATTTTCACATGTCAAAAATGTTGCGGCTTCGCACGTATCAAAAATGTGCATTTGCACATATCAAAAATGATGCACATTCACATGTATCAAAAATGTTGCGCATTTGCACCCATCATAAATGTTGCATGTGCAGACGTATCAAAAATCTGCATTTGCTTATATCAAAAATGTTGCGCATTCGCATGTATCAAAAATGTTGCGCATTCGCACGTATCAAAAATGTTGCGCATTCGCATGTTTCAAAAATGGTGCGCCATGTATCAAAAATGTTGCGCATTTGTTCATATCAAAAATGTTGCATGTGCACACGTATCAAAAATCTGCATTTGCACAAATGAAAAATGTTGCGCATTTGCACGTATCAAAAATGTTGCGCATTCGCACGTTTCAAAAATGTTGCGCCGCGTTTCAAAAATGTTGCGCATTTGCGCGTATCAAAAATGTTGCATGTGCACACGTATCAAAAATCTGCATTTGCACAAATGAAAAATGTTGCACATTCACACGTATCCCAAATGTGCATTCGCATGTATCAAAAATCTTGCGCCTTTGCACAAGTTGCGCGTTCGCAAGTATCAAAAAAAAATAACAAATGTAGAAGTACATTTTATTTTTCCTTTCTGGTAAAGTAGTGTTTTTTATTTTTGTTTATTGTAATTTTTATTTTATTTTTTTATTAATAACCAAAATGTAAACCCCCCCCCTCCCATGAATCATCACGCGGCAGGCGCTTGCTTCCCATGTGCAGGTAACGATCTGTGCAGCAGCCGAGCCCTCCAGCCAAAGCGTTAACGTTGCTTCTCCAGGCTCCAGCCCTGCTAATCCTGAACGGCTCTGCCAGCGACTGCTGCTGTCTGCTCAGTGTCTCCTCTGTGTTGCTAATCGCCAGAAGGCACACACAAGGCTGCAGACAGCCGCACACCTGCTGGAGAGCGAGCGAGCGAGCAAGTGAGCGAGCGAGGGAGGAAAACATCCACCATGCAAAGAAGGAGGAGGCAAGCTGCATCATCCGGGCTGTGATCTCCCAAGACGCTGCCAGCTCCCGTCACCCCAGCCTCATCCCCATCATCTCTTCTGCTTCTAGATTTCTTTTACATCTTGGGGAGGGGGAGTGTTTTTTTTATTTTGTTTTTAAGCGTGCGGTCAATCCCCCCTCCCAATTCATCAGCGACGACTGTCCATTCATTAAGGAGCCCCGCATGCTGCAGATGGTGAGGACGCTCGCCCAGTTCACCATTGCGCTGGAGGACATGCGAGAGATGGGAGACAGCGTGGAAGTGGTGTCGCCAGGGGACAGCCTGGAAGAGGTGCAGGACAAGGACGCTGGGGGCGACGGGCCCGCTCAGAGCAACGTAGAGGTGATGAAGCGATGGAGGGAGGTGTTTTTGTGGGTGGGGGGGAAGGATCGGGAGGGGGGGATGCTGATCGATAAAAGTGGGGATGATGTTTGGTGCAACAGGTTCTATGGCTTCCCTTCATCTCCCCCACCGCAGCTTGATCATGTGGTGTTTATACCGATTCTCGGGGCAAATGTTCATTCAATGTTCATGCAATTTATCTGAGCTGTGAAATTTGGATTTAGAGGAGCCCTATGGCAAAATCTTGATGGTTTTCTCTCCATATCCAGTGCTACCGGTCTGCTATAGACCAACATCTGAGAACTGAGTCCCGTATGCGTACTAAGAGCGTGGCATGGATGGTACGGCTGCTCAGGTGCTGGGGGGACTAAAGTGGACTTTCCATAGCAAACGGAAGGTCCACTTTTTTTTACCCTCTTCCTAAAACCATTTGTGTTAGGGGAGTAGAGGGCTGGCAAAAAAAAAAAAAGTGGATCTTCCCTTTGCCATGAAAGATTGGCTTTACCCAATCACTATAGCTGGTGATCCTGCCAAAAAAAGGTCTTTGCTAAGGCGCTTCCTGTCATAGGGTGACAACACTCTGTCCATATTTTCCCACTTGTGCTCCTGTGTTGTCAAACGCAAGGTCATCCAGTGCCCAGGGCAACGATGCCACACTGCGCCCTCCACCCCCCTTCCCTTAGGTTTAGGGTCAGGGGGCAGTTTCTCTCCATATCCAGTTCTGCCAGTCTGCTGTAGATCAACATCTGAGAACTGAGTCCTGTATGCGTACTAAGAGCTTGGCATGGATGGAACGGCTGCTCAGGGGCTGCGAGGACTAAAGTGGACGTTCCATAGCAAAGAGGAGGTCCACTTTTTTTTTTTACCAAGATTGGCTTTACCCAATCACTATAGCTGGTGATCCTGCCATAAATAAAGGTCTTTGCTAAGGCGCTTCCTGTCATAGGGTGACAACACTCTGTCCATATTTTCCCACTTGTGCTCCTGTGTTGTCAAACGCAAGGTCACCCAGTGCCCAGGGAGAAGATGCCACACTGCGCCCTCCACCCCCCTTCCCTTAGGGTTAGGGTCAGGGGGCAGTTTATCTCCATATCCAGTTCTGCCAGTGCTATAGATCAACATCTGAGAACCGAGTTCTGCATGCGTACTAAGAGCGTGGCATGGATGGTACGGCTGTTTAGGTGCTGCGAGGACTAAAGTGGACTTTCCATAGCAAACAGAAGGTCCACTTTTTTTTTTTTTTTACCAGCCATAATGGTCTTTGCTAAGGTGCTTCCTGTCATAGGGTGACAGCGCTCTGTCCCTATTTTCCCACTTGTGCTCCTGTGTTGTCACACGCAATGTCATCCAACATCCAGGGCAAAGATGCCAAACTGCACCCCTACCCTTCCCTTAGGGTTAGGGTCAGGGGGCCCCCATCCCTTCAACAAACCATTGTACCCAGGGCAGCTTACCCTCCTGCCCACCCTTTGTCCCAGCCCTGGTCACACGGGCTTCTGATGGAGACTACTAGAGATGGGCTCAGGCGTGTTCGGGATCCTAGACCCAACCCACCTGCTCGATCCCGCCAGGAAGCCGACTACTAATCCCAGGCATTGAGACCTTTCCCGGTCTGTGCAGCATTAGGGTTGCCACCGCATACCTTTAATCCAGGACATATATTAATTACACGGGTTCTGAGGCTGATATAAGGCACCAAGTGAGTTTAATTACCACCTTAATCAGCCACAGAACCTGTGTAATGTGTGTCCTGGTTTAAAGGGATGAAGTGGCAACCCTAGTGCAGCTGCGGACAGTGACTGGCGGTGTGCAGTGTCAGCTTCCTGGTGGATTCGGGGAGGTGGGTTGGGATTAGGATCCCAAAACATTCCTGAGCCCATCTCTAGAGACTACAAGTGGCCGTGCACATGCACATTTCACAGGTATGGTCCAATGTTGTTACCATGAGAAAACCCACCCTGGGAAATGCCATTCAGCCGTTGTTGAGATTGGGTTTACATCTAGGAAGACGTTCACAAAAAATTAAAGGCCACCACTGGTGACTTTCTGCTGTTCGTTAGTTTTAATCCTTTGATTCAGTGACCAAGAACCTGCATGTCTCTAAAGAACCCTGACCACCTCGCCAACTTCCTCCTGACCACCTCACCAACTTCCTCCTGATCACTTCGCCAACTTCCTCCTGATCACCTCGCCACCTTCCTCCTGATCACTTCACCAACTTCCTCCTGATCACCTCGCCAACTTCCTCCTGATCACCTCGCCAACTTCCTCCTGACCACCTCGCCAACCTCCTCCTGACCACCTCGCCATCTTCCTCCTGACCACCTCGCCAACTTCCTCCTGATCACCTCGCCAACTTCCTCCTGATCACCTCACCAACTTCCTCCTGATCACCTCGCCAACTTCCTCCTGATCACCTCGCCAACTTCCTCCTGATCACCTCGCCAACTTCCTCCTGACCACCTCGCCAACTTCCTCCTGACCTCCTCGCCAACTTCCTCCTGACCTCCTCGCCAACATCCTCCTGACCTCCTCGCCAACTTTCTCCTGACCACCTCGCCAACTTCCTCCTGACCTCCTCGCCACCTTCCTCCTTACCACCTCGCCACCTTCCTCCTGACCTCCTCGCCAACTTCCTCCTGACCACCTCGCCACCTTCCTCCTTACCACCTCGCCACCTTCCTCCTTACCACCTCGCCACCTTCCTCCTGATCACCTCGCCACCTTCCTCCTGACCACCTTGCCACCTTCCTCCTGATCACCTCACCAACTTCCTCCTGACCACCTCGCCACCTTCCTCCTGACCACCTCGCCACCTTCCTCCTGACCCCCTCGCCAACTTCCTCCTGACCACCTCGCCACCTTCCTCCTGATCACCTCGCCACCTTCCTCCTGACCACCTTGCCACCTTCCTCCTGACCACCTTGCCACCTTCCTCCTGACCACCTTGCCACCTTCCTCCTGACCACCTTGCCACCTTCCTCCTGACCACCTTGCCACCTTCCTCCTGATCACCTCGCCAACTTCCTCCTGACCACCTCGCCAACTTCCTCCAGACCTCCTCACCACCTTCCTCCTGACCACCTCGCCAACTTCTTCCTGACCACCTCGCCAACTTCCTCCTGACCACCTCGCCACCACCTTCCTCCTGACCACCTCACCACCTTCCTCCTGACCACCTCGCCAACTTCCTCCTGACCACCTCGCCACCTTCCTCCTGATCACCTCGCCAACTTCTTCCTGACCACCTCGCCAACTTCCTCCTGACCACCTCGCCACCACCTTCCTCCTGACCACCTCACCACCTTCCTCCTGACCACCTCGCCAACTTCCTCCTGACCACCTCGCCACCTTCCTCCTGATCACCTCGCCAACTTCCTCCTGACCGCCTCGCCAACTTCCTCGATTTGTATACAGTAAAACCTTGGATTGCGAGCATAATTCGTTCCGGAAACATGCTTGTAATCCAAAGCACTCTTATATCAAAGCAAATTTTCCCATCAGAAATTATGGAAACTCAGATGATCCGTTCCACAACCATTTATTCATAAGTCTTTCAGTTTATAGTCCATATAAAAAGATTATAGCAATGTGATAGGTTGTGTCATCATAAAATGTCCATCCAAAAATGGCGCCTCCACAAGGGGATTAGAAGCAAAATCCAGCAGGAGCTACAGAGTATAAAAGAGAAGAGAGGTGCCTCTAAGTGTAGCAGTATGGGGACATTTAATGAAGGTACAACATTTAGCAACTCACATGGTTGATGATTAAGAGGCATATCTAAGTATGCAGGTATCCGGGGTACAGCTGTCCACATAGACCATCTTCTGAACCACTGGCTCTCACCGATGTCAGTCTGCAATTGTGATTGGGAAGACTACCCTGCAGTAGAGTGATCTGAAAGCGAGACTTTGAATCGCTCGTGGAGCGCAGCGTGGAAGAGTGTGATGAAGATGGCAGTGCGGAGGATGGTCTATGTGGACAGCTTTACCCCGGATACCTGCATACTTAGATGTGCCTGTTTTAATCATCAAACCATGTGAGCTGCTAAATATTGAACCTTCATTAAATGTAACAATATTGCTACACTTAGAGGCGCCTCTCTTCTCTTTTATACCCAGTTGTGGCATGATGCTACTTGTATATCAAGACATCGCTTGTATATCAAGTCAAAATTTATTTTAAAAATTTGCTTGTCTTGCAAAGCGCTCTCAAACCAAGTTACTCTCAAACCAAGGTTTTACTGTACTTGTTGCAGGTCAGTGACTCAGAAAATGCGGAAAAATCAACAGAACAGCCTGGCAGATAGCATTTTTCGGAGGTCAGCCTTCGTATATCTAGCAATGTTGTGAGGATAGAGTTGCGTTGTCATTTCCGGCTTGTTTTAAATGTAGACTCTGGGACTGCCATGCTTATCCTTCCTACACTACACAGTAACCAAAGATATCGAATAGTTTAGGAGATCATGATGTCTTCACTGGCTACATGATTATTCCAAGTCCATGGCTCAGGATGGAAATGAGAGCCCTGGAGGACAGACATGTGAGAGTGGCTGCTAATGACTACTTATAAGGCTCTGTTCACACTTGTGCGAATTGTCATGCGACTTTAGACACAACGCCGCATGGCAAGTCGCAGCCCATTGTTTTTAATGGCACCCAGTTGGATCTATACTACTTTTATGCAATGTAAGTGACAAAGTGTAAAGTCGCATCAAAGTCACACTCGGTACAAGTGTAAATGGAGCCTTAAAGGCCCCTTTCACATGGGATGGAATCCATCCAAGCGGATCCACCTGCTCAGAGGGGGATCTCTCTGCTGACTCTCACTGAACAGGCGGATGACAGGTCCGTGTCCGCTCCACTATGCAGAGCAGACACGGACACAGCCTGCTGCTCTCTATGGGGCGGTTGGATGGAAACGCACTGCATGTCCATTTCCATCTGATTGTCATCTGATCCGCTGGATGGATGGCGAATGTATCCCCATCTGCCTGTTTTTAACAGACTGGATCAGATGCAGTCGGGTGACAGCAGGCACATGTCTGCTGACATCTGCTGCCCCATAGAGAACAATGGGTGGTCCGATTGGTTCCGCTTGAAAAACGAACAGGAGGACCCGATGTGTCCTTTGGAGTGAAAAAGGCAAAAGGGTGCGTCCACCTAAAAGGCAATTCATAATTATAGGAGATTCCTGGATGCTACATGGGAATTTTGGGTGTCCTGTTATAATCTCCATAATATAACCAATGTAAATCCAGCAGAGATGGTGGGAGCCCCTCATACTGGTCACAGCAGGTGTACAGACCCAGGAACTCAGCACAGGGATGGTGGGAGCCCCTCATACTGGTTACAGCAGATGTGCAGACCCAGGAACTCAGCACTGGGATGGTGGGAGCCCCTCATACTGGTCACAGCAGGTGTACAGACCCAGGAACTCAGCACAGGGATGGTGGGAGCCCCTCATACTGGTTACAGCAGATGTGCAGACCCAGGAACTCAGCACTGGGATGGTGGGAGCCCCTCATACTGGTCACAGCAGGTGTACAGACCCAGGAACTCAGCACAGGGATGGTGGGAGCCCCTCATACTGGTTACAGCAGATGTGCAGACCCAGGAACTCAGCACAGGGATGGTGGGAGCCCCTCATACTGGTCACAGCAGGTGTACAGACCCAGGAACTCAGCACAGGGATGGTGGGAGCCCCTCATACTGGTTACAGCAGATGTGCAGACCCAGGAACTCAGCACTGGGATGGTGGGAGCCCCTCATACTGGTCACAGCAGGTGTACAGACCCAGGAACTCAGCACAGGGATGGTGGGAGCCCCTCATACTGGTTACAGCAGATGTGCAGACCCAGGAACTCAGCACTGGGATGGTGGGAGCCCCTCATACTGGTCACAGCAGGTGTACAGACCCAGGAACTCAGCACAGGGATGGTGGGAGCCCCTCATACTGGTTACAGCAGATGTGCAGACCCAGGAACTCAGCACTGGGATGGTGGGAGCCCCTCATACTGGTCACAGCAGGTGTACAGACCCAGGAACTCAGCACAGGGATGGTGGGAGCCCCTCATACTGGTTACAGCAGATGTGCAGACCCAGGAACTCAGCACTGGGATGGTGGGAGCCCCTCATACTGGTCACAGCAGGTGTACAGACCCAGGAACTCAGCACAGGGATGGTGGGAGCCCCTCATACTGGTCACAGCAGGTGTACAGACCCAGGAACTCAGCACTGGGATGGTGGGAGTCCCTCATACTGGTTACAGCAGATGTGCAGACCCAGGAACTCAGCACTGGGATGGTGGGAGCCCCTCATACTGGTCACAGCAGGTGTACAGACCCAGGAACTCAGCACAGGGATGGTGGGAGCCCCTCATACTGGTTACAGCAGATGTGCAGACCCAGGAACTCAGCACTGGGATGGTGGGAGCCCCTCATACTGGTCACAGCAGGTGTACAGACCCAGGAACTCAGCACAGGGATGGTGGGAGCCCCTCATACTGGTCACAGCAGGTGTACAGACCCAGGAACTCAGCACTGGGATGGTGGGAGTCCCTCATACTGGTTACAGCAGATGTGCAGACCCAGGAACTCAGCACTGGGATGGTGGGAGCCCCTCATACTGGTCACAGCAGGTGTACAGACCCAGGAACTCAGCACAGGGATGGTGGGAGCCCCTCATACTGGTCACAGCAGGTGTACAGACCCAGGAACTCAGCACTGGGGTGGTGGGAGCCCCTCATACTGGTTACAGCAGGTGTACAGACCCAGGAACTCAGCACAGGGATGGTGGGAGTCCCTCATATTGGTTACAGCAGATATACAGACCCAAGAACTCAGCACTGGGATGGTGGGAGTCCCTCATACTGGTTACAGCAGGTGTACAGACCCAGGAACTCAGCACAGGGATGGTGGGAGTCCCTCATACTGGTTACAGCAGATATACAGACCCAAGAACTCAGCACTGGGATGGTGGGAGTCCCTCATACTGGTTACAGCAGGTGTGCAGACGAGGGGCTCCCACCATCCCAGTGCTGAGTTCCTAGGTCTGTACACCTGCTGTGACCAGTATGAAGGGCTTCCACCATCCCTGTGCTGAGTTCCTAGGTCTGTACACCTGCTGTGACCAGTAAGAGGGGCTCCCACCATCCCAGTGCTGAGTTCCTGGGTCTGTACACCTGCTGTGACCAGTATGAGTACTGTGCTCCCTTCCCTCTCCTAATTTACCAGCTTCCTCCTTTTCTGAATGGACAGAGTCATAGTCAGTGACATTGTAAAAAAAAAAAAAATAAAATGATAAAAAATAATACAACTAAAATACCAAAAAATAAAAACTACTGACACCACTGGGTGAACTTCCAGGATCGCAAAGGTCACACTTGCGACCGGGCCCTGGCATTCCACCACTGTGGGGAGGCTCCAAGATGGCAGGAAGGGGGCCCACTGCAGAACATGTGAAAGGGTCCCGCTGGAGGACCGTAATAAAGGGCCCCGCAACGAGAATAAAGGGCCCCAGGATCAGTGGGAAGAGCCCCAGGATAAGTGGGAAGAGCCCCAGGCTTGAAGGGAAGGGCCCGGCCAGGGGTCCGGGGGGGGGCCCTTCATGGTTCCTTGCATCGGGGCCCTGAAGGTTCTAGTTACACCTCTGCGTTTAACCACTTGCTGACCGCTCTATAGCAGTTTTACTGCTACAGGGCGGCAGCTGTGTGCGGGATCACGTATATATGTGATCCCGACAGATGTAAGGAAAGAGGATTCTGCTACAGGTGAAAGCAATCCAAATGGATAGGATTAGATGGGTTGGGTGCTAGCCTCAGCTTGCCACCGTGGTATGAGGGAAAAGAAAGGAAGTTACGGCTGCACACCACCATGGATCCAACATGAATTTATTGTGTCTTCTTGGAAGGAACACGAGTTAAGTGTAAAACGTGTCCCATGTCCTGGTGGCAGTCTATGATGACCCAATAAATTCACGTTGGATCAATGGTGGTGTGCAGCTGTATCTTCCTTTCTTTCCCCTATATGTGATGCCACACGTCTGCCTGCAGGGGGGGCAGGTCGCTTATGTTGTGATTATTCACAGCAGAAGCCGGTCTGTGGGTGCCGGGCACTGAATGTCCGCTGGCACCCGCTGATCGTCGGGCAGAGACTCAGAACGGAGCTCTGCCTGTGTAAACAGGGCAGACTTCCGCTCTGATGGGGTAAGGGATGGATTCTGTGTTCCTGCAAAGCAGGGAATAAAAGCCTTTTACCCTAGTAACAGCAGCACACATTGACCTCACAAATGCGCTTCTGGAAGTATGGTCATACATTCCCATAGACACACTCCTAAACCTTGTGGACAGCCTTCCTAGAAGAGTTGAAGCTGTTATAGCTGCAAAGGGTGGGCCGACTCAATATTGAACCCTACAGACTAAGACTGGGATGCCACTACAGTTCACGTGCGTGTAAAGGCAGGCGTCCCAAAACTTTTGGAAATATAGTGTATGTACAATCGGAGAGAGCAATGTAGTTAGGGGAAGCTGGGATACTGGTTGTGGTTTGGTGCAGAGTGGAGAATGTTGTGGTTCCCCCCTCCCATCACAGAGCTGCCTTTAATAGAGGTAATACATTATTATGGAGACTCCCAGGCGTCTCTTCTGTCCACAAACGTATTATTTCGACACACCCGCTGCACAATACAGAAACGTCACTTTGGAGCTTTGCCGCTGTTCCTCATTCTAGTGCCAAAGTATGGCCAGTTGGTGAAGAACTCCGGGTAGCAAAATTCATACCTGAAGTGCCTGCAACACTAAGCCTAGCTTCACATACATCTGTACATGTGTGTGGTTGATGCGTTTTCATGCTTCTGTGTTTTTTGTTTTTTTGGGCTTTGTTTTTTTTTTTTGTAGGAGGAGACTAGTTGTTAACCACTTGAAGACCAGGCTTTTTCTGACACTTTTTGTTTACAAGTTTAAATCAGTATTTTTGCTAAAAAGAAATACTTAGAACCCCCAAACATTATACATATTTTTTTTTTTAGCAGAGACCCTAGGGAATAAAATGGCGATTGTTGCAATTTTTTATGTCACATGATGTTTGCACAGCGTTTTTTTTCAAACGCAGTTTTTTGGGAAAAAATACACTCTAATGAATTAAAAAAACCCCACAATATATACCCCAATTTTTTTTATAAAATGCGAAAGATGATGTTATGCCGAACATGTCACGCTTCTAAATAGCGTGCTCGTGAAATGGCGAAAAACAACAGTACTTAAAAATCTCAGTAGGCAATGTTTTAAAGGCCTTTACAGGTTACCTGTTTAGAGTTACAGAGGAGGTCTAGTGCTAGAATTCTTGCTCTCACTCTAACATTCGTGGTGATACCTCACATGTGTGGTGCGAACACCGTTTACATATGCGAGCACAACTTACATATGCAATCGCTTCTGTGCGCGAGCACGCAGGGATGGGGCGCTTTCAATTTTTTTTCTTTATTTACTTTCCTTTTTACACTGTCCCTTTTTTAATATTTTTTTTTTTTCGCTTTTATTTCTATTACAAGGAATGTAAGCATCTCTTGTAATATAAATAAGGATGGCAGGTCCTCTTTATGGAGAGATCTGGGGTCAAAAAGACCCCAAATCTCTTCTTTACTTTTTAAAAGCAAAAGATAAAAAAAAAATGTGTATGTGTGGGGGGGGGGGGGGGGGGAACAACCCCCCTACCTCTACCCCCCTACCTCTACCCCCCTACCTCTACCCCCCTACCTCTACCTCTACCTCTACCCCTACCTCTACCTCCTCTTTGGAAAGCGTTCCAGTGGCTCATGAGCCTCGGACCACTTTCATGAGAAAGCCAGTCACCAACTGCAAAAAAACTATACCAGGTTATGGCTGATATCTTAAGCCATAATCCCGGTAAACCACCTGCAAACCACAATGTGTGTGTATATATGTATATATATATATATATATATATATATATATATATACATATGTATTGCGGTCGGTTAAACACAAATCTCCACCAAAATTGCATATAAATGCATTTTTGATGAGGACCGATTAACCACTTGCTGACCGCCAGCAGCACATATACTGTAGCAGGCTGGCTCTGTCCTGCGAAACAACTTAACTGTATGTCCCGAGTGGGGGCACGCATGCGCCCATTCGCCACAGGGGAGCCAATCAGCGGGTGCATCAATCCCTGTGGAGTCAGAATGGCGGCCTGCCATTGTAAACATGGCAGACCGCTGTTCTGTCAGTAATGAACATAGGGATTCTGTGTTTCCCTTTTTAAGGAACACAGGTCTCTGTGTTTTTTCAGTAAATACATCCCCCACACAGTTAGAAAACACCCCATATGGACACATTTAACCCTTTGCCAGTGTCATTAGTACAGTAACAGAGCATATTATTTTGCACTGATTACTGTAGTAATGTCACTGGTTCCCCCAAAAGTGTCAAAAATGTCAGTTAGGTGTCCGATCTGTCCGCTGCAATGTTGCAGTCCCGCTAAAAATCGCAGATCGCCGCCATTACTAGTAAAAAAATAAAATAAAAATTACATAAATCTTTCCCATAGTTTTTAGACTCAATAACTTTTGTGCAAACCAATCAATGTACACTTATTTGGATTTTTTTTACCAAAAATATGTAGCAGAATACAAAAAAATCATCTACCAAGAGCATGCCATAATCCAAAAAAACAGACAAAGGGGGAAAGAAGCCAGGTTGTAGGAACCAACTAGGCACAATGGTGGACTTTAAAGGCACATAATAGGATAGACTTGGACACCAAAAGTTGTATAAAAGAAACATTTATTAAATTAAATTAAAAAAATTCATACATAAAAGGGATGAGCCTGACCAAGCAAAGGTTCTGAATCATCCCACATAGAGGTACATGTCTGTGACCAAAAAGTTGGTCATACATGAACTTTGAATTACATAGCAAACATCGTGTGACTATGAGACCATACGTCTGCCCAAAAGTCAACATGTTTCGCAGTATGCTTCATCAGGACCAGATGCAGACAACAGTATTTATTCTTCTCGATACAACGCAAGTCAAGGAATTGGCTTTGGGCGGACACAGGGAGTGAGTAAGGCCAAAAACTCTGTAGGAAATTTTTACTTGGGAAAATCAGAGATAAATATATCCCATTATAGGCTATTACACCAAGGAAAAATGTACAGGGTCTAGATCTTATTGTTTGTGAATATGCTACTTTGGGTAGTATGGTAAGTTCGGAGTAAAAAATCCCAGTGGAAGATGTAGAGCATGGGTGTCCAACCTTTTGGCTTCTCTGGGCCACATTGAGTGTAGAGAAATTTTTTCGGGCCGCATACAAAATATATACTATAGTTAAGGTATATAAGTAATAAAATGCCGTTGCGCCCATCCCGTGCCGCCACACCCCCAGCACTAATTTAGCACAACTAGAGGATGATTAAATGAAATGGAATCAGTATACAGAGGTTTACTTCTTCTGAGAGATAATAAAGGATCACTCTAACACCAGTGATTTGAAGTGGTCATGGTGGTAGGAGCCAGAAACACTGCACATGCTCGCCTCCCCCCCCCCTCCGAGGCAGCCTCTGCCTACCGTTAGTTGGAAGCTGCTGTGGCCGTGCCCCCGACCCGACTTTCTTCCTCCCCAGCAACAAAATATATTGTCAGGGGGCAGTGGGCCGCATTGCCTGCGGTTCCGGGCCGCAGGTTGGACATGCCTGATGTAGAGTATATCATGAGGTAGCTTGGTTGAAAAAATCAAGTAGGAGGTATAAATACCACTTAACGTAAGGGAAGCCCAGAAAACGGGCTCTACCATAAATGATAACCCCCAAATAGCCAGGAGAAGGCAAAACCCTTAGACCAGGCCAGTAAATGCTCCCCAGATATGTAGCAGAATACAAAATGGCCTAAAATGATGAAAAAATTAGATTTTTTTTTTATTGGGAATGTTATATAGCTGAAAGTAAAAAATATTGCTTTTTTTTCCCTCAGAATTGTCGCTATTTTTATGTTTATAGCGCAAAAATTAAAACCCGCAGAGGTGATCAAATACCACCAAAAGAAAGTTCTATTTGTGGGGAAAAAAAGGACATCAGTTTTATTAGGGTACAGCGTCGCACGACCGCACGATTGTCCGTTAAATAACATAGTGCTGTATTCGCAAAAAATAGCCTGGTCATTAAGGGGGGGAACCTTCCAGTCCAGAAGTGGTTAAAGTCTGCAGGAGTCAAAAAATCACCTTTTCCCAATAACATACTGCAGGAAACTGCATAGACGTAAACAGAACCCAGAAGAAATAATTGTTAAATGATGTCCGGGGCGTTTCTGCAAATTCACTAAAAACCACACATAGGGCCAAGTCACACCTAGGTGGTCTGTTCTGGTGCCTTCCTGCACCATAAAGGACTCTATTTATTTGAATGGGCTGCCAATGCACCAAGCATCAATTTTTCAGATAGGGGGGTTACCATGCATTGTGGTGCTCTACAACACATCCATTGGGGGGGTGCCTTTGCCAATGAAATTTAATGTCACTGCTAACGCGTGTATGGTGCGTTGATGCTGCTCAATTTTGCAGATGATGGGTGTGAATATACCCCTACTGTGTGGAGACCATGTGGTTCCTGAGATGCAAAAAAGATGCAAACCAACAACAATTGTGTTTGTGCCTTCACCACCTCCTCTGCACATCACTGCAGTCACATCTAAGGTCCATGGTTCCTACAGACTTTCATTTTCCTATCAGCCACTAGATGGCGTTGTGCAGATGGCAAATCTATTTCCTGCAGTACCAATAGGAAAGCAAACCACATTCTAGTGATGCTGGGGGTCCCTTTCTTTTTATTTTGGATAGAATGGGAAAAAGTTCAAATTTTTGTCCTTTTTTTTTGTATTTTTCCCTCACTTCTTCTCCCTGTGAAATCCATGCAAGAAATAGGGGGGAGTGGTCGTCACAGGGACAAGAAGGCACAAACAAATTCTGACCCTTCCCCCACAGTACAACAGCTGCCCATAGATGGATCAAATCTTGGCTGGTTCAGCAGGGACTGGCCAAGATTTCATCCATCAATGGGCAGGCTGGTTGCACCCAAGTCAATCCATCCATGGACTTGGGTACAACCAGCCGGTCTGATCTTTTACATGTCATCATTGCCGACTGGGAAGGCTCCCCACCAGCAGAGCACAATAGTGCCGGGGGGAAACAAACTATTTTCTTTCTTTCCACCTGTGGTGGAAGGAAAGAAAATCGCATAATCTATGGGATGCTGAAGACTCGCCACCACCAAAAAGGTTGGTGGCATTTTTAAGAGACACTTGGTGCCCAAAATAACCGGATTGACCTGCTCGTTTTTTTTTTCTTGAGTGTGAAATCTGACACTCTCTATCATTTGGAATTCTATTGATAGTCCGTGTTCTATCCGCCGCCTTCGATCGTTCTACACATTCACTGAGGTTTTTATTTCAATGATTCAGTATTTAAAGCGGAACTACTGAGCAACACAAACCAAAGACGCTGTTTAACCACTTGACCTCTGGAAGATTTACCCCCCTTCATGACCATGGCATTTTTGGGAAAAGGTGCAGGGATTTTTGACTCCTGTAGACTTTAACCAGTTCTGGACCAGAAGATTTCCCCCTTAATGACCAGACTGTTTTTTGCAATACTGCACTGTTATTTTAACTGACAGATGCGCGGTCGTGCGACACTGTACCCAAATTAAATGTATTTTTTTCCCCCCCATAAATAGAGTTCTCTTTCGGTGGTATTTGATCACCTGTACGGTTTTTATTTTTTGCGCTATTAATATAAAAAAGCCGACCATTTTGAAAAAAAAAAAAATATTTTTTTACTTTCTGCTATAAAACACATCAAATAAAAAAGTAGAAACAAATCTAATTTCTTCATCAATTTAAGCCAATTTGTATTCTGCAACATACTTTTGGTAAAAAAAAAAAAAAAAAAATTCCAATAAGCGTGTATTGATTGGTTTTGCAAACGTTATATATTTTTATTTAATTATTTTTACTAGTAATGGCAGTGATCAGAGACTTCAAGCGGCACTGCGATATTGCGGAGGACAGTCAGACTTTAACTGAAACTTTTTGGGGACCACTAATACAGTAATCAGTGCTAAAAAAATATGCACAGTCACTGTACTAATGACACTGGCTGGGAAGGGGTTAACATCAGGGGCGATCAAAGGGTTAACGGTGTGCCTAGCCAGTGTAGGAGGTGCTTTTACTATGGGAAGTCATGGATTTGTTTCTCTGCTTTGCAGGAACACAGGATCCATGCCTTCCCTACTGACCGCAGGGCAGCCATCAGAAAATTTGGGGCCCCTTACACAGCTTTGGGTCTGAGCCCCCCCCCTGAGCCTGACCACCTGGTCACTGAATGCCTACAGGAGGCAGAGGAGAAGCAAGCATTTAGCGGCTGCCAGAGGTAAATGGAGTGACCAGTTCCTCCTATATGCTGCCCCCACCCCCCCCCTCCAGGTGTACAGGGGGCCGCACCGACACCTGGTGCATGGGGCCAGGTTGGACATGTGTCCTCTGTAGTTATGCCCCTGGATGGGATCAGTGGCAGCGGTGGTTGATGGGATCGGTGGTGGTGGGGATGATTTCGGCCAGTGACGGCACCAGGCCCCCGCTCTCAACTGTGCATGCAAGGAGAATTCCCGCACACACGCATCGCAAAAACAAGAGGCTGCCATTGAGATATATGCAGAAATCCCAAACGGGGCATCCAGACATCAAAACTAGAAGAAGCAGCGGGGGCGCGCCCCCCCTCCACAGTGGTGGAACACAAGTGCCCTGCACCCGGGCCCCTCAGGACACCTGGGCCCCTTACATGGCGATCTGACCTGTTTACATAGGCAGACCACCATTCCGCCTCTGTGCTGGATGATCGGTGGGCCCATACGGACATTAAATCTGCGGTACCCACAGATCATTACCCGTTGTGTATAATCACAGTGGGAGCAGGCCACCGGTGGCGTGTATGCACGTCCCCAACCTGGAAGTGTTTGATCACGTACATGACCCAGCGCAGCAGTGCCACCTTGCCGCCATATATTTAAGTTATACAACCGGCAAGTGATTCATTTTTAATATTCAAAGCACCATGTTTTTTTTTTTTAACTTTGAAAAATGAACCCCCCCCTCCAGCATTTCCTCCAATGACCATCTTGAGTAAGGGCAGATGATTCATATAGCATTTACTTCCTGGAATCCATTTACCCTTAGTCCAGGCAGGAGGGTGTGCTCGGCGGAGAAAACCCCTCCCTTTCTGAACACTTCTGGGATGTATGACCTAATTTTGTGTAGGCCAGGAAGTAACTGAAGAAATGGTAAAAAAAAAAAAAAAAAAGAAAAGTTAAAATGTGTAAATATAATAAATCTTTCTATTTATTTACTAATGCTAGCAGCGTAAGGATTAAAAATAGTCCATGAGTTATAAGAGTGAAGTTCCCCTTTACCATGACGTGGCTCACTGGTTGCTGCACATTTCATCACACTGCTTTTAAGGATTTCCACTTCTTCATACGCTGGCATGTGACCCCTGCACCTGGCGCTGCAAATTTTTTAGCTCTCACAAACCGCAAAGGAGGATTTGACGGACTTTTTTATTTTTCCTTGAATAAACTGATCTCTAGGAGTTCTTGGGGAACGCAGCAGCTTTGGATGTGTGATGGGAGTTGTCAGTGCCTGGCTTCTTTCATGGCTTGTTCCCATCGTTGCCTCCATTGTCCTTCTGTCACGACTCGCAGTCTGTGTGCTATGCTGATAACTCGGCACTGGAGTCTTTGTTACTTGAATTGGGAAATCTAGGCTATGCCGCTTAGAACCACCATTTCTCCACGCTCCTTGCTGGAATCTTCCGATATTTTAACCATTATTTTAGAGTTAATTAAAGTAAACCTGTGCTGGAGGAATATTAAAGAACATTTTGTTACACAGTTACACTGGTCCAATGTATCTATGAATATGCCATATCTGTGGGATCCCTCTAGAAGTTGGAAATCTCTGTAGTAGATACCACTACTCCAGTGATCTCTACTTGCTTCTGGGTCCTGTAGTGAGCGGGTGCCCAGTTGCATTCTGAACACAGAATGTTGGCCAGAAATGCAAAGCATTTGTCAACTATAGTGATCTCCAGCTTCCAGAGCAGTGGTCTCCAAACAGTGGCCAGAGGCGGTATGTGGCCCTTTGCTGGTCTTTATTAGGCCTTTGGGTCACTATTCCATCCTCGAACACCAACAATGGGGCACTATTCGTCCCACTGAAACCATCAAAAGGGCACATTTCTTTCATTGACACCAATGATGGGGCACAGTTCCTCCCATTGACACCAATGATGGGGCACAGTTCCTCCCATTGACACCAATGATGGGGCACAGTTCCTCCCATTGAAACCAACGATGGGGCACAGTTCCTCCCATTGAAACCAACGATAGGGCACAGTTCCTCCCATTGAAACCAACGATGGGGCACAGTTCCTCCCATTGACACCAACGATGGGGCACAGTTCCTCCCATTGACACCAACGATGGGGCACAGTTCCTCCCATTGACACCAACGATGGGGCACAGTTCCTCCCATTGTCACCAATGATGGGGCACAGTTCCTCCCATTGTCACCAACGATGGGGCACAGTTCCTCCCATTGTCACCAACGATGGGGCACAGTTCCTCCCATTGTCACCAACGATGGGGCACAGTTCCTCCCATTGTCACCAACGATGGGGCACAGTTCCTCCCATTGTCATTAACGATGGGGCACAGTTCCTCCCATTGACACCAACGATGGGGCACAGTTCCTCCCATTGACACCAACGATGGGGCACAGTTCCTCCCATTGACACCAACGATGGGGCACAGTTCCTCCCATTGTCACCAATGATGGGGCACAGTTCCTCCCATTGTCACCAACGATGGGGCACAGTTCCTCCCATTGTCACCAACGATGGGGCACAGTTCCTCCCATTGTCACCAATGATGGGGCACAGTTTCTCCCATTGTCACCAACGATGGGACACTTTTCCTCCCATTGTCACCAACGATAGGGCACAGTTCCTCCCATGGGGTACAGTTCCTCCCATTGTCACCAACGATGTGGCACAGTTCCTCCCATTGTCACCAACGTTGGGGCACCGTTCCTCCCATTGTCACCAACCATGGGGCACAGTTCCTCCCACTGACACCAACAATGGGGCACCGTTCCTCCCATCGTCACCAACCATGGGGCACAGTTCCTCCCACTGACACCAACGATGGGGCACCGTTCCTCCCATCGTCACCAACCAAGGCGGCACAGTTCCTCCCACTGACACCAACGTGGGGGAACAATTCTGGAGGACAGTAAACTGGCCCTTTGTGTAGTAAGTTTGGAGACAGACCCCTGTTCTAGAGGAATCCCACAGGTATTGTATATACATACTTACGTTGGTCAAGCTAGACCAATGTAACTATGTAACAAATTTAGCTCTTTACCTGTCGAAGGACTTGTATTTCTGTCTATTAATTCCTGCAATTTCCACAGCCATGGCAGAGAAGAGGAGCAGGTAGATCACTTCTCTTTCTCTGCTATAGTGAATCAACGCCACTTTTTTTTTTTATTTTGCCGTGGTGTGTGAAACGCACTTAAGACTAACACCCGGTGCAAAAAAAAGTGTACACACAAAATGTGGGGGCACAAAAAGTGCACAGGGCGTACACATGGACCTCTTCCGAAGAGAGAGGACCCTTACCCTGATCCCCCGGGGCAAAGGCTCCTGACACGCACACTTTAAAACCCTTGTCAAAGTGTTATTGTTTTTAAAAAGAGGCTTTTTTATATTAAAAAGTTAAACCTTTAATACAGGGTACACCCATGATACTGGTTCTGCAAAGCACACTGCGTACTTTTTAAATATAGGGTACAGCAGTAGCCTTTTAGGCAGCTTTTGTCTGATTGAAAATCTGCCTGATTTAAAATAAAAATGCAAAAAGAAAATGCAAAAAAAAAAATATACATATATATATATATTTATTTATATTCTATTCCTGAACCTGATAAATAAAACACTGTTACCTTAATGAAGGCCACAGTGTTCCTGAACATGATGGAAATCCAGTTAAGGAAAATGATCTTTGGTAAAATCGGCTTTAGGGAAAACAATTACACGCGGCTGCAGTGAGAACCGGCAAGTGAAAAGGTTTCCGAGAGGAGCCGTGATTAGGTCGGAGAGAATGCAGCCTGTACGTCTATTGTCATGGGATAATACCGCTCTGATTGAGGTAATGTCACCCGGCGTGATAAGGGAATATTAATTCAGCTCAGGAGATTTTATAATCCTGACATAATCACCTCTAATAATATATCCCCATTATAACGGGGAGGCTCTGGGAACTGCTGGAAGCTTTAGCTGTCGGATCTGTCTTAAAAAAAAATGTGTATATGTGTGTGTATATGTATGTATGTATGTATGTGTGTGTGTGTGTGTGTGTGTATATATATATATATATATATATATACATTTGTGTTCCTTTTCCTGACTTTTATTTTTAGTAATTCTTTAAAAAAAAAAAAAGATACTTTATTGCCACCAGGAGAGCGCTTTGTAAACCATTTTTCCAGGATTCTCATCCCCTTGCTCTTGTAATAGAAGCTGTTTTTTTTTCTTTTGTTTGTTTTTTTGCTTTTTTTTGCAGAAGCTTGAAATGTATGTAAACCCTAACAGTGAATTTCTTTTACTTCCTTTTTTTTCTCCCTTTTTATTCTGTTTAACATTCGATCAAAGGTTTTTATTATATTGGTTTCTGTAAGCACGGAAAAATGCCTGTTGATCTGCCAGAAATCCAGTGTCACCCTGTGCATCTTGCAGTTGTGTTATCTCATACTGCGTTCTCATCCCTGAAATAGGTCACCTCTGTGGACTACAGAACATCTTCCCTCACACACTCCTGTCCTAGGGTGACAACACTGCCTTTTTTAGATACAGTATGGTGGGAGAGCGTTGTCACTCTAGAGAAGGAATTGTTCTACTGGCAGGATCGCCAGGCATCTTTCTTTTTTCTTTTTTTTTTGGTGCATTTTTTTTGTTATGCAACGCTGAAAAAGTAGCAAAACAAATGAGAATGTTATTAGAGCCGGTTCACACTGGGGCGACGACAAGTCGCTGTGGGTCGCCTGACATAGATTAGCACAGGACCCGTTCTAATAGGAGCGACACAAGTCGCTCCGACTTAGAAAAAGGGTCCTGTACTACTTTGGGGCGACCTGGAGTGACTTGCATTGACTTCAATGATAGGAAGTCCATGCATGTCGCTCCGAGGTCGCGATGCGAGCTGCGCACCGCGACTTCACAGGTCGCCCCGGCAAATCAGGTCGCGCCTATGTGAACCGGCTCTAAAAAAACTTACTGGTTACAAATAGAAATACAAGCAGAAAAATAAATGGGGCTAATTAGGGTTAACTAAGGGTTAATAAGGGGTTGAAAAGTAAAAAATTACCATGTATGGTTTCTTTAAATTTATGTCATATGCAGATCTCTTACATTGTATTTACGCAATGACACTTGCACAGGAGCGGCTGCATTTTGATGGCTACTTCTGCTGTGTAATACAAATCAATTTATAGCTGTCATTTTGACAGCTTGTAATTGTTGATAAATAGTGACAGGGCAGAGGATCTGCATGCAAGAGATGCATTCTTAAAGGAGAAGTACAGCCAAAGCTTGTTTGGCTGTACTTCTCCGGTGGATCACAGGAGTGCAGTTCATTCTGCACTCCTGTGACCCATTTTCAGCAGACAGCGGGTGAAGCTTATGTCACAGAGCTGGTCCAGGTTTGGGAGAGATCGCAACTATATGGTCTGGATCCGCCCACATGCCTGGAAAGACACCTGGCTCAGCCTCTCAGCGAGCTGCTAAGAGCCTGATCCAGCTGCTCCCGCCCCCTCCACAGCCCAGCAGTCCAGTGAGTGGGATGGGCAGAGCAGAGAGCTGTTGACCGACAGTGAAGGTGGCTTTTGGGTGGCGGGCTAGTAAAAAGCACCCCCTCCCGCCTCATCTGTCTCCTCAGATCCTGAATCTGATACGGCCGCTGCGGACGGGGCCCACCCTGAGGGGTCTGCGGTCAGGCGCCATGATTTCTCAGATAATGAGGTTCCCCTTCTATTAGACAGATTTATTGCAAAAGAGTGGGAATGTTCAAAACGTTCCTTTGTTGTCCCAAAGCGATTTGCACTGAGGTACCCCTTTGAAGAGTCCCTCCTTAAAAAGTGGACTGTTCCACTGTTGGTGGATCCCCTGGTTTCCAGGTTGAATAAGGCAACCATGATTCTGGTTGAAGAATCAACGGCCTTTAAGGATTCGGCTGATAGAAAAGCGGAAGCTGTGGCCCCGCGATATGTTCACTGTTGCTGGTTCGACACTTAGGCTGGTCTTCACCATTGCCCTGGTGTCACAAACTCTGACCGAGTGGGCTAAGCTTTTACGCCGTGACCTGGAGGGTGAGTAGCTCCCCCCGGCCTTTGCTAAACTGGTAGACCAGTTGATCCAGGGGTTGCAGTTTATCTGTGATGCCTCTTTGGATGTGGCTCCTTTGATTTCTACACTGTCTGTCTCAGCAGTGGTCCTTAGGCCTGTTTTGTGGCTCAAGTGTTGGTCTGCTGACCAGACCTCCAAAAAAAGCATTAACTGATCTTTATTTTGAGGGAGATCGCCTGTTTGGAGTTACCTTTCTTCCGCAGGCTGGTAAGGGTAATGAACCTCGTAGACGTGGCCCGTCCTTCTCGGCTCCGAAAAAGTTTTTTCGTCCCTCAGGGTCAGCTGACAATGGTTCAAAGCCTTTCAAGGCCTCTTCGGGATAATTCAAGTGTCCTTGGTCTGGCAAGCTGAGAGCAGGATTCTCCAGACCCATGGACAAGGCTCCTTCTGCATGAAGGTGGGCCCTCGCCCGTGCCTGGGGTGGGGGGACGTCTTTGCTGGTGGACCTCCTGGGTGCAAGACAAGTGGGTCCACAAAGTGATATGGTCCAGCTTCAAGATCGAGTTCCTTTCTTACCCCCCGGAAAGGTTCTTTCCTTCCAACGTGCCAGACTGATTGCACGCTCTCTTTGGTACGGTGAAAGACCTGTTACTTCAGGGGGTGTTTTATTCATGGTCCCAAAGAAAGAGGGCAAGGTGCATCTAATTCTGGATCTCAAGCCCCTGAACTGCTTTGTGCAGGTGCAGAAGTTCAGAATAGAGTCCATTCGCACGGTGGTGGCATCCCTACATCTGGCGGATTTCCTTGCCTCTATCGACATCAAGGACGCTTACTTACACATTTTAATATGTGTCGGTCACCAGCACTTCCTCCGCTTTGCTGTGTGGTATTAACCTTTGGTCTCACCTCCGCTTCACGGGTCTTTACAAAAGTGTTGGCCCCGGTGCTGGCATTGTTACATCAGTGGGGGGATTGTAGTGCTGGGCTACCTGGATGGCCTTCTCCTGCAAGCGGAGTCCCCTACTGCTCTGGTGGACAATGTGTAAATCACTATACGGACTTTGCAGGAGTTCGGTTGGCTTCTAAACTAAACTATCATTCCGCTCTGGTTCCTTCCACAAAGTTGGACTATCTGGGCCTGACTCTGGACTCGACTCTAGCCAGTGTGTTCCTTACTCTGGAAAAACTCCAGAAATTCCATGCTGCGATTCATCTCCTGCTGTCCAGCAGGTGGTCATCCCTCCGGACTTACATGCAGGTGCTGGGCCTGATGATGTCTACCTTTGAGGCGGTTCCATAGGAGGTCCCTGCAAAGGGAGATTTTGAACAAATGGTCATCCCAGAGAGATGTGAGGCTTTAAATCGGATCCGTCTGATCTAGTGCTCTCTTCCCCAGTCATCCTGGACATATGTGAGGATCTAAATCATATTCCTCTGATCCAGTTCTCTCTTCCCCAAGTCAACTCGAACAGATGGGAGGATCTAAATCAGATCAGTTTGATCCAGTTCCCTCTTCCCCAGTCATCACGGACAGATGTGAAGATTTAAATCAGATCTGTGTGATCCAGTTTGCTCTTCCCCAGTTATCCCAGACAGATGTGAGGATTTAAATCCCATCCGTCTGATCCACTTCTCTCTTCCCCAGTCATCCCAGGCAGATGTGAGGGATGTAAATCAGATCAGTCTGATCTAGTGCTCTCTTCCCCAGTCATCCTGGACAGCGTGAGGGATCTAAAACAGATCTGTCTGATCCAGTTCTCTCTTCCCTAGTCATCCCTCAATCTGATCCATCTGATCCAGTTTTCTCTTACTTGGTCATCCTGGACAGATATGAGGATCTAAATCAGATTAGTCTGATCCAGTTCTCTCGTCCCCAGTCATCCCAGACAGATTTGAAGATTTAAATCAGATCTGTCTGATCCAATTAGCTCTTCCTCAATCATTCCGGACAGATGTGAGGGATGTAAATCAAATCTGCTTGATCCAATTCGTTCTTCCCCAGTCAGATGTGAAGGTTCAAAATCAGATCTTTCTTGTTCAGCTCACAATTCTCTAGTCATCCCGGACAGGGTGAGGGATCTAAATGAGATCCTTCTGATCCAGTTCTCTCTCTTTCCTAGTCATCCAAGACAGATGTGAGGGATCTAAACTAGATCCGTCTGATCCAGTTCTCTCTTCCCTAGTCATCCTGGAGAGATGTGAGGATCTAAATTAGATCCGTCTGATCCAGTTCTTTCTTCCACAGTCATCCAGGACAGATGTGAGAGATCTAAATCCGATTTGTCCAATCTGGCTCAATCTTCCCCAATTATAAGTCATGTTGTGCGGGCTGTATCCGGAGTAAGGGCATTTATCTTCTACAAGTGTCTTCTCCTCCCCTGGTTCCCTCCAGGCTCCTTTCTCATTAGGTGTTCCCAGCTCTGATCTCCTCGCACAAAGCGCCAGCAGTTCCTCAGCTGTTCAGTTGGTGTTGATGCTGGATCTGGCGTAGCTCCCTTGGGGAATGGTCGATTCCAGTGAATTATTCATATGTTTTCTCTGCACATCATCCTCCAGAGACAATCGCTAACATGCCTCTGTATTTCCCATGGCTCCTCTCATTAACATTAGTTTCTGAAACACTGTTTATTAAAGCAATTACCAACCAGGCAGTTTATGTAAATATAAATGTTTAATGTGGAACTAAACTCAAAGAGTGAACATTTAGTTGTATAGTAAATAGGGAACATCTAGAAATATTAATTGTTCCTAAACGGTACCCTGAAAAATCGACTTTATCTGAAATTCCTCCTGAAAAACAGCAGTGCACCTCCTGGTATGTAGGGGTGCCTCGGCTCTCCTGCCCCCACAACCTTCTAGCTGCGTATCTGCAGTGTGAATCTAAGTTGCTGCTGTATCTAACTGCTCACTGTTCTCCTTGCTGGAGGCTCTGGCATGGGGAAGGAAAGCCCTTCCTCTACCAAGATGGCTGCCTCCACATAGAGACACAGTGCAGAACAAGGAATTGTAAGACCGTAACGAAGACCAGCTTCAATGAGACCACAGGCAGTACTGCTGATTAGTCGTTTGTCTTTTGCCTGTTTTTTTTTTTTTGGGGGGGGGGGGACACAGCTTCCAGATTTCAGTTCATCTTTAAAGAGAGTCTTTGTGCAAAATTACAGGTTGTAGTTCCCCATTGAGCCCTCAGGATCCTCTGTTACCTCCAGTGTTCTGCCATTACTGGTTCACAGTTGTAAGAATGTGGCGATGGCAAAGGCAGCATTTGGTTAACCTTGTGGCCAGGGCTATTTTAATGATTGACCTTTTTTTTTTTTTCCACCTTGGGTGCTACAGAATACTCAAATGTTGAATAAGTGTCCATTCACACTAGTACGACTTGTCAGGTGACTTGGTCAGCCTGACAAGTCGTGCACCGTCGCTCCCATTGTGTAGTACAGGACCTGTTCTAATAGGAGCGACACAAGTCGCTCCGACTTAGAAAAAGGGTCCTGTACTACTTCGGGGCAACCTGGAGGCGACTTGCATAGACATTCATGTTATGAAGTCCCTGCAAGTCGCGCCGAAGTCGCGCTGCACGCGACTTCACAGGTCGCCCCCGAAGTCGGAGCGACCTAATGTGAGCGGGGGCTAAAGCTGGCCATACACACGTGATTTTTTTCATATGATCGACTGCTCCTATCTGATCATTTAAATGGATTGGATGCCTGAAACGTTTGATGTAATGCATGGGGTAAATATGCTTACACTGCCCCAGTCACTTTTTGATGTTAGAGATTTCTTGGGAAAAAATATACAAAATCTTAAGGCAATCTTTCAGAATCCATGACATTTTAGGTCTGGGTAAAATAAAAATAAACCTATTCAGTACATTTTTGTAATACATACACAATTACCCATGTTTGACCTCTTCAGCCCCCGGAAGGTTTACTCCCCTTTATGACCAGGCCATTTTTTTTTCCAATATGGCACTGTTATTTTTTACTGACAATTCCGCGGTCGTGCGACCCTGTACACAAATAAAATTGATATACTTTTTTTCCCACAAATAGAGCTTTCGTTTGGTGGTTTTTGATCACCTCTGCAGGTTGTTTTTTCCCCTATAAACAAAAAAAAAATGACAATTTAAAAAAATATATATATTTTTAACTGTATGCTATAAAACATACCCAGGAAAAATCAAATGTATTCATCAACTTAGGTCAATATATATTCTGCTACATATTTTTGGTAAAAAAAATCTTAAAAGGCATGTATTGATTGGTTTGCGCAAAAGCTATAGCGTCTACAAACTATGTGATAAATTTATGGAATTTTTTTTTGTTTGTTTTTACCAGTAATACAGGTGATCAGCGTTTTTTTTTTTTTAAGCGGGACTGTGACATTGCGGTGGACAAATCTGATACTAAGTGACACTTTTTTGGGGACCAGTGACACCAATACAGTGATCTGTGCTTAAAAGAAAGTATTGTCACTGTACTAATGACACTGGCAGGGAAGGGGTTAACAGGGGCGATCAAGGAGTTAAATGTTCCTAGGGAGTGCTTTCTAACTGTGTGGGGGGTGCTTTGACTGGGGGAAGACAGAAATCTGTGTTCCTGCTTGGCACAAGATCTTCCCCTCACACAGAACAGCAGTCTGCCTTGTTTACGTAGGCAGACCACCAGACTGCCTCTCCTGAGAAAGATCGCCGGGTGCCAGTGAACATGGGGTCCGCCAGACCCGCTGATTCAAATCACAGTGGGAGCGGGTCGCCGGCAGCACGCGCTCCAGACCCAGCGCACAAAATCACGTACAGGTACGTGATTTCACGCAGGAGGGCTTCCCTGCCGCAGTTTTACTGAGTGTGGCGGTCCAGAAGGGACTAAAAAATACGTTTTTTCTTTTTTATTAAAATCAGAGACCCCCTCCCCAACAGGCTTTAAGAATGGGAACCGAGTGATCAAAGACCGCTGATCATGCGGTTCTCGGTGCTTTGTGACGGTCAGTCACTGGCTTTTTTCTTTTTTCTCAAATGGGACCCAGATATGAGTGAATCTGCCAAATAAAATATTCGTACATGAATGGCCCAGTTACTGTTCATTTGACTAAAACAGACCACAGCTACCCCCATAAAAAGAATGGATGCCTACCTTCGACCACTACCATCCGGGGGGGGGGGGGGGGGGGGAGTATGTCCCACTTAGTGTGGATAGTCCTTGGTAATAGATACAAGGTGTGGTATAACCAGGGCCGCTGATGGGGGGGGGGGGGGATCAGCAGTCCTCCTGTAGGGGGCCCGGGGCATACAGGGGGGCCCCAACAGGGAATCGGTGCAGTCGGGTGGAGGGGCAATTACAGAAGGAAACCCTGTGCGGCTCTCTGCAGCAGCAAAAAACCTGTTTCTCCCCTCCTTCCAGCTTTCAGCTGCAGGGAGAGAGACCGTCACAGGGCATCATTCCTTCTTGCTTCTTCCTAATTGCTTCTCCGACACCGATCCCCTCCCTGTTCTACCTGCTTCTGGTGCCCTTTTCACTGTGATCATTAAACATTGTAATACATAATTTAAAACAATTGTAAAATTGTTAACATTTAAAAAAAAAAATTATACATTTTTTTTCCTCTTTAAATTCCCTGTTATGTTGCATCCACTAATAATGATTTTAGTGCCGCAGGACCCGCTGATTGGCTCCCCTGTGGCTAATTGGCGCACGTGCAGCCCCGCGAAGCGACGTACAGGTACATTGTTTCGTGGGACAGAGCCGACCTGCCGCCGTAACACTACGGCGGCTGGTCGGCAAGTGGTTAAATAGACTTCAATGTGTAGGGAAATTGCTCTTGGGAGATATAGTTCTGGGGGGGGGGAGTGATTTTCCGGCAAGCTCCCGGCAAACATAATTGAAGGTCCCCCCGGACCTTCAGAGCGCATGTGCCGCTCGCGCGAGCGGCTGCATGCACTGTAAATATCTCCTAAACTGTGCCGGTTTAGGAGATATTATTTGTACCTACAGGTAAGCCTTATTATAGGCTTACCTGTAGGTAAGTGTCAAAAAGCGGGATACTACCGCTTTAAGAATCTCCATAGGCGACGCTTTAAAATTGTTTACAGATTAGTTAGAGGAGGTCTTGGGCTAGAATTGTTGCTCTCACTCTAAGGTTCACGAAGATACCTCACATGTTTGGTTTTAACGCCGTTTACATATGTGGGCGCAACTTATGTATTCGTTCGCTTTTTTTTTTTTTTTTTCCATATTTTTACGCTTTCCTTTTACATTTTATTTTTTATTTTTTGATCATTTTTATTCTTAATACAAGGAATGTAAGCATCCCTTGTAATAAGAATAGGGCATGACAGGTCCTCTTTATGGAGAGATGTGGTGTCTATTAGTGGTGCAACGAAATTTTGGCACCCAAAATTTTCGCCTGAAAATGGGCCTCTCCCATTTCGGTCGAAAACGGGTCACATATATCCCGAAAATGAATGGCCGCCGCAGCAGCAGCTTTCACTTTAAATGATATGGTGCGTGACCGGCCACGGCCGGCTCCCGAGACCTGCCGTTTGTGTGACGTCACGGTCCTGAGAGGAAAGCAAGGCCGAGAAGAGGACCCAGCATGCAGAGCGGAGGAGGATCTTCCTCTTCCTCCTCTGTGCCTATGATATGATAGAAAATGGATAGAAAAAACTATTTTAAATTCATTTAGGGGAAAAAAGTAATTTTCGATTTCGGTTTTCGCCAAGGGCATCATGAAATTTCGGTTTCTGTTTCGGCCCAGAATTTTCATTTCAGTGCATCCCTAGTGTCTATGAATCCCAACATCTCTCCTCTAGGCAGGAAAGACTGAGATAAAAACCGCTGTCTATAAGAATGCTCCAGCGGCTGAACATTTTTGTCCGAGTAAGGATCATACGGTTTTCGTATAGTGTGTACACAACTTTCAACAGCCGATTCTGACCTTCCGAACTAAAATTTCCGAAGGGACAAACTCCAAAATTTTTCTCGTACGGGAACAAAACTAACAATTTTCACTGTAATGTGTACTGTTAATGTTGAAATATCAGATAAAAAAGACTGCGCATGATCAGAAACCACAATTAAAAATAAAAAAGCCTTTGACGTACAAGAATTTTCGTACATTATTTCTATCCTCGGTTCCGACTTGCTGTGAAACATCGAGTAAAAATGACGGATTGTTCACCTGATTTTCTCATAGTGTACATTGGGCTTTAGTTAACGATTTTTGTAAGAAAATTACTTCGGAATTCGACCCATGTACCGGGAAATTTCCTGGTAGGCCGGCAAGTCCCTCTGCACCGCTGCTGCTCGGGAAAGCCCGTATGCCCTCAGGCATTCTCAGGCAGACGGCGCATGCACAATGACGTGTGGCGCCGGGCGGCGCCATTTTTAAATGTAAGTTTTAAATTCAAAGGGGGGGGGGGGGGCTGTATGGGGGCTGCATTCAGAAGGATTGTTTTCCCTCAATGCAGAGAAAAAAAACTTCTGCCTTTAGAACCACTTTAAGATGAATGTTTACATAAATACCTTGGTCCAACTTGGACGAATTTAGGTACGCATGTGCCATACCTGTGGAATCTGAAGATTACTGTAGTAGCCACAGCTGTGCCAGCCCTGGTGCATTGTGAACACAGGAGGTTGCTTACTCCTGCGCCTGTACATGATTTCATGCCCGGGGTCTGGGGCACGTGCGCGCCGCTTCAACCCGCTCCCACTGTGATTGGACACAGCAGAAGCCAGTCAGCGGGTCTGGCAGAAGCGATCCGCCGATCTTTCACAGGAGAGGCAGAATAGCGGTCTGCCTATGTAAACAAGAAAGCACTCCCCAGGAGCACACTTAACCCTTTGATGGCCTCTGATGTTAACCCCTTCACTTCCAGTTTCATTAGTACAGTGACTACATTTTTTTTTAGCACTCCTCACTGTATTCGTGTCACTGGTCTCCAAAAGCGTGTCAAAAGTGTCAGGTGTCCAATTTTCTCGCCCCAATGTCGCAGTCCCACTAAAAATCGCTGATCGCCACCAATACTAGTAAAAATAAATAAAAACTTCATGAAAATATCCTCTAGTTTTTAGACGCTATTACATTTGCACAAAAACAAATCAATATTTTTACCAAAAACATGTAGTAGAAGACATATTGGCCTAAATTGATGAAAATATTCGATTTTTTTACATTTTTTTTAGAATGTTTTATAGCATAAAGTAAAAAACATTTGTTTTTTTTTTTTGTTTTTGTTTATAGCACAAAAAATGTAAACCGCAGAGGTGATCAAATAACACCAAACTGAAGCTCTATTTGTATGGAAAAAAATTGACACAAGTTTTATTTTGGTACAGCGTCGCACGACCACACTATTGTCAATCGCAAAAAATGGCCTGTTCAGGAAGGGGGTCAAACCTTCAGGAGCTGAAGTGGTTAGGAAAATGTAAAGTGCTCTGAATGGCGCCGGTTCTGAGTGGGCGACCTCCCGAGTTCAGAAAGCAGCAGAATAACTGCTCAGCAAGGGACCTGTAAGCCAGCAGCAATAACTGTAGAAGGGGTGCCTACTACAGTAACTTTAGCTTTTACGGGGATCCCACAGGTATGACTCATACATGCATACACACAGTATCTCACAAAAGTAAGTACACCCCTCACATTTTTGTAAATATTTTATTATATCTTTTCATTTGACAACACTGAAGAAATTACACTTTGCTACAATGTAAAGTAGTGAGTGTACAGCTTGTATAACAGTGTAAATTTGCTGTCCCCTCAAAATAACTCAACACACACTCAATATTTTGTGTGGCCACCCTTATTTTCCAGCACTGCCTTAACCCTCTTATGCATGGAGTTCACCAGAGCTTCACAGGTTGCCACTGGAGTCCTCTTCCACTCCTCCATGACGACATCACAGAACTGGTGGATGTTAGAGACCTTGCGCTCCTCCACCTTCTGTTTGAGGATTCCCCACAGATGCTCAATAGGGTTTAGGTCTGGAGACATGCTTGGCCAGTCCATCACCTTTACCCTCAGCTTCTTTAGCAAGGCATTTGTCATCTTGGACAGGGCCAGGCTGGTCTACCGGGAAATTTCCCAGTAGGCCGTCAAGTCCCCCTGCCCTGGGGCTGACCGAACGTCAACCCAACATGTCCCAACATGTACACTGCGCATGAGCCACTGACGTTTGGGAAAGCCCGTATGCCCTTGGCCATTCACGGGCAGACGGCGCATGCGCAATGACCTGTGGCGCCGGGTAGCGCCATTTTTAAATGTAAGGCGCCTCTGGGTTGGGTAAGTAAGACCCCTGCACTACCCCTGCATCTCCTTCACCATGTCCTCAGCCCTGCATCTCCTGCACCATGCCCTCAGCCCTGCATCACCTGCACCATGCCCTCAGCCCTGCATCTCCTGCACCATGCCCTCAGCCCTGCATCTCCTGCACCATGCCCTCAGCCCTGCATCTCCTGCACCATACCCTCAGCCCTGCATCTTCTGCACCATGCCCTCAACCCTGCACCTCCTGTACTATGTCCACAGCCCCTGCATCTCTTGTACCGTGTCCACAGCCCCTGCATCTCCTGTACCATACCTGCAGCCCTGCATCTCCTGCACCATACCCTCAGCCCTGCATCTTCTTCACCATGCCCTCAACCCTGCACCTCCTGTACTATGTCCGCAGCCCCTGCCCCTGCATCTCTTGTACCGTGTCCACAGCCCCTGCATCTCCTGTACCATACCTGCAGCCCTGCATCTCCTGCACCATGTCCTCAGCCCAGCATTTCCTGCACCATGCCCTCAGCCCTGCATATCCTGCACCATGCCCTCAGCCCTGCATCTCCTGCACCATACCCTCAGCCTTGCATCTCCTGCACCATGCCCTCAGCCCTACATCTCCTGCACCATGCCCTCAGCCCTACATCTCCTGCACCATGCCCTCAGCCCTGCATCTCCTGTACCATACCCTCAGCCCTGCATTTTCTGCACCATGCCCTCAACCCTGCACCTCCTGTACAATGTCCGCAGCCCCTGCCCCTGCATCTCTTGTACCGTGTCCACAGCCCCTGCATCTCCTGTACCATACCTGCAGCCCTGCATCTCCTGCACCATGCCCTCAGCCCAGCATTTCCTGCACCATGCCCTCAGCCCTGCATCTCCTGCACCATGCCCTCAGCCCAGCATTTCCTGCACCATGCCCTCAGCCCTGCATCTCCTGCACCATGCCCTCAGCCCTGCAGCACTCATACGTCTATTTCCCAAAGACAACATCTGGATATGATGCTCAGCACGTGCATTCAGCTTGTTTAGTCGACCATGGCGAGGCCTATTCTGAGTGAAAACTGTCCTGTTAAACCACTGTATGGTCTTGGCCACCTTGCTGCAGCTCAGTTTCAGGGTCTTGGCAATCTTCTTATAGCCTAGGCCCTCTTTATGTAGGGCATCAATTCTTTTTCTCAGATCCTCCGAGAGTTCTTTGCCATGAGGTGCCATGGTGAACTTCCAGTGACCAGTATGAGAGAGTGAGAGTGATAACACCAAATTTAACACACCTGCTCTTCATTCACACCTGAGACCTTGTAACACTAACGAGTCACATGACACCGGGGAGGGAAAATGGCTAATTGGGCCCAATTTGGACATTTTCACTTAGGGGTGTACTCACTTTTGTTGCCAGCGGTTTAGACATTAATGTCTTTTGAGTTATTTTGAGAGGACAGCAAATTTACACTGTTATACAAGCTGTACACTCACTACTTTACATTGTAGCAAACTGTAATTTCTTCAGTGTTGTCACATGAAAAGATATAATAAAATACAATACAAAAATGTTAGGGGTGTACTCACTTTTGTGAGATACTGTACATTGGTCCAAGCTAGACCAATATAACTATGTAAAAATTGTCTTACCTTAGCTTGAAGTAGCTTGAAGTGACACTAAACCCTGTTTATTGCTCTCGGCCTCCTCCTAATCTCCAAATTCCTTTTTTTATTTTTAATTTTTTTGCTGCTGTGATCCCATTTCTTGTTAGAGGGGGCTACATTTATTCTCCATGGTCCTACTGTATGTAGGAAGGTAGCCACCCTCTCTTGCTCACTCCAGAGAAGGACTGTGGGATGTGTAATGTGCATAGAGCAAAAAAACACAGTAAGAAACAATTTAATGAAAAACAGATTGCAGGACCATTAAAGTATAACTAAAGGCAAAACTTTTTCTTTAATTTTGGATAGAGTGGAGAAGGATTGGAACACCTGTCAGTTTTTATTGCTCTCTGTGCCCCTGTTTAAGGAGATTTGTCCTCTCTATTTGTCCTGTTTACCATCATCATTAAAGACATGCGTGTCCGCAGAACTTTTTTCGGGGGGGAGGAGGGGGGGCATCATTTTAAGGTCACCCATGCTCTGCCCCTTTTCGCCCCCATAGATCCCCCCCTATAGAGCAGAGCAGCCCAGGCCAGGGTCCCCCATAGATCCCCCTTTAGAGCAGGGTCCCCATAGATCCCCCTTTAGAGCAGGGTCTCCATAGATCCCCCTTTAGAGCAGGGTCCCCATTGATCCCCCTTTAGAGCAGGGTTCCCCATAGTTCCCCCTTTAGAGCAGGCCAAGGTCCCCCATAGATCCCCCTTTAGAGCAGGCCAGGGTCCCCCATAGATCCCCCTTTAGAGCAGGCCACCCATAGATTCCCTTGAGAGCAGGGTCCCCCATAGATCCCCTTTAGAGAAGAATCCCCATAGATCCCCTTTAGAGTATGGTCCCCATAGATCCCCTTTAGAGCAGGCCAGGGTCCCCCATAACTCCCCCTTTAGAGCAGGCCAGGGTCCCCCATAGATCCCTCTTTAGAGCAGGCCTGGGTTCCCATAGATCCCTCTTTAGTCTTACCTTTTCACCTTTATTCCTCGTGCTACCAGGTTTTCCTGCACCACCAGGTACTCCAGGCTCTCCCTGCAAACAATAAATACAGTAAACCCCCGTTATATCACGTTTCAGTTTTTGCAGTCCCAGTATATCGCGTTGTTTTCTGAGTGCAGCAGATAACACTTTATTCACACACTATAAGCAGACTTACACATAGATGAAGTTTCCTCACGGCTCAGGCGCTCTCTTCCTGGTCCCGCGGCTCGTCCCGTCTTCGACTGTCCAGCAGCAGGGAGATGACGCCAATGGGGGGAGCCCATCAGGAGCAGTGAATCAGTTTGAGGCTGCGGTGGACCGTACCGCATTTAAATAGGGTTTATATTTTATATTTTGCGGATTTTCAGTTATCGTGGGTGGGTCTTGAACGTAACTCCCACGATGGAGGGGGGTTTACTGTATATATTTACCCACTTTGACCCCCTTTAGAGCAGGCCAGGGTCCCCATAGATCCCCTTTAGAGCAGGCCAGGGCAGGGTCCCCATAGATCCCCCTTTAGAGCAGGCCAGGCCAGGCCAGGCCAGGGTCCCCCATAGATCCCCTTTAGAGCAGGCCAGGCCAGGGTCCCCATAGATCCCCCCTTTAGAGCAGGCCAGGCCAGGGTCCCCCATAGATCCCCTTTAGAGCAGCCCAGGGTACCCCATAGATCCCCTTTAGAGCAGGATCCCCATAAATCCTCCTATAGAGCAGGCCAGGGTTCCCCATAGATCCCCTTTTAGAGCAGGATCCCCATAGATCCTCCTTTAGAGCAGGCCATGTCCCCCATAGATCCCCTTTAGAGCAGGGTCCCCATAGATCTTCCTTTAGAGCAGACCAGGCCAGAGTCCCCCCATAGATTCCTTTAGAGCAGGGTCCCCATAGATTCCTGTCTTAGAGCAGGCCAGGGTCCCCCATAGATCCCTTTAGAGCAGGCCAGGGTACCCCATAGATCCCCTTTAGAGCAGGATCCCCATAAATCCTCCTATAGAGCAGGTCAGGGTTCCCCATAGATCCCCTTTTAGAGCAGGATCCCCATAGATCCTCCTTTAGAGCAGGCCATGTCCCCCATAGATCCCCTTTAGAGCAGGGTCCCCATAGATCTTCCTTTAGAGCAGACCAGGCCAGAGTCCCCCCATAGATTCCTTTAGAGCAGGGTCCCCATAGATTCCTGTCTTAGAGCAGGCCAGGGTCCCCCATAGATCCCTTTAGAGCAGGGTCCCCATAGATTCCTGTCTTAGAGCAGGCCAGGGTCCCCCATAGATCCCCTGTAGAGCAGGGTCCCCATAGATCCTCCTTTAGAGCAGGCCAGGCCAGAGTCCCCCATAGATCCCTTTAGAGCAGGGTCCCCATAGATTCCTGTCTTAGAGTAGGCCAGAAAATTTCAAGGTGGGGCACATGCCCCCCCCCCTTTGGGCGCCCATATCCCCAGAAAAGTAATGCAGGGGAAATCTTCCAATGGGGACACTAGTTCTGGTGACCTGGGCGTTTGCAAGAATTTCCCTTACTTTGCAGGGATTTCCTCTCACTTCCTGTTTGTCTATGGGGCAGGAAGTGAAGGGAAATCTCCGCAATGGGACACAGATGGCAAAAATAAATCTATAACGCTCCATTGCTCTAAAATTAAAAACAAAAAAAAAAAAAAACTAGTGAATGTGTATAAATTATATTTGGAGAATAAGGATACTGTTGTTTAGGGCCATTTTTCAGCTTTCAGCCCTGATGAAGAGTAGTTCTGGGCCTCGAAATGTGTTGGATCTTTCATGCAGTCTTCTGGTTGATTTTGCATTGGAATAAATATTTATCTGGACTAACAAGCCTTGGTGTGGCGCTTTAATCTCAGATCTATTTAGAAATTGCATGCTGACCTGTGCAGCGCTACTTAATCCAAGAGATTTGTGTGCTAGTTGATGTCCAGGTTACGGCGCGCGCTGCGCAGGTTCACATACTCCTCCAAAATGTGAACTGTGTGAGGCTCACACTAGAGCTGCACGATTCTGGCCAAAATGAGAATCACGATTTTTTAGCTTGGAATAAAGATCACGATTCTCTGTGTAACAAAAAAAAATTGGGATAACTTTACTGTTACGTTTTTTTTTATTATTCATTAAAGTCTATTAATTGCGTTTGAAAGACTGCTGCGCAAATACAGTGTGACATAAAATATTACAACAATCGCCATTTTATTCTGTAGGGTCTCTGCTAAAAAAATATATAAAATGTTTGGGGGTTCTAAGTACTTTTCTAGCAAAAAAAAAAAATGATTTTAACTTGCAAGCAACAAGTGTCAGAGAGAGGTCCAGTCTTTAAGAGGTTAAACTTCCTTTCTCCCTGGCAGAGGGAAGGAAAAGATACAATGTAATCATTTTGTTTATAGTTACTGGGAGACTTAATGCTGATAGGCGTTTGCGGGAGGCCTTTTTTTTTTTTCCACAGCTGTTCTCTCTGCTTCCTCACAGCTATGCAAAGAATCGAGCATATGTCAGGTTTAGATTGTCAGGGGGGGGGTGAATCGAGATCGCGATTTTCATACGATTAATCGTGCAGCTCTAGCTCACACTAAGAAAGATCGACATATTTTATAGGTAAACCTGATCAGTTATCTAAAATGAAATTCCTGTATAAGCTCCATCGTAAACGGTTCCCTTGAGTCGCCTCATTCATGTTGATAGCGGGCGTGCTTATATGCTGATAGCTTGAAGTGCGCTCCACGTGCCGGAGGAGATGAGTCAGGAGGGTTACCATGGAGATCAGTTTATAGTCCCCGTCTTTTTATATTTCCTGTAAACCCAGCAGTTTAATGTTTATGAACGACCTTCTCTGCACCGTGCGCCCCGTATCTGTGAGTGAATGGGTACAGAACTAAATTATTAAACGGCTTTCTGGTAGCTTACAGAGGTTGTGCAGACAATAGCCAAACTAGGGGGCCGCTTCCCTGTGACCTAAAATTTTCCCAGAAACTTCTCATCCCTGTTGCCGCTGTCACATGTTGCAGCAGTTGCCCTATATTGGGCACCCGTGCAGGTGATGATGGTCATGTGACTGTTAGGATTTAAAGTAGGCCAAGCATTCAATGTATTTTTGCATGTTCAGTGCATGCATGCAAATAATGTGTCATTTGTTATCTTCCAAGGTATTTATTTCCTCCCCCTGACAATACCTTTGTCTATTTTTTTTTTCTCCAAGATGGAGCCATATTTGAATGTATGCAAAATTGCGCACTTTCCTGACGTGCACCAAAATGTGCCACCCTTTTGGTGCAATTAATTGTACCTGCATGCATCTGCAAACGTATGCAGCAAACCGCATGGTGCCATGCATTTTTGGAACAGTCAGGGACTTCTTTTCCGTGTTTCTCACACAGGGGCAGCCTATTAAAATGAATAGGCTGCCCTACAGTTGCTGAGCAAGAACGTGCATAAATGCACCTGCGCTTGCCAAACCTAAATGTCTGACACAGATCAGCCCCTGCTGTAGCCTCTCACCATGTGTCTTGTTGCAAAGTTACAACAATGTTACAGTCTAATCACTGGAAAAATGTTTCCTCCTGTCTGCAACAGACTGATGACATTATCTCAGCCTATGGATATTCACTGGGCTGCAGCTCATGATAGTTTTTTAACCACTAGCAGACCGCCCCATGTAGATTTACATGTACTTGCTCTGGCATTCTGGATAGGGGGGCGTGCCGCCCCATCTGTGCTATGATTGGATACAGCACAAGATGGTCAGCAGGTTCCGGCCAATGATTTATGGTCAGGACCTATTGATCGGCTGAGCGAATCACAGTACAGAGCCCTGTGTTTACTAACAACACAGGGCTCTGTACACACAGCAGCAGCAGCAGCAATGCGGCTGTTTTTTTGTTCCTGCAAAGCAGATAGAAAAATTAGCCATATCGATTCGTTAAGTGCCGGTTCACACTACTCCGACTTGTCAGGCGACTTGGTCGTCTGACAAGTCGTGCTCCATTTTGTGCAATTGGAACCGTTCTAATAGGAGCGGCTCAAGTCGCTCCGACTTAGAAAATGGTTCCTGCACTACTTTTGGCCGAAGTCGGAGCGACTTGCATTGACTTCCATTATGTGAAGTCAGTGCAAGCCGCGCCGAAGTCACGGTGCACGGCGACTTGTTCAAGTCGGCCCGAAGTCATGTCGCCATAGTGTGAACCGACACAAAATCGGCACACATTACACATAATTAGACACACAGTTAACCCCTTGATCGCTCCTTGATGTTAACCCCTTCCCAGCCAGTGTCATTAATACAGTCACAGTGTATAGTATTATCATTGATCACTGTATTGATGTCAGTCCGTTCCCACCCAATGCCAGTTAGTGTCAGATTGTCCACCGCACTCTCACAGTCCCACTATAAATCGCTGATTACTGCCATTACTAGTATAAAAAAAAAAAAATTATAATTAGTATACGTCATCATTTGAAGACGCTATAACTTTCACGCAATTAATATACACTTATTGGGATCTTGTTTTACCAAAGACATGTAGCAGAATACATTTTGGCCTAAATGTATTAAAAAAAAACAAAAAAAAAAAAAAAAACTTTCCTCTCTGGGTGATCTATATACAGTGCAGGGATTATAACAACCTTTGTTGCAGGTTCCTACCTTTTATTATTCTGAAGAAATCATTGTTTGTTAGTCTGTGTCCATGTGGGAGTGGATTCATAATTATCAATCAGCTGTGCAGGGCTCTAATGAGGATAACCGCAGGGTCAGCATCGCTTTAGACCCGATGCACACTAGATTAGGTGTGAAATTCGCACCGCATCAAAATCACAACCTGTTCATGCAAACTGATTACGAAGTGTAAGTTAAAAATTGCGAGAAAAGGAACATGGACTTTGCAGGCACTGGGTATCATAAAATCACATACTTTATTTTACAATGCATTTAAAAAGATCAAAAAAGGAAAAAAAAAAAAAAAAAAGGTTAAGTTAACAACACCCTGCAATCAGTTTGTAAAATGCAGCGCAATTTGCATAATAGGATCGCATGGGTGTGAACAGCCATGCAATATGATTTTGGTGCAGAGAAAAAAAGGGTTCGGCACAAGTTTGGTTGGAACGCGATGCAAATTCAGCCATACAGTTTATTTGGCTGAATTCGCATTGCACAGACATCGCATGTGATCTGCACAGCAATGCATTACGAATCACATGCAATGTCTGCCATCACATCAGTGTGAACCGGCCTTTAGAGGTGATTTCCTATTGGGAGTATCGCACCAAAAATTTTATTTTTGTTGCGGGGGATTCCTGAAATCTGACTTGTATCTTAGGCAGACTTTTGGGAAAATCAGTGAGCCAATCACACAAGCAGAAAAATAAATTTCTGGGGGGGGGGGGGGGGGGGGGATTTCAATACACATTCCGTACAGAACTCCTCCAGGTATCCATATTGCATTGCATTTAATTAAAAAGGAAAGGTAATTTTTAATAACATTCAGTTACAATAGAACTTGTGTCGCAATTCTATATGCTATATTGTTATTTATTTAATTATTGTATTTTCTATTTTTTTTTTTTTGTCCCATGAAAGTGGAGTTACCCTTTGACCCCGTTCACACTGGGGCGACCTGAGGTCGCCGTAGGTCGCCTGGCATAGAGAAGCTGCGGACCCGTTCTAATAGGAGCGACACAAGTCGCTCCAACTTAGAAAAAGGGTCCGGAGCTTCTTTGGGGCGACCTGGAGCGACCTGCATTGACTTCAATGTTATGAAGTCCGTGCCGGCCGCTCCGAGGTCGCGGTGCGAGCAGCGCGCCGCGACCTGTGAGGTCTCCCCGGGAAGTCGGATCGCCCCAGTGTGAACGGGGCCTTTAAGTGAAAAATGATGAAAGGTGGAGCTTTGTTTTGAAGAATAAGGGTCCTTTTACACTGATGCGTTTTTACCTTGCTAAAAACGCATTAAAATATTTTCCTCTAAATCGTTTGGGACTCTTCACACCACTGCGCTGTGGGTGCAATGCGTTTTAAAAAGTCTTGCATGCTGCATATTTGGTGCCCTTTTCAAAACTGAGTTGAAACGCACTGCAGTTGTGTTTTTTGGTTCCCTCTTTGAGTCACGTGTCCATGTTTCACAGGTGCATGCCAACCAGAAAACGCACTGAAAATTAATCAAAAACGCATATATATTTTTATCATGTTTTTTTTTTTCAACAGAGCAATGTAAAAGCACCCCAAGAGTCGGTTCACACTACTCCAACTTGGGACGCGACTTGTGTGCCCTCAAGTCGCTGGTCATTACAAATTCAATGTAAATGAATGAGAGCCGTCTTAACCACTTTACGTCTGCTCACAGTAATACTACTGCGGCAGAGTGGTTCGTTATCGTCTGACGACGTAGTATTAACGTCGTCAGACACTCCCCCTTCTGGGCGGCGCTTGCGCGCCACCGGAGGCTCGCTCCCGCTGTTTTCATTCACAGCGGGAGTCGGGCCAGGGGAGGAGCAGCGGCGATCGCCGCTGCTCTTACCCGATCGTCGGGGATCGAGTCTGGAGATCCGCCCGCTGTGTGTAAACACAGCGGGCGGATCTCCATAGTGACAGGGAGTGACAGATCGGACTGTTCAGCATAGCTGGACATCCGATCTGTCCATGAATCACTCAGTCACCTCCCCCCCTACACGTCAGTAAGCACCAGGCATACATTAACCCCTCCCTCTCCAATAAAATTAACCCCTTCCCTGCCAGTGTCATTTTTACAGTAACAGTGCATATATATAGCACTGATTACTGCAGTAATGTCACTGGTACCCCCAAAAGTGTCAAAAATGTCAGTCAAGGGTCCGATCTGTCCGCCGCAATGTCGCAGTCCCGCAAAAAAAATCGCAGATCGCCGCCATTACTCGTTAAAAAAAAAAAAACACCAAAAATGACAGAAATCTTTCCCTTTGTTAGTAAACGCAATAACTTTTGCGCAAACCAATCAAAATACGCTTATTGCGATTTTTTTTTACCAAACATAGGTAGCAGAAAACAAATTGGCCAAAAATTTTTTAAAAAAATTGATTTTTACATCTTTTTTGGGGGGAATTTCATATAAAAAAAATGTTAAAAATATTGTTATTTTTTCAAAATAAACGCTCTTTTTTTGTTTATAGCGCAAAAAGTAAAAATCGCACAGGTGATCAAATACCACCAAAAGAAAGCTCTGTTTGTGGGAAAAAAAGGACGTAAATTTTGTTTGGGTACGGCGTCGCACGACCGCGCAATTGTCAGTTGAAGTCGCACAGCGCCGAATCGCAAAAAGTGGCCTGGACGGAAGACAGCAAAATCCTCCGGTGGTAAAGTGGTTAATATGCACTACTGAAGTCGCCCCGACTTCAGAAAAGGTCCCTGTACTACTTCAAGGCGACCTCTATCCGACTTGTGCACATAGACTTCAATGGGATTCGCTTCTAAGTCGGATCCTTATCTATTTTCAAGCGACTGTGATCAGACTTTCCAGGAAGAAGAAAAGATTAGCCAGGCATTCCCCACAGACAAAGTCGCCTCTCTTACAAGTCGCGCAAAAAAGTCGCTCTTTCATGGGGCGACTTTCTGGTCGCGGTAGTGTGAACCAGCTCTAAGTTCACACCTGAGCATTTTTCAGCTCGTAAAACGCTCTTCTCTGAAGTCTCAAAACGCTTTTGTCTCCTGAAGCAAAACGCCTGAAGCTCAAAAAAGTACACGAGCTTCTTTTTTGGCAGATTACAGGCGTTTTTGTTAGATGTCAATGCCTGCCTCCAAACACCTGCAAAAAACGCTGCAAAAAAACTGAAAAACGCCTGAAAATGATACGCTCAGGTGTGAATGGAGCCTTATAATGATGTTGTTTATTGTGAGAGGTGAAGAATTTCTGGTCACTGAAAGCACCACTGTATTTTGTAGCTTTGATTTGCAACTGTAATGTGCGTGAGCTGAGTGATTCTTCTTTGATAGTATGTGGGATAATCTGTTATTTTAAATAAGGCAATTAAAAGACAAGATGTTATCTCAACCCAATAAAATAACATTTGTAACATTTGTGGCTGGCAGTGGGGTGGAATAATCCTGAGACGGTGCTTTATATATCAATAAACTGTAGTGCTCTTAGTAAAAGCATGTGAGCTGCTTAATTGTCTGAATCCTCTTTCCCATCATGCCTCTCTCTGACCATGGCATTTTTTGTTTCTTGCAGGATATGAGGAAACATGTCTTCCTGACTCTGCATGATACTGAACAGTCGTATGTGGAATCCCTGCGCACACTGATGGAGGTATGTTACCCAAGGGCACAATTTAAGCGTGAAAAATGAGGTCTGGAATGCCTTAAAATATTTATTTATTCTCCTATAAGAAAATGTGGCGTTATTCTGATGGCAGCACCATTTTTTGTGCTGGATACAATGCGAATGTACAGAGACACGCGTGCTAACCACATATTGCAGAGGCTGCTGATTAACTACCAGAATATACTACATGCCTAGCTGTCCCTTCAATACCTTCTGACCTGGAACAAGCAAGCAGCAAGTGAAAGTCAGAATCGCAGCTCTAAATTGGTCAAAGAGTCGCAAAAGTATTGAAGCCATGTGATCAGCATAACAAGTCAGGAATCTAGCATTTTCAAAAGATTGGAAATGTCAGTCTTTCTGTATAAACCAGTGGGGAGAAGAATACATGGCCCTTCTGCCAGGCTGATCCTATGACTTTATTATTTCTACCACAGTATAAGTATATGGATCAGGAAATTCAACCTCGCTTGCCACATGCTTGTTCCACGTCAGTCACAGCGCAGCAGGTAACATTTTCAGAGACTTCCACAAATTTCTATTTGTAAAGGATTACTCCTTTGAGTCCTTTCCTATATTGCTGCGCCAAGCTTTCCCCTATTGCTGGGCATATGACTGTCACATGGCATATATTGATCATGTGATCTCTGCTGAAAGGGGGCATCATCAGGTCTGAATTCTGATCCTTCTGTTCAGTACAGATCAGCTGATCCTGTATCTCAACAGCATGTCATGGAAAAGCACCAGTTATGTCTTTTGTAGCCATCCTAAGAAAGAGCAATTTACGTGACTGAGGATATTTAAGACACACTTGCCTTTTTGGTCTATAGTGGCCCTGTAAAACAGATCCTGCTAATGTAATAATCAAATACCGCTGCACCACGTACACACATTTGTGAACTATACACAAAAGCAGAGGCGTAATAGTAGCCAAAGCAGTGCACACAGTTGCATGGGGCCAGAGTGTGTGGGGGAAATGCATCCCTGTGGGGCATCTACTAAGATGGGGGGCATGGATGCCTCCTAATAAGGTGAGGGGCATGGATGCCTCCTACTAAGATGAGGGGCATGGGTGCCTCCTACTAAGATGAGGGGCATGGGTGCCTCCTACTAAGATGAGGGGCATGGGTGCCTCCTACTAAGATGAGGGGCATGGATGCCTCCTACTAAGATGGGGGGGGGGCATGGATGCCTCCTAATAAGGTGAGGGGCATGGATGCCTCCTAATAAGGTGAGGGGCATGGATGCCTCCTTAGATGAGGGGCATGGGTGCCTCCTACTAAGATGAGGGGCATGGGTGCCTCCTACTAAGATGGGGGGCATGGATGCCTCCTACTAAGATGAGGGGCATGGATGCCTCCTACTAAGATGAGGGGCATGGATGCCTCCTACTAAGATGAGGGGCATGGATGCCTCCTACAAAGGTGAGGGGCATAGGTGCCTCCTACTAAGATGAGGGGCGTGGATGCCTCCTACTAAGGTGAGGGGCGTGGATGCCTCCTACTAAGGTGAGGGGCGTGGATGCCTCCACTAAGGTGAGGGGCGTGGATGCCTCCTACTAAGGTGAGGGGCGTGGATGCCTCCTACTAAGGTAAGGGGGATGGGTGCCTCCTACTAAGATGAGGGCCACGGATGTCTCCTACTAAGGTGAGGGGCACGGATGCCTCCTACTAAGGTGAGGGGCACGGATGCCTCCTACTAAAGTGAGGGGCACGGATGCCTCCCACTAAGGTAAGGGGCATGGGTGCCTCCTACTAAGGTGAGGGGCATGGGTGGCCCCTACTAAGATGAGGGGCAAGGGTGCCTCCTACTAAGGTGAGGGGCATGGGTACCTCCTACTAAGGTGAGGGGCATGGGTGCCTCCTACTAAGGTGAGAGGCATGGGTGCCTCCTACTAAGGTGAGGGGCATGGGTGCCTCCTACTAAGGGGAGGGGAATGGGTGCCTCCTACTAAGGGGAGGGGCATGGGTGGCTCCTACTAAGATGAGGGGCATGGGTGCCTCCTACTAAGATGAGGGGCATGGTTCCCCTTCTACTAAGGTGAGGGGCATGGTTCCCCTTCTACTAAGGTGAGGGGCATGGTTCCCCTTCTACTAAGGTGAGGGGCATGGTTCCCCTTCTACTAAGGTGAGGGGCATGGGTGCCTCCTACTAAGGTGAGGGGCATGGGTGCCTCCTACTAAGGGAAGGGGCATGGGTGCCTCCTACTAAGGGGAGGGGCATGGATGCCTCCTACTAAGGTGAGGGGCATGGATGCCTCCTATTAAGGTGCGGGGCATGGATGCCTCCTACTAAGGTGCGGGGCATGGATGCCTCCTACTAAGGTGCGGGGCATGGATGCCTCCTACTAAGGTTCGGGGCATGGATGCCTCCTACTACGGTGAAGGCCGCGGATGCCTCCTACCGAGACAGAGGGCATAAATGCTTCCTGCTGCAAATCCCCGCTGTCCACCCTATGGGAGGGGAGTTATGGAAGAGGAACATACTGTATACAATGAGTTGGGTAGTAAGGGCATTTTATCTACGTTGTACAGTTAATCTGTGGAAGCGGATGTGGAGGGCATTAAATGATAATTGCCAGTTTTGCCAACTGTTTTTGACTCTGAATAATTTGTGTGTCTGGTTTTCAGGACTGTCCAGTTTCATGTCATTTCTATTTTTCAACACACCATATTTTCCAATTAGTCAGCGCTCTTTTAGCTTTCTATGTTACTATACATGGCAAAGTAAGATTTTTAAAATACCAGGAAAGAAAGATTGTCTGCTACTAAAAAAAGAAATCAAACATCTGTGATCAGAAATGCGGCATTGCTTGGTTGGCGTTGTTCATGAGGATGACTTTATGTAAAAATGTGTGAACTCATGGAGCCACTGGCTGAGCTTAGAGCAAACCCAAACTCTGCAGGGTATAGATCGTCCCAAAAACCATGTGAGATGACCCCTGACTTTCATCAGCCACTGACTTTGATTTCACTTGCTGTGTGGAGTTGCCCTTTATTCACAGACCTCCTTAGTGTGTATTTGTGGTTCGGCAGCTGAAAGTGGAAAATTACCAGTATGTTTCCTGCTGGGAGCTTTACTTACACAAGGGAAAATGGAGGAAGTGGCAGCTACATCTCCAGAGAGATTACCAGGATCCCTGCGTGACTTCCATTCTGTGCTATTCACTGGTAAAACCCTCTCCCAATACTGCCATCCCTGTAGAGTACCAGTCTTGTGTGTGTTTGTGGAAGAATCTGAATATACTGTATAGTCTCCATTTCTCAAGCCTATTTATGCAAGATTTAGGCCCCTTTCACACATACGGTCCATTCAGTTCATCATTTCAGTAATGTCAAAATGTATCAGTTTTTCATCCGTTTTTTCATCCATTTTTTTTTATATCCACTACCAATGCAAAAACGGATGAAAAATGGACCATTTGTCCGTTTTTCATCAGTTTTTCATCTGATCCGTTTTTTTGACGGATGAAAAATAGGGCATTCATCCGTTCCAAAAAACGGACATTGACGGAAGCTGATGAAAACTGATGAAAACTGATGTTAACGGATGATCATCCGTTGTCATCCGTTTTTACATAGAGATGCACTGATGTCCGTTTTTCATCTGTCAACGGATGGATGAAAAGCGGACAAACGGGCCTTATAGTTGCCCTGTTTTAAAGCTTATATAAACTCTAAGTCAAAAATGAAATATCTGCTAGGGATAGGCTGTCGAGCAGACATACGTTTAAGTCCCCCCATGCACCATTAGCGCCCCTAATGGGCAACCCCTCGCTCCCACCTGGCCTTTGTCCCTCGGTATTTGAGTGGTGGACAAACAAGGGGCTTCTCAGGCTGGCTGATTTGAGCGATTACCGGGCATTGCTTACTAGAGCCCAGCTGCGGGAGAAATATTCCCTCCCTGATAGGGAATACTATCACTATGCTCAAATTTCTCATTTTGTAGCCTGACTTAAGCGTAAGAGTGACATCACTACCTCCACACAAATGGAGTATCTATGCCGTACGTTGGATAAGCAAAAAAGCTATATATCCACGATATATAACATACTGCATGACGATGACACTAAACTTCCGTATATGCTATGCTGGGAGGAGGATCTGAATGAGAATTTAGACCACGCTGATTGGAACTCTTTAGCACAGTTTAACTCTAAATCCATACCCAATACTTCCTTAATAGAGGCCAACTACAAGATGTTTCTATGATGGTACATGGTCCCGGTCAGGCTGGCGGCGGCAGTTCGCACTGCATCCCCCGACTGTTTCCAGGGATGCGGACAAGCGGGCACCATCCTCCACATCTGGTGGACTTGCCCAAAAGTTAGACGATTTTGGATCTGTATCTCTAACTTTATCTATTCATTGACACAAGTCAACCTATTCAAAGATCCCCATCAAGCCCTTTTGGGTAAACCGATCGAGGGGGTACCTAAACATACTAAATTCCTCATAGCCTTTATGTTCACGGCCACTAAAATTGCAATCGCTCGCTCATGGTGCACTCCCGTAGTGCCGATTGAGCTACTCAAAGCCAAGCTGACCTGGATCATGATAAATGAACGGATGGTAGCATTACTTAATGATAAGATGCGATTGTTTGACAGGACCTGGGACCCCTGGATCAGGTATTTGGCTGTCCCCCCTTAGGGGAGAACTGCCGTTGTCCCCTCGGATTGTGGGACTTGCAAGCTTGCCCCACTTGGGGGAGATGGACCTGAATGCCGACCCCTCCTTTCCAGCCACTACTGTCCCCTTTTCCCTTCCCCCATTCTTTCCCTGCTACCTTTCCCAATTTTCCATGATACCTGGATTCCTCCTTTCTTTCTTTTCCCTCTTCCTTTTTATTTTTTCTTTCTTTTCAGTGCACTGACAGTTGGATGATGCCTCCCCTAGTCAAGTGTGCTATATTGGGGGTAAGGGGCTGCCTCCCTCCTGGGGCGCAGTGAGTTCCCGAGTTCCCGTAGGGGCGTCGGGGAGGGGGGGGGCCCGGGCCAACCAACCTTTAGTGTGGTAGAGTGGGGGCTCTGTTTATACCTCGATTTTAGTCGATATCTTACCGTTTCTACTGTACTTTTTTTTTGTTTCTATATATATATATATATATATATATATATATATATATATATATATATATATATATTTATATTTCATGTTTCGAACATGCTGTACCACTTTATATTTGTATGGCTGAGCCGTGTTGGCTCATTTTGCACTGTTATGACTTTTATTCTTTTCTACGAAAACTCAATAAAAATATTGAAACTTAAATATATGCTAGGGTCATGTTCTGGTAATGTAATATTGCTTAGTCTTTTTGTGTTGAGGTTTGTATAGCCAAGCATTTATTTAGTTTTAGATAGCGTAAGGAAGAATTAAAATTACTGTCAGTTTTATTTTTTTCCTGTCTGTTTCCCGGCGTAGGAGAAATCTCCTGTGACTTCCTGTCCTGTAGACACAACAGGAAGTGAGGAAATCCCTCCAGAGTCAGACATTTGCTTTGTTACCAGAACAGGGTCCCCACTGTTTTTTTTTTTTTTCTCTCACCCCCAGGGCTGGCCCAAGACATTGTGCTGCCTAGGTCCAATAATAAAATGCTGCCCCCCCCCCCAAAAAAAAATCACGCCCAACAAAAGGCCCCCACATCCATTATTTTATATAAATATAACCCTTAGAAAATATTATGTGTACTGTTATCTTCTTCCATAACTCACCACCGGACTGGTCCACCAAACACCCACTGTCTGTCCTCAGTCCTCCTGTGTCTGCCCCACCCACCGCCCTAGAAGATCCAGCCTGCCCTGTGTGAGATGGAGTGCGCTGATGTCTGACGTCATTGCGCACACCACGATTACCTGAGGGAAGTTCCGAGGAGGAGACACTCTGCCGCCTGATACTCATCAGTTTGCACTACGGGCGGCAGTATGAGATGGGGAAATGTAACACGCCGCAAATTTATGACACACAAAACTGCTGTAAAAAAAAAAAAAAATCTTGGGAGTCAAGTTGCTGCCCCTCTCCATGTGCTGCCTGGGTCCAATGGACCCAGTGGGACCCATGGTAGGGCCGGCCCTGCTCACCCCCCTATTCTGAAGACTGTAAACTTTTGGATTTCCATCACTGTTTGGCTGACGGTTGTCACTGAGACCAGTAAAGAGAGTGAATCTTCCAAAACAGGGACATAGACCCAACAGTGGGTACTTATCCTTCCATATGCTATGCAAGACTTCTACTTTAAAGGGATTTTAAAGGCATTATTGTTTTAAATATAATTTAAAAAAAAAAGTTTATACTTACCTGCTCTGTGCAAATCATGTTGCACAGAGTGGTCTCTTATCTCCTCATTGGAGGTTTGGGGGCACCCGTGCTGGCATGCTCCTGAGCCGGGCTGTGTGCGCCCATAGACACACACAGCGTCGGTAAGCCATGCCCCCATGCGAATCCATGCCCCCCTCGGTAAGCCATGCCCCCCAGGAGAATGGTGCTGCAGGCAGGAGAGCACTGGATCAGTGATGAGTGCCAGGTAAGTGTTTTGGGATTGGGGCGAACAGTTAGTGGGGCATTTTTTAACTTCATGCAGGGAATGCATTAAGGTTTAATACAGTTTGACTTTAGGACTTCATTAGCGTTGACTTACTTTATTCTGAGGATGACTGGAGAGCCACGAGAGTCAGGAGTCAGAAATTACCCAAATGCCAACAAGCTACTCTGTCAGCTGTCTGGCCTCAGACTTTCTGCCACCCTATAAATGTGCATACTGATATCAGATAAGAACCCTCTAATAGTTTCCATTCCTTAAACCAGTGGTCTCCAAACTGCAGCACTTGCTTGCTTTTATCTGGTTTTTGAGGCATAGTTTCCTCCACTGTCAGCAACAGTGGGGCATAGATCCTGCCATCTACACTGGCAGATGGGCACTATTCCCTTTATTGATAACAGTGATGGAGCTCTATTCTTCCCACTGACACCAGTGACGAGATACTATTCCTCCCACTGACACAAAAGATGGGGTTCTATTCCTCCCACTGACCTCAGTGATGGAACGCTATTCCTCCCAATGACACCAGTGATTTTTTCTTTTTAAAGGGACGGCCAGGTCTTCGTAGTTGCAGTGGTCTGATACTCCTTCCATTTCAATATTATAGTGCTCCTTGGGATGTTTACTTTCAGTGCAGCAAACTCTCTCCAGAAGTTCAGTGAAGATCTCTCAATGATCCAATGTTGACCTAAATGACTAATGATGATAAATAGAATCCACCTGTGTGTAATCAAGTCTCTGTATAAATGCACCTGCACTGTGATAGTCTCAGAGGTCCGTTTAAAGCGCAGAGAGCATCATGAAGAACAAGGAACACACCAGGCAGGTCCGAGATACTGTTGTGGAGAAGTTTAAAGCCGGATTTGGATACAAAAAGATTTCCCAAGCTTTAAACATCCCAAGGAGCACTGTGCAAGCGATAATATTGAAATGGAAGGAGTATCAGACCACTGCAAATCTACGAAGACCTGGCCGTCCCTCTAAACTTTCAGCTCATACAAGGAGAAGACTGATCAGAGATGCAGCCAAGAGGCCCATGATCACTCTGGATGAACTGCAGAGATCTACAGCTGAGGTGGGAGACTCTGTCCATAGGACAACAATCAGTTGTATACTGCACAAATCTGGCCTTTATGGAAGAGTGGCAAGAAGAAAGCCATTTCTTAAAGATATCCATAAAAAGTGTCATTTAAAGTTTGCCACAAGCCACCTGGGAGACACACCAAACATGTGGAAGAAGGTGCTCTGGTCAGATGAAACCAAAATCAAACTTTTTGGCAACAATGCAAAACGTTATGTTTGGCGTAAAAGCAACACAGCTCATCACCCTGAACACACCATCCCCACTGTCAAACATGGTGGTGGCAGCATCATGGTTTGGGCCTGCTTTTCTTCAGCAGGGACAGGGAAGATGGTTAAAATTGATGGGAAGATGGATGGAGCCAAATACAGGACCATTCTGGAAGAAAACCTGATGGAGTCTGCAAAAGACCTGAGACTGGGACGGAGATTTGTCTTCCAACAAGACAATGGTCCAAAACATAAAGCAAAATCTACAATGGAATAGTTCACAAATAAACTTATCCAGGTGTTAGAATGGCCAAGTCAAAGTCCAGACCTGAATCCAATCGAGAATCTGTGGAAAGAACTGAAAACTGCTGTTCACAAACGCTCTCCATCCAACCTCACTAAGCTTGAGCTGTTTTGCAAGGAGGAATGGGCAAAAATTTCAGTCTCTCGATGTGCAAAACTGATAGAGACATACCCCAAGCGACTTACAGCTGTAATCGCAGCAAAAGGTGGCGCTACAAAGTATTAACTTAAGGGGGCTGAATAATTTTGCACGTCCAATTTTTCAGTTTTTTATTTGTTAAAAAAGTTTGAAATATCCAATAAATTTTGTTCCACTTCATGATTGTGTCCCACTTGTTGTTGATTCTTCACAAAAAAATTACAGTTTTATATCTTTATGTTTGAAGCCAGAAATGTGGCAAAAGGTCGCAAAGTTCAAGGGGGCCGAATACTTTCGCAAGGCACTGTATTCAGCATGATATTTTCCCCATTGAGATCTGATGTGTTTTCAAAGTGTTCCTTTAATTTTTTTGAGCAGGGTATATATATATATTTTTTTTCAACCTTTTCTTGTGATCGTGATCCTTTAATGTGTAATTGGGAAGACTGATTATTTCATGAGCTATTAGATTACACTACCTCTTCCCTGTTTGGAGGCATACAAGACATTGACCTTTCTGGTGGGTTCCCAAAGTGATGCACTCTCGTGTAATGACACTGTGCGGTTTTTCTGTCTGCCTTGCATTAAAGGACATTTCAAGGCTGCAGGTTTTAGAATGTTCTCTCCATTTGTAAAACATTTGACTCCTCTGCACGTTGTAGCTGAATATCTCGATATCTGCTGCTTATTTTTACCCCTTAACAGACATCTCTAGTATTTCCTCCCGCTGATTGCTGGGAGTACAGATTGATCGCACTGATGTACAGGAACAAGCTGTCCACAGGATATTCTGCTCTTACTGCAACCAGCGTCAGGCCTTGGGAACAGAACACCCCGAAATTGCCGAGGCTCAGAGCCTGCTGTGCAGACCAGCAAGACAAAGTGTTTTATGAATGGGTAAAAAAAGTACACCAAATATATCTAATCTACCATGTTAGTGTAATTTCAAAAAGTAAATTTCAATATTTTTATCTCTGCAGCTTTCATTAAAAACTGGTAATTGTGCAATGAAGGTCCTTGATCAGGCACTTCCTTTTATATGGTGACAACCCCCGGTCCCTGTCTACCAGTTTTGCTCCTGTGTTGTCATCCTGCCACATCCATGGAGGCTAGAAGCAGCAGTTTAGGCACACATTACGCAGGCAGGGCCCACTGTTGTCACGATCAGGAAACTCCTCATGCAGCCATGTACAGTATCTCACAAAAGTGAGTACACCCCTCACATTTTTGTAAATATTATATCTTTTCATGTGACAACACTGAAGAAATGACACTTTGCTACAATGTAAAGTAGTGAGTGTACAGCTTGTATAACAGTGTAAATTTGCTGTCCCCTCAAAATAACTTAACACACAGCCATTAATGTCTAAACTGCTAGCAACAAAAGTTAGTACACCCCTAAGTGAAAATTTCCAAATTGGGCCCAAAGTGTCAATATTTTGTGTGACCACCATTATTTTCCAGCACTGCCTTAACCCTCTTGGGCATGGAGTTCACCAGAGCTTCACAGGTTGCCACTGGAGTCCTCTTCCACTCCTCCATGACGGCACTATTCCCTCCACTGACACCAACGATGGGGCACTATTTCTTTCACTGATATGAGGGATAGGACGCCACTCTTCTTACTGACAAGAATGATGGGGCACTATTCCTCCCACTAATACCAATGATGGGGTACTATCCCTCCCAATGCTACCAATGATGGGGCACTATTCCTCCCACTAATATATATTATATATATAATATATATTCACAGGTGCATCTCATAAAATTATATTATCATAAAAAAGTTAATTTATTTCAGTAATTCCATTCAAAAAGTTAAACTATATTTTATATAGATGCATTACACACACAGAGTGATATATTTCAAACATTTCTTTCTTTTAATTTTGATGATTATGGCTTACAGCTAGTGAAAATCCAAAATTCAATATCTCAGAAAATTAGAATATTACATAAGACCAATAAAGAAAAGGATTTTTAATACAGAAATGTTGGCTTCCTGAAAAGTATGTCCAAGTATGTCCATGTGCAGCATAGTACACACTCAATACTTGGTCGGGGCTCCTTTTGCATGAATTAAAATCGATTTGGAATGACATGAAGGCGATCAGCCTGTGGCACTGCTGAGTTGTTATGAAAGCCCAGTTTGCTTTGATAGTGGCCTTCAGCTTTTCTGCATTGTTGGGTCTGGTGTCTCTCATCTTCCTCTTGACAATACCCCGCAGATTCTCTGTAGGGTTTAGGTCAGGCAAGTTTGCTGGCCAATCGAGCACAGTGATACCACGACCAATAAACCAGGTATTGGTACTTTTGGCAGTGTGGGCGGTGCCAAGTCCTGCTGGAAAATGAAATCAGCATCTCCATAAATCTGGTCAGCAGAGGGAAGCATGAAGTGGTAGAGGGCTGCACTGACTTTAGACTTGAGAAACCACAGTGGACCAACACCAGCAGATGACATGGCTCACCAAATCATTTTCGTTATCAAATCATTAAGTGCTTAGGTGTAACTTTGTTTTTTACTTGTGACATCATCTCTGCCTAGGCAAAGTCTCACCTGATTGGTGCAGGATATTGAGACAGATTAGGATTTATTTTGTTGTAAAATTATTGAAAGTTTCACTTTAACCACTTGCCGACCGCCGCAAGTACATATACTGCGGCGGTCAGCCCCATGCAGGCAAAGTAACGTATGGGTACGTCACTCGCCCGCGAGCCAATAGGGGGCAAGTGCGCGCCGCCAGAGGCGCGCTCCTGCCCCCGCTCGTTCACGGGCGGTGTGACCGGTGGCTCCGATGTCCGCCGGTCACTCACGATCTCCCGCTGGAGAGGGAGAAAGGCAGGTGGCTAATGTAAACAAAGCCGCCTGTCATTCGCCCTGATGTAACAGCAGAGATCATATGATCCTGCTATGTAGGATCGTATGTCTCTGTGATTACATCAAAAGCCACGCCCCTTTACAGTTAGAAGCACGCCCCTAGGGACACACTTAACCCCTTGCTCTCTAATAAAGTTAACCCCTTCCCTGCCAGTGTCATTTTTACAGTAACAGTGCATATGTATAGCACTGATTACTGTAGTAATGTCACTGGTCCCCCCAAAAGTGTCGAAAATGTCAGTCAAGGGTCCGATCTGTCCGCAAAAGAAAACGCATTTCGCCGCCATTACTAGTTTAAAAAAAAAAGCAATAAAAATGACATAAATCTTTCCCGTAGTTAGCAAACGCAATAACTTTTGCGCAAACCAATCAAAATATGCCTTTTGCAATTTTTTTCACCAAAAATATGTAGCGGAAAACAAATTGGCCTAAAATGTTAAAAAATTTAGATTTTTACATTTTGGGGGGGGGGGGGGGATTTCCAATTAAAAAAATGTGAAAAATATTGTTGTTTTTTTCAAAATTGTCGCTATTTTTTTGTTTATAGCTCAAAAAGTAAAAATCGCACAGGTGATCAAATACCACCAAAAGAAAGCTCTGTTTGTGGGAAAAAAAGGACGTCAATTTTGTTTGGGTACAGCGTCACACGACCGCGCAATTGTCCGTTAAAGTCACGCAATGCCGAATCGCAAAATAGGCCCTGGTCTTTGAGCAGCCAAATCCTCCAGGGCTTTAAGTGGTTAAGGAAATTTCGAAAATGGGTTTCTGTTTAGTCTCTTATCTATTCCTATATTTCCTAATAATCTATGGTTTCAGTCGTTGTTCCTTTTAGTGAATAATTGCTTTTTAGAAGGAAAGGTGGTTCTGCCTTTTACTGTGGACTGGAGTGTACCGGTTTGTTACCGCCGGTGAGCTGTCAGTCTTTGATGATTTCTGATGGAGAACATTTGGAAGAGCAGAGTACATGGAGAGCTGTCGGAAAGCAGGGAACATGGAAAGTTGTTGTTGTAAGGAGAATTGAGTGTTGAATGAATTTGCATTCATGTATATTCATTGTGGAATACAATACAAATTCACTTGTTACTTGTGACTACTAAAATAATATTTTTTTTTGTTTTCCCTCCTCTAATCCGTTCTGCTTTGCCGTGATATCATTCATTTTCACACTTACTATTCCTGCAGGCTCAGTGCAGCAGAGAATCTTCTGTTCGGCTCCACTGAAATGGGTAAACAATTCATACACGCATAATGAGAGATGACAGCGAGAAGTTGCTTGTGACCTGTCTGTATGATGAAGGCTTCCCACATCGGGTTTATAGAATAAGTCACACGTTGGGAGAAAAGCTGGCTTCTGTTTTCTTGCTGTTAGTTCTAATCAGATATAGGATAGCAAGTGTAGTTTCCTGTTGACTTAATAATTATTTGTATTTTTTTTTTTTGAATGTGTGAAAATCTTGCAGTCTCTTGTACAATAGCAGAGCTCTCTAGCAGTCTCTTGTAATATAGTAGTAGTCTCTTCTAACTTGGCAGCAGGCCTCTGTAACTTGTAGACTATTTTAAAGGGTAAATTCACCTTTCCCCCGAATCTAACTCCAATACCCTGGCCACCCCTCCGAGTCGAGCCATACGTAGCAGCTATGATTCCCCATGCTGCCGGAGTGTTTTGCTTTGCATTTTTTAAGGTTCTTTGCAGTAAAAGCAAGGAAGGATGAAAACCTCTGTAGTGGATTATTATATGTTTTGGTTTACTTAAAAAATGCTCTACTCCTATTGGGAAATATGCATACAATCTACACATGCACAAGCTATCTATCCTTTCTAGCGAATGACCATGGACAATGCGATTGCACTAAATATCTACTTCATTTGTTTTTTCCTGGTGATGGAGTCTTCTTGCAGACTGCTCCTTTTCGTCTCGGAGTCCTGCAAAACTACTACTGCTTAGTTTCCCATGGCTGTGTCTGTCCATTGTCCCCTCCCCCTACTTTCTGCCAAACCTCATATCCTGTCCTGAGCTTCATGAACCAGTCCAACAAGTTCATTATCATGTAAATAAGGGATTGTGCTATATGCTATAAAAATCACTAAAATAGCCATAGAATCACATGGAGTGTACACTGTAATGCACAGCCCCAGAGGGAGTATCCATGATAATGCTGGCAATAGCAAGCACTCATTGGGCAGCATGACCGTGTGACCGCGCTAACCAATGGGAAACACGTCTTTCTTCTGTGACACTGTACCAGAAGAAGACTCAGATGTGCTTCACATTGGTCGTCATGGTCATTTGACTGCGCTGACCAATGAGCACTTGCTATTGCAGTATTATGATGGATACTCATTCTGCGCTGTGTAATGTGATGTACAGACTGCTTCACCGGAGGCATGGGACATCATGCCTGCTATATGCAGTAGGCAAATTTGTGTTTAGTGCAAAATGTGCATATTTCCAGGAGATTTGAAGTTACTTTATTTTTTCATTTTTCATGAAACTTACCGTTTAAGGTAGATGAAAATGCAAAGCACAAAAAAAAAAAAAACCCATGCCACTTCAGAAGACTGCCTAATATAATTCTTGGCTAAATACTTTAAAAATCGCTTGCTAAATCCCTTTTATTATATACATTTAGAAGCAGTCACTGCACCCCTCTAGGTTCTGAGCTTGCCTCTGCAGGTGGCGTGTCGAAACTGTCACAGAGACCTGGAGGAGGGGAGGAGCTTTAGGTAGGATACAAAGGTAGTGCAGTCGGTGCTTTCTTTGGTATTACAGTTGTAGCACTGTCCTGGGTAGGCTGCTAGACAGGTTGAGTAAATTTAGTTTTGGCTCCTCTGTAATCAGTGGAGCAGCTTGTGATTACTTTAGGCTGTTATGGGTTTCACTGGTTGCATGTTTGACTGCTTCCCCCTGTCTTCTGGAGGATTCAGGAATTTAGTGGGCTGGGAGAGTGAGTTTTGCAATCTGAATATGTATGTGGTCCCAGCCAATCCCTGGGGGATAGTCCCCAGTAGGTGGCTGGGGGAGTGCATAAATAGTCTGGGACCTGGAGCAGTGAGGTTCTTGTCCAGGAGGAGAAGTTCCCAGCCTGAAGAGCTGCTGTTCTTGGCAGTCCAGCTGTGATTATGCATGTGTTTATAGAGGTCCCAGCTATGTTAGAGCTGGGGGGCCTGTTCTGCTGAAACATTCTGCAACTAATTGGGGAATTTCACTGAGGATCTGGTCTAAAGAGTTCAAGTGAGAAATGTATTGCTAATATTGGAAGGAGGCATTCAAATATCTAGGGACATTGTAAATACAGACCTGTGTGTAGCATCCTAGTGATTGTGTGCTTCTATTATCCCTTGTGCTTTAGTGCCAGAGCTTGCTTGAATTCCAATGGTGTCTGTGTTGCTCAGTCCCTTAGTTGCTGCTAGAGGGACCATATAAAGAAACTTTGACAAAGTGACGAGTGTCCTCGTATTACTAAATTGTGCTACTTGAGTACCCCACAGCTTCCCTGCACACTACCCAAGTTAACTTTTCAATAAAGCATCAAAAACATACCCCTAGACGGTTCAAAGAGCCAAAAGAGTAACTGTACTGTGTACCTAGTTGCCCCTGCACTAGTTTGGGAAAAGAACCTGAGGCAAAACAGCGGGCCCTTTTGAGGGTGAACGCTACACAGTGTATCGAAAGAAGCATGAATAATTAAAGGAGAAGTATGGCCAAAGCTTTTTTTTGACCATACTTCTCCTGGGGTTAACAGGGGTGCAGTTCAGTCTGCACTCCTGTAATATGTTTTCCTCCAACAGCGGGCTGAAGTCACAGAGCCAGTCCAGACTTGGGAAAGATCCTGACCATATGGTCAGGATCCACTAAGATGCCTGGACTGGCACCTGGCTCAGCCTCTCAGTAATCAGCGGAGAGCCTGAGCCAGCCCCACAGCCCAGCACAACAGTGAGCTCTGGAGGGGAGAGCAGAGAGCTGCTGACTGACTCACAGCAGAGGGGGAGATCTGAGTGATCAGCAGTGTTTGATCGTTCCGTTCTCAGAGCAAAGTTGGCGGGGGACAGATGCAGCATCGGATCGACGCTGCATCCACCTAGGTGGGTAAAAATGTTTTTTTAAATCCTTCTCTTTTAACTTACAAAGCTTCCTGGTGCCGACAATGCCAAGGCACTATCTGTATGGAACTGATGCAGCGTTGTTGGCCCACATGGGAACTGGCAGAATCAACATGCAATTGCTTTACAATACTGAAGGCTTGACCATTAAAAGACTTATTTAAATTTTTGCCTGAAGATCCACTTTTAATATAGCAGTAGCTTTTTGAAAAATCCTGCAGCTAGCAGCAAGTTTCCATCAGTCTCTTGTAAAAAGCATCTCTTTCTAATGTAATGGCTTTTTGTTGTAATGTGGAAGTGGTAAAAGTTTTGGGAGGGGTTGGGAGTATAGTTTGTTTGGGTTTGTTGCAAAGTGACTGTGGGTAGTCAGTATGGGTCTGAAACAAGTCCACAGAAACAGACCCACGCAGATCTCTACACTGCAGAGAAGCAAATCAGTAGGGTCCAGTCTAGGCTGTATATACAATCAAGTCTCCAAAACCTGTTGTGCAAATAAAATATTGCAGCTACTTTGGAGATTGGAAAAAAAGAGTAAAGCTGGACATGCATGGATCGAAATTTGACCAGTTCATCAGGGTCCAACTGAACTTCAATTCATGTGCGGCCACTGTGGTTGAACAGAACAGAAGTTGATTTACTGATCAACTTCTGTTCAGCTGCCCTGCCGGATATAAGCCGCTGCAGCACTGATCTGTGTAATCTGACAGCGAGGAAATCTCCCCACTGTCAGAATACAAGTGTTGGGGGAATGTGTGGATGGAGGAATTGATGCAGTTTTTTTTTCATTCAGCCTTCATGTATGGGCAGCTTAAGGGTGCTACTGTCAGACTATTGCCACCCTTGTTACATATTTCTAGACCCAGCCATTTCAAACACAGGAAAAAAGGTCAAGCAAATGGGCTATGGAGTGATAGAACAGCAGTTAGTGTGCATATAAGACAAACACAGGCTGTTTGCATGTTAGGAAGAAGGATCCAAGCTGAGTAGGAAGACCGAGGGATCCCAGATGGTACAGCCCGCCACTGTCAGTGAAAGGCACAAAACATAGACATGAAAAAAAGCAATTTCAAGTAAAATATTAGAAATCGTATGCATTGAGATTTTGTTAGTCATTTACTTTGTGTAAAGTGATACAAACCTTTAGTGCCGGTTCACACTTTAGCGATGTCAGACATCGCATGTGATTCGACACCGCACTGCTCTGCAAATCACATGCGATGTCTGTGCCATGTGAAGTCAGCCATACAAATTGTATGGCTGAATTTGCATCACATTCAGACCAAAGTCACGCAGGAGCCTTTTTTTGGTCTGCACCAGAATTGGATCGCAATTCACACCTATGTGATCCGATTCCTGTCCAAATTGACAGTTCGCACTTCGACATGCAAACTAATCTGGGGTTGTCATTAACTTTGTATTGACACTCCCAGCAGTTCGCATATGGTAGTGTGAGCTGCCTACGAGTCTGGTGCGATACAGGAAACCCGCAGTAGATCCGCATCGCACCAATGTGAACATGCACTTAAAGATGCATTCTTGGCACGAAAACTTTATTCCAAATATATTTTTGTTAGTCATTTACTGTGTGTAAAGTGATGCAAACCTTTAAAGTTGAATTCTGGGCACAAAAACTTGAAACCAAATATATTTCTCAATAGCCACAAAGGATATAAATTCACTTTTATGCATCAAATGTCTTTGCAAACCCAGAAATTAACTTGTAAAAGTAGCAGTAACATCATCACTGTGCTATACATGATCTGTACAGGTCAGAGCTGTAGGAGGGGTCCAGCAGGCTCCAACCACTACAGTCTGCCTGCAGAAAACTACAGAAGGAGGCGGAGACAAGACCAGTCACCCTGCACAAGGAGAGAGAGCAGCAGTGACCAGTCTTTTACAGGAAGCTCCTGCACAGAGGAAAGTCTCACACTGGATTACTGCACAGATCTGTATAAAATACACAAAGCACACCAGGATTCAAGGAAGAATACACCTGGATCTTGTATTTCGATATATTTACCTATTCTGGAGTCCAGCTTTAAAGGGACACTGTCACCCGGCCCCTGCAGAGCAAAGTGAAATTGTTCTGTAAAGTTCTCCCAACCCACCTAAACTCACCTGTGCTGGATCGCAGCTCCTTGCTCCTTGGCAGCCAACAAGAATAACTGGCACTTCTGAGATAAGGTGGGACATGTGACCCTCAGTGACAGTGCCAGTTGATAGCAGACGATCACACAAGTGCTGGCTGCTGAGTTCAGCAGTGTAGGTCAGTGACCAAACAGGATTAAAAATGTATGTAGCACAAAATGGAGCTTGCTGATCTAATTGATTCGCTTGGCTGTCATTTCTAGGTCACTTTGATTGATAATATTTAGCCTCACTCAGTAACCTCCATGTCGAGTCTGGCATATCGACTTCCCGAGACTCAGATTTTGGCATCTTGCCTAAAGATCCTCTCTGCTTCAACCGCTCTTCTTCCAGAGACATGCAAATTGATTTTCTGCGCACTCTTAAGCTAATTGGTAAGAATTATGACTGCAAAGCACTTCATTATAAATCACAGCAGGGCTGGGTCTGAAGACCATGAAATGGAAGTTGGCGCTGTACCTGTTCGCTCTAAGGCTCCATTTACATATAGGCGTCTCGGATCACGGGCAGAATCGATGCGATTCTGGCCGCGATCCCGAAGCATTGCAAGACGCTGGACGCTCGTGCGTTTCCTGTGACTTGCAATGGCACTCCAAACGCGAGGTTTTGCCTTGATTGTCGCCCCACGAATCGCTGTAAAATCGCGCAAACAGAATCATGGGACGCCTGTCACCCAAAAACAGTACAAGAACTTCTTTTGGGGCGACAGGCGTCCCGCGATTCTGTCGATTTGCGTGATTTTACTGCGATTCGTGGGGTGACAATCACGGCAAAATCGCACCGCGTTTGGGGTGCCATTGCAAGTCATGGGAATCGCACGAGCATCCTGCGACTTGCAATGGTTCGGGATCGCGGGCAGAATCGCAGCAATTCTGCCCGCGATGTGAGACGCCTATATGTGAATGGAGCCTTACAGGGTAACAGCAGTCATGTCCTAGGTATTACCTGCAAGGCTTGTAGCAGTGTCCTGATATCCTGGGCCTGAATGTGTACAGCCTTCACATACTGTAGGTAAACGGCAGTTTCAATTGAAGCCATCAGATTTTTTTTTTTTTTACTTTTTTTTTTAAGAGGATTTATAGAAAAAAAATCAAAAACGGCCCCATTCACACAAGGGTGTTTTGTAGCTTGAAGCTCCAAAATGCTCAGCATCCAAAACTCTATGTATTTTATTATTATTATTCTACAGGATTTATATATCGCCAACAGTTTGCGCAGTGCTTTACAATATGAGGGAAGACAATACAGTTACAATAAAATTCAATACAGGAGGAATTGGAGGGCCCAGCTCCTTAGAGCTTACAATCTAGAAGAAGTGGTGATTGTTCACAAGTGGTATAGCTTGACGCCTAAAGCTCCAAGGCAGATTTGAGCATTTTTGGCCCTATAGACTTCAGTGGGAATGCCTGAAAATGCTCAATCATTTTTTTTTACGCATTTTTAAGCTTGTAAGGACTGGTTTCCTCGCCATAAGGATTCAGTGCAGTGCGATCCTACTAAGATTAGCGCAGTGATCATGCGCTGAGCCTGGCGGATTGCACTTTTTTTTTTCTAACAAACTTTGTTAGACAGACATCTCATAAATATCAATCGTCGGCTGCGCAGTGCGAGGCAGTAGATTGCATGCAGTACTTTTTTCAGTGGGTCGTGCCCACGTGCAACGCAGCCGTGTGAACCAGGCACAGAGGAGACCGACCAGGCATTTTGCCTTGTCAATGTGGGGGGATTGCATTGGAGTAGCTGCCCAACACCGTCCCACTGCATCTGGTGTGAACTAGCCCTATAAGAACAAAGCCTGAAGTTTGAATACATATGTAAAACGTTTGAAATACACTTCGAAAATGCTTACATATGCACTCAATAAATACTCAGAATTGCTCAAATAAAAACACCTAAAATCATTCTGTGCAGGCACTTCTTTTGAGCTTCAAGCGTTTTGGCCACAATAGACATCAGTGGGAGTGCTTGAAAGATGCGCAAACACATGCCAAAACGCACATATCTTGTTCAATTCTCAGACACAATAAAAATGCCTGCATAAAACTGGGGTGGAGAAGAAACCAGTCACCCTGCACAAGGAGAGAGAGCATCAGTGACCGGTCTTTATTACAGGAAGTTCCTGCAAAGGCAAGAGTTTAAACTGATTAACTGCACAGATATGAAAAAAATACACAAAGCACTTCTGTAACAGATCCCCAATACTTGGACCATGTAGTTCTGTCTTAGGTCTCCAGAATCTCACGTGATGCAGTGACCTGGCCCCTCAATTCCCCCCCAAACATCAGCCTCGGCTCGATGAAGGGTAAAACAAATGACACTTTATTCAACAACTGAGTTCCAATATATACAGTCTCATGAGATTAATTTCATTATCATATGCAAATGTAATTATATACAGAACATAGTTAACATACCTTGGCCTTCTGGAAAGAGACAATAGGTGAATGAGACTGCAACATTATCATAATTAATTCAACAAACAACAAGCCCAAAACATAGCCGAATACACATTCCTAGAAGTGTGAATAAACTTCACCTCTAAACAGATGAAAGCAGAAGACATAGGATCTCAGACTGCCCGTCTCCATTTTCAACACACCTTATTATAACTGTCAATACACATCCCCACAGTAGACGTCATAAGCATCTCTTTAGTGTCTCAATTTGTGGAGAAGTTCTCTGCTGCAACAGGCAGCTTTAGGCCTGTAACATTGATCCCAGTCTGAGTCTGTATCTTGGGGTGACATGGATTTGAGTCCAAAGCAACACTACTTCCATTGTCCCCCAGCATATACCCCCACACAGAGGTCCACTCCCCTACAAGTCAGGGCCCGTGGGCAGGAGGCTGGCCTCCACACTCATCCAGTAGCCCGTGGCGACCGTCCCAGCGAATGGGCGTTCGTCACAACTTCCAAGATACAAGGCTCTTGCATTTAGACTTTAACCATTCCCTACTCTATCCATGAGGCCCCTTTCACACAGGCATAGCCTGGTCCATTCAGCATGGAATTCGTAAACCTATGCCCTGCTAAATCGGAGCAGAATGTGACGGATGTCACGTTTTTACCATCCGTGTCCATTCAGTGGTTTAAAACCTAGAGCTTTCCATTATTGTTCTGTGGTCTACCGGGTGCAAACATACTTGGGTCTGTTTACATCAGACTATCTCTGACTTATCACATTTAAGTATAGCCTATACATCCGCCTGCCGATTATATAGACCTCCTTATCCAACCCTAATCCATCCAATGATTTTAAAGGGGCCTGACCGTGTATGACTAGAGTATAATAAGAATGAAAACAAAAGTTTTTGCTTTAGATACAGTTTACTTTCAAGCACATAAGGTATATTGTCAAAGCACAAACTGAAGGTGTGTCGAAGTGCAGTATTATCAGGAGTTTATTGCCTCAAAGATTAAAAAAACTTACTGGAAGTACAAAATATGTAGGCTCATCAAATCACATATGTATCCAGCGGTCTCTGTCCCAGAAAGGTGTCCCAACATGGGTGGAAATGCTGTGAAAGGAATCCCAGCCAGCAGTGGACAACCCTTTGGTAGTAATCCGGGAAGGACCACGGCATGAAGGAGCTATGACGCATGCTCCGAAACGCGCCCTGTCCACTCTGACGTCACATCCGAGTCCCTGCATTCCACGCTGGACCCGACGGTGCTCCTGCCCTTCCTGGATTACTACCACATGGCTGTCCACTGCTAGCTAACTGGGATCCCTTTCACAGCGCAGCCACCTATGTCGGGACACCTTTCTGGGACAGAGACCGCTGGATACATATGTGATTTGATGATCCTACATATTTTTTACTTCCAGTAAGTGTTTTTAATCCTTGAGGCAATAAACTGATAATACTGCACTTAGAAGCACCTTCTGTTTGTGCTTTGTCTTTGCTAGGGATTTGCTTCCCTCTTTTGGAGTGTTGCTGAGGTGCTTTTTCAGGATATCTGCTTGCCTGCCCTCTCTATGTATTGTGGATCATTTTTTTTTTGGTTAGTCAGAGCGCTCTACATTTTACTTGTCGTGTCCAATGTACTGTATATTGTCAAAATATGGCTTTTGCTCTTAGCTGACCGTGCTGTTCTATATTCATAATTAAAAGAAAAAAAATAACTCCCATGTTGCAGAGGACATTTCTCCAGACTCCCAAGGTGGCCGGTCAGATTGTTATGTGCTGAGGCACTGAAATGTATCAGTACAGTAGTACATGTTTACGGACTATGATTTTTCCCTTACAGGGTTACATGAAGCCTTTGAAGCAGCCGGAAAATTCCTTCATGTGTGATCCATCTCTGGTGGACGAAATCTTCGATCAAATCCCAGAATTGTTGGAACATCACGAACAGTTCCTAGAGCAGGTCAATCACGTGGTGCAGAACTGGCCTGACATCCAAACCGTGGGTGACATCCTGGTACAGTCTGTAAGTAACAGAAGTGAATTGTGATGTAGCTCTCTCCTATAACCATTATGTAACCATTTCTTTCCAGGAGTCTTAAGTACTACAGTATTTATACTATAGATAGTCTGATGGGCAGAATCACCCACTGACCGCGTGTTGTTTCTCATTGCATTCAGTTGACCCACTCTGTCACACAGGGAGGATAGATGCCAAAGAATTGCAAGTCCTTAGACAGGTGGTCAGAGCAGACAGAAATTCCAAGTTCCAGGAAGCTAGACAGAACACTGACTGTCAATAGGGGGTAAGCCAAAGATCGGGATAGGCATAGACAAGTTAAGTATAAGCACAGTCCAGACATTTTGCAGATAAAGTCAGACAGACCTGAATCCAGGGTATGAGTAGACAGACTAACCTATTGATCAGGCAGGGGCTAAATATCCAGCACATTGCTTTAGCACATTCCTGATTAGGGCAGGTGTGCACTGTGGAGACCTGGGCTGCAATGCTGAGTAGTGACCAGCAGATTGCAAATGTTCAAGGCTGATCTTTATACTGGCTTCCACAGTAAGATATTATGACAGTAGTTTTGGACATTGTTCCTGCGCTACCTTTAATCATCTTGCCACCTTTAAAGAAAGGACAATCTAAAACTGTCCATACACTAGCAGATTTTTGAATGTTTCTGCGAACCTTCGTACCACAATTCTCAGTACATCTGGTGATGAATGTAGTTTGAAAGTACATTACTTTTTTTTTTTTTGGGCTTTTAACATTCAATTTTAGAATGATTACAATTTACTGAGCAAAAACCACCTACACTGTTATAAACTCATTTGTTCAAGAAAAAAATTCCATCCTGCTCCTTTTCTTTTTTTCGTCACTGTGGTCTAAAACGAACATTGATTTGACCCCAATACCGCTTTGAGACTTGAACAAATGTTCCTGAAATTAAAAACTTCAAACAAAATTCTTCTAGTGTATTCCCAGCTATGTTTTGGTACAACTCACTCTTTAAAGGGGGTTGAGTTTTTGGATTCATCTCTCTGGGACCATCCCATTGAAGAACATATAGGAGTCCCCTCAGATTCTGGATTTTCATTATAACTAGCTACCGCTTTAGGCAGAAAGGGAGTCTTTTTGAGCTATTTACCCCCTTCAGCTCATTAATGCCCATTGGACAGCTGATGACTACTGTATGTGAAGGGTAAGCTCTTATCCGCAGTCAGCTGTGGTGAGATGGAATAGTTGTTGGGAGAATGGCAGTATTGAGCAATCAGTCCATTTCAGCATAGCTGATTTCAGATAAGGGCTCAGATCTGACTCAGCTCTCGGATATATAATGAAATGAGAGCTGTAGATCTTTAGTAAGAACATCTTCAGCCAAAAGTGTCATTTTATTTTGTTTTGGACAAAGTGAGGAAGCTTTGAAACTGCCAGGTTCTAATGCTTTCTGTTACCTTTGGGGAGATTTTCTCTTAGTTCCTTTGTGGCCACAGAGTTGGGATATGGGAAAAATCTCTCCACTGGCAGCACAAACCTGCCACCTGACTAGTAAAAATGGGACTCGTTGCCAATGTTTGTAGTAAGATGGAGATTAAGAATATTCGGACAGAAAGCGAGATGACGTCTCCCCAAGATTCTCCTCCTTTCTCACCCTCCAAAAATTGTTATTCCTGGATTTTGGCATTCATTCTTTCATGGCAATCCTTGTTAAAGCTGAGCTTTAACCAAGTAAAAATATTTTAGAAGAAATGTCGTCCTGTTCCTGGATGTAGTTCCTGGTTCCTATATTGGATCCTCTTGATTTTGTAAATCAGAATCAGCAGAGTAGCCTAGGGTGGCACCTAGGGTGAGAATTCTGCTCCTCTCTACCGAAATACAATGTAGAGAGTGAGTGTTGTCTCCCTAGAACAGTACGCATGTTACTGGCAGGATTATCAGGTGAACAGAACGGAAAGATATCTGAAAAAACACACAGGTAAGCTGAAATATATTGCATCCAGAAAGTCACAGCGCTTCACTTTTTCCACATTTTGTTATGTTACAGCCTTTTTCCAAAATGGATTAAACTCATTATTTTCCTAAAATTCTACAAACCATACCCCATAATGACAATGTGAAAGAGGTTTGTTTGAAAATGTTGTAAATTTATTAAAAATTAAAAAAAAAAAAAATCCCATGTACATAAGTATTTACAGCCATTACTCAATACTTGGTTGAAGCCGCTTTTGGCACCAATTACAGCCTCAAGTCTTTTTGAGTATGAGGCTACAAGCTTGACACACCTATTTTGGGCAGTATCCGCTATTTTAAAAATAAAAAAACAAAAAAAAAATCACATGTACATAAGCAGCCCTCATAATTTCAACTCGCCTGCTCGCATTTTGCGAGTGGAATTTAATTGAGGGCGAGTGTTCCAGTGTTCCAGCTCGGCTCAGATGGTGGTGAATCCGCTCGGCTCGGCTCGGGCTGGCGGCGGGTCTGCTCGGCTTTAGACAAGTCGCCTCCCCAGTCATCTCTATGGAGGGCTCTGTGAGCTGCGCTGCACACTGGGAAGTGTAGTTTCCAGCACAGCCCCGCAGATTCTCTCCTCACATGCCGGACTTGAGGCGGCAGAGAAGATGAGTGTCCCAGGGCAGCGGGGAGGAGGAAGAAGAGTCGGTAGCGAGAACGCAAACTTCGGGTAACAGCCTACTGGGGAGAAGTGAGAACCGAGACGTTCGGATGACCCATCAGAGAGAGAGAGAGAGACAAGTCCGAGTTTGTAAGTTTGCACAGGCAGGCAATGAACAGGGATGATGGGTGCAGGCTGTTAACTTACTGACTCACACTCCTACCTACCTACCTACCTACCTTATTCAAATAAGAAGTGGAGCACAGTGCATCCACCCATAGCAGCCTATCAGAACTCAGCTCACTGAGACCACACCAATGTAAGGCAGGCTCTGTTTGGTTACTAGGAATAATGCACTGAGTGTTCAGGTTCTTGTCTCTGTAGTGTGAGGATGTACAGACAGTTGGGCCTAGTCACTCAGTGCAGTAGCCATACCAACTGTACTGGCTTCTGAATGGTTGCTATTAGGCCCCTTTTAACACCTAGCGTTTTATGCACAACATGTATAGGACAGCCCATTCATTTAAATGGGGATAACCTACATAAGGCAAAGTAGCTCATTGAGCTTTTTCTGCATTCAGTTTTTTTTTTTTTACACCACTTATTTTACAGTGCTTTCACATTTTTGCACGCAGAAAAACACATGTCAGCTTGTGGTGTTTGGGATGCCATTAACAATGAATGGCACAGCAAACGTGATGGGGTTTTAGCATGTTTTATAAATGCACGCATACGCAATTTTGCATGCATTTACCAAACACATATGTACACAAGTATGAGTGGAGCTTTAAGGATGGGGTCGGTGAGAACCCAGAAAGAAGGTGTCACTCCCGCCCAGTAACTTAGAGTAGCGCACCTCTCACTCTCAACCCTACAGTCTGTACGTAGTGAACCTCTCAATCCTGCACTCTGTATGTAGTGTATATTTACTTAACAAGGCAGTAATGATGTTTACAGTGCCTGTAGTAGCCAATCATATTTTATCCTTATTTTATTTATCACAGTCAGATCAATAAAATATGCTTTATGTTAATACTTTTAGTCCCGGTTCACACTAGGGCGACCTGTGAGGCGACCTGGTCACCTCACAGGTCGCCGCAGGTCGCCTCCCATAGGGAAGCTGCGGACCCGTTCTAATAGGAGCGACACAAGTCGCTCCGACCTAGAAAAAGGGTCCGGAGCTTCTTTGGGGCGACCAGGAGGCGACCGCCATAGACTTCAATGTTATGAAGTCCGTGGCGGCCGCTCCGAGGTCGCGGCGTGCTGCTCGCTGCGAAGTAGCGTCGCCCCTATGTGAACGGGGCCTTAAAGTTGTTGTTGTTAAATATTTTTGTAACTTAGTTCTGCATACAACATTTAACAGTGTCATTTAATGAGATCATTTAGGAGGGCCTGTTTAGGGGGTGGAATTATAGGCGAGACAGGGTAGGGGTTGGGTGGGGCAACTGGTGGCGAATAAATCTTAGGCCCCTTTCACACATACGGTCCGTTCAGTTCATCAGTTCAGTCACGTCAAAATGTGTCCGTTTTTCGTCCATTTTTCATCCGTTTTTGCATTTGTAGTGGATGTAAAAAAAAACGGATGAAAAACAGATATGAAAAACGGATGAAAAATGGATTAAAAAACAGATGGAAAACTGATACATTTTGACGTGACTGAACTGATGAACTGAACGGACCGAATGTGTGAAAGGGGCCTTAAGGCCTGGCTAGTAGCTCAGGACTTTACATTTTGAGCCCTGTACATAAGTATTCACAGACTTTGCCATGTCACTTAGGATGTCAATTTTGTTTCCACTAATCATCCTTGAGATGTTTCTACAACTTGATTGGAGACCACCTGTGGTCAATTCAGTTGACTGGGCATGATTTGGAAAGGCACACATACATATGTCTATATATGGTCCCACAGTTAACAGTGCATGTCAGAGCACAAGCAAGCTATGAAGTCCAATAAATTGTCTGTAGACTTCAGAGACAGAATTGTATAGAGGCACAGATCTGGGGAAGGGTACAGAAACATTTTTTCAGCATTGAAGGTCCCAATGTGCAGGGTTGGCCTCCATCATCTATAAAACCAAACTGGGGCCAAACTGAGCAGTCGGGGGAGAAGGGCCTTAGTCAGGGAGGTGACCAAGAACCTGACGGTCACTCTGCGTTTCTCTGTGGAGAGAGGAGAACCTTCCAGAAAAACAACCATCTCTGCAGCACTCCACCAATCAGGCCTGTATGGTAGAGTGGCCAGATGGAAGCCACTGCTTAGTAAAAGGCACATTACAGTCCACCTGGAGGCACCTGAAGTACTCTGACCATGAGAAACAAAATTCTCTGGTCTGATGAAACAAAGATTGAACTCTTTGGCCTGAATAGCAAGCGTCATGTCTTGAGGAAACCCGGCCGCTCATCACCTGGCCAATACCATCCCTACAGTGAACCATGGTGGTGGCAACATCATGCTGTTGGAATGCTGTTTTTCAGTGGCAGAAACTGGGAGACTAGTCAGGATTAAGGGAAACATAAATGCAGAAATGTACAGAGCGCTCTGGACCTCAGACTGGAGCAAAGGTTCATCTTCCAATGGGACAACGACCCTAAGCACACAGCCAAGATAACAAAGGAGTGGCTATGGGACAACTCTGTGAATGTCCTTGAGTGGCCCAGCCAGAGCCCAGATTTGAACCTGATTGAACATCTCTGGAGAGATCTGAAAATGGCTGTGCACCGACACTCCCCCATTAAACCTGATGGAGCTTGAGAGGTTCTCTAAAAGAAAAATAGGAGAAACAAATAGGTGTGCCAAGCTTGTAGCATCATATTTAAAAGGCCTGAGGCTGTAATTGATGCCAAAGGTGCCAAAGCATTGGGCAAAGGCTATGAATACTTAAGTACATGTCTTTTTTTTTTTTTTTTTTTTTTAATGTTAAATTTGCAAAGATTTCAAACAAGCTTTCACATTGTCATTATGGGGTACTGTTTGTAGAACTGTGAGCAAAATAATGAATCTAATCCATTTTGGAATAAGGCTGTAACATAACAAAATGTGGAAAAAGTAAAGCTCTGTGAATACTTTTTGGATGCCCTGTATAATACATTATTTTTCTTCGGTTTAGATGCCCTTTAAGTTAGCATGCCATATTACCTTGTTAAGGTTTCTTGGATTTCTCCTAGAGGAAAAAAAAACCCCTAGATCCACCAAGCCGCTTTATGAAGAGCATTTACTTCATCTAATTACCGCTTTGATATGGTATTCTGCAAACCATGCTATCAGACTGGATAATGAAACACCTCTGATTTATTTATCACTTTGGTGGGTTAAACATTTATACAGAACTTCTGAAGATCTTCAAAGTGACTATTCTACATTCCATGAACACTCCAATATATTAGATAGCTGGGCTGTAAGCGGGCCCAGGGCACAGATAGCTCTAGTGGGCACCTACCACCATTAATAAAGTGATACTAAACACACACTGTTTATTTTACATTGTCCCTTCTCTTTCTGTATATGGAGAATGGCACTATAATTATTTTAATAAAAAAATCTAAGTACCTTTTTTCCTAATTGATATACAGCTGTCACATGACCCAGATCTCTTCCAGCTTATCTGCAGGGAAACATAAGCAGGAGGAGCTTCTAGTCCTCTGCTGCTGGTCACATGTTCAAAATATCAATAAACTTTTTTAAATGTCATTCAAATATATATTTCAAATTAAGTCTATTATTTTGTGGAGATAATATGATGTGGGTGGATTTCTGTCAGTCACGGGCTGTGTCACGCCCCTCCCCCAGCCTGTATCTTAGAATAGGAGGGAGGTGAAGCCTCCATTGTTCTACATGTAATATCCCACCTCCATTGTGTTTAGCTGGTTAGTGGACATGATGGAGGAGGGAGGGAGTGGGCTGTTAGTTACCACAGTGTATTCTCCCACATGTGTGACTTTATAGACACATGGACTGCTCAGATGCGATAGGAGGAAATGCTCAGCATAGAAACTCACTGAAAACTGAGCATGTGCAGAGTTGCCACCACAACTGCAAAATCCCGATCTGAATCAGGAACATTAACAGAAGCTGAAGATAGAGAACAGCAGGATCAACCAGGTTTTTGTTTTGCAGAATATAATCTTTCCTATAATCCTTCCACTTTATAAAACTCTGGTCCGACCACATCTGGAGTATTCTGTCCAGTTCTGGTCGCCGGTCCTCAGGAGGGATGTGTTGGAGATGGAGAGAGTCCAGAGAAGGGCAACTAAACTAATTAGGGGATTGGAGGACCTTAATTATGAAGAGCGTCTGCAATCGCTTGATTTATTCTCCCTGGAGAAGAGATGCCTGAGAGGGGACATGATAGCAATTTATAAATATCTTTATGGTGATCTCAGCATAGGAAAAAAGCTATTCAGTCGAAAGGATTGCATGAGGACTCGAGGGCATACAATGCGATTAGAGGAGAAGCGTTTTAACCTCAGGTAACGTGGGGGGTTCTTTACTGTTAGGGCTACAAGATTGTGGAATTCTCTACCACAAGAGGTGGTTTCTGCGGGTAGTATGGTGGCTTTCAAAAGACTCTTAGACCTACATCTCAAGGATCAGAACATTCAGGGCTATGTGAGATGATTACAGCCACACACACCTACACAGGTTGAACTGGATGGACTATTGTCTTTATTCAACCTCACCTACTATGTAACTATGTAAGAATACAGAAAGCTAATCTCCCAATGACTGAGTATGAACAGCATGTAATACACCATTTGATAGATTTTTATGATGTGTGTGTAGTGACACCTTAAACCAGATTTAATTTTCTATATTTCAGGGAGAGTCTATCCGAAAGTTTTCAACCTATTTAGCTTTTTTTTTTTTTTATTGAAAATTAACACCGCTCATAATATCGAGGGCCCATTCACACTTATGCTTTTTAGCAAATCATTTGAACTGATAGCAGTGAAACCCCTAGAGGGGGTTCTAATTCTACTCCACTCTATCCAAAACAAAAACAAAGATATTTGGCTTGCCATATACTTTGATTGGACCAAACAACACCTAGGAACAAATGAAAAAAAAGCGAATGTGACTTTCAATAGGCATTGGCTGGTGGTGAATCAATCACTGTCTTTAAAACACTGTACCAGGAGGATTCACCTGCAGTGGATATATAAGTGCCAGATCCAATTCTTTATAAGTATACCTGTTAGTAAATTAATGGCGCCACCAATCAGAAATATTCACAATTATCATAGAAAAACCCCTGCTGAACATAAGAAAAAAAAAAAAAGTTCAGAAAATGGTCAAGTAGGAGAATGGTGTTCTAGGTGGAAAATAGAGCTAACTGGCAATCTATCTGAGATAAGATTATGACAATACACCGCTTGCAAATGAAAACCTATAATCATATAACATAATGTTCTCAAAAAATAAAAAACATATACAAAGTCTTTCAAAAGTTCTCATATAAAGTGCTCAGGTGCTCCAAACTCCATAAAAAAGGTGCTGAAGTGCTTCATGTAAACATGCTGTGAAGTGTGCCACACTCCTCTCTCGTATCCCCATTCACCAGAGAGAATGGACCCTCAGCTTTTCAGTCTGGGGGTCAGCCAAGCTTGTATCTGGTGTTGTGGCTATCCGGCCTCTTGGCACCTAAATTGGGTCTCACCAATATTACTCTTGGGGCGCCTTTAATATCCTCCAGGCTCAATAAAACAAAGTGGTGCTCATAGTGAAGTACTGTAAAATTGTATTTATTTGCACAAATGCAAAGCAACTAACAAAATTGTAGATAAAATGGGCATAAACAACAATGAGGCTTTTCCTGGGTTCGCCACTGCTCGGTGTGCCTTCCATAGAGGGCGGAAGTGACGTCGTTGGTTAACCATTTAAGCCCCGGAAGATTTTACCCCCTTCCTGGGCCTATTTTGCGATTCGGCACTGCGTGACTTTAACGGACAATTGCGCGGTCGCGCGACGCTGTACCCAAAATAAATTGGTGTCCCTTTTCCCCCACAAATAGAGCTTTATTTTGGTGGTATTTGATCACCTGTGCAATTTTTATTTTTTGCGCTATAAACAAAAAAAAGAGCGACAATTTTGAAAAAATAACAATATTTTTCAAATTTTCTTATATAAAATTCTCAAAAAAAAAATGTAAAAATCAAAATTTTTTAACATTATAGGCCAATTAGTTTTTTGCTACATATTTTTGGTAAAAAAAATTGCAATAAGCGTATTTTGACTGGTTTGCGCAAAAGTTATTACGTTTACTAACTACGGGAAAGGTTTATGTAATTTTTTTTAACTAGTAATGGCGGCAATCTGCGATTTTTTTTTTTTTTTTTTTGCAGGACTGCGACATTGCGGCAGACAGATCAGACCCCTGACTGACATTCTTGACACTTTTGGGGGTACCAGTGACTTACTACAGTAATCAGTGCTATAAATATGCACTGTTACTGTAAAAATGACACTGGCAGGGAAGGGGTTAACTTTATTGGTGATCAAGGGGTTAAGTGTTTCCCTAGGGGCGTGATTCTAACTGTCAAGGGGCATGGCTGTACCTAAACGAATTTGACGTCCTTTTTTTCCCACAAACAGAGCTTTCTTTTGGTGGTATTTGATCACCTGTGCAATTTTTTGATCATGCGCTATAAACAAAAAAAAAGCGTAAATTTTGCAAAAATAACAATATTTTTTACATTTTTTATATGAAATTCCCCCAAAAAAAAGTAAAAATCAAAAGTTTTTAACATTTTAGGCCAATTTGTTTTATGCTACCTATGTTTGGTAAAAAAAAATCGCAAAAAGCGTATTTCAATTGGTTTGCGCAAAAGTTATTGCATTTACTAACTAAGGGAAAGATTTTTGTAATTTTTGTTGTTTTTTTTTTAACGAGTAATGGCGGCGATCTGCATTTTTTTTGTGGGACTGCGACATTGCGGCGGACAGATCAGACCCTTGACTGACATTTTTGACACTTTTGGGGTTACCAGTGACATTACTACAGTAATCCGTGCTACATATATGCACTGTTACTGTAAAAATGATACTGGCAGGGAAAGAGTTAACTTTATTTGAAAGGGAGGGGTTAAGTGTGTCCCTAGGGGCATGATTCTTACTGTGATTGGATGTGGCTACTAGTGTAAGAACAGAGATCAACGGTCCAACATAGTAGAACCGTGTGATCTCCATTCTTACACAGGGGAGAATGACAGGCGGCTGTGTTTACATTAGCCGCCTGCCTTTCTCCCGCTCTAACTGACGATTGTGAGTGGCCACTTGCGGGGGGGTCTCTGTGAACGAGCGGGAGCGCGCCTCCAGCGGCACGTGCTCGCTCCCCAGAGCCTCACAGGCTAGCGACGTACACCTACGTCACTTTGCCTGTGAGGGGCTGACTGCCGACGTAAATCGTCGTTAGGCAGTCGGCAAGTGGTTAAGCAGAACCGGAAATATGTCAACGCATTTCGCCTCTCCTCCAAGGCATCATCAAGGATCATCATCATCATTTTTGGTTCACCAATGGACTCATTTATATATACGGGAATAGTACCTCCCTCCCTAGTTGGCCAGTCGGATAACAACACTAAAGCCCCGTACACACGAGTAGAAATTCGGCCGGGAAATTTTGTCCGACGACCGATCTGACGATTTTCGGATTGTTAGCATGGTGCTTTTCGACAACCGACTCCGACTTTTCGGCCGAAAAAATCCTGGTGTGCAGGCTATATAATTTTTGTCGACCGTCAAAACACGTCCGATTTTCATCTCAATAGTACAGATTTCGATGGGGAAAAATCTAATGAGAAAGACTATGCATGCTCAGAGATGAAAGAACACAAAGAAAGCAAACCAACACATGACATCACTTCTGAAGTAGAATTCTGTTGTGCGGGAAAATTCGTGTGCAGTCTAGAGCACATTCCAACCAACAGACACCACTCTGGACAAAAGACGGACGACCGGTCGGCAGAAATTCGTTGCGTGTGTACGAGGCTTTAGAGTGGCTGTATTTGCTCTACTTCCTATACACAAATAACATCACTTCCTGAATACATTCCAATATCGTTTCTCTTATGAATTGTGCTATTTAAAGACATTTAATTATGCAAAAGTATCTATACAACCAATCCACTAATCTCATAGTGGCCAACATTTGAAAAAAATTTCCAGGGACACTTTGCAGCACAGCTATCAATTACTTACCACACCCACTCCGCCCACTCCACATAAGTAATCTCCGCCTACTTATCATCAGATTATAGGGTCTACTCATTAAAGAGAGAATTACAGTAAATTGAAAAGGGAAATTTAAACTTGAGGCCAAAGTAGCAGAGTTGGAATAATTCTCCCATTCAGCTGCACTACTTCTGCCTAAAGTGTAAAATTCTCATCACAATTCCCTGCAATTCTAAAGTGTCAAATGTGCTCAGGTGTGACCATACAAAAAATGTAATATGTAAATCTAAATTAAGTGCAAAGTGTAAAAAGGTACATTGCCAGGACAATGTAAATTACCCGGGACAGGCTCCTATTTGCTGGGACTGTCCCTGAAAAAACGGGACAGTTGGCAAGTATGTAATCTATCAAACAACTATAATTCGTTGAATAATACAAAAATAGTGAAAAAATATATGGTGAAAAAATATATTACAAAATAAAATAAAAAGTAAAAATAATAATTAAAAAAAGTCAACAAAAATAAGAATAAAAATAAAATGGAAATAAAAACAAATAAATAAAAATAAAATAATAAATCAAAAATGAAAATAAAAATATATTTTTTTATTTTAATTTTTTATTTTAATTTCATTTTTATTTTTATTTCTATTTTATGTTTTTTTTTCATTGTTATTGTTATTTTTATTTTTTTTATTATTTTTCATTTTTGTTTTATTTTGTAATATATTTTTTCAATATTTTTTTCACCATATATTTTTTCACTATTTTTGTAGTATTTTATGAATTATAGTTGTTTGATAGATTAGTGGATTGGTTGTATAGATACTTTTGCATAATTGTGTCTTTAAATAGCACAGTTCATAAGAGAAACAATATTGGAATCTATTCAGGGAATTATGTTATTTGTGTATAGGAAGTACAGCCATTCTAAGTGTTGCTATCCGATTGGCCAACTAGGGAGGGAGGTACTATTCCCGTGTATATAAATGAGTCCATCGATGAAACGGAAATGATGTCCTTGATGATGCCCTGGAGGAGGGGCAAAAAGCGTTGACTTATTTCCAGTTCCACTTAACCAACTATGTCACTTCCGTCCTCCGTGGAATGCACACATAGCAGCAGCAAACCCGGACGAGCCTCATGGTGGTTTATCCTTGTTTTATCTACAATTTTGTAGATAGCTTTGCATTTGCGTAAATAAATACAATTTTACAGTACTTCACTATGAGCACCATTTTGTTTTATTGAGCCTTGAGTATAATAAACCCACCCCAAGAGTAATATTGGTGAGACCCGATTTAGATGCCAGGAGGCCGGATATCCACAACACCAGATACAAGCTTGGCTGACCCCCAGTTTGGAATTGTGAATTAATCTCTTTAAAATGAAAGGGAACTCCTAAAGATGCCAATATATGGGATACCATTGCAGATTTGTGTTTTGTATTCTTTAAAGATGCAGAATACATAGATGCTCTAAGACAGCCATTCTGACCCAGAGTTCCACAGATTTCTAGGGCTCCTTCAGATATTGCTGGGAGTTCCCTAAAGCAGGGATCCTCAAACTATGGCCCTCCAGCTGTTGCAGAACTACACATCCCATGAGGCATTGTAAAACTCTGACATTCACAGACATGACTAGACATGATGGGAATTGTAGTTCCTGAACAACTGGAGGGCCATAGTTTGAAGACACCTGCCCTAAAGCAATTGTAAAGGAATTTTCTTTTTTTTAAATAACAAACATCTCTATACTTATCGACTATGTACAATGGAATTACACAGAGCGGACCCCGAACCGCATCTTCTCTGGTTTCCCACCGGTGCTCCTGGCTCCTCCTATCAGTCCAGTGCCCCCACAGGAAGCCACTTTCCTGGGGGGCACTTGTGTTTGCTCACTCCCGAGCTCTGCTGCTACATCTATTAACACAGACAGCGGGACTCATCCCTGCCCCCCGCTCCCTCCTCACTGGAGTTGATTGACAGAAGCGGGAGCCAATCTGCCTAATGAGGACCTGGACAGTGGCAAGAGCCGCTGCTCCTGTGCATGTCGCTGGATCGGATTGGGCTCAAGTAATAAGGGGGTGCTGGGGGGCTCTTGCAGCAGAGAAAGTTTTTTACTTTAATGCATAGACTGCATTAGAGAGAGAAGACGACTGGGGAAGTCCAAACATTTAGAATTGTTCCCAAAACGTGTGGTGAGTGGAAATTTCCTATTGGGGACACCTTTTCCAGGGACAGCTGTCTAAGAGGGGAATCCTCACCTTGGGCGATTTCCTCTAACTTCGTGTTGCATCTCAGGGGCAAAGTGAAGGGAAATGTCGATATTGGTGCACAAAAATAACCCTATAAAAAAAATGGCTTATAAATCGAGGAAACCCCCTAAACACTATTTTAGCCCAAGCCTATTTTAAAATGACAAAAAATACAGCTTTGTCTTGTTGAGTGTTGGAAGAAATGGTGGTGTGCGCCAAAAGAGTCTTCTCAAATATATTCCTGTCCTCCCTATTTCACTTTAGACTCTTAATTTATTTTATTTTTTCCATTATTTTGTCCACCTTCTGCACAGGGGAAGTATGTACAGGGTACAGCGAGTTACATTTGAGTTTAAGCCGCCTTGCGCTTCTTGCATCACCGAGTCTAAAAATAGCACCTCTGAAAATCCAGCATGAAATAATATGCGATAGCAGAGAAAGGTCGGCTTCTGATCTTCCCGTGTTGTAACAACTTAACATTAAAAAGCTGATTAAATGCCGCACGGGGCCAGAGAATTGAGATGCACTTTCTAAATTATCACATTAATTTTTTTCCATGCAAGTTAATAATGCGCTCGGTGGGGTGGGGGCACACTGCGTCCTGTATACAGATTGGCTGGAGCCCGACTTTGGATGTGGAGGTGAAGAACATTTAAAGCTGAACTCTGGGCAGTTATAAAAGATTCAAATTCAATGAGAAGTTTGGGGTACTTGGAAAATAAAAAAACATTAATATCTCAATGCATAAGCGTTGCTGTAGGGCTGAAGCTGTCCCCTGCATGCTCTAAGACCAAGCACTCAGTGATCACATGACCGCTGAGCGCTCGGTTCTCTGTCTTCTCTGAGTAAAGAGCGGTGACTGTCTGTTACCACTCTTCGCTCTACACCTCAAGCACTCACTGGAGCGCCAGGTAGGAGATGGGGAGAAAGCAGCTGGCTTCAGCTTTCAGCCTACATACGGTACTTACATAGTCAGGTTGGAAAAAGACACAAGTCCATCTGGCCCAACCAATAAAAAACAGTAAGGAAAACACAACCATACAATCCCATATACACAATCCTATACCCGCAGTTGATCCAGAGGAAGATGAAAAATCCCAACAAAGCATGATACAATTTGCTACAGCAGGGGAAAAAATTCCTTCCTGATCCCCCTCAAGAGGCAATCAGATATTCCCTGGATCAACTTTACCTATAAATATTAGTACCCAGTTATATTATTTACATCTAGGAAAGAATCCAGGCTTTTTTTTTAAGCAATCTAGTGAGCTAGCCAGAACCACCTCTGGAGGGAGACTATTCCACATTTTCACAGCTCTTACTGTGAAGAAACCTTTCCGTATTTGGAGACAATATCTCTTTTCCTCTAGACCTTAAAGAATGCCCCCTTGTCCTCTGTGATGACCTTAAATTAAATAAACTCAACACCAAGTTCACTATATGGACCCCTTATGTATTTTTACATGTTCATCATATCCCCCCTTAATCTCCTCTTCTCAAGAGAGAATAAATTCAGTTCCTCTAATCTTTCCTCATAGCTGAGCTCCTCCATGCCTCTTATCAGTTTGGTTGTCCTTCTCTACACTTTCTCCAGTTCCCCAATATCCTTTTTGAGAACTTGTGCCCAAAACTGAACTGCATATTCCAGATGAGGTCTTATTAATGATTTTTGTACAGGGGCAAAATTATATCTCTATCTCTAGAGTCCATGCCTCTCTTAATACAATAAAGGACTTTGTTTGCTTTGGAAACCGCCGCTTGGCATTGCATGCTATTTTTAAGCTTATCTACCAGAACACCCAGATCCTTCTCCACTATGGATTCCCCCAGTTGTACTCCCCCCCCAGTATGTATGATTCAGGCATATTCTTACCCCCCAAGTGCATAATTTTACATTTATCAACATTAAACCTCATTTGCCACGCAGTTGCCCAATGAAACTGCAATTGAGGTCGGCTTGTAAATTGGAGGCATCCTGTAAGGAAGTTATTCCACTGCAAAGCTTGGTGTCCTCTACATAGACTGAAATTGTATTTTTAATCTCAGACCCTATATCATTTATAAAGATACAGAAAATGTTTGGGACTTTATATGAGATGTGGCCAGTTTACAAATGATAATGTAAATAATAATTCATATACACATGCTGGTAAGCACAAAACAAGTATAGAATCAATTGACATCACGTATTTATTAATATGTAAAAATGGCAGTTGACATCATTGTGCAAATATAATACAACAGCAGTAAACAGGCATAAAAGGTATGTATATATAAAATCTAATAAAACCATACACAATGTTTAAGGACAATGAGAGAGGTTTTCCAAATAATAATGATTAAGATGAATGAAGAAAAAGTATATGCATGATGGAGCTTGTAAATAAATTGTTTTGCCTCGTAAGCTCGACGCGTTTCGTGAAATAAATTTTCACTTCCTTAGGAGCAGGCATGATCATAATATCTAAAAAACATATACATAGATGATATTACATCCAATGAATGGATATATTTTATAATTATTGCGTAAGAGATATAACTTACACATGAATATTAACTGTCAATGAGGTTGTAAGATCGCCCGGAAACAAGTCCAAGGTGGGAACTGAGAGAGCGTAGTCCCCGCACAGAGTCAAAGCGCAAGGTCCAAATGTGTAATAGAGATATCAGTAGAAGGTCTTAAAGGGCTCAGCTTGGTAGTCGCATAAAGCTGTACAAAAAATATATATATCTCTATCAAGCCGGTAGTATATATATGAGGAGATCATAAATTTATATTAGTAAAGTGAGTGAGCCCAGACCAAGATACCAGAAAAACAGACAAACTGTGTGTGGATGTACATCAGCCAATCCAGATAGAGTAATAAGTGAAACATACATAAGAAAGGTGAAACCAAACAAACAAGTAACTCCCATAAACCACCAGAAAAGGTTGCTGGAAAAACAGGTAACAAAAGTAAGATGACTATCACCAGTTATTTAAAAAAGGAAGAATCAAATAGACAAAGTTGCTGGGACACACCTTTGTGTCACAGATGGCAAAAAAAAAACCTTGCAGGGGTTATAACCCACCCTTACTCTATCCAAAAGGAAAAAAAAGTTTTGCCTATAGTTCTACTTTAAGTACTTTTATATAGCCTTAATAACTTGTATACTCAACGGGATTGCTATAAAAAGGAACCTGTGTGGACAAAAATGTAGGAACTGCTTTTGCCAACTTATTTTGAAGGTCTTAGCTCTGGGTCGTTATCCTGATTATTCCGTTATTACTTGGTATATCACTGTCCCAGAGTTAATCTGGTTCGGTGGACACCCTCTGCATGATCACCGATTTATTAATTAGCGAAGCCAGGGCACCCCTGCGGAGCCTGCATAGCACAGAATGCCATGAGCTGTATGTGCAGCATCTTTACACATCTGGCTCTTGACATTAGATCAGCCTTTCTCAACCTTTTTATCTCAGAGGAACCTTTGAAATAAATTTCAGTTCTTAGGGACTCCTGCTAAAACTAATTAATTGGGTATCAGTGGGAAACTGCCCCTTACGGAAGAATGGCCCCCTCACAGTGGTGGTCCTGATGCTACCCCTACAGACACTTAAATAGTTTCCTAGTGTCATGCAACTGGCTTGGCCAAGTGATGTTGGCCCCAGAAATATGCAGACACCATAAGATAGAAGTTGTCAGCTACAGCTAAGGAATCCCTAGCAACCTCTGGAGGAACCCTGGTCGGTATTGGCAGCATTAGATGTTGGTTGGAAGATAATATACAAATCTTTACATGCATTTACAGACAGTATTGGTGTCTCACATATATCTTATGTGACAGTTGTCTTTCAATGACCAAAAAGTGGTCAAAGACCAGAAGGCTACTGACAGATGACTTTTTTTCTCACACTATTTGAAAGATGACATTGTCTTAGTCTAGTTCAGTGTTTACCCTTTAACAATTATGGACAATATCGAGGCACCCTTTAAAAATTATGGACAGTCTCAACTGGGCACCCAATTCTAAAATGTAAAAACGATTCTAACAGTTTTACACAATGCATCAACATCCACATGTCGAAGTAGGACACCCAACATTAAAAGTGATTTACTCTTCCAATGCAAATATTCTTTTGCATACTGACCAGTATTCCTATTTTTCTCTTCTCCCTCGGTTTTTCTCCATCACTCTAAGAGGGGCAGGGGAGGGTCAAACAAGGATGCTATGAAGGCGACTGACATCCTCCTTATCAACTGACGACACCATTGGTCCTTAGGACACTGGCAGCTAAAAGGATGTAATGGTGCACAATAAAAACCTTTGACTTAGTGTAACTAAAAGGCAGCCTTCATGCACACGTCGGCTTGTATACAATTTTTGTGCATTTTGCCAAGGCACCCCTGAAGAAACCTCAAGGCACCCTGGTTGAAAAAGGCTGGTCTAGACTACATTAAATCACTCCAAAAATGGTGAACTGTAAAAAAATATGGGAAAACCATGAAAAAAAAAAATATTTTTTATTTAAAAACCATGTTGGAACCTGCACAAATTCGCCATTTTCACAAAACTAACAAACTCGCCTTCACGTTATCAGTCCCTGCTACGGCATGGGACTTCCTTAGGGGCCATGCTATATCTGGCACACGGGGCATATCTTTTTTTTTTACAACTTGTATATGAATACCCAAGCACCTTCTTTGGGCCCAAGTGGGACTAAATGGGAACCTGAATTCCAATTGACCTTTACAGATTCACAATGGCATAAGGCCATCACGGTCAACTATATACTGTCTAAATGTATTGATCATTCGGAACAATTTCTGAAAATATACCATGGATGGTACTTAACGCCTCATAGGCTCTCTAAGATCTATACCTCCTCCAGTGCATTGTGTTGGAGACAGTGGGGTAGGAACACTGTATCATATCCTTTGGGATTGCAACTTTATTCAACCCTTTTGGAAAGAAGTAGAGGTTTTGCTTGGAGTTTTTCTGGGCATGACCTTCTCTATCTGTCCGGCTTTGGCACTTTTGAACTTGGAAATAGATCTGATCCCTCCGAAGTACCAGACTATAGTACTCCACATCTTGTTTGCTGCTAGATTGACCATCACTCACCATTGGAAATCACCAGAGTTACCAAAAATTCAGGAACTTACTTCACGGGTAAACACACAATGTCATTTTGAGAAGTTACTAGCTGTTAAAGATCATAGAATGCCTATCTTTAGCAAACGATGGATTCACTGGTTAAAGCATCCTAATGCTGCTCCTGGTCTCAAGCCCAATTAGCCTGCTTTGATTTACCACCAAAGAGTATTCCCTTTACTTTACCTTTCATATATTCTCTGTTAGTGTCACAAATAACATCTTGTAGAACTATGTACGTGGCAGTCTAATATATGGTGGTCCGCAGATGTTTAGCCGTTGGAGGGTCTACCCCCCCCCCAACTGGACACAGTGTGTACCCATTTGGGGTGTTCAGGGGGGTTGGGGGTGGCCCGATTAGGGAACAGCCATCAGCGACCCCATCTTATAAGTATTAATGCTATTCGTATATTTGGATTCCTTAATGCTCTAAAGGCTTATCTTCATGGGCATGACGTTAGATTGCATAACTGCACCTATGTACTACTGGCCATAATGCCAATGTTTTATGAGTTTGCTTTCCTCTGTTATTATTATGATTTCCTTTCCCTGTTTGTTACTATTTGAAATAATCTTAATAAAAACTATTTAAAAAAAAAAAAAAAAAACATGTTGGAACTTTTTATACTAATCAGTCTCTTCTTTGCAGTTTTCCAAGGAAATCCTGGTCAGCATCTACTCTGCTTACATCGATAATTACCTCAACGCCAAGGATGCTGTTAGAGTGGCCAAGGAAGCCCGTCCTGCCTTCATAAAGTTCCTGGAGGTACACCCAACTCATAACCAAATACATCTTTTAATTCAAGGGGGATCTGTTATGATATTATCATAGCCATCACTACTCTTTTATTTGTCAAAAGGAAACCATCTGTGCTTTATCTATTGATCGCTAACTCAGAGCAACAATGCAGTCAGTGAACGTAGGGTTACTGATGTACATATTTGTTCGGGATCACCATGTAAATATTGGAAATGGCTCATGTGCGATTTCTTGCCTGACATCCAAGCTGGAACAGCCTAGCTTGGACCAAGGTAAATATGCATATCCCCTATCACTGTGATCACTGTGGAAGCTGAAAACCGCTGTAGTCGTAGGCACTCCTACAGTGATAGCAGTGATCTCCTGGACCCTGTGCCCAGTGGATTCTCTTTTGCTTCGTAGCCACAGCAACTCTCTGTGGTTACCCTGCAGAAAGGAAGCCACTTGCGGCCAATCACAGAATGGTTTTTATTTTCTGATTGGAGAGAGGGTGCAGTGATGTCGCGATATCTACCCCATCCAATCAGAGAATGCCTTCTATTCCTTAAAAAATACGAAGTGTTCTGTGAATGGTAGCAGTGCCAAGCCAGCAACCCCCTAAGGTTATTATGCAGAAATGAAGCCTCAGAACATGACTCTTAAGATTGCAGCTATCACTGTAGTAACGCCAACTACTATAGTGATTTGTAGCTTCCGCAGCAATTATCAGGTATGAGATATGTGTACTTACATTGGTCCAAGCTAGACCAATTAAACTATGCAATAAAAATCATTTCTAGCGTTCAGCTTAAAACCTGATTGAAGTCACAAAACTAGATATGCAGCCAAATATACATTGGGTTGGTTTACTGAAACTGGAGAGTGCAAATTCTGGTGCAGCTGTGCATAGAAACCAATCAGGTTTCAGTTTTTTGTGAAAGCTTAATTAAACAAGTTGAAGATAGAAGCTGATTGGCTGCCATCAGGGCCTGATTTAGACCTTGGGGGGCCCGGGGTACTTCAGGTTTGGGGGGGCCTAGATACACAGAGTTGGTTTACATTCTCTGTGACAGCAACACATTTTCAAAATTCATGACCCAACGTAATTTTGAGGTCCTATGCACACAGTCATAGTCCACCTTCCGCTTTATGTGAGATTCGCATGAGCTACCAAAATTTTTTTTATAAAAACGACAGGATATATCAGTCCAGAGCAAAACCTTTTACAGAGGATGGTAGGCAAATAGAACTTCCCAAGATACATGTAATAAAAACATGTTTTATTATTATTATCTATTTTTATTATATTTGTTAATTATTATTTTTTATAATGTTTTATTTTTTATTTTTATTCTGTTTTATTCTATTTTTATATACAAGGGGCCAGATTTTGCACTCTCCAGTTGTAGAAAATCAACGCTATGATATTAACAGTCTTCATTTTCATAGTTTTACCTCTACTTTCTTGTTACAGCGGGGTATATAAATTAAGGTGACCAGATTTTTTAAATGAAATCCGGGGACATATTTTTTTTTCTTATTGACAAATGGCACAGGACTGCATAATACACACAGCGCTGGGCACAGGACTACATAATATACAGAGCGTGGGCACAGAACTACATAATACACATAGCGCTGGGCACAGGACTACAAAATACACAGAGCACTGGGCACAGGACTACATAATACACAGAGCACTGGGCACAGGACTACATAATACACAGAACACTAGGCACAGGACTACAAAATACACAGAGCGCTGGGCACAGGACTACAGAATACACAGAGCGCTGGGCACAGGACTACATAATACACAGAGTGCTGGGTTCCAGACTACATAGTACAAAGAGTGCTGGGCACAGGACTGCATAACACACAGATCGCTGGGCACAGGACTGCATAACACACAGATCGCTGGGCACAGGACTAAATAATACACAGAATGCTGGGCACAGGACTGCATAATACACAGAGCGCTGTGTTCAGAACTACATAATACACAGCACTGGGCACAGGACTAAAAAAATACACAGAGTGCTGGGCACAGGACAACATAATACAGAGTGCTGGATACAGGACTGCATAATACATAGAGCACTGGGCACAAGACTACAGAATACACAGAGCGCTGGGTACAGTACTACAAAATGCACAGAGCGCTGGGCACAGGCTTGCATAATGCACAGAGCGCTGGGCACAGGACTGCATAATACACAGAGCACTGGACACAGGACTGCAAAATACACAGTGTGGGGCACAGGACTACATAATACACAGAGCGCTGGGTTCAAGACTACATAATACAAAGCGCGCTGGGCACAGGGCTACACAATACACAGGCACTGGGCACAGGACTACATAATATACAGGAGGGTGTTAGGCATAGAGTGCAGGGTTCAGAGGTTTGCTATGCACAGGCGACACTTCTGCCCCCACATCCACAGCTCACCTCTGCACCCTTCTCTCACAGATTATCTCTGCAGCCACCTCTTAACCCTTCCCCCACAACAGCTAAACTCTCTATCAGCTCTGACCCCTGCTCCCCCACTGCCCTCACCTGTGTACAAACACCCCCCCATCTGCTCACCTCCCGCTCTCAGCCCTCCACACAATCAATTTTTGGCTCTGCCTCTCCTCCACTGAACAGCAGCAGGAGCGGCAGTGAGATCGTCCAGCAGGGGGTGTCGGCATCAGAGCCACTAGGCGTTTTCTCAGCCAGCATGGGATGCCCTGTCTACGTTATTTCTGGGTCTGAATTCGGGGACAAAACTGGGGACAGACTTGGACTGCTCTCTGAAACTGGGGATGTTTGGTCACCCTAATATAAATATGAATGGACAGTTCAATATGCACCAGCATTGGATGCAATGCACTCTAATTATCATGAATTACCAGGCCTGGTGTGACACCCCCTCTCTTTCCCATTCTGTGTGTGGACACTTGATGAAAAGAAAAAGGTATTTTACGGCATTACCAATCAAAAAACAGTTACAGATCACAATATGCATGGTAGAGGTCTCCACAGAAATAAAAAGAATTGAGTCTTCAATCGGCCTGTAAGCTATAAGGATGTTCAACCACTTCTCTACCACCATTTTCAAAATGGCAGAGTGGTGGACATGTATTTTTGGAGTGCTGTTTATAAGAAAACACTGCAGGGGGAGTGCTAATTTACCTATAGATTGTTACTATTTGAGTGTGGGTTCACTTTAAATATTATTTATCGTTAGTATAAAACTCCAATGAATAGACAGTCCCTAAACTAAACCTAGAGCAGTCACTGTTTACATGTCAGAATTAATACTTTAAATGAATTCTCCTTACTGGCTGCAGTACACTAAATTCCCAGAATCCCGTGCTCTGCCAAAGGGCTGTTTATCATGACGCATCTTTGCTCTGGATAGTTTTATTAGGCCCAATTGTATTGTTGGCAATATCATTATTGTAATGTGTCTGGAATACATTCTCCCTGGCCTGACTCAGTCAGTCATTTCAAGGTTGTGCGGCAGTTGAGCAAATTGATTTGGATTATTTGGCACTGCAGGAATGGTCTGGGAATGGAGAGAATTCATTCAAAGAAGGGACAGAAAATTGAAACACGAGTTTACAGGAGGGGGAATTAATCAAGCGATGTGCTTGAAGTGGCAGGTACAAAGAGCAAGTCAATACATTTGGGATGAATTGATCCTGTTAACAAGTATTTGTAGTCCCCAAGTATACCTGATCACCAGGAACACTGCTACATTTTGGATGAATGAATCAATTTGAATAACAGAAAAGAAGATTATGTGCTGCTTGAAGGGGGGGGGAGTATTTAGGCATGGCCCGATACTACTGCCATGGCAAGTCGTACTCCTGCAAAATGCTTATGCAAGGATATAGAAGAAAATATGCAAAGCCTTATAACCACCCAAAATGACTGCAGACCATGGACTGGATCTCCCTTCATTTGTAACAAATTTCAGAATTTTTTGATATCAGCTGAAGCCATTGCCCCCCCTGCCTGATGCCTTTGCCCCCCCCCCGCCTGATGCCTTTGCCCCCTTCGCCTGATGCCTTTGCCCCCTTCTCCTGATGCCTTTGCCCCCCTCACCTGATGCCTTTGCCCTCGCCTAATGCCTTTTCCTCCGCCTGATGCCTTTTCCTCCGCCTGATGCCTTTTCCTCCGCCTGATGCCTTTTCTTCCGCCTGATGCCTTTTCCTCCGCCTGATGCCTTTTCCTCCGCCTGATGCCTTTGCCCCCCTCGCCTGATGCCTTTTCCTCCGCCTGATGCCTTTTCCTCCGCCTGATGCCTGTTCTCCCGCCTGATGCCTGTTCTCCCGCCTGATGCCTGTTCTCCCGCCTGATGCCTGTTCTCCCGCCTGATGCCTTTGCCCCCGCCCGATGCCTTTGCCCCCCGCCTGATGCCTTTTCTCCCGCCTGATGCCTTTGCCCCCACCTGATGCCTTTGCCCCCACCCGACACCTTAATTTGCATCTAACGAACTAAAAGTATAACAAAAAGCAAAACATTTTTTCCAGTTTTGGACAGAGTGTACAGCTTGTATAACAGTGTAAATTTGCTGTCCCCTCAAAATAACTCAACACACAGCCATTAATGTTTAAACTGCTGGCAACAAAAGTGAGTACACCCCTAAGTTAAAATGTCCAAACTGGGCCCAAAGTGTCAATATTTTTTGTGGCCACCATTATTTTCCAGCACTGCCTTAACCCTCTTGGGCATGGAGTTCACCAGAGCTTCACAGGTTGCCACTGGAGTCCTCTTCCACGACGACATCACGGATCTGGTGGCTGTTAGAGACCATGCGCTCCTCCACCTTCTGTTTGAGGATGCCCCACAGATGGTCAATACAGTTTAGGTCTGGAGACATGCTTGGCCGTCAGCACTCATGCAGCCCCAGACCATGACACTTCCACAACCATGCTTGACTGTAAACAGGACACACTTGCCTTTGTACTCCTCACCTGGTTGTCGCCACACACGCTTGACACCATCTGAACCAAATAACTTTATCTTGGTCTCATCAGTCCACAGGACACGGTTCCAGTAATCCATGTCCTTAGTCTGCTTGTCTTCAGCAAACTGTTTGCGGGTTTTCTTGAGCATCATGTTCATAAGAGGCTTCCTTCTGGGAAGACAGCCATGCAGACCAATTTGATGCAGTGTGCGGTGTATGGTCTGATCACTGACAGGCTGACCCCCCACCCCTTCAACCTTTGCAGAATTGATGGCAGCACTCATACGTCTATTTCCCAAAGACAACCTCTGGATATGAGGCTGAGCATGTGCACTCAACTTCTTTGGTCCACCATGGCGAGGCCTGTTCTGTGTGGAACCTGTCCTTTTAAACTGCTGTATGGTCTTGATCACCGTGCTGCAGCTCAGTTTCAGGGTCTTGGCAATCTTCTTATAGCCTAGGCCATCTTTATGTAGAGCAACAATTCTTTTTTTCAGTTCCTCAGAGAGTTCTTTGCCGTGAGGTGCCATGTTGAACTTTCAGTGACCAGTATGAGAGAGTGAGAGTAATCACACCAAATTTAACACACCTGCTCCCCATTCACACCTGTGACCTTGTAACACTAACGGGTCACACAATTTGGACATTTTCACTTAGGGGTGTACTCACTTTTGTTGCCAGCGGTTTAGACATTATTGGTTGTGTGTTGAGTTATTTTGAGGGGACAGCAAATTTACACTAAGCTGTACACTCACTACTTTACATTGTAGCAAAGAGTAATTTCTTCAGTGTTGTCACATGAAAAGATATAATAAAATATTTACAAAAATGTGAGGGGTGTACTCACTTTTGTTAGATACTGTATATATATTTTTTTCACTTTAGCACTTTTTTGGCCTTTATTTCAATGTGCTGTTCATTTATAACACAGTATTCACATTTCATTGCTGTTTATTTACTTCTTGGGCAGTAGCACCACCTTGATTTTGGGCCGGGCTTCTCCCTGGGCGATAGCGACGCCACCTAGCAGCTTGTTTAGTTTCTTGTTGCAGACAGTCTGCTGTAGGGGTTAAGGGATGATGCAGGTTATCTTGTTATCGTGGGCAGCATTGCCCACCAGCTCAAGGATCCCAGCCATCAGATACTCTAGGATGGCGGGCTAATGGACAAGAGCTCCGGCCTCAACTTACTCTGCGTTGTTGCCCTTCCTCAGCAGGTGGTGAACACAACCGGCTGGAAACTGCAGACCAGCCCAGGTCTTGGCTTTAGCCCAAGCCTTGCCTCTTTGTTTACTGCATTCAGACATGATTGGAATACAAAGTAGCCATAAGGCACCATATTCATTAAAGGATCAAAATATAAAAAGGGGTCAGTCCACCCAAAGCTAATATTTGCCTCAGTGTGTACATGTTCCTTTAGGGGGTGCCCGCTCTCCCTGCTAGATTTTGATTTTATCTTATATTATAATGAAAAGCAGTAGTAGAAGCGGTAACACCAAATGTGGATGGGAACACTCCAAGGTGGGCAGGATAAGATTTGGGAACTTAAGCAGGAGGTCTCACCACCGGAGTCCCACAGAAACCAGTGGGTAAAGGTACCTCACAGTAGACCAGTTCTCTAATCCTTAAAGATATAAAACAAAATTATTAATGATTCTATATGCACCTTTAGGTAGTTATTAGGTAGTGTATTTATGCAAATGTTGAATTATATCTTCGATTAGCAAGAATATTTTTACGTTCATAAAATGTATGCAGAATGCACACTCAGGAAAATTCAGCTGAAGTCTTCCTGCTTCCATTTATGATAGTCTCTGTCATAAGTGACTATTCCACCTTTTATGGCATATCCTTAACTTGTGATTTTCTTCTGTTGACAGCAATGCACACGCGAAAACAAGGAAAAACAGGCCCTGTCAGACCTCATGATCAAGCCTGTCCAGAGAATCCCCCGCTATGAGCTGATTGTGAAGGTAGGTGGATGACCACTAATTAGAGTGAAAAGACTGCACTGTAAACAAAATGGCTGCACTGGTGGCAAAAGGTAGCTGCAGCTGGGCTGTTCGAGCCTCACCACGTTAGTATCTGTTAAAAGCAAGTGCTGTGTGGCTACGGCAAAGAAGTACGCTTGTGGCTGTGGAGCAACCTGCAAAGTGACGATGTCAGACATCCTTTTCTATGAATTCAATGAATGCTAACACATGGCACTGCCTGCCTGTACCCAATACATTATATACTACCTTATTTAGGCAGATTTCCTAATACCTGACTAGACAAAACAAACGAACAGTCCAGAATGTGTCTATTGGTATTTAGGCAGCATGTCCCCTGCTGTACATGATTATTATCAGGATAAATAGCAAAGCCACTCAGTAGCCAGACTCTACCAGTTTCTTCGACTAAATTTCAGGATGTTCATGTTTGACTTATGTTGGCCATACACTATACGAAAAATCGGCAGAAATTCGGCCATTTTGACAGTGCTTTCGTTTTTCGGCCAGTTAATGGACACGAATCGGTAATCGGTTGTGAAGTTTTTTTAGCTGAAAAAACAAAGGACAAGTTTGGAAATTATCTGCTCAACGAACGATAAATTGAAAGGTTAATGTTTTTCTCGTCCAAACTGTTTTCACTAGGTATATGTGAAAAAAACGGAACAAAAAACAGATTAATTTATGTCCATTGAACGATTTATCGGTCATTATATGATGGCACAAACACTTGCTCTCATGGCCAAGTGTTCGTTTTTGGAAAATGAGTTTGAACGATTTTCCATGTAATGTATGGCCAGCATAAGATGGGCTTTACAGTATATGCAAAACCAATCACTAAAATTTAGTCTAAGCTTTAACATGCTAATTTTTTTTTTAAATCAATTTCTAATGTTTTGAAATCTACAGCTTTCCTTAAAGTAGTTCCTTGTCATCCTGCCATGAAGGTGCTTGCTCAGGCTCATCCAGTTATGGGGTGACAACTGTCTCCCAGTAATGCTCCTACGTTGTCGCCCCGTTGCAGGCACTCCTTATGGTGATGGTTTCAACAAACATTATGGCCCACTGTTGTCACCATCAGGATAAAATAATTCCTGGTGACTCTGCCATGAAGGTCATTGTTTATGCCCTTCCTGTTTATATTATGATCACGCTTTGTCCCTTTCTAGCAATTGTGCTTTTGCGCTGCCACTAATGCCTCGTTTCCTGGAGCGGATCGGTTTGGGTCAGTTCGGTACGGTACGTGTTAGGGAAAGCATCTTTAGACCACAAGCTGATTACAAGGAAGATTTATTTCTCATATATGAGGAGACAAGTACAGGAGATTTTCAGATATTCACCCACCGGTTCTAGCTGCCTGTGACTCGTGGTATAGGGCACCATGCACAGTAGCTAGCCTAGTTGGCTTCTTATCTGAGACTTGTCTGCCTTCTTAAACTAGCTGGCACATATATATACAGTTAAACGTCCTGACTTCACCCTTCCCCCAGGACAATGAGGAATGTCTGTTTTTATTGCCATTTCCTTAAAGGGGAAGAAGCTTCATCTTACAAACTCTGAGATCTAGCCATTACCATATATATATATAGTATAGGGCATTTAAAACCAGTTAGATTGTATTCAAGCAGAACAAAATGGAGTCACAGTCAGCCTTATACATAAATGATTATAAAGACATTCTTAATTTCTCTAACAGTACACTATTTTGAGTGTTTCCATTATGAAAGTGGCCCATACAGCCGAACCAAACCGCACCATTCCTGGTCCTCCTTCAGATGTAGGACCATAGGAAATGCTACGGTACGGTTAGGGCGGAGCTACTGGCGTAACACGATAAATTCCACTGATTGGTGGACAGGAAAACGTCAATGCTCACATCAAACAAAAGCACAAAACAAACACCACGTTTGGTGTGAACCCTGCATGGCCCCTGGCGGTCCGACTTGCAGTGGAAACGCTCACCTGAATAGGCCGGACCATTCTAACCCTTACAAACTGTACCAACCCGAACCGTTCCGCTCAGTGGAAACGAGGCATTAGAGTACCAATGAAGACAACATGTAGTCAGTCAGTGCTCATTAAACATACATGGTCCGCTATTGTCGCTATCGGGAAACCCACCCTGGGACATGCTAGTAGCCATGGCTGGAGAAGAAGAGGCCGCAGGAGAACAGCAGCACTGACCTGCAACAAAGGATGGAAAAAAAAAAAACATCAACAATGGTATTTTATACCATTTTGGTATGTTTTATGGATAACACTGTATAGAGCAAACTTCAGTTAAGAGTTTACAGCTACTTTAAAGCACACTTGTCTCTTCTTAAAGTGGTTGGATACCTCAGGCAAAAAATATGAACAAAGCCTATCCCTCTGTAGTGTGTACTTGTCTCAGTTAAGAGCAGTGCTGTATTTTGGCCTAGGCCTAGGGGCAGCAAAAAAGCCACCCCCCCCCCCACCTGAGACTCTATTGGCCACTGGTTGCTAGAGCCACCTTTCTCACCCCCTCTCTCTTTCTCACTCACCCCCTCTCACCCACCCCCCCTCTCTCTCTCTCTCTCCTTCCCTCTCTTTCCCCCCTCTCTCTCCCTCACCTCTCTCTCTCATCCCCCCTCTATCTCTCTCATTCCTCTCTCTCTCTCATCCCCCCTCTTTCTCTCGCTCTCTCATCCCCCCCTCTCTCTCTCATCCCCCCACTCTCTCCCCCCTCTCTCTCTCATCCCCCCCACTCGCTCTCACATCCCCCCTCACTCTGTCTCACACCTCCCCCTCTCTCTCTCCTTGATCCCCCCTCTCCCTCACCCCCTCTCTCTTTCACCCCCCCTCCCTCACCCCTGCTCTCTCTCCCTCCCTCACCCCCTCTCTCTCTCCCTCCCTCACCCCCTCTCTCTCTCCCCCACACACCCCCCCCTCTCTCTCTCCCCCACCCCCTGTCACCCCCCTCTTGTGAGATCTCAGGGGTTCATGCTGGGACTTGTAGTCCTTCAATTATGGAGGGAGTCACATCTGTTAAAAAAGGAGTGGGGTAAATTTACATAGGAGGGGTGCGCAATTTTAGTCTTGCCTAGGGCAGCACAAAACCAAAATACACCCCTGGTTAAGAGCACTAAGTGTCATTTCTGTCTGCTGCTTAATTTCTCTGCTATTTAGCATGAGTCACTTCTGACAAGTTTTTCTGACACCGAGAGAAAAATGGTGACAGGGGAGGGAACTCCAGCCTATTGACAGCCTCAGCTTTGTGTGGAGAAGGGGGGGGGGGGGGGTCTCTTCCCTCCAATCAGCTTTCAGCGCTTTCCTCACTGAGCTCTGCAGAGTGTGACTTCAGAACTTTTTTTCTGAACTCTCAGACAAGCTTTATAATTCAGCACGTTCAACACATGTAGAGAAGACATGGCTTCAGATAAACATGTACAACTTATGTAAGAGGATTTGTTACATCTCTGTGTATCACCTGAGGCCAGTCACTTTGCTGGGTATATACAAGGGTTTACGACCACCTTAAGAGCGGATTAACGTTTGTTCTGAAATTCAGATGCCTCCAAATTGTTCCACCCAGCATCCCCTCATTGTGCTACCCACTAACTTTTGTACTTGCCACTAAGGCGTCCCATTTAATAGTGGGAGGAAGGGGGCATGTGACAAAAGCCTCTCTAAGTCAGGGACCTGGTTGCTTGAGCTCTAGAGATGATAGAATTCCAAAAATGTGATTTATGTATTACTAAAAGGCCCCAGAGGGGTAGCGCCAGCTTTTTCAGTTTGTGACTTCTAAAATGTGTGACATGTTCACTTTAAGGTTATCCTGCCCTAGAATTACAGATATTCTTTTAGAATAACGCTTTTGCTTTCTATATCTGATAGGACGTCAGGTTTCCTGTGAGAGAATTTTTTTTCTTTTCATTGGCTGCGGTTAGCAGGTTTCTGGGTTGCCGTGTCAGCCTGGGTATTTCTGCAGTAAGTGCTCTACGTCTACCGCCTCCATCAGGGTCGCAGTGACCCACGATGTGTAATGGAAGTCAGGGGAGGGAGGGAGGCCCGCAAGACAAAGCGCAATCCTGTTAAAATATATAGAACTCTATTCAAGCAGATACAATTGCTGAAAAAGATGTATCCTCAAAGCAGTGTCTTTGCTTTAAGCTGGGCATACACAGCAGCAGGCATACCAGCAGGTTAAAGGAAAAAAATGACAGATTCCCGTATCAACACGAACAATGTCGATGCAGGGATCTCTCCTGCTGTTCTATTGTATTCTGACAGTAGGGGTCCCTCCTGCTTCCCCATCAGAATACCCTGATCAGGGCCTGTTCGACAGAAGCCCGTCATTGGACTTGCTAAACTGGCTGCTTTTCATCCCGTGTATACCCCGCTTTACTGAGAAGAATGAGACCACTTTTTCTTTGCTTGCACTTATTTCTCAAATCTGCATCCTGACATGTGCCCAACCCTTGTGTGCAGCCAGAAGAACTCCAGCAGCAGTGTGTGTATCATGTTGTCCTATCAGAAGATATGAAAGGTTGTAAATATAGCATTTTATAGTGACAGTATATACAGTAGCTAGGTGCATAATTTTATGTGGCTCAGAGCAAAGTTCATACTGGTATATCATATAACTAGTGTATGTGTTTTTGGTTACATGCTACTTCCCTCTCTGTGTCATCATGGAAAATATCTTGGCTATATAGCACTGTAACCCCTTCCTATGGGAACGTGACACATCCCTGTGTAACAATGCAATTGCCCCCTCTATGTAGCAGTGTCGCACTCTGTATTTGTCTGTGGCACTTAACTGTATCATCAGGACACATAAACCCATCAGACATAACATTATGACCACCCACCATAACCTGTCAAGGCATGCTGGGGGCTAGTTGCATCTCTAGCATATGTGACTTAGGCAGCCAGAAAATGTAATGTCCTTATTCATACATGTATGAACAAGGACATGACATATGACAAAACACAACTAGTTATTAAAAAACATATTGCAACAATTTACACATGCTAATGCACATACTTTTTCTACTTATTTTGCAGATTGCTGGCAGTTACTATTAGCGGGTACTGTTGGTGCGGGTCCTGCTGGCAGGTAATGCTGGCAGCTACTACTGGCGGGTAATGCTGGTGGTTACTGCTGTATGGGGCTGGTGGGTACTGCTGGTGGATACTGCTGGCTGGTACTGGTGGGTACTACTGGCGGGTACTGCTGGTGGGTACTGCTGGCTGGTACTGGCGGGCACTGCTGGCTTGTACTGGTGGGTACTGTTGGTGGGTATTGCTTGCTGGTACTGTTGGGTATTGCTGGCGGGTACTGTTGGCGGGTATTTCTGGCTAGTATTGCTGGCTGGTACTGGCGGGTACTGTTGGTGGGTATTGCTGGCTGGTGGTTGCGGGTATTGCTGATGGGTACTAGCGGGTACTGTTGGTGGGTACTGCTGGTACTAGCGGGTACTGCTGGTGGGTACTGCTGGCTGGTACTGGTGGGTACTGCTGGCTGGTACTGGTGGCTACTGCTGGCTGGTACTGTTGGTGGATATTGCTGGTGGGTATTGCTGGCTGGTGCTGGCAGGTACTGTTGGCGGGTATTGCTGGCGGGTACTGTTGGCGGGTATTGATGGCTGGTGCTGGTGGGTACTGTTGGTGGGTATCGCTGGCTGGTGTTGGTGGGTACTGTTTGCGGGTATTGATGGCTAGTGGGTACTGTTGGTGGGTATCGCTGGCTGGTGTTGGTGGGTACTGTTGGCGGCTATTGCTGGCTGGTTCTGGCGAGTACTGTGCTGTAGGAAGCAGAGCCAATGCTTCCTGTAAAGCTTCGGCCGGCTCCTGTCACAGGCGGAGGCAGAGTGCATTTGGTATCACTCCGCCTGTGACAGGAGCTGGCGCAGTTTTTGGGCAATTGCACATAATCTCGAGGCACCCCATTCTAAAATTTAAAAAAACGAAACAAATAGTTTTGCATAATATAGCAAATCCACATGCGTAGGCCACCCAACATTAGAGGTGACTTATTCTTCTAAAGCAAATACACCTTTGCACCTGGTACTGATTATTATTCCAATGTTTCTCTTCTCCCTCAGTTTCTCTCCCTCACTCAGCTAATGTGACCCTGGTGCTGAAGGAGAGGGGAGGATGCCCAATGTCCTCCTTATTAACCAGTGACATAATTGGTTGATCGGACACTGGAGGTTAGAAGGTTGTAAAGGTGCACAATGAAAACCTGTGGCTTTGTATAACTAATAGGCAGGCTTGAGTAACGAATAGGCAGGCTTGAGTAACTAATAGGCAGGCTTGATCCACCCACTGGCTTGTATGCAGTTATTGGGCAAATTCTAGGTATTTTGCCAAGGCACACCTGAAGGCAACCCAAGGTGCCTCTCCACCCTGGTTGAAAAAGGCTGCAGTATTGAGTGTAGGGGAAGAAGGGAGGGGGGGGGGAGGGGGAAGGAATGGGGGGGGGGGGGGTATCTGCCTCATAATCACACAAAGTATAACAGCATGTATGGGAATACCAGCATTGTGACATTACTCAGAGTGGCCCATTATCTCCACATACGCAGAATTCTGAAGGTATTCTGTGGTATCTGGCACCGAACCGTCAGTAGCAGATCCCTTAAAGTGTTACTAAACCCACAACAATAAAATCAGTCTGTATATGCAGTAAAGCATTCTTGTTGTACTCAGGCAGGTTCAATGTTAGCTGCGGGCATATGAAGCCCTCTTCTATTCATTTCCAGGATTTCGGTGAAGATGGTTACCCAGCATGCACCTCCTGATCTCGCACCTGCTCAGTAATGCCACTGCGCGGCTTTCCCTCTTGGCACGTGAGATTTCATCACTAGGTGATTCGCAAGGATGCCTGAGATACAAGACGGCGCTAACCCAGGAGTCCTTGCAAATCGTCTTGTGACGTAATCGCCTAGGCTGCTGCAGCCAGGAGTGCTGATGAAAAAAGAATAAAGGTATTTACTTCCAAAAAAAAAAAATGTATTTGGCACCTTTCAGGGGGGAGGGGGGAACGGGTACCTGTTTTTGACAGGTACCCTTCCCCACTTCCAGGAGACGGCGCTGCGGCGTTGTCCCTCGGAAGTTTGGCCTCCTTCTCCCAACGCCAAGCCAATCCGAATGCGCAGCGCGCTTCGCGCATGCACATTCCCTCACCGGCAATGGCGGCTCCAGTCGCTGGACTCCAGGACAGGTAAGTGTCCTAATATTAAAAGTCAGCAGCTACAATATGTGTAGTTGCTGACTTTTAATTTTTGGAGGGGGAGAAGGGAGGCTGGAACACCGCTTTAAGTCCTATACGTTTTTGGACTTTTTGTTGAAGCTCGTCCCACAGATGCTCGAATTAAGCTGGGTTCACACATACTGCGGCTGCAGCTCACAGCAGAGAGTTGGGTGTGTCCCGATTCAGGTTCAAATCCGGTCCGAATTTCTGCCTGAATCGCATTCTCACCTGTTTCGAAGCTAAAGACGCACAGGACCCTTTTCAAATGCGGACCACTGCCGCCACGGAGATGTGTTAACGGGCGCCATTGAGAGCCGGTCACACTCTCCTGTCATGCAAATTGGATGCAGCGAAACCCAGCCCCAGGTTGAGATCTGGAGAATTTGGAAGCCAAGTCAAAACTTTAAGTTTGTCGTTGCGTTCCTTAAACAATTCTTGAATTTGTCAGACCAGGCCACCCTCTTCCATTGCTTCGTGGTCCAGTTCTGATACTCACTTGCCCATTGTAGGCTCTCTTGGCTGTGGACACCGGTCATCATGGGCACCCTGACTGATTTGCGACTACACAGCCCCATACACAACAAACTGCAATGCACTGTGTATTCTGACACCTTTGCATTGAGACGAGTTTTAACTTTTTCAGCAATTCGAGTTACAATGACTCTTCTATTGTATCGGACTACACATGCCAGCCTTCGATCCCCACATGCATCAATGAGCCTTGGCCGCCCATGACCCTGTCGCCGGTTCACCATTTTTTGTTCCTTGGACCGCTTTTGATAGGTCCTGGCCACTGCAGACCGGGAACATCCCACAAGAGCTGCCATTTTAGAGATGCTCTGACACAGAAGTCTAGCCATTACAATCTGACCCCTGTCAAAGACCCTCAAATCCTAATGCTTGCCCACTTTTTATGCTTTCAACTTCAGGGATTAAATGCTTCTTTGCTGCCTAGGATATCCCACCCACTTACTGATGCCATTGTAACGAGATATTCAATGGTATTCACTCTACCTGTCAGGGGTCATAATGTTATAGCTGATCAGTGTATATAGGCTACTTGACCCTCCAGCTTGGCAATCATGCATTTTAATTGGAAATTTGATGTTCCTCCATATGAACGGGGAACATATCTTGGCCTCTTAGCACTTTTGATTGGCAATATGACGCTTCTCATTGGCACAACACTTCTGATAAGAATTCTTTTAAAAACCCTGGATGGGGGTAAAAGGTGGTGTGAGGGTGTGGAGTGGCAAACTAGGTCCCTCGGAATGTACACAAATCAACCCCTTCTACTACTGCTCGGGAGATCCGGCCATCCGTTCCACCATACATGCACTGGACTGTGCTGGTGCTTTAGATCTTGTCAGGTCTCATTATTATCCAATGCACATAGACATGAGGAGTACTCAGTGTTGTCTGGCAAATCATTGGTTGTTTTATTTCATCAAAGCAGCACAGTATACAGTCATTATAGGACGACCCTGATGAGTTTTGCACCCTAATTCCTACTCATGAGGCCTTACCATATAACTAGTAGGGTGCAAAACATGTCAAGGTATTCGTGTAATGCTGACTGTATTTCTGTACATCGTAAATAAAACCCCAAATAACCTGCAAGACACAGCTGAGAACTCCTCGTGTTTGTACGTAGACATGAGGAGTCCCCTTGATTTGGAACTGTGGAGCAATGATGCACAGCAGATAGGAGCGCAGCAACCAGGATACTGAGCATGCCTCTGTGAGCAGAACTCTAGTCAGGATACAGACCATGGTCAGCACAAATCAGGCAGCAAGGCATGGACACAGCAGGCAGGATCAGGTCGGCAACAGTCAGGCAGTGAGATACTAGAAATTGTCCACAAAATAGGTGCGCACCTCCATTTTGCTTTTTTAATGCAAAGTTAAAATCATCAGAAAATAAACTGCGCATTTTTTGAGCAACATCATTCCTTTGAATGGGTTGCCCTCTGCTCCAAAAATGCACCAAAGTATATCCTGTATCCTTTTTTTTTTATGAGCTGACCATGGCGCATTATTGAGTTGCATGCGACAAAACCCTATTTTCTAAAGTGTGAATAAATGGCACCTAAACGCATGTTGCGCTACGCTAAGTTGTCAACAGGGCCTTCTACTTAAAACCTCAGTGAAAATCACTTGCTGTGGTTTTTTTTTGTTCGAGATACAGCAACGGCAGGCAGATTTGGGGTCAGCAGAACAGGACGAGGTCAGCAACAGTCGGGCAGAAGGATATAGGAATGGCAGGCAGGGTCGCGGTCAGCAAAACAGGACTTGGTTAGCATCAGATGGCGAACTACAGAAACGGCAAGCAGAATCATAATAAGCAGACCATGACTGAGTCTGCAACAGTCAGGCAGAGAGATACGGGAACAGCAGGCAGGATTGTGGTCTTCAAAACAGAATGGGGTCAGCAACAGTCAGGTAAAGTGACACAGGAACAGCAGACAGGATTGTGGTCTACAGAGCAGGATGTGTTCAGCAACAGTCAGGCAGAGAGATACCTGATCAGCAGGCAGGATTGTGGTCTTCAAAACAGAATGTGGTCAGCAACAGTCAGGCAGAGAGACACAGGAACAGCAGACAGGATTGTGGTCTTCAAAACAGGATGTGGTCAGCAACAGTCAGGCAGAGAGATACCTGAACAGCAGGCAGGATTGTGGTCTTCAAAACAGAATGTGGTCAGCAACAGTCAGGCAGAATGACACAAGAACAGCAGACAGGATTGTGGTCTGCAGAGCAGGATGTGTTCAGCAACAGTCGAGCAGAGGAATGTAGGAATGGCAGGGAGAGGATCATGGTCAGCAGAACAGGACTGGATCACCATCAGTCAGATTGCGTACTACAGGAACAGCAAGCTGGATCGTAATAAGCAGACCAGGAAGGGGTCAGCAACAGTCAGGATTGTGGTCTGAAGGACAGGACGGGGTCAGCAACAAGGCAGGCAGAGAGATAGGAGCGGTAGGCCAGATCACGGTTAGCAGAGCAAGGTGGGGTCAGCAACTAACATACAGAGGTTCAAGTAGAGTCCAGAAGCAGATTGCAAAACAAGCAAGATATTGGGAAACAAGATACCAAAAAACAGTTACTGGTCAGGTATGTGCCCAATAGTAAATATATGCACTGTGACACACTGGAACAGACGGATGTAGGCTGGCATGAACTTTAGTGTGGGTTTTGCATCTGTCTGAACCTTGTAAAGCACTGTGCAGTCCCAGGTCAGTTTTACGCTCCATAATACAGCTAGCTCTTAGACACAGATGACCTCCTACAAAATGTATATATAATGCTGTTCAGGTATCCTGGGGATTCCTATCAGTCTGCCCGTTTCTGAAAGATCGTATACACGGACAACACTGACACTGACTAGCTTGCGGTCTTTGACTGGGAAAATCTGGCTGTATGCTTCAGACTAATTTATTGTTCCTCAGAACTTCCTCTTTTAGTCTCGGCTTCCTCTAAGGCCTTTTGAAGAGCAATGGTATTCCTTAAATACTCTGCGGTTTATTTTCCCAAAGGGGCTCTTTATGAGCAATAAACGGATTGAGATAAAAATGGATTGGGAAGTTTTTCTCTGTACGCTGGTGAGGTTTCTCAGATCATTTCCTGTTGTCCTTATATCATTTTTACATTAATGGTTATGTTTCAGTTGTTTCAACCACTGATGGGACTAAACTGTAATGTAAGTTGAGCTTCAATAGCTCAGGTGTTCAAAGTGATCTCCAGGCAGATATAAAAGACACAAACGAATGCAGCTCTGTAGTAATACTAAAGCTGAGTCCCGGCCTTCCCTTCAGTCATGCTCCTCCTCTCCCGTGCTGAAATTCTTTCTCTGATTTTCCTGCACACTTTGAGCTTCTCATTGTGTGCATTAACCACTTAAGCCCCGGAAGATTTTACCCCCTTCCTGACCAGGGTCTATTTTGCGATTCGGCACTGCGTGACTTTAACGGACAATCGCGCGGTCGTGCGACACTGTACCTAAATGAATTTGACGTCCTTTTTTTCCCACAAACAGAGCTTTCTTTTGGTGGTATTTGATCACCTGTGCGATTTTTTTGATCATGCGCTATAAACAAAAAAATAGCGTCAATTTTGCAAAAATAACAATATTTTTCACATTTTTTTATATGAAATTTCCCCCCCCAAAAATGTAAAAATCAAAATGTTTTAACATTTTCGGCCAATTTGTTTTATGCTACATATGTTTGGTAAAAAAAATCGCAAAAAGCGTATTTTGATTGGTTTGCGCAAAAGTTATCGCGTTTACTAACAAAGGGAAAGATTTTTGTCATTTTTGTTGTTTTTTTTTAATGCGTAATGGCGGCGATCTGCGATTTTTTTTGCGGGACTGCGACATTGTGGCGGACAGATCGGACCCTTGACTGACATTTTTGACACTTTTGGGGTTACCAGTGACATTTCTACAGTAATCAGTGCTATACATATGCACTGTTACTGTAAAATTACACTGGCAGTGAAGGGGTTAACTTTTTTTTGAGAGGGAGGGGTTATGTGTGTCCCTAGGGGCGTGATTCTAACTGTGATTGGCTGTGGCTTGAGGTTTAGGAACAGTGATCAACGGTCCTACATAGTAGAACCGTATAATCACTATTCCTACACAGGGGAGAATGACAGGCTGCTTGTTTACATTAGCCGCCTGCCTTTCTCCCTCTGCACCGACGATCGCCGAGTGACCGGCAGACATCGGGTCCGCCAGTCACACGCGCGGGGGGGGGGGGGGGGGGGTCCGTGACCGGACCGTATCTGAGAGGCAGAAATGCCCATTGTTCAAGGAATCCCTAGCAACCTCAGGAGGAACTCTAGGGTTCCACAGAACCCTGGTTGAGAAGCCCTGATCTGGATCCTTCCTCCCCAAGCTTACTGTCCCTGATCCTCACCTTTCATTAGTTGAAGTTAAAGTGACAAGGCTCGGTTCACACTGCCACGACCTATGGTTGCAACTTTACTTCTTGTCGACTTAAGTACTACTTTGATAAAAGTATAGAATAGAAGTCAGGTAGAAGTCACCTTGAAGAAGTACAGGAACCTTTTCTAAAGTCGGAGCAACCTCAGTAGTGCTAATTAAAACAGCTCTTATTGACTAAGATGGGATTTCACATGTCACGGGACTTGGGGTCTCACAAGTCAGATCCAAAGTCGCGGCGGTGTGAACCGAGCCTTGAAGTTCCTTTTTTATTTTTGTTTTTCTTATCCCCTGTGTGTAGTGGTTTTGCACAGAGGAGCCCTAATCCTCCTCTTCTCGGGTCCCCCACTATCGCTCCAGTCCCCTCCCTCCCTAGCGCTCCCATTACAAGCAGCTTGCTATGGGGCAATCAAGCAGGTTCGCTCCTGAGCCACTACTCCGTGTGTCCATTCAAACACCGAGCACGTCTTGGTCCCACCCCCACTCTCTCCTCCATGGCTCACTGGCTGTGATTGACAGTTGTGGGAGCCAATGGCTACCGCTGCTGTCTCACCTAATGAGGAGGGAGAGACCCAGTAGAGCCGAGGCTCTTGTGAACATCGCTGGATCGAGATGGGACTCTGGAAAGTTTTAGGGGGGCTTTGGGGGGCATGCTGCACATAGAAGGTTTTTTATCGTCATGTATCGAATGCATGAAGGTAAAAATTATTCAGCCTTTACAACCACTTTAAGTACTTTCAATCATGGAGGCTCACTATCACACATGGGTGTTACTTAGTGCGATATTCATGCAAATACGGTCTGCCTAGGAATGCCCATACTCCCATGCCCCTCACAAGGCATTTTGATAATTAGGTAAGTCCTCCCTATAGCCAGCCAACTGCATCAGAAGACTACTGAGGCAGAGATGTTTTCAGGAAGCTATTTACAGCACTCTGCTGGCCCCTCCTTCCGGGCATAATCTGTGCGCATTGCATAGAGAAGCACTTAGAGCCAACAATGATATCCCTGGGTCTAAAATAAGATTTGTTATGAAAGTGGAAAGACATTATTAAAAAACAAATTAATTAGCAAGTTCGTGAGGAGCTTAGGAAAGACCAAATAGGGAAAGCTCCGCTTGTTCGCAGCCACCAATCCCAACTGCCACATTCAGCACTTTTTGGGGGGGAATGGGTAACTAGTTTTGACAGGTACCTGCTCCCACTTCTGGCTAAGATCAACGATCGGTGATCTATGACATTTTCAGGCCCCTCCTTCTTTCAACCCCCCGCTGCCTCCTGGGGGACACACAGGTCCCAGAAGATGTCGGGACCATTCCGAAAGTGCAGCAAGACTTTCGCATACGCAGTAGGAAACCGACTGTGAAGCCTGAAGGCTTCACTGCGGGTTTCCCTTAGTTACAATGCCAGTACTTGCATCCGAAGCCGATTGACAAATCGGCTCGGGGGCCGGCGTCACGGGATCCCTGAATAGGTAAGTGTTCTTATATTAAAAGTCAGCAACTACAGTATTTGTAGATACTGACTTTTAATTTTTTTTTTTTCAGACTGGAACTCCTCTTTAACCTCCTTAGCGGTATTCCCGAGTGTGGCTCGGGGTGAAATTTCAGTGCCATTAGTGGTAACCCCGAGCCACACTCGGGGTACCGCCAGGGAGCATCGCTGGATCCTGGTAGAGGGTACTTACCTTGTCCCCGGGATCCCGCCATGTGTCCCTGCAGCATACGGCGGCCGGATCTTCCGTCTGATGCCATGAGCCCCGGCTTCCGTCTCCTGCGACGTGACGCTCGCAGGGGGGTGGAACCGGCGGCAAATTTGAAAAGTAATACTCACAAACACACTGATACATTGTAATCATATTGGATTACATTACAAAATAAAATAAATTGACATTAGTTTGCCCCCCAGTGCCCTTTCCTGCAGTTTTACTGTACTTATATATACATATATATATATATATATATATATATATATATATATATATATACACACTTTAACTTATTTATAGTTATTTATTATATTATAATTTATGATTTCGTGTTTCAAACTTTATCATACCCAAGATGTTATAAAGAAGAACGCACAGTAAAAAAAAATTATACATAAATAGTTGGTTTGGGCTGCTCATCATTAGGAATTATATGCAAAATAATGGTACCGCTTTCAGCACCTAAAATCGGAAACAATCATACCGCCAGGGAGGTTAAACTTCAATCATGAGAGGCGAAAGTTTTGTTGATGTTTGTGCTCTCAGTGGACAGCTTCTGCAGGTTACATAATCTAACTTACTGACTTTTGGACACATGACCTAGATCAGTGGTTGTCAATTTATGAGCTAAAGGGAGCCTTAAATGCGGCCCCTGACCTCACCAAAGGGCGGCACATAATGTTCAATACTGTATATGTAATGCTTGAGAGGACTGTTGAGACTGACGACCTAATAGAGGAAATGAGGGTCAGAGAGTGAAGACAGGAGACATTTTGGCTGAGGATATGCTGCAAAAGACAATAGGAAACTGGAGACATGAACCCTAATCGATGTTCTCACTAAAACCTGCTGAGGTCTGAGGGCCTCACCTCATATACGAAAGGGCAAAAGGTTGAGCACCAGGGACATAGAATCAAAGTGCCATGGATCTCACTGGCTTCTGGTCACATGACGTGGTACTGAAATGCCATGGGACCTACTTTTTACCCAGAAAGTGCCTGTGCATAACTTCCATTCTCAAAAGGCCAAGCTCGGAACATTTGGGAAGCCCCTTTGTGGCATTTCACAATGGGAGTACAGCTATTTCAACAGCCTAATGGAAAGCTGCCAACTTTCCACTGTGGGATGATTAAGGAAGGGTTAGGGACTCTGTTTTTATTGTTTGTGTACTTATTAGGGTGATTTCCCGATAGTAACCGGAAGTAATGAGACCTCCCCAATAGAGACAAAAATAAGAACGCATTTATAGTAGTGTAGCACTGTCCCCATTGGGGTTTTTGTGTGTGTTGACTTCTTAGGCCTCCCTCTGATTACCCACAGACAGTTACATAGTAGGTGAGGTTGAATAAAGACAACAGTCCATCCAGTTCAACCTGTGTAGGTGTGTGTGGCTGTAATCATCTCACATAGCCCTGAATGTTCTGATCCTTGAGATGTACGTCTAAGAGTCTTTTCAAAGCCACCATACTACCCGCAGAAACCACCTCTTGTAGTAGAGAATTCCACAATCTTGTAGCCCTAACAGTAAAGAACCCTCCTCGTTGAGGTTAAAACGCTTCTCCTCTAATCACATTGTATGCCCTCAAGTCCTCATGCAATCCTTTCGACTGAATAGCTTTTTTTCTATGCTGAGATCACCATTGAGGTATTTATAAATTGCTATCATGTCCCCTCTCAGGCGTCTCTTCTCCAGGGTGAATAAATCAAGCAATTGCAGACGCTCTTCATAATTAAGGTCCTCCAATCCCCTAATTAGTTTTGTTGCCCTTCTCTGGACTCTCTCCAGCTCCAACACATCCCTCCTGAGGACTGGTGACCAGAACTGGACAGAATACTCCAGATGAGGTCGGACCAGAGTTTTATAAAGTGGAAGGATTATAGTTTTATCTCTGGAATACCTCCCTTTCTTTATGCATGCTAATATTCTGCCGGCTTTGGCAGCTGCCGCTTGACATTGCATGCTATTGCCTAGTCTATCCTCTACCAAGACTCCCAGATCTTTCTCCTTTTTTGATTCCCCCAAGGGTTCCCCCCTAACATAGGTAAAGAAATCAGGTGCGCTGCCCTAGTGCATATGTGCAACATACAAAATTATGTAAACAAATAAACCAAAAATGCAATAATAATGCAAAAAAATGAAAACGTATGCAAATCGTGTAAAACAAAAAATGTCCAGAAGGTGACTAGTGATACACCAATGTGCAATAAACGTCCATATTATAAGTCCATAAATAAAGTGCAAAAAATGGTGACAAAAACTTCCAGCTTGGGGAAAGGTGAACTGTGATTGGAAGGTGCAAAGTCCCACCACCAGCTTGGCCTCTTACCAGAAGTTAAACGTTAAGGGCATATATGAATATGACCGCCCCAAAGGTCATGCAGCCAGGTAGAAAAGTTCCCAGAAATACAGAAGGCACTCTGACACACTCGTGCTCCCTAGACTCTTACCGGACAAAAGCCAAACAAGAAGCCTGGTTCTATGGTGATGAGTGGTCCTGCCGGGGGTTACTGGAATCTAGGATGGCTGATGTAGTTGCTTGTGTCCAAGAGGAACAGACCCAGTCAGAAAGCCTGACGAAAGAAGATCCTGCCAAAGGTGGCTAGACTCTGATTGGCTGCTGTAACTCCTTAGTCTGGTCGACCTCAATGATAGGGGACACAACAGAGGGGACCGCAATGGTGCATTACCAACAGTAGATTTTTATTAAAACAAATGGTTGCACTTACAGTTGTGAAGACAATAATAGCGAGTTCCCTCACGGAGGAGCTGTATGGCGGGGTCCGCCTGCAGTGCGGACCGCTGCCTGGTCTAGATGTGATGACGCGGCGCCTCCTCTCTGACGCGTTTCTCCCGATAGGGCATCCACTTAGATAGGAGGTAGGTTATTATTGCATTTTTGGTTTATTTGTTTACATAATTTTGTATGTTGCACATATGCACTAGGGCAGCGCACCTGATTTCTTTACCTATTCTACAACATACACTCTAAGGTAGCAGCACACCCTATATTGAATCAGCGCACTTTCCTACCCACCACATTCCCCCCTAACATGTATTGTGCTTTTATGTTTCTAGTCCCCAAGTGCAAAACCTTACACTTCTCCACGTTAAACCTCATTTGCCATGTCGTTGCCCACTCCGTTATTTTGTCCAGGTCATTCTGTAGGATATCTGCTTCATGCTGTGCAGTTATTGCCCTGGCCAATTTTGTGTCATCTGCAAAAACTGATATAGAACTACTGATCCCGTCCTCAATGCTGTTTATGAATAAATTGAACAAGGTTGGTCCCAGGACTGAGCCTTGGGGGACCCCACTTACCACCTCAGTCCTGGGACCAACCTTGTTCAGTTGCTGGGGGTTTTTCATATATCCCTCCTTACTCCCGTTTGCTAGGTACTCAATAAACAGTCCAGGGGTATTTGAATTTTTTTATATTTGTTGTGGAACTTGGATGGGAGAAGGGAATAGTGGGATACTCCAACTGAACTATTCACAGTAGATAAGGACAAATCTCACTTGGCCTCACCAGATTATTTGTGGAAGCAGACACACTGGAAACTTCTAGAGCCACCCCCTCCCTCCAGGACCCCACTCTCTAGCTGAAGACCCAGAGCACATGTGCCCCTGGCATTTATATAGTCACCCAGCATGCATTGAGGCACTTTCCTCTACCAATAGCCAGGACTGGAACAATGCCTGTGCCCTCACTTGTCTGGTTTCCTCCCACTGTCCAATATGCCTCCCTATTGGACCAGTGTGAAACATTCAAACAAGCTGAGCTGCACCATGAGCAGACCCTACCAATAGATCCTGCTCCCTGGTAGGCACAGAGCACTCTAAATTTACCTTGCAATCTTCCTGGTAAGCAGAAAGACCCAAAAACTATACTCTCTTCTAGCACCTACCTAGGAGGGTGCTGCAGTAGAATGACGAAGGACTAGGACAGCCATTCTCAGCCAGGGTTTCTCCAGAGGTTGCTAGGGGCTCCTTGGTTTGTGGCTGATTGGCCTCCCATGTGATAGTGGCTGTATAGTTCTGGGGCCACCACCACCTTGCAAAGTCCGCAGCATGAACCCAATGATCTTTTTAGTGGTCTGTAAGGGTGGCATTCTGATACCTACTGTAAATGGGCATGCCTTCCACTGACCACCAATGTAAGGGGCTTTATTCCCACTAACCCAAGATGAAAAAATTGTAGTAGGGGTTCCCCGAAATCTGAAATTTTTTTAAAGGGTTCCTCTGGGATAAAAAGGTTTGGAGAGGCTCGGTTAGAACAATGTTTTATTGCTGTACTCCCCTTCCTGTCCCAGTGACAATTGCCCCCCCCCCCCCATGTGACATGAACAGAAAGCAAAGCCTCCAGTGGGGTCACAGACAGAAATAAAAACCTGAGCATTTTTGTGATTAATATCTGCTTGAGACTACTGCTGACCTTTTTTTTAAATTATTTTTTATTGACCTTTGATGACCTTTTTTTTTTTTTTGCCAATGCAGAGAGGGAGTGGCGCCACCTACTGGCCATACTTAAAAATGCCGCTTGCATATTTTAATGGCTAAACAGTGTTTGGGTAATGATATGAGCTGCTATTGAAGTTTTGACTTTTGAAGATGCAATTACACACGTATTTATGTGCATTCTTAAAAGGATCTAATTCAACTGACTTGAATGGTAAAATGCATCTTGGAGGACTTGAATGACAATGCATTGCAGAACATTAATGTGAATGAGCCCTGGTAAAAGCAATGTGTTTTTGGTTGTCTGTGAATATATTGAAAATACACAGCGAAATACGTGACATATGCAGGGTGAACATGCCCTAATAATTCCTTTAGAGAATCTATTTGTTTTCCTTAAAGTGATATTAAAGGCAGATTAAAAAAAAATAACAAACATTTCATACTTATCTGCTCTATGCAGTGGTTTTGCAAAGGGCATCCCCAATCCTCCTCTTCTCGGGTCCCCCGCTGGCACTCCTGGCCCTCCCTCCTGTTGAGTGCCCTCATAGTAAGCAGCTTGCTATGTGAGCTCCTGGGCAGGCTCCCTCCTGGGACTGCTACTTTGTGTGTTCATTTACACATGGAGCGTACTCGGCCCCACCCTCTCTCTCTCCTCATTGGCTCACTGGCTGTGATTGACAGTTGTGGGAGCCAATTGCGCCCCCTGCTGTCTCAACCAATGGGGATGAAGAGAACCAGGGAGCCTATGCTCGTGTGCAAATAGCTGGATCAAGATGGGGCTCCGGGGAGGAGGGGGTGCACACAGAAGTTTTTTTAACTTCATGCATAGAACGCATGAAGGTAAAAAAACTTGAGCCTTTACGACCCCTTTAAGAACTTGCAACAATAAAAAGGGGCGGCATTACTATGTAGGAAACAGGCCCTCCATATACTGTATATAATGAGTAAATATTTAGGAAGTGGGGACTGGATAGTTAAAGAGGGAATATGTAGAAAGCAGTGCTTGCACACTGTATGTATTAAGGAAAAATACAGTAAACAAAGCCTGTACATGTAATGAGCAAAAATGTATGAAGCAGTACCTGCCTATGTAATGAGGAAATATGTAGAAAGAGCCTGCATATGGAATCAAGGATACAGTACATGAAAGGAGTAGAGTCTATATAGGTAATGAGGAAATAAGTTGCAAGCAGAGCCTGCATATGTAATGAGCAAATATGCAGAAATCGGAGCTTGCATATGCAGTGACGAAATATGTGGGAAGCAGACCCTGCATATGTAAAAGAGAAAATACATAGGAAGCAGAGCCTTGATATGTAATGCAGAAATATGTAGGACGCGGCTCTGCTATGCAATGCTATACCTGTGCAATGAGAGAGTATGTAGGAAACAGCCTACCTATATAATGAGGTATATGTATTGCCATGCCTCTTACTAAATACCTTGGACTGTCTACTTTCCAAAAAGGGGTAATTCTGGGGGCTATTTGTACTGTCCTGGCATTTTCGGGCCTCAACAAATGAGGTTTTCTGTCAGTACATCAGGACTGATCAATTTTCAGATATATCCCAAAGTTTGTGAACTCTATAACTTTACTACAGTTTAAATAATATACACCAATTTGGGTTATTGTCACTCGAGAAATGTAGCAGAATACACTTTGACCTAAATTTATGAAGAAAGTTTATTTGCAAAATTTATAACAAAAATATGGCGAAAAACGCATTTTGTTTAAAAAACATTTTCTGTTTTTTTTTGTTTTAGCAAAAATTTAAAAACCCAGTGGTTTCTAGTTTCTGAATTTAATAAGTAAAATTTAGAAGGCTATGCTGTATTCATTTCCGGATCCAGGTCCTCTATTCTCAATTGGCTCTGGGTTCCCGGGTCACTGCGTTCTCTGGACGCCGGCCAACAGTTGATGCCGGTGGAGGTTGTGGTCCCGTTGGTGCTATATGAGCAAGCTCTACATCCCTAATATATACCCAGAGATCGTTGGATCCTCTGATCTTGTTGCCTGAGCTATGATCTCTGTTATTCTTGTTTGAATTGATATGGGTATTCCCTAAATCTCCTTGGAGGTCACCTCGGTGGTCTCCTACCTAAGTTAAATGTAGCATTCTATAATGATTGCTCGGTTTTTGTACTATGGCGTATCTGTTCATGTTTCTTGGCATGCCTGTGTGTATATATATATATATATATATATATATATATATATATATATATATATATATATATTTTTTTTTTTTTTTTTAGATCTAATCTAACAGCTTTTTTGGCATTCCCCTTCAGCTGGTTCTGGTTGCTTGTTGTGTATAAGGTACATACTGATGTGTGTGTTGTGCTGACTCTCTTCTATACTCTGCCTTCAGGATCTGCTCAAGCACACCCCCGAGGACCACCCAGACCACCCTTGCCTGCTGGATGCCCAGCGTAACATCAAGAGGCTGGCGGAAAGGATAAACAAGGGGATGAGGAGTGCCGAGGAGGCGGAGAGAGATACCCGAATACTGCAGGAGATTGAGGCCCACATTGAGGGCATGGAGGATGTATGTAGCCTGTAATACTATATACCTCTATACCAGGCGATAGCATGATTTGTGTCTTCTGACTACAAATGTAAACCTCCCTTACATGCCACTAAGCTGGTTTTGGTGGGCTGGCTGTCTGCACTGCACACTGATTGGCTCTGCAGCAGCACATTTTCTGTGTCCATTTTTAAGACGTACTGTATAGGTGCTTGATGCCCCTAAAGCTGGCTATACACTTCGATTTTGTGTGTGGGCTGAATGGAAAAAACAGATTCCTCGATCCTAGCTAAACAGTATGGATGGACAAGTCTCCCGCTGAGGCTATTGTACCAGCGGGGCTGTCTATTAAAATACCCCAACAGTGACTGCATCTGGTTGGATGCAGCTACTGTTTGGCTGAAATATTTCCAGCAGGCGCCTTCAACGAATGTCAATCAAGAAATCAAATTTTGTCAAACTGAGCGAGGCCAGCAGGACCACAGACCTATTTCAAATGGTTACTGAGGAATCAGACAACATTTGCACAGTGTGTGTCCAGCTTAAACGTAAAAAAATGTATTAAATGGAGTTCCTGCTAAATGTTTCCCCCCGTTGTCACTACAAAGAGCCCCTACAGAGATCACTGTAAGTAGTTTTCCCCTCTTGCCACTGTACTACAGGAAACAGGGCTCCCGCTAAGTGACCAATGAAATACAGAAAATGGAGCTCTTAGTAAGTGCTCTGTCCTTGCATCTAGAGAGCCATAGGAAATAGAGGTCTCCAGTAAGTGTTCACCAATGAAATATAGAACATAGAGCTCTTAGTAAGTGCTCTGTACTCATGAAGGATAGAACATAGAGCTCTCAATAACTGCTCTGTACCCATGAAGAATAATATATAGAACTCTTAGTAAGTGCTCTACTTGTGCAGCTACTGCTCTGCTAAAAATCAAGCTCTGAGTAAGTGGTCTGTTCCTTTGGCTGCTGCAATGCAGAACATACAATATATGGTCAAAAGTACTGGGACGCCTGCCTTTACATGCACATGAAATTTAATTGCATCCCAGTCTTAGTCGGTAGGGTTCAATATTGAGTTGGCCCACCCTTTGCAGCTATAACAGCTTCAACTCTTTTGGGAAGGCTTCTTAGTGCCCTGAAGATGTTGTGCTGCAGTCTGTAGAGCTCTCATTTAGAGTCCTGCAGCTGCTGTACTGCAGTCCATAGAGCTCTTAGTAAGTGCATTGTGGATGCAGTCCATAGAGCTCTTATTTAGTGCCTTGTAGATGCTGGACTTCAGTACATAGAGCTCTCTGTAGGTACTGCAGTAGTAAAAGCACTTTACTTACAAATTTGGACTGCATGGGTGGTCTTACACATGGACTCTTGGACTCCAGAGAGAAGACAGTGATGTTACATGCTTGTTCTTTTCTCTACAGCTGCAGGTTCCCTTCCGGAGGTTTGTGAGACAAGAGATGGTGGTGGAAGTGGTAAGTCCCCACGGCTGTCATTGCTCATTGGAATCCTGTCATTGAGTGGGGGAGGGGAAAGTTTTAATAATAAATGGCCGAAATGAAAAATTCAAGAACCAAATGTTCAGTTTAAGGTCAGCGCAGAAAACAAAATACTTTATGTATAGCAGAAAGGGGATTTTGTTCTTTGCCTAAGAACAGAAAGACACAAATTAGTGCAGCTGTGTAGTCACCAATACAATGTTAACCACTTAAGCCCCGGAAGATTTTACCCCCTTCCTGACCAGGGGGTATTCGGCGATTCGGCACTGCGTGACTTTAACGGACAATTGCGCGGTCATGCAACGCTGTATCTAAACGAATTTGGCGTCCTTTTTTTCCCACAAACAGAGCTTTCTTTTGGTGGTATTTGATCACCTGTGCGATTTTTTGATCATGCGCTATAAACAAAAAAAGAGCGTAAATTTTGCAAAAATAGCAATATTTTTCACATTTTTTTATATGAAATTCCCCCCCAAAAAAATGTAAAAATCTAAATTTTTTAACATTTTCGGCCAATTTGTTTTATGCTACCTATGTTTGGTAAAAAAAATTGCAAAAAGCGTATTTTGATTGGTTTGCGCAAAAGTTATCGCGTTTACTAACAAAGGGAAAGATTTTTGTCATTTTTGTTGTTTTTTTTTTTAACGCGTAATGGCGGCGATCTGCGATTTTTTTTGCGGTACTGCGACATTGCGGCGGACAGATCGGGCCCTTGACTGACATTTTTGACACTTTTGGGGTTACCAGTGACATTTCTACAGTAATCAGTGCTATACATATGCACTGTTACTGTAAAAAATACACTGGCAGTGAAGGGGTTAACTTTTTTTGAAAGGGAGGGGCTATGTGTGTCCCTAGGGGCGTGCTTTCTACTGTGATTGGCTGTGGCTTCAGATGTATGAAGAGTGATCAACGGTTCTACATAGTAGAACCGTATGATCATCCTTCATACACAGGGGAGAATGACAGGCAGCTTGTTTACACAAGCCGCCTGACTTTCTCCCTCTCCCCCGCCGATCGCAGAGTGACCGGCGGACATCGGGTCCGCCGGTAACACGCGCGGGGGGGTCCGTGACCACGCGGGAGCGCGCCTCCGGGGGCGCGCGCTCGCTCCCTAGACCCTCACAAGCTAGTGACGTAGCCCTACGTCACTTTGCCTGTGAGGGGCAGACTGCCGACGTAGATCGGCGTTAGGCAGTCGGCAAGTGGTTAAATGTGTTATTTAAAAGCAAGCAGTGTAAGTACCTGGATCTGACCTGGTATCAGCCTCTTGCTGTCCCTGTACTCCGGAACTCAGATGGGGAGAGAGAGAAGCAGCACAAGGAGCCAACCAGTCATGTCTAAGGGGACATGCTGATAGGATAAGAGAGCAGAGTGGTGAGTTCATCGTTTGCTGCTTCTCCATTTACAGTCCAGTCGCAGAATGGGTGAGGGACAAGAAGACCAAGTGTTGCTTAACTACAGCAGAGAGAAATCACGTCTCCCACCCTGCCAGGGCTGTGCTATGTGCCAGAGCTTTGGCAGGTAAAACCACTCCTATATATATATGTGTTTCCATTATATGTATTCCATCTGTGCCCGGATCGTCTTTGGAAATCGAAAATATCTGGAATAGTTGTCTGATCGATATATGAAACAGGAACTGACTGCCGAGGGACTCAAAATTCAAATGTTTGTTTTATTTTGTTTTTTAATGGGCAGTTTATCTGCCTCCCAGCCTCTGAGTGTACATATTATTAAATAAAGGAGTTCAGTAGTTTACATTCCCCCTGACTATGGAGCTTTATTATTTAAAGTGGAGTTCCACCCATTTTAACAAGTTGAGATGTACGTAATCTCCTTTAAATATGCTTTTGCCAATGTAAACTATTTATTTTATTTTTTTGTAAGGAAATACAGTTTTTCTTCTTTATTCATCTGCACTTCCGGGTCCTGCTGCCTCTCGGCGATTACGTCACTCGGCGATTCGCAAGGGCTCTTGGGATAGCGGCGTCATGTATCCCAGCAGCCCTTGCAATTTGCCTAATGACGAAATCTCTTGTTATTTCCAGATCGGCACCAGCTGTTCTCAGGGATGTATTGCATTCAGTCCGCGCTCCGCCCCGCCTCCTCTCAGTGAGCTCTACGAGATGTAATGCTTTCAGTCTACGCTCACTGAGAGGAGGCGGGGCGGAGCGCAGGCTGAATGCAATACATCCGTGAGAACTGGAAATAACACGAGATTTCGTGTTAGGCGATTCGCAAGGGCTGCTGGGATACACAACGCCGCTATCCCAGCAGCCCTTGCGAATCGCCTAATGACGAAATCTCGTGTTATTTCCAGTTCTCAGGAATGTATTGCATTCAGTCTGCGCTCCGCCCCGCCTCCTCTCAGTGAGCTCTATGAGATGTAATGCTTTCAGTCCGCGCTCACTGAGAGGAGGCGGGGCGGAGCGCAGACTGAATGCAATACATTCATGAGAACTGGAAATAACACGAGATTTCCTCATTAGGCGATTCGCAAAGGGCTGCTGGGATACACAACGCCGCTATCCCAGGAGCCCTTGCGAATCGCCGAGTGACGTAATCGCCTATAGGCAGCAGGACCCGGAAGTGCGGATGGATAAAGAAGAAAAACGGTATTTCCTTATAAAAAAAAAAAAATAATAATAGTTTGGATTGGTAAAAGCATATTTAAAGGGGATTACGTACATCTCAACTTGTTAAAATGGGTGGAACTCCACTTTAAAGCTCTTATTCATTCTTTGAAGTCTCTGCAAGATCATTTAGTTGACAAAGCAGTAGTTCAGTAGTTGTCAGACTTAAGCAGCCCAGAGAGGATTTGAATTTTTTTTCCCTTCCACATGGGTGAAAGGAAAGAAAACTGCTTGATTTCCCCATCAACACAGTCAGTTTTGATGGGGGAATCGCAAAAGTGTCCAAACAGAGTTACAGTACATATTCCTTGGCAAATAATAAAGTTTACATCTGAGATTTTTAGAAGTCAGCTATAACCTGATTACTTTCACCCGCCTATTTATAAAAGAAAAAAGACATTTGAAAAGCAATATTTTTTGTAGTTTTCCTGATTTAGTCCAGTCTACTGTGTCTGCCTTCTACATTTAATCCTCCTGTATCCTCCCACTCTGCCTCTAATGTGGGTCTGTCATTTATCTTTGCAGAAAGCGGTCGGTGGCAAGAAAGATCGTTCCCTGTTCCTGTTCACGGACCTGTTGCTTTGCACCACGCTGAAGAGGAAATCCGGTTCGCTACGCCGCAGCTCCATGAATCTGTAGGTTTATCTAATATTAAAGAATAAATTCACCTTTTAGAAAGTTGCATCCATATTCCTCTCCCTTGCAGCCACTCAGCATGGCACAGATTTCTGTGAATGAATAAACTACAAGTCCCATCTTACACTGCAGCAGACGGGTTTGTAGTTCTCAATGAACTACGAGTGTGCTGATCAGCGTACTTGTAGTTCATTGACACTTCCTCCAGCTTTCTAAGGCCCTGTTTACATCTGTGCATTTTACATCGGCTTTAGGTGTGGTGCGTTAAAAAAAAAAAAAAAAAATCCTGCTTGCTTCATCTTTGATCATCTTTCATAAAAACACATGTCATATAGAGTTCAATGGTAATACACCTAAAGTGCATGTTAAACGCACTGCACAGATGTGAACCCCGCCTAACTGAAATCCTGTACAGAGGTATGGACAGAACACTGGAGGACGTCTGCAGGAGCCGGACATTGCACCCACAAACCACTGCTTTACAGATCCCTATGGGAAAATATAATAATTACACATTTTTTCCCTGAAAAAATATGTGCATGTTTTTTCTTAAAAAGTGAACTTTAAACGGTCAAGTACAAATCATTGTTGTGATAAATGGCTACAAAATTCTTGCTTCCATGTCCACAGTTATAAAATGTTAGCAACATTTGGGATATTTTAAATAGGGAAGTCACTACATTAGTCTATTGCAAACCAGGGATTCCAGGTACTGCTGTTGTATTTTAACCGCTTGCCGACAGCCGCAAGTACATATACTGCGGCGGTCAGCCCCTCCTGGGCAAAGTAATGCATCGGTACGTCACTCACTCTCGAGCCAATAGGGGGCGAGTGCGCTCCGCCGGAGGCGCACTCCCGCCCCCGCTCGTTCCCAGACATTCCAGCGCGAGTGACCGGCGGCTCCGATGTCCGCCGATCACTCGCGATCTCCCGCTGGAGAGGGAGAAGGGCAGGCGGCTGATGTAAACAAAGCTGTCTGTCATTCTCCCTGGTGTAACTGCAGAGACTATACGATCCTGCTATGTAGGATCGTATGTCTCTGTGGTTACATCAAAAGCCACGCCCCTAGGTACACACTTAACCCCCTGATCACTAATAAAGTTAACCCCTTCCCTGCCAGTGTCATTTTTACAGTAACAGTGCATATGTATAGCACTGATTACTGTAGTAATGTCACTGGTACCCACGAAAGTGTCAAAAATGTCAGTCAGGGGTCCGATCTGTCCGCCGCAATGTTGCAGTCCCGCAAAACAAATCGCAGATCGCCGCCAATTACTAGTTAAAAAAAAAAAAGCAATAAAAATGACATAAATCTTTCCTGTAGTTAGTAAACGCAATAATTTTTGCGCAAACCAATCAAAGTTTTTGAAAATTTTTGATAATTGTCGCTATTTTTTTGTTTACAGCGCAAAAAGTAAAAATCGCACAGGTGATCAAATACCACCAAAAGAAAGCTCTGTTTGTGGGGAAAAAAAGGACGTCAATTTCAATTGGGTACAGCGTCGCACGACCACGCAATTGTCCATTAAACTCACGCAGTGCCGAATTGCAAAATAGATCCTGGTCTTTGAGCAGCCAAATCCTCCGGTGCTTAAGTGGTTAAAGCTGCTGTAGAGCATGCTGGGAAAGTGCTGATCTACCAACGCCACTCCAGTTTATATAGACCCTGTCAGATTAAAGCCTGCACTCCATTGTAATAGAGGACAGTGTATATTCTCCTCTCTGGCTGCCTGTCTAGCCTAACTCCTTTCTACATCAACTATGCAGCCTTGGAAGGCCCATTAGGCATTCAACACTTCAGAGCATGTTCCTTGCCATGTGTCAGCTAAAGTGATGTAAGGTTTGAAGAGTGGAACAACAAATGACTAGGGCACAGGTATCTCTCTTGTATGAAGAGCTTACCTACTAATACATATTTCTCTAGCGCTCATTGACAGACGTAGTCCTCGGTGATACACCACCTTCGGGTTATGTTGCCTCCACAGGAGCAGGACTAGACAGGAAATTAAAAAGCTCTGGCCACACCCTAGGGGCAGTCCCAGAGGGTATATCCTCTCTCTCTCTGCCTCAGCAAATCAGTTATTTTCTGTCTAGTTAGGAGTAAGGACCTAGATACCTTGCTGGGATCTTAGGTCCTGGCAAGATTTTTTTCTTAAAGGATTTTTTAGACAGCTTTTTTTTTCTCCAGTGTTCCTGTGAGATCTTCAAGCAAGAAAGCTGAACTGGGCGACGGGCTGGATGTTGAGATCCGGTGGTCACCCCAGTTCAGCCTACGAGCGCGTGCAGGCCATAGCTCCGCGCTGGGTCGGCCGCGACAAAGTCCCATTAAAGGACTGACCCCGCGAGTTAAACGTCTCGCTGAAACGCCAAAGACCATGAGTCACGGCGTCCATATCGGTCGACAGCCCTCCCGCCCCGGTGGAGAGGGGTACTGTCAGGAGTTGGTGCCCGCCTGGTTCCGGTATGGTGAGTAGTATGTTCCCCCTTTTCCCCTGACGGGTCTTGTGGTGAACGCGGGCCCCTCTCTGTATGGTAAGATAGAGTCCCCCTCTATCCTATAACATGGCACAGATCCCCCTACTTTGAGTGTGATTTTATGTGCAAAAAGCCAGGAGGCTTGGTTTGGGAGCTAACAATCTAATTGTATACATGTTAAAAAGATTATAATCTGTGGCATTCTGGGAATCTTACGGTGATAAGAATAAGCTACCTACCAGTCAGAAGCCACGGACATGTAGACTGCCTTCCTAATCAGATCTCCAGCTATTAGCAGGCCTCCCGAATGGCCATGCGGTCCGCCAGGGTCGGTACCGCCAACCACGCCAAATCCCCATGCAGAGAGTGTTGTGTGCCCTGCAGCACACCGCTATTCAGTACAGGCCGCCGCCATTTTTTTTGCTGGATCGCACGAGCCGCCATTTTGGCGTAGCCTCGTGTCTCCAGCATGGGGGCGGCCATGTTTGAGGTGATCCAAACACCTCGTGGAGCTAGGGGAGGCGCCGGAAGGCGTGCAGAGGGGCGGAGCCGCCTCCTTTCTTCCTGGGCAGCCAGCCAAAAGACTTCCTGTTTGTCAAGACAGCGCTGTAACCTGTTGCAGTTAAACTCTGAGCATCAAGTGGTGAGCCTGGGGGTCTATCTCTCTCTCTCTCTCGATCGATAGGGATCCCTAGTAGGTAACACTAAGGGGCTTTTTGTGGCGCTGGGGGTCTGAAAAAAAAAAAAAAGTTTTTTATTTTTGAATTATATTATCCAGGAAGTGACTGGAATTATCATGGACCCTGCCACACAAATTCCCCCACCTGTTTCCCTCGAGGGGGCCACGGGACCCGCCGGTGCACAGAGTGTAGAGTCATTTACAGCAATTTTGGAGTCTATGGTGGCTCGGGTGGAGGCGGCCTGTCAGGGACGGGGGTCAAGGAAGCGACCCCCGTCTACCCCTATACTATCTGACACCTCTGACTCTGATTCAGAGATGGTCACTGCAGTTGCAGGTTCCTCTGCAAAGGCTGTTATCCCAGGTAAAGCCCCCTCAGACAGTGAGGAGGACGCTTCTTCTCCTGCTATAATTCAGGAAGAAGCATTGGTGGACGCACTAGTTGTGGCAGTGCAGGAAACCTTAAAACTTGAGGCTTTACCGGCAGAGGCAACTGAAACAGAGATTCCTTTTGGTACTAATAAGCCCATCAAAACGGTGAAGGTTTTTCCTGTACCCAAATGTTTCGGTAATCAGATTAAAGGAGAATGGGAGCATTCTAAACGTACCTTTACTATTTCCAAGCGTATTGCTAGACGCTATCCGTTTGAGGAATCCATCATTAAGAAATGGACGGTACCACCAGTGGTGGATCCACCTATTTCCAGGCTGAATAAAGCCACGGTTATCCCAGTGGAGGACACTTCGTCCTTTAAGGATCCGGTGGATCGAAAGATGGAAGCAGAGTCCCGCACCATCTTCTCTCTGATAGGGTCAGCATTTAGACCAGTAATTGTTATTGGTCTAGTTTCCCAGACACTTACGGAATGGGCGAGATTGGTACGCCAAGACCTTAGGGGAAAAGATATTCCCCAGGAAACATCTGATTTGATGGAACAGATTATACAAGGGCTACAGTTTATCTGTGACGCAGCCTTGGACACTACTCCCTTATTAGGGCATGCATCTATGTCAACGGTGATCCTCAGACGTGTGCTGTGGTTAAAATGCTGGTCAGCTGACCTAGGTTCCAAAAAGACCTTGACAAATCTCCCTTTTCAGGGGAATCGTCTATTTGGGGCCAACCTAGATGAAATCATCAAGGATGCCACTGGGGGCAAGAGCACTTTTTTGCCACAGGCTGCTAAAGCTAAGGGACCTCGCAACAAGCGAGGACCTTTCTTTACCGCCCATAAAGGGCGCCCGGCTGGTACTAGCGGGAAAGGCAAGACTCCTCCAGGAGGGTTCAAGAAGGGCTGGTCGGACAAGCAGAGGACCAACCCAGCCAAACCCGAAGCAAAGGAGTACACAGCCTGAAGGTGCGCCCCCACCCGGTTTCAGGGTGGGGGGACGTTTTCACCGGTATTCAGGACATTAGATCGAGCTTCAACCACTACTACCGGTGCGATTCTTCCCTTCCAACATTTAAGTACTACAGGAAGCGGTAGTTACCGTTCCCTGAATAGATCTTTTCCTTTACCTTTTCCTAAGATTAGTCCCTATACCTCACAGGAATCGGATCTGGTTGACCAGATAGGCCAGGTAGCCTCTAGTCGGGTGACTTCGGTCCCTGAGGTTCAACCAGAAAAGATCACCCTTCCTGATAACAATCAGGTATCTGATAAATGTGTGGGAACAGAAAACGACCAGACTTTCTCGGATGGTCGGGGCCAGATACCTCTAGGGACGCCTGGTTCAGATTCTATCAGCGCCAGTGGTCCTAGAAATTCTAGGCTGGCCTCCTCAAGCCGGCCTGGCCGACTTGGACATGCTAGTCGCAGACGTTCCGTGGGAACTTCGTCTCAGGGAGTGTCTGTGGTCTCAAGGACCAATTTACCATCATGCTTTACAGTCGCTGGGTTTAATGGCCTGGCCATTGAGACCCAAGTACTGAAGGACAGAGGTTTGTCTACTTCAGTCATTCCTACCCTTATTAAAGCAAGGAAAGCGACTTCCAGCAAGGTCTATTATCACACATGGAAGACTTATATTGCGTGGTGCGAATCTTTAGGATTTCCTCCACGTACCTATTCGGTGACTCGAATATTGGCCTTTTTGCAACAAGGGGTTGAGCAGAAGCTAGCCTTGAGCACCATCAAGGGTCAAGTTTCAGCATTAGCAATCTTCTTTCAGAAACCTTTAGCTACCAAGTCCTTGGTGCGGAATTTCATCCAGGGGGTGCGGAACCTGGCTCCTCCAGTCCGCGCGCCCTTTACCGCCCTGGGATCTTAATTTGGTTTTGTCGGTTCTACAGAAACCTCCCTTTGAAAACATCAGGGAGATTCCCTTGCTTACTTTATCCCAGAAGGTGGCCTTCTTGGTGGCTATTACTTCTGCTCGCAGGGTGTCAGAACTGGCTGCATTATCATGCCAGTCCCCATACCTAGTGATTCATAGGGATAAGGTAGTACTTCATCCTAAGCCATCTTTTCTTCCTAAGGTGGTTTCAGATTTTCATCTGAATGAAGATATTGTACTACCTTCCTTGTGTCCTCAGCCCAAGCATCATCGGGAACATGCGTTGCATTCCTTAGATGTGGTTCGGGCAATCAGGGTATACCTGAAAGCTACGGAATCATTCCGTAAGACGGATTCACTTTTTGTGATCACGGATGGCCCCAGAAAGGGTTTGCCTGCATCTGCCGCGACCATTGCCAAATGGATTAGACAAACGGTGGTACAGGCTTATTCTATTAAGGGTCAGAGTCCTCCGTTCCCTGTTAGGGCGCACTCCACTCGAGCGCTCAGTACTTCCTGGGCCTTTCGCCATCAGGCGTCAGTGGTCCAGGTATGTAAGGCGGCCACCTGGTCGTTGATACATACCTTTACAAAATTCTATAAAATTGATGTGACGGCATCGGCGGATGCCTCATTTGGCCGCAAGGTTTTGCAGGCCGCAATTTGAGGAGACCGGTGGTCTACCTCGAGGGTTTTTTTCTGTTTGAAAAAAAAAAAATAAAATTTTTCTCTTTTTTGTTGAGTCTCATCATTAAGGATGAGCATTGTAAACTTCTAGTTGGCACCGGTTGGGCCTTCTAGATTGGGATTTGATTTCCATTTTCCCACCCCTCATTTGTGATACTGCTCTGGGACGTCCCGAAGGTGGTGTATCACCGAGGACTACGTCTGTCAATGAGCGCTAGAGAAAAATGGATTTTTGTAAAATCTTACCGTAAAATCCTTTTCTCTTAGCTCATTGACAGACGTAGTCCCCGCCCCTCTGTTTTTGAGTTGGGTTGGGTTAAAATCTCTAAAGACTGCTTTTTGACATAACTGATTTGCTGAGGCAGAGAGAGAGAGGATATACCCTCTGGGACTGCCCCTAGGGTGTGGCCAGAGCTTTTTAATTTCCTGTCTAGTCCTGCTCCTGTGGAGGCAACATAACCCGAAGGTGGTGTATCACCGAGGACTACGTCTGTCAATGAGCTAAGAGAAAAGGATTTTACGGTAAGATTTTACAAAAATCCATTTATTGAGAGCTCTCTCCTACAACACTTTACTGGAGCTCTTAGCCAGTCCTGAATGTTGTCATATAAAGTTTTGTAGGCTGCTGTTTAAGAGGGGCTGTTCCCTATTAACCACTTTAGCCCCAGAAGATTTGGCTGCTCAATGACCAGGGCCTATTTTGCGATTCGGCACAGCGTGACTTTAACTGACAATTGCGCAGTCGTGCGACACTGTACCCAAAATAAATTGGTGTCCCTTTTCCCCCACAAATAGAGCTTTATTTTGGTGGTATTTGATCACCTGTGCGATTTTTATTTTTTGCGCTATAAACAAAAAAAAGAGCGACAATTTTGAAAAAATAACAATATTTTTCAAATTTTCTTATATAAAATTCTCAAAAAAAAATGTAAAAATCGAAATTTTTTAACATTATAGGCCAATTAGTTTTTTGCTACATATTTTTGGTAAAAAAAATTGCAATAAGCGTATTTTGACTGGTTTGCGCAAAAGTTATTACGTTTACTAACTACGGGAAAGGTTTATGTAATTTTTTTTAACTAGTAATGGCGGCAATCTGCGATTTTTTTTTTTTTGCAGGACTGCGACATTGCGGCAGACAGATCAGACCCCTGACTGACATTCTTGACACTTTTGGGGGTACCAGTGACTTACTACAGTAATCAGTGCTATAAATATGCACTGTTACTGTAAAAATGACACTGGCAGGGAAGGGGTTAACTTTATTGGTGATCAAGGGGTTAAGTGTTTCCCTAGGGGCGTGATTCTAACTGTCAAGGGGCATGGCTAGTGAAGTAACCACAGAGACATGCGATCCTAAAAACAGGATCACATAGCCTCTGTGCTTACTTCAGGGAGAATGACAGACGGCTGTGTTTACATCAGCCGTCTGTCTTTCCCCCTCTCCTGCGGGAGATCGCGAGTGGTCGGCGGCCATCGGAGCCGCCGGTCACACGCGCTGGCTCCCCAGGGAACAAGCAGGGGCGGGAGCGCGCCCCTGGCAGCGCACGCTCGCCCCCTACAGGCTCGTGGGTGAGCGACGTAGGTGTACGTCGCTTTGCCTGTAAGCAGCTGAGTGCCGCAGTAAATAGACGTTAGCCGGTCGGCAAGTGGTTAAAGGTTTTTTTTTTTTTTTTTAACTTTTATTTTTCAGACGGGGCCCCTGTGTCCTTGTTAAGGGCTCTTATGTTTAGCCTTGGGTTATTTTCCCCACCCCTCATTTTTCTTTTGGCACTGCTTTTGGACATCCTACTAGTTAGGATTTATGGAGCGCTGTCTTTGTTGATGAACGAAAGAGAAAATGGGATTTTTGTACTTACCGTAAAATCCCTTTCTCTGAGTTCATCTACGGACACGGCACCCTCCCCTCTATGGAGTTCTGATACTTCTAATATTCTAATATGCTTACTACTAAACTGATTCCCTAGAGCAAAGAGGGGGGTTATATCCCAAGCTGAGGACGGCCAATGGGCGTAGCCAGGTGTTTTTTGTTCTGCCTAGTCTTACTCCTGGAGGAGGCAATATAACCCAGTAGGTATGATTTATGGAGCGCTGTGTCCGTCGATGAACTCAGATAAATGGATTTTAGGGTAAGCACACCCTCCCACACCACTTTGTTGGAGCCTCTTGGCCAGTCCCAAACACTGTTACATGAAGAGGAAGACATTAACCCTGGGTAAGCTCCAACATTGAGCTTACACATTATTTGGAATCCTATAGAAAAACTCAGTTGTGTTGGATTTTAATGGAAGATGAGTATTAACATTATGGCCAAATGTATGTGGACCATTACATCTACACTATGGCCAAAAGTATGAAAAACCCCACCAAATGATTGAGTTCAGGTATTTCCAGCAAAGACTACAGCATACATAACATTTAAAGACAATTTTAAGATTCCAACCTTGTGCTAACCGCTTGGGGAAGGTCCTTTTCTGTTTGATTGTGCCCCCTGTGTACAAGGCCATGGAGCTTAAAGACGTGGTTTGGTGTGGAAGAACTCAACAGAGACCTGACCTCAACCTTACTGAACACCATTGAGATGAATTGTAATGCCTTTTGCCCTTCATGTCCTCTCATCTAACATCAGTACCTGTCCTAACAAACCTTCTTAAACAGCAGCTACTATTATTCATTGTCAGAAGTCAACATTCAAAGGTTCATGAAAAATGGAAAAGGTGAACTAACTATCCTGGACACCTCTCCATCCTGGACACCTCTCCATACCCGATGCAGTGATCATGATGCCAGCATAGCGGTCCATACACCACAATACACATCCCCAGAGCGATTAACCATCATAATGCTCACAATAACAAGCATCCATTGGTTAGTGCAGCCATATGACAGTGCTGACCGATGAGAAGTGCATTTGCGGCGGCTTCCTCCAGTAAGGTGACCCAGAAGAAAGAAGTACTTCTCTTTGGTTTATGCATCACATGGTCCCACTGACCAATGAGCTTTTACCCTTGTGAGCATTATGATTGAAACTTGCTCTGGGGTTGTGTATTGCAGATACACTGGCAGCATGAGGCATTTGCGGTAGGGCCTGGAAGGGTGGCCAGGATATTTTAAAGTTAGTTTACTTTTTCATTTTTTGTGACAAATCAATCCTACTCTTTAAGCCTTTATCTTCAGCCAGTGAACGGACTGCAGTAGACTTTGTGTTCACCTATTCTGCACCGGCGAGTTTACAAGTTGAACAGTTGGCATGTGGCTGGTGTTTCAGTAAACATTGGCAAAGGAAAGAGTTACAATTCGTCCTCCTGCAAACTAATAAAATTGACTGCATGAAAATGCATTCCATGTGGAAAGCCCATGCCTTCCTATGGGGCTGGCTCACATAAGCTGCAGTTTAATGTGTTTTTAAAGGGCAATAAGGGCCAATCCACAGCTATGCATGCGCATTACAACATGTACATAGATATGTAATTGGGCTCCTAAAATATATCTAAAGTCAAAGCTTTTTCTGGCCTCTAATAGGTTCTTATTGCTGCCTGTGTCGTCATTAACAATGATCTCCTTACTTTGTTCATGGACAGAAATTTGTGGGAAATCATACAATTGACAGTTGTCACTATAACTGGAAATAAGGGAAAAACTTCCAGTGGAGACACCTGTTCTGGTGGTTGTCTGAGAAGGGATATCCCCTCACTTCGGGGAAATTTTTCCCCATTTGCTGTGGATTCCCCTTGACAAGAAATAGATACCCCCCCCCCCCCCCCCCCGCATGGTACACAGCACAAAAACAAAATAACAGGCATTTCAACCATTCAGTACTCTATCCAAAAGCCAAACAAAGAATGTTTGGGCTTTAAATAAACTTTAATGGTTTTTCCATGTGCAGTAAATACATTGGATTACGATACTGTGAGTCATTGCGCCCTCTGGTAATCTGTTTTGGTAATGCAGGATTAACATTGTCGTGTGTTTCAGGTACACGGCAGCCAGCGTGATTGACATCTCCAGCAAGTACAAGCTTCTCTGGAAATTGCCCCTGGAAGATGTGGATATTGTCAAAGGTTTGGCGAATGTCTTTGTTATACACTACTCTGCATTTCAGCTAAAAATAACAGATCTGCAAATCTACCCATTTTTAGCATTACCCCCTTCCACTTACTGGGTGGATCTGCTACTGCTGTGCAGCCAGTCCATAAGGAACTGTGACCATGCATGCTGGAACTTATAACTGTATATTGACCATTTAAACAAAACAACACTCTCTGTAAAGGGGACTGCAGTACATTGTGGAAATTTTTTTGCTACACACGCAGGAGAGCAGGGCCAGTGCAAGGATTTTTGCCTACACAGGCGAAGGTGCATTTTGCTGCATTGACCTAGATCAAACCTTGGTCTAGTTATTTTTTTTATTAATGGTGATATAATTAGCGCAAACCATATACAAAAAGTATAATAAAACTTAGTAAATACACACACAAGGCCGCCAACAATCAGTGTTAAACACAAAACACCAGTGAGTAAATAAATAATAAATATTGCTGTGCCAAGTGAATTAATCAAAATGATAAATAAATATGCATATAAAAATCATAATATGAAAGCAAACCAATGCTTATATAAAAAAAAACATTCAGAAATCCGAGTGCTATAAATCAAGTGATAAATAAAGTCCCAATGGTGCAAAACTTATATAATAAGTGGGCAAAAAGATCAAATAAAGAGGTATATCTTCATCTGTGATCTAACAGTGCAAAAAGTGCTCCATGCTTCACTCCCGGTGATTGATGCAGGATTAGCAGCTCACCTTAGGGATAGACTCAAAGGAGTCATACACGCTTAAAGATGTTATGGATACACAGCCTGGTCACCCCTCTCCTTCTGCTCCAGCTGACCCTCCAAGTACGCCAGGAACTCAGCATAAAATAAATAGAAGAAGGTATCTAGTGTTCTCTGTTTCTAATGCTTTACTCAATCCAATGTAAAAAAAATCCACTTACATATTTCAGCACTTAAGCAGTGGGGGCTTCCAGCGTCAGACAGTAAACAATCTCTGAACCTCCGAGGACTGACGTGCTGCGAGTAGGCTCCTCCCCTGTACGCGTTACATCAGATGACTTCGTCAGGAGGAGCCTACTCGCAGCACGTAAAGCTAAGGAACGTTAAGGAACCATTACAGGTCTTGTCCCTCCCCAGTCTGTTACTGGACAGTGAAATGAGAAGCAGAAGATGATGAGCTCATCATTATGTCACTCTGCTGTATCCTATCCTTTCCACTCACACCCACCTCTTCTTCTAATGTCTGTATCCTATCTCTTTCTCTCCGTTTCTACATACCTGACAAAGGCCAGTCACATCCAAAACTGAATTATACTTTTAGTACCATTATATATTCATTATGACTGATTGATGTAGTTCAATGTAAGTTGAATGCTCACCATCCCTGTACAACCTTCAATGTTGGGCCATCTATATATTTTTGTACCCCACTTGGAACATTTCAATAAAGATTATTGAATGGAAATACACACCGCAGTAAAGAAGTAAACAGTTCTTACCGTTCCTCTGTAGTGTCGAAATCCCCCAAAAAGTAAATAAAATGGTTTGGTTGTTGCTGGGATTTAGGTTTCAAGCACCAGTTTGCATTTACTCATCTATCAATAGCCCTGTAACAAAAAGACTTTGAACTGTTTGCCGACTGCATCACTTAGATGTACGGCGGCAAATCGGCTCTCCTGCGCCAAATCACATACCTAGTAAGTGATCCGGCACTACCGGGTGGGGCCTTGTGCCGCTGCTGTGCTGTGATTGGACACGGCACAAGACGATCAGTGGGTGCCTTCCAATGGATGTCCACCGCCACACACTGATCGGCGAGGAGAGACACAGAACAGAGCTTTGCCTATATAAATAAGACAGAGCTCTTTTCTTTCAGGAGGGATCGGATGGATTTTCTTTCCCTGCAATGAAGGGAAAGCAAATCCATCAGATCCCTTAGGAAAAACAACACACACAGTACACAAAAACACTGGCTAGGCATACATTTAACACTTTGATCGCCCTAGATGTTTAACCCCTTCCCAACCAGTGTCATTCGTATTATTATTAGTGACTGCATATTTTTAGCACTGATCACTGTATTGGTGTCACTGGTTCCCGCAAAGTGTCAGTTAGTGTCAGACTCTGCTGCAATATCGCAGTGGCTGATCTCCACCATTACTAGTATAAATAAAGAATTCCAGTATATATTCCATAGTTTTTAGACGCTATAACTTTTCCACAAACCCAATATATATTTGATATACTGTACGCTTTATTGGGATTTTTTTCACCAAAAACATGTAGCAGAATACATATTGGCTTAAATTTATGATGAAATTAGATTTTTTAATTTTTTTTTATTGGATATGTTTTTTTTTTTTCAAAATTGTTTTTTTTTTTTTTTTGTTTGTTTATTTCGCAAAAAATAAAAAACCCAGTGGTGATCAAATAGCACCAAAAAAAGCTCATGTTTGTGGGAAAAAAAGACATACATTTTATTTGGGTATAGCGTTGCATGACCACGCAATTGTCAGTTAAAGTAATGCAGTACCGTATCGCAAAAAAAAGGCCTAGTCATCGGGGGGGGGGGGGGGGGGGGGAGAACTGGTTTTAAGCCATTAATGCTAAAATACAATCTCTTTACTCAGGGACATCCCAAGCCTCGAATCGAGACAGCATTCAGAAAATTATCGGCCGGTTGGATGAAGATCTGAGCACCATGGGGCAAATCAGCAAACTGTCAGAAACCCTCAGCTTTCCTCATCAGGTAAGACTATAATTGACCATTAAATGGGTGCTTCTTCCTTTAATTTCAGGGGAATTTGAGCAACCATGCCCATTAAAAAAAACAGTTTGTCCAACATTTTAAAGAAATCTCTTTGCCACCTTTTGGTGCCTTTTGTGTGAAGATAATGTGGTAATCCAGAGAGAGGAGACACATTGGCCTGTTTTGGCGTTGATTGTTATTGCCCCTTTTTTTCCACTTATCCTTATCCTTGACCTGGCGAAAAGGTTGATGGCATACAGTGCATCCAGAAAGTATTCACAGCGCTGCACTTTTTCTGCATTTTGTTATGTTACAGCCTTATTCCAAAATGGATTAAATTCATTATTTTCCTCAAAAGTCAACAAACAATACCCCAAAATGGCAATGTGAAAGCAGTAAATATAAAAAACTATAAAATCCTATGTACGTGTGTTCACAGCCTTTGCTCAATACTTTGTTGATGCACCTTTGGCACCAATTACAGCCTCGGGTCTTTTTGAGTATGATGCTACAAGCTTGGTGCGCCTATTTTTGGGCAGTTTCTCCTATTCTTTTTTGCAGGACCTCTCAAGCTCCTTCAGGTTGGATGGGGAGCGTCGGTGCACAGCCATTTTCAGATCTCTCCAGAGATGTTCAATCGGGTTCAAGTCTGGGCTCTGGCTGGGCCACTCAAGGACATTCACAGATTTGTCCCATAGCCACTCCTATGTTATCTTGGCTTTATGCTTAGGGTCTTTGCCGTGTTGGAAGATGAACCTTCACCCCCAGTCTGAGGTCCACAGCGCTCTGGAGCAGGATTTAATCAAGGCTGTCTCTGTACATTGCTGCATTCATCTTTCCCTCGATCCTGACTAGTCGCCCAGTTGCTGCCACTAAAACATCCCCTCAGCATGATTCTGCCACCACCATGCTTCACTGTAGAGATGGTATTGGCCAGGTGATGAGTGGTGCCTGATTTGCTCCAGACATGACGCTTGCCATTCAGGCCAAAGAGTTCAATATTTGTTTCGTCAGACCAGAGAATTTTGTTTCTCATGGTCTGAGAGTCCTTCAGGTGCTTTTTGGCAAACACCAGGTGGCCTGTCATGTGCCTTTTACTGAGGAGTGACTTCAGTCTAGCTCATGGGTCTTCAAACTATGGCCCTCCAGTTTTTCAGGAACTACAATTACCATCATGCCTAGTCATGTCTGTGAATGTCAGAGTTTTACAATGCCTCATAGCTACTCTATGTAACGCTCCTGCGTTTTTGTAGTAGGCTGGATTTGCAGCTGCAGAATCTCCACTCAGTAGTCATGTAGAGATGTGTTGAATAACCAGATCCAACTCTCCAGACTCATCACTGTGGGCCTGTCAGCTTCAGCATACAGATATACACACTCAATAAGATGTTCCTGGAGTGATAGGATGTATATGATAGTATGAAGATGATGTGCTGAAGGGACAGGTGTGAACAGTGACAGATATGGCAAGCACTTGATAGAAATGTTCAGGAGAGTATTAGATGGTATTAGGTAGAATGCAGATAGGTTAGTAATCGAGTATGGTAACAGGTGGTAAGGACAGCAGATGACAAATACAGGATAGACTAACCCAGTGCAAGGATAGATGGTAGTAGACTCAAGAGCTAGCAATCTATGTAACAGTGCAGATGATAGAATTAGTATGCATAGATAGTAACAGTCCTTAATGTGCAGAGGTAGATAGTGTAAGTAAGGTTATGGAGGATTCCCCTGTGGGGTACTTATCACTAGTAAGGTTAGTAGTAGAAGGGTCCAGTAGTGAGGGAGTGATCCAGTAGCGAGGTTCCGGTCTGTTCCAAGTAAAAGAGAATAGCTGGAGGTTCCGGCAGCAAGACAAGCTTGTAAGCATGTGGACACACAGGCAGGTTGAACGAACAACGTGAGAGAGAACGCCGGCGGTTGAAATAGCCGCTCTGCGGCGCTCGGCGATGACGTCATCCGTCTTAAAGGTGTATGCGTACCACCTAATTAGAAAGGTGGGACGCATATTGAAAGAAAATGGAAAATAAGGGTACCAGAGGTACCAGAATCTTACACTCTACCATACACACCTGATTGGGGGAGTGCTAGAGAAATGGTTGTTTTTCTGGAAGGCTCTCCTCTCTCCACAGAGAAGCGCTGTAGCTCAGTCAGAGTGACCATCGGGTTCTTGGTCACCTCCCTGACAAAGGTTTTTCTCCCCCCGTTTGGCCAGGCGGCCCACTCTCTCCTGGTGGTTCCAAACGTCTTCCACCTACAGATGATGGAGGCCACTGTGCTCATTGGGAGCTTGAATGCTGCAGAAATTTTTCTGTACCCTTCCACAGATCTGTGCCTCCATACAATCCTGTCTCTGAGGTCTTCAGACTATTCCTTAGACTTCTTGGCTTGGTTTGTGCTCTGACATGCACTGTGGAACTTTATATAGACAAGTGTGTGCCTTTCTAAATCATGTCCAATCAACTGAATTTACCACAGATGGACTCAATCAAGTTGTAGAAACACCTCAAGGAAAATCAGTGCATGCAACTGAGCTCAATTTTGAGTGTCATGGCAAAGACTGTGAATTCTCACGTTGTCATTATGGGGTATTGTTTGTAGAATTTTGAGGAAAATAATTAATTTAATCCATTTTGAAATAAGGCTGTAACATAACAAAATGTGGAAAAATTGAAGCGCTGTGAATGCTTTCCGGATGCACTGTACATACATACAGTGAAATCTTTTTGTTTTTGCTGTTTTTGCTGTTTTTTTTTTCATATGTGCTTACTATTTTCCCTACTACAGGATGTGTAATTCTGTCCAGACAGTGTTGTGACATGCACAGCTTTGCTGCATTCCCACACATCTAAGCAGGTGACACACTTATTTCCTGCTTCAGCAGCCCAGCTTCCCGTGTCACCTCTCATCCTCTGATTCTACAATGAATTAGCATCATGACCTCTGTCCAGTTATCAGAGAGGTGACCCTGGAAGTCCTAAAACTCAGCGTAGCAGAGTGATCCTCCTGCCTGTGCAATGTGGTACAGGTCTGTAAACTGCAAGATTGACTGCACAAAATTACATTTTTTAAATGTTTTTATTTTTTTGGATACAGCACTAAACACGCCAGTTATGTGTATTGGCATGCATTCCATTACCTACAGGTGTCTGATTCTATTAAGAAATCTTCCAATCTGATGTGAACTATGTGTCCTTTTAATGTCTGGTTGTACAAACCTTTACCTGATTAAAAGAAAACAAATTTCCTGCGTTTTCTCCTTCCCAGCTGTCATATACTGGCCTGAGCGTCTGTCTTCCGGTGCTGCAAAGATTAACAAGAAGCCACTGCCCACAAAAGTTGTACTCACTGCCCGCCCCCTCCTGCCCTCTCCTCCACTCATAGAGCTCATTTTATCACAGAATACATAAAGTTCTATGCATGGTTGGAGGAGATGCTGTCAGTAAACTCCTCTTCCATTCACATTTGTTGGTAACCCTGGTATATGCTTTGTGGGGAAGTAGTGGGGAGGTTGTGGGCAGGGGGCTTTGGAGAGTGGGTGGGGCGCAACTAAAATCTGGGAGGGCACAGCCCACATAGCACCCCTCTAGAACACAGCATTTACTTGCCTGCGGCTATCGGAAGTCCCTGCGGTTGCTGCTGCCAGTGCAGCCCCAGCATCCCTTTAGACATGCGTGTGCCTGGATGCTCTTTGGCGACCACCGCAGCTGCTATGCTTGTACAGCATCTCTGGCGTCCCTCCATATGTGCATTTGTCTAGCTTGTATCTGCTGACTATGTTGGCTTCATTGCTTGCACAGCTTCCCCCTAACATGCCCAGGCCGCACGCTGAACTCTTTGACCGCGGGTTGGACACACCCGACTTATAACTTTCTAGGAGTGTGTGTTGCCCTTGATCGCATGCTGAATTCTTTGACCGCGGGTTGGACACACCCGACTTATAACTTCCTAGGAGCGTGTGTGGCCCTTTTTACGAATAAATCCCCTTCTGCTTGGTAAGGATTTACAAAGCTGTTTTTTTTTTGTGTCATGTGAATCGGCCTGTAGTGAGCCAATCGCTGATGGTAACCGGCCCGTCCAGATGATTCCATTTACAAACACGTTAAAGTGCTTTCTCCATTTGTGTAAACACTTTCTTCAATCTGCCAACAGGACAGATAAACAAGTCGTTTGTTTTGCTCACTAACGGTTATAGAACAGCGTAGAGCAACACGGGTCAAAAACATAATTAGGTTTTTGTCTAATTCCAGTGTTCACCACTGCGTCTAGACACAGCCAGCAAAAAGACATAACAAGCATGGTGTTGTCACAGGAGATAAATACAATATAGATTTTTTCTGCATAGGATTTGCTATATTGGAATATGTACTAACACAGTAGGACAAACATAAAGATTATTGCTGGCTATACATGGATTGAGATTCGTCCTGGTCAGCAGGGACTGGTTTCATTTCAATCCATGTATGAGGACTGAAGACCAATCTACTTCTGTACAAACTGCCCTGCTGGTTTTTCCCTGCTAAATCTGTACAGCAGGCTATAGCCGTCAGCAGTGCTCTGTGCATTCTGATGGCAGGGAAGTCTTCATATGGTCAGAATACCATTACTCAGTGGGGAGGTTGAGGAGGATTCCCCCATCAACATCGTGTGTGTGGATGGGGGAATCAAATCTGTATTTGTCGCTCAACCCACTGGTTGATTGAAAACAACTGTGTCATCTTACTTTGTGTCCATTGTAGAAGTACGTATACACAGGTTCTAGTTTTTACACTCCCCAGTAGCTGTCAGTGGGTAAAGTGTCATTCTTCTGAGACCTTTCCCCACAAGAGCATGCATTGCTAGTCCTATTTTAGGAGCCATTTAACTATACTATAATATATACAGTGCTTTGCGACAGTATTCGGCCCCCTTGAACTTTTCGACCTTTTGCCACATTTCAGGCTTCAAACATAAAGATATAAAACTGTAATTTTTTTGTGAAGAATCAACAACAAGTGGGACACAATCATGAAGTGGAACGAAATTTATTGGATATTTCAAACTTTTTTAACAAATAAAAAACTGAAAAATTGGGCATACAAAATTATTCAGCCCCCTTAAGTTAATACTTTGTAGCGCCACCTTTTGCTGCGATTACAGCTGTAAGTCGCTTGGGGTATGTCTCTATCAGTTTTGCACATCGAGAGACTGAAATTTTTGCCCATTCCTCCTTGCAAAACAGCTCGAGCTCAGTGAGGTTGGATGGAGAGCAGTTTTCAGTTCTTTCCACAGATAATCGATTGGATTCGGGTCTGGACTTTGACTTGGCCATTCTAACACCTGGATATGTTTATTTGTGAACCATTCCATTGTAGATTTTGCTTTATGTTTTGGATCATTGTCTTGTTGGAAGACAAATCTCCGTCCCAGTCTCAGGTCTTTTGCAGACTCCATCAGGTTTTCTTCCAGAATGGTCCTGTATTTGGCTCCATCCATCTTCCCATCAATTTTAACCATCTTCCCTGTCCCTGCTGAAGAAAAGCAGGCCCAAACCATGATGCTGCCACCACCATGTTTGACAGTGGGGATGGTGTGTTCAGGGTGATGAACTGTGTTAATTTTACGCCAAACATAATGTTTTGCATTGTTGCCAAAAAGTTTGATTTTGGTTTCAACTGACCAGAGCACCTTCTTCCACATGTTTGGTGACTCCCAGGTGGCTTGTGGCAAACTTTAAACGACACTTTTTATGGATATCTTTAAGAAATGGCTTTCTTCTTGCCACTCTTCCATAAAGGTCAGATTTGTGCAGTATACGACTGATTGTTGTCCTATGGACAGAGTCTCCCACCTCAGCTGTAGATCTCTGCAGTTCATCCAGAGTGATCATGGGCCTCTTGGCTGCATCTCTGATCAGTCTTCTCCTTGTATGAGCTGAAAGATTAGAGGGACGGCCAGGTCTTCGTAGATTTGCAGTGGTCTGATACTCCTTCCATTTCAATATTATCGCTTGCACAGTGCTCCTTGGGATGTTTAAAGTTAAGGAAATCTTTTTGTATCCAAATCCGGCTTTAAACTTCTCCACAACAGTATCTCGGACCTGCCTGGTGTGTTCCTTGTTCTTCATGATGCTCTCTGCGCTTTAAACGGACCTCTGAGACTATCACAGTGCAGGTGCATTTATACGGAGACTTGATTACACACAGGTGGATTCTATTTATCATCATTATTCATTTTGGTCAACATTGGATCATTCAGAGATCCTCACTGAACTTCTGGAGAGAGTTTGCTGCACTGAAAGTACGGTAAAGGGGCTGAATAATTTTGCACGCCCAATTTTTCCGTTTTTTATTTGTTAACATAGTTTGAAATATCCAATAAATTTTGTTCCACTTTATGATTGTGTCCCACTTGTTGATTCTTCACAAAAAATTACAGTTTTAGATCTTTGTTTGAAGCCTGAAATGTGGCAAAAGGTCACAAAGTTCAAGGGGGCTGAATACTTTCACCAGGCACTGTATACAGTAAACCCCCCTCCATTGTGGGGGTTACGTTCCGGACCCAGCCGCGAAAAGTGAAAATCCGCGAAATAGAAAAACCCTATTAAAATGCATTGTAGGCATGTTTTTTTACTGTCACTGTACGTGTAAAAGCATTTTAAGGTCTTTAAACACACTTTTAAAACAATAGAAACTCATTTAAACACATAAAAGATACTGGAAAACACAAAAATATTTAATTCTTAATGATTTCTATAGTAAAATAACATTACAAAAAAAAAACGCAATATACCGGGACCGCAAAAACTGAACCGCGATGGAGCGGGGGTTTACTGTGTGTATGTATATATATATATATATATATATATATATATATATATATATATATATATATATATACACTTTGTCCAGAATTCTTCCTGTAGCCACAACAAAAAGCAGCAGCAAAAAAAATAAATAAATAATATATATATATGTATATATATATTTAAATGTATATATATTTTTTTGCTGCTGCTTTTTTGTTGTGGCTAAAGGAAGAATTCTGGACAAAGTGAAAGCTCACCCCCAAGTCTCTTTAAAGCTCGCCCCCAACTCACTTATACTTACCTCCCTGCATGCCACAGAACACCCATTACCTAGGCATGGTCCACTGTTGTCACCATCAGGAAACCCGCCCTAAGAAATGCCATGCAACTATCGCCAAAGCGCATGCAAACAGGCTGCAGCAGGAAATCCGCAACACTGAGATGCAACAGTGAATGAAATAACATTTAAAAAAAAAAAGAAAACACATCCAGTTAGCATTTACATCTACTTTATTGGTAAACCACTCCTCTGATTAGACAGAATACTGCATAGCTCCCAACTGTCCCTGATTTTGAAAGACGGGCCCTGATTTGGAAAAAAAAGTCCCTCTTTCCTCCTCACTTGTCCCTCATTTGGGTCTGATCTATATAGTTGTAGATAAAATGTACTTTTCATTATTCAAAAGGTGTTTCCCATTACTAAAACTTTCATCATTTCTGAATTGCTGCATTTGTAAATTTCAGAAGACAGCATAAAGAAATAGTAGTGGTAGAAAAAAGCATTTATGGGTTTAATTATTTTTTGTATAATTATCCTTTAAGGGGGCATGGCGGGGGGTGTGTCCTATGCCTACATACGTTTGGTAATAGGTGTGCATCAATCCCATCTCAAAAAGTTGGGAGGTATGTTACTGTATTTCTCTTTTGTGTAATAGATTTTTTTTTTTTGGCAGAGCCTTGATGATGTCATCAAAGACATGATGGCCTCTGTGCATCGTGAGCTGGCGGACAAGCAGTCCCTCTCCTACTCTATGTCATTCCCGCCAAACAAAGTGGAGTTGACCACCACCAAGGCTGACGGCACCGAGTCCTTCATATTCGAATTCAGCAGCCCAGATGCCAGGCTGCACTTCGAGCAAGGCTTCGAGGAGGCCAAGAAGAAGCTGGGTAATTCATAGTACTCTACCCGAACCATGTAGAGGGTGGTAAACATGTTTTCTAATAGGCTCATTCCCTACCATGCTATTGATTCAGTGTTTGGTGGAATCCTGTGTTTTAAATCACACTTAAAAATTATGTGTCACAGGTTGTCTTGCTAGCCAACTCTGCATCCATTTGTGTGCTGGAGCCATCGGAAATGCCTGATACTACTGGTTTGATACTACTGGTTTTGGAGGAGCATGCAAACCCTTCCTCTTAGAACCAGAATGTAGTTCTAAGTCCTGATTTGCCAGTTGCCAGCCCTGAGAAAGTCACTATTCTATGGAAAGTTCCAATATGGAGCTTACACAAGGATTACAATCATGGCTCCAACAGTCTAAATGCTGACGTTTGGCTAGAAACAGGACCAGTTAATATGCCCGGAGCAAAGTCATATACAGTACTCTGTTTAAAGCTCATCTGATTTTTCAATTCCGTTCAGATTTCCTAAATACATTCCAAGCGTATTGACACAAAAAATGTGCAAAATGTTACAGTTCAAAGCCTTAACCCCGTACATACGAGATCCGAAAATCGGACGAAAAAATACCGCTTTCAAAGCGAACGTACGATAATCGGATCGTTAGTACAGAGCTTTCGAGAGCCGATCACTACAGTTCATCGGATATTATCCGATCAGACAAGCACGAAAATTTCTCTTGTACCTCAGCAGATTGTATGATTTTTGTTTAAACGGGACAGTTGTCGTTCAAAAATACAATACAAATACACTGCAATACATTACATTACTTCCAATTTTTTTATTCTGTCGTACAAGAATTTTGGTAACTTTAGTAAACTCTTTGTTTGATATGTGGCTAGCATGCAAAAAAAAAACAAGATGATCTGGCGCTCGATTTTCGGATCAACTTTCTGATGCAGAAAAGGACCGTTGCTCTCTTTGTCGATGCAGCAGTCTTTCTGCAAAGGCCCAAACCATCCCCCTGCTGAGTCCGGCCTAGCTCTGCAATCAGCAGGGAGCACGAACATTGCTAATTGCAGAGCTTTAGGTTTGACTTAGCAGGATGGTGTGTTGGACCTCTTCAGAGGGACCACTGCTTTCACACAGAGAGCAAGGGTTCTGTACTGCAGAGTGCTGGCAGGGAACAGGCTTTTCCTCTTCAGGCTGTGGCTGCTTTGTAAAGAAAATGAACTTTGCATATCTTTTGTTTTAATGCACCTGGAATGTATTTATCTAATTTGAACTCAAAGCTGAATGCGGCTTTAACTACTGATCCTAATGGGCCATACACACTATACAATTGTCTTTAGATTTTTTCCTTTAGATTTACCAAAACTTTATAATATGAGGTCATATCTAAACACTTTCAATTTGTATGCAGTCAGGCAGGCCCTTCCACTACATAGTTGAAGGTAAATCTAAAGGAAATCTAACAACAAAAGTTGTATAGTGTGTACCCAGCTTTATACTGTTTAGAGGGAGAGGAAAGGTAGAAGACACTACGGAAAGCAATGGAGGGCAGGTGGATCAAAGTCCTGCATTACTAATATGCAGTATTACAAATAGATAGATCTCAGTAAAAGTAAAAAGTATCTTTAACCAAAGCATAGTACCCCACCCTCCCCACGGACAGACCTTAGATGCAGACTGGTAACTTTTTATCTGCTGTGACCTGTGCAGCTCTGGCCAGTGATAAGATGTTGTGGTGATCTATAATCCAAATTTAAGTGCATGTACCAGGCCTGGCCATTGAGGGTAAAAGTTGTCCTGTACTTGACACCAACCTCAGATGCCCATTCACCAACCTAAGACGCCCATTATGTCCTAGAGCAGGGGTTTCCAAACTTTCCTAACAGGGGGCTGGTTTACTGTCCTTCAGACTTTAGGGATGCTGGAGTGGCCAGTGGAAGTAGAAAATGCCCGGGGTCAGTGGGAGTAAAAATAATTATTTTAGTGCCTGTAGTCAGTAGAAGAATAGAAGAAGGAATAGTGCCCCATCATTGGTATTAATGGAAGGAATATAGTGCCTAACTATTTATTTCAGTGGGAGGAATTGTGCCCAATTACTGGTGTCAGTGGGAGGAATAGTGTCCCATTATTGGTGTACGTGGAAGGAAAAATGCCCCGTTGTCAGTGAGAAGAATGGTTTGGTCCAGGGGGTGTGGACATGTATGCCAGTCACTGCATTGGAGGCACGCACGCTGATCTCTGCATTGGGGACATGTATACTGGTCACTGCATTGAGGGCATGTATACTGGTCACTGCATTGGGGGCATGTATACTGGTCACCACATTGGGGGCATGTATACTGGTCACCACATTGGGGGCATGTATACTGGTCACCACATTGGGGGCATGTATACTGGTCACCACATTGGGGGCATGTATACTGGTCACCACATTGGGGGCACGCACGCTGGTCACCGCATTGGGGGCATGTATGTTGGTCACTGCATTGGGGGCATGTATGCTGGTCACTACATTGGGGGCATGTATGCTGGTCACTACATTGGAGGCATGTATGCTGGTCACTACATTGGAGGCATGTATGCTGGTCACTACATTGGAGGCATGTATGCTGGTCACTGCATTGAAGGGGGCACGCACGCTGGTCACTGCATTGAAGGGGGCACGCATGCTGGTCACTGCATTGGGGGCATGTACGCTGGTCACTGCATTGGGGGCATGTACGCTGGTCACTGCATTGGGGGCATGTACGCTGATCTCTGCATTGAAGGGGGCATGTATGCAGGTCTCTGCATTGGGGGAATGTACGCTGATCTCTGCATTGAAGGGGGCATGTACGCTGGTCACTGCATTGAAGGGGGCATGAACGCTGGTCATTGCATTGAAGGGGGCATGAACGCTGGTCACTGCATTGAAGGGGGCATGTACACTGGTCACTGCATTGAAAGGGGGCACGCTGGTCACTGTGCATTGAAAGGGGGCACGCTGGTCACTGTGCATTGAAAGGGGGCACGCTGGTCACTGTGCATTGAAAGGGGGCACACTATACCTTAATTACTGAAGGCCCCTTTCACACTTTTGCGACTTCAAAGTCATGCAATTTTTTACAGCGTTTTTTGCCGCAAAGCAATGCCTATTACATTTTTCTGTTTGTGCACCCCCAAAAATTTTGAGCACCAGCCGCCACTGCAAAGGACTGCAGTTTGGAGACCACTGTCCTAGAGCAAGAGCACTTGCCTACAACAAGAGCACAAAAGCTATATTTCTGGATCTGAATTATGTCCGTTTTTTAGGAGGTAGATCTGGAAAGTTGGGGGGGGGGGATGTTTTGGATATAAATACACAGAAAAAAAGAGGTTAGTGGCACCCCAAATTTCTGATTCTTGTCTTCTCTTCACAGCTACCAGCAAGAACCGCCTAGACCCAGAATTCCTGAAGGCCATCCCTATCATGAAGACACGCAGCGGGATGCAGGTGAGGCTAGAGAAAATCAATCTATTTTTTTTTTTTTTTCTTATTTTTCCTTTTCTGCTTATTTTTCTTGAAGTGCAAATATCAGTCCATAAATGGGATCAATTCAGATGCAGATTTTACCCCCTTATCTCTGTCAGATCAAGAGATGAGCAATATAATGGTTTAGATGTATTTAGAATTCAGAGACCAGTTACTGATGATGTCTTTCATACAGACTCCACCTATAGAATCCAAGCCAAATTTTTGCAGTTATTAAATTCAGATTACACCATCAGTGGAAGCTGTCTTTTTGTGCTGTGTTTTTATGTTCAGCAATTTACTGCACTATTCAGACCACTAGGACTTTTTTCTCAGAGAATAGGTGCAGGTACTCCCAACTTCTGAGTCACTCCTTGTCTCCGCCCCCTACCCACCTCTTTGAGCAGTGTCCCTTAGTTCTACTCCCTACCTACCTCTCAGTACCTCCCCTTTTAGAGAATACAGATCCCCCAGCAACAACCGATCCCCCCAGCAATAATCCACCCCAACAACTATAGACCGCCCCTGCATCAACAACAGATCTTACAACAACTAAAATACACTTCCTCAGCAAGAATAGACCCCCCCCCCCCATCAACAATCGGTCCTCTGCAACATCTCCTAGCAGCCAGTGTGAATAAATCCTCAGCAGCGAGCAACAGTAGGCCACCTCCCTCACCTGTAGGGGCTTTTAAACTAGGGAATGGGGGGGAGGGTACAGATGTAGAATTAGCCAGTGGAAAGCAAGATTCAGAGGGCAGAAATGGGGGCATTAGCGGTAGGGTGTACGGAGCTCCTATACCCAGGGTGGGTACAGGGAAAAATCAAGAGAGCAGCCTAAAAACATCCAATGAGGATAAATGTAACCGATCAAAATTACGAGGCTTGTATACCAATGCCAGAAGCCTGGCCAACAAGATGGGAGAGCTGGAGCTGCTGATGTTTGAGGAGGACTTAGATTTTGTGGGGATAACTGAGACTTGGTTCGACAGCTCTCATGATTGGATGGCGACCATTCAGGGGTATTCCCTTTATCGCAGGGATAGAGAGGGTAAAAAAGGGGGAGGGGTATGTCTGTATATTAAGAACAGTATACAGGTAAATATGAGGGATGATATTAATAATGGAGCTATGGACGAGGCAGAATCCCTATGGATAGAGCTTCAAAGGGAAGGCACGGTGGGGAAGGTAATATTGGGCGTATGCTATAGGCCCCCCAACCAGAGTGAGGATGGGGAGGCGGACCTCATGTTACAGATAGGATTGGCAGCAAGGATGGGAAATGTCATTATAATGGGGGACTTTAATTATCCGGATATAGACTGGGCAGAAGGAACCGCGCACTCAGCCAAGGCTAGGCAGTTCCTAAATATTTTGCAGGACAATTTCATGGGTCAGATGGTGAATGCACCGACAAGAAACAATGCGGTACTTGACCTACTGATTACCAACAATACAGACCTGCTCACGGATATAGAAATACGGGAAAACTTAGGGAGCAGTGACCATAGGTCAATTGGTTTCAGTATTAATTACAGTAATAGGAAACACAAGGGTAATATTAAGACGCTGAATTTCAAAAGAGCCAATTTCCCTAAACTGCGCTCACTGCTAGAAAATATAAAATGGGATAGAACCCTGGGAACAAAGAACACGGAGGAAAAATGGGAGTGCTTCAAGAGCATACTTAACAAGGGGGTGGGCCAGTGCATTCCACAGGGAAATAAATTTAAAAGAGCAAAACTAAACCCTGGGTGGCTAAACTCCAACATAAAAATGTATATTAGAGCTAAAGAAAAGGCCTTCAAAAAATACAAGACTGAGGGGTCAGTGGCAGCATTTAAGCATTATAAAGAGTGTAATAAGAAATGTAAAGATGAAATCAGGGCGGCTAAAATAGAACACGAGAGACATATAGCGGAGGAGAGTAAAAAGAACCCCAAGAAGTTCTTTAAGTATATAAACAGTAAGAAAGCGAGGCCAGAACACATTGGCCCCATAAAAGATGATAAAGGAAAAATGGCCACTGAGGACAGAGAAAAGGCGGAAGTGTTAAAAAATTTCTTTTCTTCAGTCTTCACAAAGGAATCGGGGGGCTACACTAACCCAGCTTGTAAGGCCGAACTAAATAATACACCTCAGGAAGTGCCGCCATGGCTAACAGAAGATAGACTTAGAGCTAAACTAGAGAAGCTTAACATAAATAAATCCCCGGGACCGGATGGCTTGCACCCGAGGGTTCTTAAAGAGCTCAGCCAGGTGATTGCCAGACCATTATTCTTGATCTTTAAGGATAGTTTACAGACGGGTATGGTGCCAGCTGATTGGAAAAAAGCCAACGTGGTACCAATATTTAAAAAGGGGCCGAGATATATCCCGGGTAACTATAGGCCGATCAGCCTAACATCTGTTGTCTGCAAAATATTGGAGGGGATGTTAAGGGACCACATACAAGACTTTAGTAATGAAAACGGTATTATAAGTATTAATCAGCACGGATTCATGAAAAATCGTTCGTGCCAAACCAATCTATTAACCTTCTATGATGAAGTGAGCTGCCACCTAGATAAAGGTAAGCCTGTGGATGTGGTGTATCTGGACTTTGCAAAGGCCTTCGACACCGTTCCCCACAAACGCTTACTGTACAAACTAAGGAAGATAGGTATGGATCAGAAGGTGAGTACCTGGATAGAGAACTGGCTCCAGGGGAGAGTACAGAGGGTGGTGATTAATGGGGAGTACTCGGATTGGGCGGGTGTGGAAAGTGGGGTCCCCCAGGGTTCTGTCCTGGGACCAATCCTGTTTAATTTATTCATAAATGATCTGGAGGAGGGGATATCGAGTACAATCTCAGTATTTGCGGATGATACTAAATTAGGCATGCCAATATCTTCTATGCAGGATGTGGAAACCTTGCAAGCGGACCTGAACAAAATAACGGAGTGGGCAACTACATGGCAGATGAGATTTAATGTTGAAAAATGTAAAGTAATGCACTTGGGGGCCAGAAACCAGAAAGCAAGCTACTCACTAGGGGGGGAACCTCTGGGTGAGTCTAGGATGGAAAAGGACTTGGGGGTACTGGTAGACAACAGGCTTGGCAGTGGCATGCAATGCCAGGCCGCCGCAAGCAAAGCCAACAGAATACTGGGATGTATAAAAAAGGGGATTCACTCCAGAAATAAAGAGATTATTCTTCCACTCTACAAGACTCTGGTCCGGCCACATCTGGAGTATGCTGTCCAGTTCTGGGCACCGGTCCTCAGAAAGGATGTGCTGGAACTGGAGAAAGTCCAGAGAAGGGCAACAAAAATAATTAGGGGGATGGAGGACACCAGCTATGAAGAAAGACTACAAGCCCTGAACTTATTCTCTCTGGAGAAGAGACGATTGAGGGGGGATATGATATCAATGTACAAATACTGTACTGGCGACCCGAGCATAAGGAACAAACTATTCAGAGAAAGGAGATACAATAAGACACGTGGCCACTCACTAAAACTAGAGGAAAGGCGGTTTAACCTTAAAGTGCGTAAGGGGTTCTTCACTGTAAGAGCGGTAAGGATGTGGAATTCTCTTCCACAAGCAGTCGTATCAGCAGGGAGCATTGATAGTTTCAAAAAACTGTTAGATGGACACCTTAAAGACCACAACATACAGGGGTATACAATGTACGGCTAAAAGCAAACACACACACACATCATTGGATGGACTGATGTCTTTTTTCAACCTCACTAACTATGTAACTATGTAAGATCTCTCCAAGCAACCATTGATTCCCAAACAACAAAAGAGCCCCCAGAAACCATGGACTTCCCCAGCAACAATAGATACACCCCAACGATTATAGATCCCCCAGCATCAATAGACCCTCCAGCACACCCTAGTACCCCTTGTCATTACATACATTCAGTGCTGGAAGTGCCGGAACCGCATTCCCCCACGTTCCTGCTGAATAAAAGCCCTGAAGACCAACAATCAAGAGCCTGCAGTGGAATCTCATGCTGCAATTGCACTTGCATGTCTTCCCCAGTTACTGTGATGCCCCAGACACAGGCCCAAAAGGGGCGAATAAACAAACTGTTCAGCATTGATAATCAGGTTGAACTGGATGGACTTGTGTGTTTTTTCAACCACATTACTATGTATCTATGATGATAGTCCGCAAATGATTTGTTAGTGTTGGGAATCACCCAATTGTCATCTGTACATGTTGTGAATAGTGTTATAATATCTGTGTGTCAGTATTGTGGGATAACCCCTAGTGACAGTGTGTCATTTATTATTGGACCTTCCTTAGTGTCAGTGTGTCATTATTGTAGGACTTTCCTTAGTGTCAGTGTGTCATTATTGTGGGACCTTCCTTAGTGTCAGTGTGTCAATTGTTGTGGGACCTTCCCTAGTGTCAGTGTGTCATTATTGTAGGACCTTCCTTAGTGTCAGTGTGTCATTATTGTAGGACTTTCCTTAGTGTCAGTGTGTCATTATTGTGGGACCTTCCTTAGTGTCAGTGTGTCAATTGTTGTGGGACCTTCCTTAGTGTCAGTGTGTCATTATTGTAGGACCTTCCTTAGTGTCAGTGTGTCATTATTGTGGGACCTTCCCTAGTGTCAGTGTGTCATTATTGTGGGACCTTCCTTAGTGTCAGTGTGTCAATTGTGGTGGGACCTTCCTTAGTGTCAGTGTGTCATTATTGTACGACCTTTCTTAGTGTCAGTGTGTCAATTGTTGTGGGACCTTCCCTAGTGTCAGTGTGTCATTATTGTAGGACCTTCCTTAGTGTCAGTGTGTCATTATTGTGGGACCTTCCCTAGTGTCAGTGTGTCATTATTGTGGGACCTTCCCTAGTGTCAGTGTGTCATTATTGTGGGACCTTCCTTAGTGTCAGTGTGTCAATTGTGGTGGGACCTTCCTTAGTGTCAGTGTGTCATTATTGTACGACCTTTCTTAGTGTCAGTGTGTCAATTGTTGTGGGACCTTCCCTAGTGTCAGTGTGTCATTATTGTAGGACCTTCCTTAGTGTCAGTGTGTCATTATTGTGGGACCTTCCCTAGTGTCAGTGTGTCATTATTGTGGGACCTTTTTTAGTGTCAGTGTGTCAATTGTGGTGGGACCTTCCTTAGTGTCAGTGTGTCATTATTGTACGACCTTTCTTAGTGTCAGTGTGTCAATTGTTGTGGGACCTTCCCTAGTGTCAGTGTGTCATTATTGTGGGACCTTCCCTAGTGTCAGTGTGTCATTATTGTAGGACCTTCCTTAGTGTCAGTGTGTCATTATTGTGGGACCTTCCCTAGTGTCAGTGTGTCATTATTGTGGGACCTTCCTTAGTGTCAGTGTGTCAATTGTTGTGGGACCTTCCCTAGTGTCAGTGTGTCATTATTGTAGGACGTTCCTTAGTGTCAGTGTGTCATTATTGTAGGACGTTCCTTAGTGTCAGTGTGTCATTATTGTAGGACTTTCCTTAGTGTCAGTGTGTCATTATTGTGGGACCTTCCTTAGTGTCAGTGTGTCAATTGTTGTGGGACCTTCCTTAGTGTCAGTGTGTCATTATTGTAGGACCTTCCTTAGTGTCAGTGTGTCATTATTGTGGGACCTTCCCTAGTGTCAGTGTGTCATTATTGTGGGACCTTCCTTAGTGTCAGTGTGTCAATTGTGGTGGGACCTTCCTTAGTGTCAGTGTGTCATTATTGTACGACCTTTCTTAGTGTCAGTGTGTCAATTGTTGTGGGACCTTCCCTAGTGTCAGTGTGTCATTATTGTAGGACCTTCCTTAGTGTCAGTGTGTCATTATTGTGGGACCTTCCCTAGTGTCAGTGTGTCATTATTGTGGGACCTTCCCTAGTGTCAGTGTGTCATTATTGTGGGACCTTCCTTAGTGTCAGTGTGTCAATTGTGGTGGGACCTTCCTTAGTGTCAGTGTGTCATTATTGTACGACCTTTCTTAGTGTCAGTGTGTCAATTGTTGTGGGACCTTCCCTAGTGTCAGTGTGTCATTATTGTAGGACCTTCCTTAGTGTCAGTGTGTCATTATTGTGGGACCTTCCCTAGTGTCAGTGTGTCATTATTGTGGGACCTTCCTTAGTGTCAGTGTGTCAATTGTGGTGGGACCTTCCTTAGTGTCAGTGTGTCATTATTGTACGACCTTTCTTAGTGTCAGTGTGTCAATTGTTGTGGGACCTTCCCTAGTGTCAGTGTGTCATTATTGTGGGACCTTCCCTAGTGTCAGTGTGTCATTATTGTAGGACCTTCCTTAGTGTCAGTGTGTCATTATTGTGGGACCTTCCCTAGTGTCAGTGTGTCATTATTGTGGGACCTTCCTTAGTGTCAGTGTGTCAATTGTTGTGGGACCTTCCCTAGTGTCAGTGTGTCATTATTGTAGGACGTTCCTTAGTGTCAGTGTGTCATTATTGTAGGACGTTCCTTAGTGTCAGTGTGTCATTATTGTAGGACTTTCCTTAGTGTCAGTGTGTCATTATTGTGGGACCTTCCTTAGTGTCAGTGTGTCAATTGTTGTGGGACCTTCCTTAGTGTCAGTGTGTCATTATTGTAGGACCTTCCTTAGTGTCAGTGTGTCATTATTGTGGGACCTTCCCTAGTGTCAGTGTGTCATTATTGTGGGACCTTCCTTAGTGTCAGTGTGTCAATTGTGGTGGGACCTTCCTTAGTGTCAGTGTGTCATTATTGTACGACCTTTCTTAGTGTCAGTGTGTCAATTGTTGTGGGACCTTCCCTAGTGTCAGTGTGTCATTATTGTAGGACCTTCCTTAGTGTCAGTGTGTCATTATTGTGGGACCTTCCCTAGTGTCAGTGTGTCATTATTGTGGGACCTTCCCTAGTGTCAGTGTGTCATTATTGTGGGACCTTCCTTAGTGTCAGTGTGTCAATTGTGGTGGGACCTTCCTTAGTGTCAGTGTGTCATTATTGTACGACCTTTCTTAGTGTCAGTGTGTCAATTGTTGTGGGACCTTCCCTAGTGTCAGTGTGTCATTATTGTAGGACCTTCCTTAGTGTCAGTGTGTCATTATTGTGGGACCTTCCCTAGTGTCAGTGTGTCATTATTGTGGGACCTTCCTTAGTGTCAGTGTGTCAATTGTGGTGGGACCTTCCTTAGTGTCAGTGTGTCATTATTGTACGACCTTTCTTAGTGTCAGTGTGTCAATTGTTGTGGGACCTTCCCTAGTGTCAGTGTGTCATTATTGTGGGACCTTCCCTAGTGTCAGTGTGTCATTATTGTAGGACCTTCCTTAGTGTCAGTGTGTCATTATTGTGGGACCTTCCCTAGTGTCAGTGTGTCATTATTGTGGGACCTTCCTTAGTGTCAGTGTGTCAATTGTTGTGGGACCTTCCCTAGTGTCAGTGTGTCATTATTGTAGGACGTTCCTTAGTGTCAGTGTGTCATTATTGTAGGACGTTCCTTAGTGTCAGTGTGTCATTATTGTAGGACGTTCCTTAGTGTCAGTGTGTCATTATTGTAGGACCTTCCTTAGTGTCAGTGTGTCATTATTGTAGGACATTCCTTAGTGTCAGTGTGTCATTATTGTAGGACCTTCCTTAGTGTCAGTGTGTCATTATTGTAGGACCTTCCTTAGTGTCAGTGTGTCATTATTGTAGGACTTTCCTTAGTGTCAGTGTGTCATTATTGTGGGACCTTCCTTAGTGTCAGTGTGTCAATTGTTGTGGGACCTTCCTTAGTGTCAGTGTGTCATTATTGTAGGACCTTCCTTAGTGTCAGTGTGTCATTATTGTGGGACCTTCCCTAGTGTCAATGTGTCATTATTGTGGGACCTTCCTTAGTGTCAGTGTGTCAATTGTGGTGGGACCTTCCTTAGTGTCAGTGTGTCATTATTGTACGACCTTTCTTAGTGTCAGTGTGTCATTATTGTAGGACATTCCTTAGTGTCAGTGTGTCATTATTGTAGGACCTTCCTTAGTGTCAGTGTGTCATTATTGTAGGACCTTCCTTAGTGTCAGTGTGTCATTATTGTAGGACTTTCCTTAGTGTCAGTGTGTCATTATTGTGGAACCTTCCTTAGTGTCAGTGTGTCAATTGTGGTGGGACCTTCCTTAGTGTCAGTGTGTCATTATTGTACGACCTTTCTTAGTGTCAGTGTGTCAATTGTTGTGGGACCTTCCCTAGTGTCAGTGTGTCATTATTGTAGGACCTTCCTTAGTGTCAGTGTGTCATTATTGTGGGACCTTCCCTAGTGTCAGTGTGTCATTATTGTGGGACCTTCCCTAGTGTCAGTGTGTCATTATTGTGGGACCTTCCTTAGTGTCAGTGTGTCAATTGTGGTGGGACCTTCCTTAGTGTCAGTGTGTCATTATTGTACGACCTTTCTTAGTGTCAGTGTGTCATTATTGTAGGACCTTCCCTAGTGTCAGTGTGTCATTATTGTAGGACCTTCCTTAGTGTCAGTGTGTCATTATTGTGGGACCTTCCTTAGTGTCAGTGTGTCATTATTGTAGGCCGTTCCTTAGTGTCAGTGTGTCATTATTGTAGGACCTTCCTTAGTGTCAGTGTGTCATTATTGTAGGACCTTCCTTGGTGTCAGTGTGTCATTATTGTAGGACCTTCCTTAGTGTCAGTGTGTCATTATTGTAGGACGTTCCTTAGTGTCAGTGTGTCATTATTGTAGGACCTTCCTTAGTGTCAGTGTGTCATTATTGTAGGACCTTCCTTAGTGTCAGTGTGTCATTATTGTAGGACGTTCCTTAGTGTCAGTGTGTCATTATTGTAGGACGTTCCTTAGTGTCAGTGTGTCATTATTGTAGGACCTTCCTTAGTGTCAGTGTGTCATTATTGTAGGACCTTCCTTAGTGTCAGTGTGTCATTATTGTAGGCCGTTCCTTAGTGTCAGTGTGTCATTATTGTGGGACGTTCCTTAGTGTCAGTGTGTCATTATTGTAGGACGTTCCTTAGTGTCAGTGTGTCATTATTGTAGGACGTTCCTTAGTGTCAGTGTGTCATTATTGTGGGACCTTCCTTAGTGTCAGTGTGTCATTATTGTAGGACGTTCCTTAGTGTCAGTGTGTCATTATTGTGGGACCTTCCTTAGTGTCAGTGTGTCATTATTGTGGGACCTTCCTTAGTGTCAGTGTGTCATTATTGTAGGACCTTCCTTGGTGTCAGTGTGTCATTATTGTAGGACCTTCCCTAGTGTCAGTGTGTCATTATTGTAGGACCTTCCTTAGTGTCAGTGTGTCATTATTGTAGGACCTTCCTTAGTGTCAGTGTGTCATTATTGTGGGACCTTCCTTAGTGTCAGTGTGTCATTATTGTGGGACGTTCCTTAGTGTCAGTGTGTCATTATTGTGGGACCTTCCTTAGTGTCAGTGTGTCATTATTGTGGGACCTTCCTTAGTGTCAGTGTGTCATTATTGTAGGACCTTCCTTGGTGTCAGTGTGTCATTATTGTAGGACGTTCCTTAGTGTCAGTGTGTCATTATTGTGGGACCTTCCTTAGTGTCAGTGTGTCATTATTGTGGGACCTTCTTTAGTGTCAGTGTGTCATTATTGTAGGACCTTTCTTGGTGTCAGTGTGTCATTATTGTAGGACCTTCCCTAGTGTCAGTGTGTCATTATTGTAGGACCTTCCTTAGTGTCAGTGTGTCATTATTGTAGGACCTTCCTTGGTGTCAGTGTGTCATTATTGTGGGACCTTCCCTAGTGTCAGTGTGTCATTATTGTGGGACCTTCCTTGGTGTCAGTGTGTCATTATTGTGGGACCTTCCCTAGTGTCAGTGTGTCATTATTGTGGGACCTTCCTTGGTGTCAGTGTGTCATTATTGTGGGGTATTTTGTTGATATCTTTTAAAACTGTGTAAAGAGCAATGATGATTGTTAATGCAGAACCCATAACAACCAATCAAATGTAATAATTTACTGATCTGTCAGTAGTTAAGTGAAATGTGATTGGTTACCTTTAGTAGATTGACAATCCTTATTTTTTAGGGCTGATGTACTGGATAAGCCTGAATGTCTTTTCATATATCGCCTCACTGACCCTCCTCCTTGTCCCCATAGTTCTCCTGCGCCTCCCCCAGTCACAGCAGTTCAGACAATGTCCACGAGGTCTGGGTGTGTAACAGCGATGGATATGTGGGTCAAGTCTGCCTCCTCAGCATCAGAAATGAGCCAACGGTAGAGGCCTGTATCGCGGTGTGCTCTGCCCGAATCCTGTGCATCGCTTCTGTGCCGGGACTGAAGAGGAACTGCAGGTATGTCAGATCCATTGTTGAAAGGGTAGTAATCATAGTAACAGATAGGGGTTGATTTACTAAAACTGGAGAGTGCAAAATCTGGTGCATCTGTGCATGGTAGCCAATCAGCTTCTAACTTCAGCTTGTTCAGTTAGGCTTTGACATAAAAAAAAAAAAAAAATGGAAGCTGATTGGTTTCTATGCAGAGCTGCACCAGATTTTGCACTCTCTAGTTTTAGTAAATCAACCCCATAGTGTGCTACATTCATCAGGTGTGAATCAAGTCTTCCCATATATTCAACTACAATCAGGTCTTTCTATATATTATACTACATATACTTGAAAATGTACATCTGGAAACAATAAGCAGCTGCTGTTGCTGAGAGCATGAGCTGTCACTCAAACCTCCACCTTAAGAATGTCCCACTCCAGCACTTTCCCAAAGTGGGTTTACAAATACTAATTTATATTTGCATGGATAATGGATCCAGCCTTGTGCCTTCTGTGTGGCAATATCTAGGCCACCTTATAGGTCAGTCAGTAAGAACATGGGCATTGCATTGTTGAATAGGATGGGCCTATTGTACTCTGTAATGACATTACTGAAAGAAATCCAGGCTGCTGTGTGCCCACAAGATCCAACAAAAGAGGTATGTAATGTAGACCATAGCTATTAGTTGTTTTATGTATTTATTCCCACTGGTTTGCTTTAAAGGATTACGGGCAGAAACAATGCTATATGCAAGGAAGGCAACACTCAGTATCCATCTACATATCCTACATACAGTCAGGTCCATAAATATTGGGACATCAACACAATTCTAATCTTTTTGGCTCTATACACCACCACAATGGATTTGAAATGAAACAAACAAGATATCCTTTAACTGCAGACTTTCAGCTTTAATTTGAGGGTATTTACATCCAAATCAGGTGAACGGTGTAGGAATTACAACAGTTTGTATATGTGCCTCCCCCTTTTTAAGGGATCAAAAGTAATGGGACAATTGGCTGCTCAGCTGTTCCATGGCCAGGTGAGTGTTATTCCCTCATTATCCCATTTACAAGGAGCAGATAAAAGGTCCAGAGTTCATTTCAAGTGTGCTATTTGCATTTGGAATCTGTTGCTGTCAACTCTCAATATGAGATCAAAAGAGCTGTCACTATCAGTGAAGCAAGCCATCATTAGGCTGAAAAAACAAAACAAACCCATCAGAGAGATAGCAAAAACATTAGGTGTGGCCAAATCAACTGTTTGGAACATCCTTAAAAAGAGCTCAGCAACACCAAAAGACCCGGAAGACCACAGAAAACAACTGTGGTGGATGACCGAAGAATTCTTTCCCTGGTGAAGAAAACACCCTTCACAACAGTTGGCCAGATCAAGAACACTCTCCTGGAGGTAGGTGTATGTGTGTCAAAGTCAACAATCAAGAGAAGACTTCACCAGAGTGAATACAGAGGGTTCACCACAAGATGTAAACCATTGGTGAGCCTCAAAAACAGGAAGGCCAGATTAGAGTTTGCCAAACAACATCTAAAAAAAGCCTTCACAGTTCTGGAACAACATCCTATGGACAGAGGAGGCCAAGATCAACTTGTACCAGAGTGATGGGAAGAGAAGAGTATGGAGAAGGAAAGGAACTGCTCATGATCCAAAGCATACCACCTCATCAGTGAAGCATGGTGGTGGTAGTGTCATGGCGTGGGCATGTATGGCTGCCAATGGAACTGGTTCTCTTGTATTTATTGATGATGTGACTGCTGACAAAAGCAGCAGGATGAAGTCTGAAGTTTTTTGGGCAATATTATCTGCTCATATTCAGCCAAATGCTTCAGAACTCATTGGACGGCGCTTCACAGTGCAGATGGACAATGACCCGAAGCATACTGCGAAAGCAACCAAAGCGTTTTTAAGGGAAAGAAGTGGAATGTTATGCAATGGCCAACTCAATCACCTAACCTGAATCCGATTGAGCATGCATTTCACTTGCTGAAGACAAAACTGAAGGGAAAATGCCCCAAGAACAAGCAGGAACTGAAGACAGTTGCAGTAGAGGCTTGGCAGAGCATCACCAGGGATGAAACCCAGCGTCTGGTTATGTCTTTGCGTTCCAGACTTCAGGCTGTATTTGACTGCAAAGGATTTGCAACCAAGTATTAAAACGTGAAAGTTTGATTTATGATTGTTAATCTGTCCCATTACTTTTGGTCCCTTAAAAAGTGGAAGGCACATATACAAACTGTTGTAATTCCTACACCGCTCACCTGATTTAGATGTAAATACCCTCAAATTAAAGCTGAAAGTCTGCAGTTAAAGCACATCTTGTTTGTTTCATTTCAAATCTATTGTGATGGTGTATAGAGCTAAAAAGATTAGAATTGTGTCGATGTCCCAATATTTATGGAATTGACTGTATCTATACATCACTACATGCTGCAGTTAGGAGCTCCAAACCCAGGGCGCCCATATTATGTGTTGCCAGTGTTAGGGAATGGTCACAATTATTAGCAGGACTGCAGTCTCTTGCCTCTTTTTTGACATTCAGAACTTGCCAGCTGTGCAGTAACCAGTCAGGAATCGTGGCAGAAAGGTTTTGCTATTGGAGTATCAAATGCGTATAAGAAGCCAGGTACTGACTATCCCCATCTTCCCTTCCCCAGATTCACCCTATAACTAAACTATCACTCAGACAGTCCCTTTTAAAAATGCATATCAAAAATGTTTTTAAGAGTGGACATTGAATGGACCATTATCTTCTGGAGGAAACACTGAGAGATAAACATTCCAAGAAGACTAAAGCGTTCCTTGCATGGTTTGTCAGAGGTATCAAGTTTCTTTCTGTGGTTTGCGGTGTCTGCGTACATGATGGCATGACTCAGCCTGTTATGGTGACAGCGGCACTGAGGTTACCCCAGGAAAAAATATTGTTTACTGGATTTGGGAGGAATCCAGTGTCGAAAGACTTCAAGGACCATCTTTTCACTCTGTGGAAGGATCCTTTCTATATGGGGAGACATGAATCAGAAAGGGATGGATGTTGGGTAAGAGGGGACCTAAACTTTACTTTGATCCAATCTGTTTTACAACACCTCCTGCAGCTGTCTTGTTATTTATGGTGCTCATAAACATTAAATGTCCTGACTAGGTGGTGATCCAATGTCTGGAAGACATTTCGTAGTAGTCCCCAGCAAGCGTTTTTGGGGAATTAAAATGACCGGGCAGGTCTGTCTGCTCACCTCTCCCTTGTGTTGTCCTTTGCCTCTTGGAACTGAAGTGCTCCTGAGGGTGAAAATGCCCAAAAATACATTGTGTGACAGTCAAATCGGGCATGCACATCTGATTGTTCACTAACGTTTAGAGCAAGCTTTAACTAATGGTAAAAAAAGGTGTAATGCTTAAAAGTATGTAAACTCTAAAAGGTAAAAAAAGGTGTAATACTTAAAAGTATGTAAACTGTAAAAAGAACATCGCTTGTTTTCTAGATTTTGGTCTGTTAAATAAACCACTGAAAGTGTTTTTGTTATATTTGTTCGATAATATTTAGTGATCTTGCCTGGAATCCAGTGCTATCCTGTGTTCTGTGCACTCTACAACCTCATCTAAAGTGTTATCAGCCCTACCCAGTTCGCCCCAATGAACAACACAACACCTCTCCACCATGGTATGGAGAGTAGGAGGTGTTTTGTAGACCTAACACACCCCTGTCCCAGGGTGAGAACGCTGCCCCTCTATAGAATGCAGTACAGAGAGTGAGCGTTGTCACCTTAAGGTAGAAAGTGTGTTACAGGCAGGGTTACTAAGGTGAAGATAAAGAAAAAAAAAAGACTAATGCATTAACCAAATCTGAGGACTAGTAAGTTGCTATATATATAATATGTGTATATATATATATATATATATAAAAAAAATATATATATTTTTTTGGTGCGTTTTGATATATTTTACCATTCAGCTGCTTTGGGCTCCCTCCAAAGGCTGGAACCCAAATGATGAGGCTTTCAAGCACAGCCAGCGAATCAGTGGCTCCATCTGAACAAAGATTCTGCCTTACATTGAAAGAAAAAAGTATTTGATCCCCTGTTGATTTTGTACGTTTGTCGAATAACAAAGAAATGATCAGTCTATAGTTTTAATGATAGGTTTATTTGAACAGCAAGAGACAGAATAAGAACAAAAATATCCAGAAAAATGCTTTTTAAAAAAGTTATAAATTGATTTGCATTTTAATGAGTGGAATAAGTATTTGACCCCTTTGCAAAACATGACTTAGTACTTGGTGGCAAAACCTTTGTTGACAATCACAGAGGTCAGACGTTTCTTGTAGTGGGCCACAAAGTTTGCACACATCTCAGGAGGGATTTTGCCCCATTCCTTTTGCAGATCCTCCTCAAGTCATTAAGGTTTCGGGGCTGACGTTTGGAAACTCGAACCTTCAGTTCCCTCCACATATTTTCTATGGGATTAAGGTCTGGGGACTGGCTAGGCCACTCCGGGACCTTAATGTGCTCTTCTTTTTTGCCTTGGCCATTTGTTATGGGTCACTGTCATGTTGGAATACCCATCCAAGACCCATTTTCAATGCCCTGGCTAAGGGAAGGAGATTCTCACCCAAGATTTGACGGTACATGGCCCCGTTCATCATCCCTTTGATGCGGCAAAGTTGTTCTGTCCCCTTAGCAGAAAAATATCCCCAAAGTATAATGTTTCCGCCTCCATGTTTGACTGTGGGGATGGTGTTCTTGGGGTCATAGGCAGCACTCCTCCTCCTCCAAACACGGTGAGTTGAGTTGATGCCAAAGAGCTCAATTTTGGTCTCATCAGACCACAACCCTTTCACCCAGTTCTCCTCTGATTCATTCAGATGTTCATTACCAAACTTTAAATGGGCCTGTACATGTGCTTTCTTGAGCAGTGGACACCCGGCTTAGCCTCACAGCGAGCCGCTGAGAGCCTGAGTCGGAAGCTCCCCGCCCCACCACAGCCCAGCGCTCCAATGAGCGAGGAGGGGGCAGAGCGGAGAGCTGTGAAAACTGACAGTCAGCAGCTCTCTGCTCGGGGAGCTGTCAGAGCCCAGCGATCAGCAGTGTTCGATCGCTCGGTTCTCAGTGTAGAGGCGCCAGGGGACAGATGCAGCATCCACCTAGGTAAGTATAAATAGGGGAAAAAGCCAAACCCTTTTTCCTTTAACCACTTTACCACCGGAGGATTTTGCTGTCTTGCGTCTGGGCCACTTTTTGCGATTCGGCACTGTGCAAATTTAACTGACAATTGCGCGATCATGCAATGCCGTACCCAAACGAAATTTACGTCCTCTTTTTTCCACAAACAGTGCTTTCTTTTGGTGGTATTTGATCACCTGTGCGATTTTTACTTTTTGCGCTATAAACAAAAAAAGAGCGACAATTTTGAAAAAATAACAATATTTTTCAAATTTTTTTATATGAAATCCCCCCCCCAAAAAATGTAAAAATCAAAATTTTTTATCATTTTAGGCCAATTTGTTTTCTGCTACATATTTTTAGTAAAAAAAATCGCAATAAGCGTATTTTGATTGGTTTGCGCAAAAGTTATTGCGTTTACTAACTAAGGGAAAGATTTCTGTCATTTTTGGTGTTTTTTTTTTTTTTAACGCGTAATGGCGCCGATCTGCGATTTTTTTTTTTTTTTTTTTTGTGGGACTGCGACATTGCGGCGGACAGATCGGACCCTTGACTGACATTTTTGATACTTTTGGGGGTACCAGTGACATTACTACAGTAATCAGTGTTATAAATATGCACTGTTACTGTAAAAATGACACTGGCAGGGAAGGGGTTAATTTTTATTGGTGATCAAGGGGTTAATGTATGCCTGGTGCTTACTGACGTGTGTGGGGGGAGGTGAATGAGTGACACAGGGACAGATCGCAGGTTCAGCAATGCGGAACCCTGCAATCTGACCCTGCCTGTCACTTAGGAGATCCGCCTGCTTTGTTTACACAAGCGGGTGGATCTCCACACTCGATTCCCCGACGATCGGGGAAGAGCGGCGGTGATCACTGCCGCTCCTCCCCTGGCCCGACTCCCGCTGTGACTGAATACAGCGGGAGCAAGCCTCCGGCGGGGGAATGTCTGGCGACGTAGGTCTACGTCGTCAGACGTTATCGTGCCGCAGTAGAGGCTCAGTGAGCAGCTGTAAAGTGGTTAAGAGGGTGCTCCTAATTTCAGTTCTTTACCTGTATAGAAGACAAATAAGAGCCAGAAATCTTGCTGATTGATAGGGGATAAAATAATTATTTCACTCATTAAAATGCAAATCAATTTATACATTTTTGGAAAAGCATTTTTCTGGATATTTTTGTTGTTGTTCTGTCTCTCACTGTTAAAGTAAACCTACCATTAAAGTTATAGACGGATCATTTCTTTGTCAGTGGGCAAATGTACAAAATCAGCAGTGAATCAAATACTTTTTTCCCTCACTGTCTGTTGCCCACTCTCTCCACCTCCATACATTTCTGTTGGCTAACATGGTCACCTATTGTACTGTTGAGCCAACACTAATGTTAGGATTGAGGGGGCAGACAAAGTCTGACACTACCTAGAAGAGCTTTGCCTTTTCAAAACACCCGGGCATTTTGCCAAAGACAGGAACAATGAAAATTGCTGCAGATATGTTCTGACATTTCTAGATGCCTGTTCTATATACGTGTTAGCCGTTTTTTTATTTTTTTTACGTTCACTTCGCACAAGAGACGAGTAGGGCTTCAAGAAATGTGGGGCTGTTTGAATCTTACAGGTTAAAAAAACGTGTTGTGGTTACCTTGAATTCCTTGCTGAAAAGATGAAACAAGTTCTTATTAGATGTGGAAAGTATCTCAATAATAATGTCTTCTCTCATGCAGAGACAGGCCGGCAGCTCTGGCCAACCAGAGGTCAGAGCGTCTCCCGCAGAGCTCCCTGGATGAACCGGCGTCCCAGCAGTGCCTCCATATCTCCATCTCCGGCTCCTCACTGGAACTCTCTGAACACACAGACAGTGCCAGCCGGGATTTGGTGCCATTCGATAGCGATGACACGGATGATGAGTCCTCCCCTAGCCCCTCGGGAACCCTCCAGAGTCAGGCCAGCCGCTCTACCATCTCCTCCAGCTTCGGCAGTAAGTTTTACTTCACCTTACTGTATCAAAAATTTTGCATTCCCACTGCTGTTTTCCAGCGTGTATTTAAATCTGGTTGTTGTCATCAGGTAACAATCTGTATATAAATAATTGATTAATTACTATTACATTTGTATGCATTTTTACCCCTATAATAACAACCGAGCCGGATTTTTTTTTACTAAATCAGTGTGCCAGATAAAAACCATATACGTCCTTTCAAATATGCATAAAAATGATTTAGGTATGCAAACTAGTCATAGACTTACCCTTAAAGCCCAACAGAACCTTTTAGTTTGAATCGGCTAAATACATTCTAGGTGCTTCAAAAGAAAAAAATGCGCAAAGTTTGTTTGTTTTTTTTTTTTTTTAAGAAAGCAGCTACAGCTTAAAGCATGGGTGTCAAAACGTTTGGCTTCCCTGGGCCACATTGAGTGTAAAGAAATTTTCTCGGGCCGCATATAAAATATATACTATAGTTAAGGTATATAATAAAACGCTGCTGCGCCCTTCCAGCGCCGCCGCGTTCCCCCCGCACTAATTTAACACAACTAGAGGATGATTAAAGTGGTGATGGTGGTAGGAGTCAGAAACACTGCACATGCTGGGATATTTACAGTTATGTGCTGGGGGATAGTTGCACCCTTAGCACATGTGACTTAGGCAGCCAGAAAATGTCATATTCATATTCATGTATGAACAAGGACATGACATATTATGACAAAACACAACTAGTTATTAAAAAACTCATTGCAACAATTTACACACGCTAATGCACATACCTTTTCTACTTATTTTGTAGACTGCTGGCGGGTAATGCTGGTGGTTACTGCTGGTGGTTACTGCTGGTGGGTAATTCTGGCGATTACTGCTGGCGGGTAATGCTGGCGATTACTGCTGGCGGGTAATGCTGGCACTGCTGGTGGGTAAAACTGGTCATGCGGGTACTGCTGGTCATGATGTCAGGTACTGCTGGAGGAAGCAGCGGCTGCAGTAGAGAGGCGGTGCCCATCAATGCAGCCGCACCGGTGCCCATCAATGCAGCCGCACCGGTGCCCATCAATGCAGCCGCACCGGTGCCCATCAATGCAGCCGCACCAGTGCCCATCAATGCAGCCGCACCCGTGCCCATCAATGCAGCCGCACCCGTGCCCATCACTGTGGGTCCTGCTGGCCGCTGGCCTGTAGGTTCTGCTGGGAGGTGGCCATGGATTGTGGGTCCTGCTAGCCACTGGCCTGTAGGTTCTGCTGGGTGCTGGCCATGGCCTTTGGGTCCTGCTGGCTGCTGGCCTGTAGGTTCTGCTGGGAGATGGCCATAACCTGTGGGCCACAGGCCATGGCCAGCTCCCAGCAGGACCCACAGGCTGTCGCAGCAGGACCCACAGTGTTGAGGGCTATTTTGAGGTTACTAGGTGGGCACTGGAGCAGGATAAACGGGGGTTAGATAGATGGGATGTGGGGTTCATCTGGGGGTGTCAGGGACTCACCTCAGCAATGGCAGCTGCCAGCTCAGCAGGTCCCTGCACGGCCTCCTCCAGTCCTGGGTGGGTTGATGCTCCTGTCCTAGGATCAAGTAAAACTGCCAGTGCTCAGCCCCGCAGCCTCAATCAAGTCACATGTGTCCTGACTCCCTAGCGTGCCCTGCCTCTCCCTGCCTCCAAGATCTGGCAGTTGTAGTCTCCTGGCTGGCTGCGCTGCTCTCAAGTCTCCACCCACCGGGAGATTGAACACGGCCGTGGACTACAACTCCCAGAATGCATCAGCATCGTCAGCTAGTTAGCAGCAGGCCACTACGGCCGTGTCCCTTGCCTGACAGAAGCCACAAAAAGAAAAAAAAAAATTGTGAAGGCGGGAGACTGTGTGGAGCTCCGCGGCTGGTGGGCCGCATTGCCTGCACCTCCGGGCCGCAGGTTGGACATGGCCGGGAAAGCATTTGTTACCCCAACACGTCATATTCCTTATACGTGCCTGCTGTGACATGTACTTGTATGAGAAAGTCTCCTGTTCTCTTTGTATTGTTTCCTTTTTGTGAAATCCCTGGTGTTCCTGCCAGTCCCTCTGCTTTCCTATAAAAAACTGACCACACTAAGCAGGAGAGCACACTGTAGTCAGTTCTCTAGCTATGCTGGGAACTGGGAAAAGTGTGCTCTCCTCCAATAAATACACCTGCTGCACAGCCATTCACTGGGAAGCTCGTGTGCTGCTGCTTCTCCTCCCCCTAGCTCCTATGCAACTGAGAACAGAGGATTTGCGATCACTTATAAAAAAGGGAAAAAAGGTATTTATCATGTTTATTTCTATACAAAAATGTTTTACCTTTCATTTCTATTTTAACCTGAATTTTTTTATTTTACAAGGGGAGGGTTTACAATCACTTTAAGTAGAAAAGCATGTCCCCTGCCAGCATGCTGCAGAGTGGAATTGGGGCCCAACACTCCCCTACAGCGCTTCATCAGCAAAAGCTCTGTCTCCGACTCAGCAGAGGGCATGTCTGACCTCAGCATAGAGACTTTGAATACATTTGTTGTGTATGCATCTAATGAGCTCCTGTTCCCTAGATGAAGAGATGCCGAGTGCCAAGGACACCACAGCCGAGACCACCAGCTCAGAGGAGGAGCAAGAATCCGGGTTCCTTCCAATTCCCACCAACTTCAACCAGAGCCGGGAGAGCGAAAGCCCCACTGAGGGACCAGCAATAAGGAGACCCAGCCGCAGCTCCTTCTCACGGGGCAGCCTTGAGGATCTCATGAGCATCGACCCTGAGGCTTATCAGAGCTCTATGTGGCTAGGCACAGAGGATGGCTGGTGAGAGACACCAATTTATTCACCGTACTTTGTGTATGAAGGGAAATCTATGTTATTGTACAAACCCAGTATGCTTTGAAGGAGGGTAGTTATTGCTCTTTTTTCAGGTATGAAGGGTTCTACCTTATTTATTATACTGTATATGTGTGTTAAAATGCAGAAGAACCCATCTTTGCCATTTTAAGTTTAACAAAGTTTAAAATGAATGACACACAAGGGTCATTAATTTTAAACCTTGTTGACCAATTTGTTATTATCTGCAGCTTTAACACCTACCTAGACAAAATACAGCCTCTTATACATTCCTTCGTAATGGGAAATTGGATGTTCTGAAGCTCAGAACGTAATGTATAGTACATTCACATCAGTCCTTGCCTCAAGGAGCTTACAATCTAAGCTCCTAACTCACATGCATACATACATATACTAGGGCAAGTTTAGACAGGAACCAATTAACCTACCAGCATGTCTTCCGAGGGTGCGAGAAAACCAGAGTACCTGGAGGAAAGTCACACAAGCACAGGCAGGTAGTGCCCTGGTTGGGATTCAAACTGACAACCCTAGTGCTGCCAGAGAGAAGTGCTAACCACTTAGCCACTGTTGCAGTTAAGTGTGTGGCCCAACAGCTTTTTAGGATCAGAGAACACAAGACGGATGGCTCCCAAGGTGCCCTTATTCATGACCTGCATGGTTAAAGTCACTCATCTGCCACCATCAGAGAATATACATAGGATGGAGGGTGGCTACTTATGGAGGGTGATGGCATTTAAACCAGAATGCTGTTAGAATTTTCACTTTTATCTTGCCAAAAACAAAACAGATACATTAACCACTTTCAGGTTCAACATCTGGTTTTTTTTTTCTGTTGTAGGAGGTTAGGTAGCCATTTAGATTTCTCTGGGCACTAGGGTTCTCCTGAGATTTTGCTGTATATAGGATGCTGTAGAGTAGGGGTGGGGAACCTACGGCCCGCGGGCCATATGCGGCACCCAAAATCATTTGGTCCGGCCCCCCGTGCAGCTTGGTCTGTCTGTCTGAGTTGTCAGAACGGAGTCAATGTTTCTTGTATAGTTCTGGCTCCTTTCTGTCTGAGTGAGTCACAGATGGAGTGATATCAAATGCACTTCGCCTATGAGGAGACACAGATACAGAGATACAGGAACCTCTATCTTCCTCCGGCGCGGCGCCGCTCCTCAGTCTTTAGCCAGCATTTCCCACCAGCAGTACCCACAGCAGTACCAGCTTGAGCCAGCAGTACCCACAGCAGTACCAGCTTGAGCCAGCAGTACCCACAGCAGTATCAGCCAGCACTGCCAGCATGAGCCAGCAGTACCCACAGCAGTACCAGCCAGCACTGCCAGCATGAGCCAGCAGTACCCACAGCAGTACCAGCCAGCACTGCCAACATGAGCCAGCAGTACCCACAGCAGTACCAGCCAGCAGCACCCACAGCACAGCAGTTCTTTTCAAAACTTACCACGGCAAAGGGTTGACTGCACTCCAGACTGACCAAAAACCTGGAAAACCAGTAGCAACATCATCAATACCAGCTAACATCACACACCTCAGAGACGCAGTTCCAGCCATCACATTAGGGGTGAGTTATTAAATGTTTGACCAAATATAACAGGCTAATTTTAAGTTTAAAATTATGTACGGCCCCCGAATGATGTTATAATTACCCAAATGGCCCTTGGCAGAAAAAAGGTTCCCCACCCCTGCTGTAGAGGGAGCAGAACCTTGTCAGATTTTTCTCCATCTCACAGTTTTCACTGTTGGGGAAAGGTGGGTATTACTAACCTCTTTTATGGTAAAGCCTTTTATTGGCGTTTTTATGTAGCCACAGAATTGCTTTAAAGATTAACATTGCCCCAATAGGGTTGGCATGTTTTGATTTTAGCAGGCAAGTTTGAGCCCACCACCACTGTGGTCTGATACACCAAGTCCTTCTACCTCGGACTACCTGCAAGACAGGCGGAGTGTTTCTGTTCAGCTGAGATACTGTTGTCGCTGCCCAAAAAATATTTATTATAGGCACATCTATAGCGTTTGTGTCCAGCGCCCTCTAGTGTTCTCTAATTTGAAATGAAAGGAAAATGTAATGTAACGGTGTATTTTGGGAAAATTCTTTTTATTCAAAAAAGATATACAGTGCATCCGGAAAGTATTCAAAGCGCTTCACTTTTTCCACATTTTTGTTATGTTACAGCCTTATTCCAAAATGGATTAAATTCATTATTTTCCTCAAGATTCTATAAACAACACCCCATAATGACAAATGAAAGAAGTTTAAAATCTTTGCAAATGTATTGAATGTAAAAGATGAAAAAAAAAATCACATATTTCTCGATCATTCATTGACAGACGCAGCTCCATATTCTTCTTAACCATTGGGTTATGCTACCCCCTACAGGAGTAGGACACTAGGCAGGAAAAAACTTTACCATGCCTATAGGGCAGTCCCTGGGGGTATACACCCACTCACTCTGCTATAGGGATTCAGTTTTTTCTGCCTAGTCAGGAGTAAGTACCTAGTTCCCTGCAGGGATTTCAGTCCTAGCCTGTTTTTTTATGTAAAAAGGGAACCTTTTGTCTAAATTTTTTTAGCTAGTTATTTTCCTGAGAGAACTACAATCAACAGCCAGACTGGGCGTCGGACTGGATATTCTAGATCCTTATGGTCTTCCAGTCTGGCCAGTGAGCGTGTGCAGGTTGTAGCTCCGTGCTAGGCCTTGCCATGACATAGCCCCACTGGACGGGGGCTGGCCCACGAGTGAAACTCCTCACCGGGACACACACGACCTGGTTTGGCTTGAGTATCCCTTGGCCGTCAGCACCCTCACCCTGGGTGGAGTGGTGGTCTGTCCAGAGTGCTGCCCACCTGAATATTGTTGGTATGGTGAGTAGTGTCCCCCCATATCCCTTGCGGTCTCGGGGTGGACGGAGGCCCCTTCCTGGGACGGTCAGACCCTTGGGTTACCCCCCATCCCCCATGCCCCCTCCTTGTATGTGGGGTCCCTAGGGATCATCCCCCATCGACCTCCCCCTGCAGGCCTTCCTCCCTAAAGGGGTTCCTACTTTAGTGGGGTACGGTGCGGGGGCTGTAGCAGGCGATGGGGGCCCTCGGGGGGGGGGGTTGCTGATGCCGCTGATCGTGCGATCCGCTGTCAGGGCCCCCCTATGCCTGATTGATCAGGGGATCCGGTAGACCGCATGGTGTGCTGAGGACACCGCCATTTTCTTATAGATCAGCTGTACAAGTTGATACAAGTTTGCAAGGCGGCAACTTGGTTGTCTGTGCACACATTCACAAGATTCTACAAAGTGGATATGTGGACATTCTCGGATGCTTCTGTTGGCTGCAAGATTTTGCAGGCTGCTGTTTAAAAGAGAATTTATTCTCTTTAAGGGGGTATGTTGTTTCTAGGAAAGCTCCAGTTGTTCTTGGTTGAGCTCCATGTTACCTGGTTGGCTAAGTTTAGCTTTTGGGAATTACGTTCTTTTCTGCATTGTTTTCCCACCCCTCATGTTAATACTGCTTCGTGATGTCCCAGTGGTTAAGAAGAATATGGAGCTGCGTCTGTCAATGAACAATAGAGAAAACTGGATTTTTGACTTACCGTAAAATCCTTTTCTCTGAAGTTCATTGACAGACGCAGCACCCGCCCCTCTACATAGAAGTTGGGTTGAGGTTATTTTGTTCTGACACTGCTTGCAACAAAACTGAATCCTATAGCAAGGTGAGTGGGTGTATACCCCCAGGGACTGCCCTATAGGCATGGTAAAGATTTTTCCTGCCTAGTGTCCTACTCCTGTAGGGGGCAGCATAACCCAATGGTTAAGAAGAATATGGAGCTGCATCAATGAACTTCAGAGAAAAGGATTTTACGGGAAGTCAAAAATCCAGTTTTTCACAGCCTTTACCATGACACTCAGAATTGAGCTCAGGTGTATCCTGTTTCCACTGATCCTCCTTGAGATGTTTCTACAACTTGATTGGACTCTGTAAGCTATTTAAGAATCAAGGAAATGCTCTTTTAAGATCGTGAATCGAGATTGCGATTTTTTTAAGGATTAATTGTGCAGCTCTAATTTCACTGTATGTATGTACAGTTCACAGTTCTTCAATTTTTCCACATTTTGTTATGTTACAGCCTTATTTCAAAATAGATTTAAATTAATTATTTTCCTCAAAATTCTACAAACAATACCCCATAATGACAATGTGAAAAACATTTGTTTAAAATCTTTTCAAATTTATTAAAAAGAAAAAATAATCACATGTACATAGATATTCAGTCTTTGCCATGACACTCAAAATTGGGTTCAGTTGCATCCTGTATCCACTGATCTTTCTTAAGATGTTTCTAAAACTTCGATTTGAGTCCACCTGTGGTCAATTCAGTTGATTGGACATAATTTGGAAATGCACACACCTGTCTATATAAGGTCCCACAGTTAACAGTGCATGTCAGAGCACAAACCAAGCCATAAAGTCCAAGGAATTGTCTGTAGACCTCTGACAGGATTGTATTGAGGCACAGATCTGGGGAAGGGTACAGAAAAATTTCTGCTGCAATGAAGGTCCCAATGAGCACAGTGGCCTCCATCATCCATAAATGGAAGAAGTTTGGAACCACCCAGACACTTCCTAGAGTGGTTTCCGGCCAAACTGAGTGATCGGGGGAGAAGGGCCTTAGTCAGGGAGATGACCAAGAACCCAATGAGCACTCTTAAAGAGCTCCAGCATTTCTCTGTGGAGAGAGGAGAACCTTCCAGAAGAACAACCATCTCTGCAGCACTCCCCCAGTCAGGCCTGTATGGTAGAGTAGCCAAACGGAAGCCACTCCTCAGATAAAGGCATATGACTGCCCGCCTGGAGTTTGCCAAAAGGGACCTGAAGGATTCTCCGACCATGCAAAACAAAATTCTCTGGTCTGATTAAACAAACATTGAACTATTTGGCCTGAATGTCAAGCGCCATGTCTGGAGGAAACCAGGCACAGCTCGTCACCTTGCCAAATACCATCCCTACAGTGAAGCATGGTGGTGGCAGCATCATGCTGTGGGGATGATTTTCAGAAGCAGGAACTGGAAGACTAGGCAGGATCGAGGGAAAGGTGAATGCAGCAATGTACAGATACATTAATGAAAACCAGCTGCAGTGTGCGTAACCAAAGAGTAGCTAGTGATATCCACTTTCTATTAAAAAAAGAGCCCCTTGAACAGATGAAAGGGTTTTCGGTGGTACTAGAGAACGTGTACACAGTCATAACAAATACAGCTGCCCTTAAAGAGCATATGCATTGCCCTGTGCTGTGTTTGGAAAAAAAATTAGCCATTGAGACACATTAGGCCAAATGAAAATGAATAGTCAACAGTTGCAACTATGTTTGCAACTGTTTGTCCAAAAAAAATTACAATTTCTATCTTTGTGTTGCAGCATTCATGTCTATCAGTCCTCTGACAACATCCGCAACCGCAAGAACAGCATGAAGATGCAGCACACAGCGGCTGTCATGTGTATACTGTGAGTGTCGGGGGTAGCGGGTTATTTCCCAGCCCCGCAACCGCTGAATTTCATATTTATGTAACTCATTGATACTGAGTTGGCCACTCAATTGAATCTGTTTTCTTTGCCCTTACAGGTATCTGGACAACCAAGTGTTTGTGTCACTGGCAAATGGAGATCTGATTGTTTACCAGAGAGAGGCAGGTGAGGGGGAAAGACCTTGCTGGGAAACCACTGGACCTTCTTCATATAACGTATTTGAGTGGAAGTGTTACCCTTGTAGATTCCATCTCGGCATGCTGTGGTTTCCTCTGATGAATGCACATACAATCTACATGTAATCTGCCATTACAAATGGACCCCGGACCATGAAAGGGCCCATCAGGGCGATATTTGGATGGACATAGTGGGGATCTGGGCAGTCAGGGTGGAAATATTTCCTTTCCACAGATGGTCGTTTTTTTTATTCAGTCACTCAGCTTCAGTCACTTAGCATCCCTGATAAGCAGCTCTAGAGAAAAATCCCCAAGCAGGTATAGAGTGCATTGTTTTCAGCAATGGTGTGCGCAGACTATAACATTAGAGTGTGCACCCAAAAGCTCAAACACACATTATATACTATATATATATATCTATACAGTACAGACCAAAAGCTGAGCCTTGAGGGTCCTGGAAAGCTGACGATGGAGCTGCAGGCAGAGTCAACTGGGAAAAACAGTGTCTGTGAGTACCAGGGAGCTTGCCAAGGGGTCTGCCCAGGAAGGGGGACCACTTCAGTAGACCTACCTAGGGTCTCCAGCGCCCTTGGAGAGGAGTTGTATCGGCGCCCCCCCTCCCCCCCCCCCCCCCCCCCATAAAAAAGTAAAAAAATATATTTTTTTTTTTCCTGTTCAGATCAATTTTAATCATTTTCTAAATTTTGAAAAGGTGATGTTCCTATATTAGTTATCTACTATGTAAAGGAAAACTAAAGAAACATATATAGCATTATAGTTTGTTTCCTAATCCTCCCTGTCCCATAAAAAAAAAATGTATAAAAAGGAATTGAAAGGTGTCCCTTGTTGGCCCAGTATAGAGCTCACTAGTGGACAAACATTGTGCCAGGTGTGAACAGCAAGAGAGGGGATTACAGAGAGAGGGGGGGTGACAGAGAGAGGGAGGGAGAGAAGGGGGGTTTGACAGAGAGAGAGGGGGGGGTTTGATAGAGGGGCTGACAGAGAAAGTGAGGGGGGTTTGAAAGAGAGAGAGGAGGTGGGGTTGACAGAGAGAGAGGGGGTGGTTTGACAGAGAGGGGGGGGTTGACAGAGAGAGAGGGGGGGGGTGTTTTCACAGAGAGGGGGGGGAGTTTGAGAGAGAGAAGAGAGATAGGGCGGGTTGAGAGAGAGAGGGTGACACAGAGAGAGAGAGGGGTGACAGAGAGAGAGAGAGAAGGGGGTTTGAAAGAGATATGGGGGTTTGAGAGAGAGGGTGACAGGGAGAGAGAGGGTTGACAGAGGGAGAGGAGAGAGGGGGTTTGACACAGAGAGAAAGAGAGGAGAGAGGGGGTTTACCAGAGAGAGAGAGGGGGGTGACATAGAGAGAGAGAGGGGGTGACAGAGAGAGAGAGAGGGGGGTGACAGAGAGAGAGGGGGGGGGTGACAGAGAGAGGGGGGGTGACAGAGAGAGAGAGAGGGGGGGTGACAGAGAGAGAGAGGGGGTGATAGAGAGAGAGAGGGGGGGTTTGACAGAGAGAAAGGGGGCGACAGGGAGAGAGGGGGGTGACAGAGAGAGGGGCGGTGACAGAGAGGGTGGAGTGAAGTGGTGGGGTGACAGAGGGGGTGAAAGAGAGGGTGAGGGTAACAGTGAGAGGGGGTGCAAGAGGGGGGGGTGACAGAGAGAGGGTGGGGTGACAGAGAGAGTGAGGGTGACAGAGGGTGGGGTGAAAGAAAGGGGGTGACAGAGAGAGGGTGGAGTGACAGAGAGGGGGGGTGACAAGGAGAGAGGGTGGGGTGACAGAGAGAGAGGGATGACAGAGAGAGGGTGGGGTGACAGAGAGGGTGGGGTGATGGGGGGTGACAGAGATGGGGATGACAGCGAGAGGGGAGGGTCCCCATGTCGGCCTGTCCTTTGGGCCTGTGAGTGGAGAGGAGAGTTCATTATAGAGCAATGGAATGACAAAAAATGTTAAGCTTTTAATGATCATGCTAAAAAAAAAAAAAAAAATAACGGTACTGCTCAGCGGCGATACGGGCTCCTCTGACAGCCCCAGTGCACTCGCCACCCCCCTCAGCCTGCCGCCGATTGATGATGTCACAGTCATGTTACCGCTGACTGGCTGCATCTGTGGGCGGAGACGGAGCTCCGGAGAGCCCAGCACTGCCACTGCCTAGAGGGAACACAGAGCTCCGGGATTGGAGCCACATGCTGCCTGGAGGCGCCAGGGGCGCAGGCTGACCCGAGGGTGCAAAAATCACTAATGCTGCCACTGTTTTTGCGCCCCCCTCAGCCTGCACCCCTGGTGGGCGCCGGTCTCGCCAACTCCATGGTACGCCCCTGCACTCCAGTGAGGTCAGAGGTCAGAAAGTCAGTTCACACAGTAAGCAATAGTAAGCAATAGTAAAGGGGGTGCCAAGTAGACCTTGAAAAGAGTAAAGGGGGTGCCAAGTGGGGCCCAGAAGAGTAATTCACTACAGAGTTTGCCTATTAAATACTTCACTTCAGTGGCAAGGTGAAGCAGCAGCCTTGCCGCACTCAATTCAGCTAGTAGTCATCCAGTTGTGCATAGTTCATCAAGTTGGAGTATCCCACTCATCCCTTCTCCCATCCTAAGTTCTAATCAAGTACAAAAAAACAAATCCCCTGGACTGTTTCCTGACTGAGACAAGAACTTAACCACTTTACCACCGGAGGATTTTTCTGTCTTACGTCCAGGCCACTTTTTGCGATTCGGCGATGTGCGACTTTAACTGACAATTGCGCGGTCGTGCGACGCCGTACCCAAACGAAATTTACGTCCTTTTTTTCCCACAAACAGAGCTTTCTTTTGGTGGTGTTTGATCACCTGTGCGATTTTTACTTTTTGCGCTATAAACAAAAAAAGAGCGTTTATTTTGAAAAAATAACAATATTTAAACATTTTTCTATATGAAATTCCCCCCCAAAAAAATGTAAAAATCTAATTTTTTTTTAATTTTTGGCCAATTTGTTTTATGCTACCTATTTTTGGTAAAAAAAATCGCAATAAGCGTATTTTGATTGGTTTGCGCAAAAGTTATTGCGTTTACTAACTAAGGGAAAGATTTCTGTCATTTTTGGTGGGTTTTTTTTTAACGAGTAATGGCGGTTATCTGCAATTTTTTTTTTGCGGGACTGCGACATTGCGGCGGACAGATCGGACCCTTGACTGACATTTTTGACACTTTTGGGGGTACCAGTGACATTACTACAGTAATCAGTGCTATATATATCCACTGTTACTGTAAAAATGACACTGGCAGTGAAGGGGTTAATTGGAGAGGGGGGGGTTAATGTATGCCTGGTGCTTACTGATGTGTGGGGGGGGGGAGGTGACTTTGTGAGACAGGGACAGATCGGATGTCCAGCTATGCTGAACAGTCCGATCTGTCACTCCCTGTCACTATGGAGATCCGCCCGCTCTGTTTACACAGGCGGGCGGATCTCCTCACTCGATTCCCCGACGATCAGGGCAGAGCAGCGGCGATCGCCGCTGCTCCTCCCCTGGCCCGACTCCCGCTGTGAATGAAAACAGCGGGAGCGCTGGACGGGATCGTGCAGCGATCCACTCTCAAGGGAGTAGTGATATATATATATATATATATATATATATATATATATATACATATATATATATATATATATGTGTATGTGTGTATATATATATATGTATGTGTGTATATATATATGTATGTGTGTGTGTGTCTATACGTGTACACACACTTATAAATGTAAAAAAACATTTAAAAATGTATTAAAATGTGGATGGTGTCCGTAGAGCAGAGATTGGTGGCAGGTGGGCAGTATCAGTAGTTTTTTTATTTTGTTCTTTTTTTTTTTTTTTATTTACAGTTCTTTTAGGAGCCCCGCTGGGTGCTTGGTGAACTATTAGGGGTCTAAACAGATTCCCCAGCCCCTTTCTCTGCTGCGTCCGCTGCACCTGACAGTGAATGAATGGCAAATTGCTCTGTACTGGGCAGCTTCCTGTTTATTCACAAACTAAAGCCTCATAAACACAGTTTACAAGGCTTCAGGTTATGAATGAACACAGTGAGTAATCTGTATCAATCACTCACTGTGCTCATTCAGAAAAGGAAGCGGGCAGTAAATGACATGGATAGCAGAGGGAATCTACACTGCATTGGGGTGATCATAGTGTGCCTAGGCACACCCCCTGTGCACGCCTATGGTCATCAGTCAGACATGACTAATAAGCTAGCCAAAGATGCTTCAAATCTCTGCCGGTTAAGTAGGGACCAGCCAAGATGCAATCCCATGTATGGGCAGGCTGATTGTACCCAAGTCGATCCAAAAATTGACTTTGGTACATCCTACATGTCTGATTTGTAGCATGCTATAGCCGCTAGCAAAAATCACTGTGTTCTCCCAGCCTGGGATGACAGCTCAAATAAGTATGTGGTTTAGGTGACCAAAAATGTTTGACCATATAGTGTATGTCTGTAGATATGATGACAGTAGGAAAACATCTTTTTGAAAAAAATAGGTACACATATGTTCAGGTTTTCTCTGACCTCTTGCATCTTCTTTTTTCCCAGGAAGTTTTTGGGACCCTCAGAACTCCAAAACTATTTCTTTGGGTTCTCCTGGAAACCCTGTCACCAAAATGGTGTCCGTCTCTGGAAAGCTCTGGTGTGGATGTCAGAACAGGGTCACCATCTTCAACACAGCATCCCTGCTTCAAGAGGTTCGTCTTATTATAATAAATATAATATAGTCTAATAAACTGAAATTAAATGAATTTCAACAAAAATGTCATAACCAAAAATTCATACGAATGTACATTCGAACTGAAACAAATTGCATGTCTACCCTTTGATACTGGACAGCTTGACTTGTTACAGGAAGTAAAAAAATAATAGATGTACTAGCAGGATCAACAGGTAAAAGAAAAAAGACTAAGGCAGGCGTGGCCGGGATGGAGTCGCCTTCCTTACACCTGGGCTGCTTTTTTTGGCATGCAGTGTTCTTTCTCTTTTTCCCCTATGTGTGTACATTGAGCCGGGACGGGCTCTTCTCATGCCAGTTCCCAAATTCGTGTGAGTTACCGGAGCAATGCAGGATGGGAGGCTTGGAGTGGCTTATGGTCACAGTTAAAAAAAAAAATTGTTATTGGCTGGTGTGTTAAGGCCTATGACCGTCTGCATGTTATATTTCTTTTTTTTTAATAAACTTACCACTTGTATGTCTTAATGCACAGCAGTTTTGATATGCCTTCCTCAACAGAAACTGACTTTTTTTTGCCTTTTCTGTCACAGCACATGTTCCACATTGGACAGGACCAGAACCGCTGTGTGACGTGTATGGTCAGCTCCAACCAGGGGATGTGGATCGCCCTACAGGGCAGTGCCCAGGTCCGGCTATATCATGTTACCACGTTTGAACAATTGGCGGAGGTGGATATTGCACCGCCTGTACACAAGATGTTGGCAGGTAATGTCAGTTAGAAAAAGAGATCCAATAAAACAAGACTACTTGTCAGGGTAGTTGTGGCTTGAAGGTAAAATATAAGTTAATTGGCAGTCTTTGTCTTTGAACCCTAAAATTTAAAAAAATACCACTTGGAATAAACAGGAGGAAAGCGTCAGCTTTCCTTTTGGCTTTAGGGTTATGTCACAGTAGCAGTATTGCTATGCAAATACCAACTTGGTTCAATGTGTCACTCCCTTGTTATCTAGATGAGCGAACCATTGCTGGAGAGTGACATTCTGCATTGTTTCTGTCAGAGACAGAGTGACCAATAGCAGATAGCGAGGGAGCGATGCATGTTTTCTCTGTTCTGCATCGCAATCTTGATAATGGCAGGATTACCAGTGTGACATGGCCCTTAAATTGGAACTAAGCGAGCTCCCCCTTCCATCTATGTCTCCATGCTTTATTTTGTTGAGAATTCACTTTTAAAAACACCTCCTATTCTGACTTTAATTGTTGTAAAAGTGACTTATCCCTTGCTGAAACCTATTTCTGGCCTGTATAAGCAGATGCAATCACAGCGGACAATGGTTATCAGATAACTGAACTAACCAGACACCGTTTCTTTCCATCCACATAGTTTTTATTGCAAGCAGTAGGTATAGCAGACAACAAAATGTGGCAGATGATTGAAAGATGGTATCTGCAGGTCAAAACATGGTAATGTGTTCCCAGATTCGAGCAGATTGTATGAAGGCCTAGACAGATGTGGCCATCTTTTTTCCCACAAGCATAAAGGAACAGGAAATACATAATCAATGGGAGGGGACAGGAGCGCACACAGAAAGACAGAAAGCAAGGGTAAAAACCGAAACAACCACAAGATGGCAGTATAATCAACTATATAGACATTACCACAACTATGCATTCTATTATATCTTACATATTGGTGTAACAGCACACTCCCTGTCTGGTATTGTAAATACCACCATGCTAATCATAATAGTAGTTATTCAAATGTAAATAATGGTACAATTTGCAGTTGTCCTGAAGACAGAAGAAAAACATGCATATATGCAAAACAATAACTAGATAAGGCATGAAGAAGTGTCAATCAAAGTCCAAGGCACATTCTTCTTGTGACAGAAACTGGATTCAACAAACCCAGGAGGGAAGTTCAGTCTCTAAAAGACAAGAGTAGAACAAGTTCTGTAATGGGTCTTTACAGTTCCTTGTCTGGCAATCCTTACCTCTACCTTGCCTACCATACCATCATCACTAGTAATGGTCCTTACAATGAGTCCCATGGGCCATTAAATTCTTTCAGCTTGCTGGTCCTTGGGGATAGAAAGATCTCTAACTTGCTGGTTAGGGTTCAGACGTTGCTATTTTCTGCGTCCTTGCAGAAGAGGAAGATTCTCCATCTTCCAACGATTCCAGAAGCAGTTGGCAAAGTGTTGTACTCTCTTCCGTTGCTGACGGTGAAAGTTCCCCACCTTAAAGTCTCAAGGTGGAACAGATCCAAACTTCTGGGTAAAAAGGGTAGCTGGAGTAAGGATGGTTGCGGACTCTGGATCTTTGTCAGGATCTATAAGACTGAAGACCTCAGGTGAAGTTTCTTCTGTATGATCCAGCAGGAATTCAGGTCCTGTTAACCAAGAAGAATTTGCAAAGACACTTGCTGATATTTGTCTGGTTGCATGATCTGACTGCAGGATTACACTCTGAAGGAACATCATGCCATTATTAAGGCCTTGAGGATTTTCTGATTCTTTCTACACGGTTACTGACATAGAAGTGTTTTGTCTGATTGTATATATAGCCCAAAACAACTTTGCTGTCTGTGTAGAATTTGATGTCATCTATCTGAACATCTAGCTCCTGCAGTATAAAATCTGCAACTTCTACGGCTAGCACAGTCCCTCAAAGTTCAAGCCTGAGAATTGGGTGTTCAGGCTTGGGTGCTAACTTAGCTTTGCCAAACAGAAACCCTACATGGGTTTGATTGTGAGAATCTCTTACCTTGAGGTAGGGTACAGCTGGTATGGCCTCAGTGGATGCATCTCAGGAGATGTGAATGTCTTTTCTCTGACTTGCAGCAAGGGGAGTTGGAAGTGTAGCAGCGTGGTATGTCAATTCCATCTAAGGCATGTAGAGATTGTTTCCAGGACTCCCACTTTGAATATTTGTCTGTTGGTAGTGGAGCATCCCAATCTTGAATAGTCTCTGATAGCTGTCTTAATAGGGATTTACCTTGTATGGTGATGGGAGCCACAAATCCTGGTGGATCGTATAGACTGTTCACTACTGACAGAACACCACATGTGGTGAATGGCTTGTCTGCAGTGCTGACTTGAAAGCCGAAAGTGTCTTTTAATAAGTTCCACCGTAAGCCCAGACTTCTCTGAAGAAGGAGGCATGTCCGTTCCCAGGTTTAAATCCTTAAATCCTGTGGCATGATCACCAGGATGAAAGGCTTTCATCACAGCAGCACTGTTTGAGGCAATCTTATGGAGTCTGAGGTTGGCCTCAGAAAGCATACTTTGAGTCCTTTGGACAGGTCTATGGCTTCTTCATCTGTGGGTAAGGATTTGAGTCCATTGTCCACATAGGAGTCTCTCTCAACAAAGTGTCGAGCATCTGCGCCATACTCCTTTTTGCCATCAATAGCAGTGCTTCTTAGGCCATATGTTGCAACAGCAGGTGAGGGACTGTTTCCACTTTCATGTGGTTATCAATCACTTCATTGTTTGTTGTCATGGTGCCACAGAAACCTTAGGAAGTTCCTATGGTCTTCTCTTACTATGAAGCAATGGAACATTTGTTCAATGTCAGCAGTTATGGCAACCGGCTTTTTTCTGATACTCATAAGTGTTCCTACAAGGTTGTTGGTTAGGTTAGGACCAGTGAGGAGAATATCATTCAGGGATACGCCTTGATGCTTGGCACTGGAGTCAAACACTACCCTGATTTGCTTTGGTTTACATGGATGATGCACTACAAAGAAAGGCAGATACCAGCACTCATCATGTTCTAGAAGAGGTAGAGCTGGCTCAGCGTGATCATTGTCAAAGATCCTTTTGATAAAGGCAATGAAGTGGTCCTTCATTTCAGGCCTGTTCTTTAGTCTTCGCTGAAGTGAGTTGAATCTGGATAAAGCTTCTTCACAATTGTTAGGAAGTCTAACTCTTGCAGCACGAAGAGGTAATGTTGCAACACAGCTGTTAGATTCATCCTTGAAAAATTCACTGTCTATTATTGTGATGAACTATCTTCAATTGACAAGGCTATTCTGTTGTCATCACGTGTAGTACAAAACACTGTACTACCTAAGTTGTCATCACAATGAATGGGAATAACATCAGATACCTGGATGATGTCAAGCGGCTTCTCCTTTACTCCATAATGATGAGGGCATTGTCTGAAGTGAGATGCACGCCCATTTCTCAGCACATGAGTCTTGAGAATCTCAGATGGCATTCGCATTCTGTTCAAGCATACATCGCCCACTATTACCCAGCCTAGATCAAGTCTTTGTGCATATGGGGCGTTGTCAGATCCATTGGACAGCTGGCGTACTTTATGTACTCTGAGAATGTCTCTTCCCAGCAAGACTAAGATTTTGGCATCCATGTCCGTTGAAGGAATCTCGGTTACCACGTGCCTTAAGTGGGGATGGTGATACGCAGCTTCTGGGGTAGGAATCTCTTCCCTGTTGTCTGGTTTTTGGTCAAACTCAACTAATGTTGGTAAGGGTACGCCCTTCTTTGTCTTGGATATGGGAAACCATGAACCCATCGTCTCTTCTGCCAGAGGTTTCTAAACGACCAGAACAAGTGTTGAAAATATATGGTGTTGCATGTCCCTTTATGCCAAAGATCTCAAAGAATTTAGGTTTAACCAAGGATCTGTTGCTCTGCTCATCTTTTATGGCATACAGTTGTGCTCATAAGTTTACTTTAGAATTTGATTTCTTGGCCATTTTTCAAAGATAATGAATAACACAAAAACTTTTCTTTCACTCATGGTTAGTGAAGCCATTTATTATTGTTTACTCTTTTTAAATCATAATGACAACAGAAATTACCCAACTGACCCTGATCAAAAGTTTACATACCCCAGTTCCTAATACAGTGTATTGCCACCTTTAACATCAATAACCGCTTGAAGTCTTTTTTGGTATTTGTGGATGAGGCTCTTTATCTTCTCAGATGGTAAAGCTGCCCATTCTTCCTGGAAAAAAGCCTTCAGTTCTGTAAATTCTTGGGATGTCTTGCATGAACTGCATGTTGCTTGGCGAGCTGCCATCTCTACTTGAAGAATTTTGTTCTGAACTTCTATCTCTGCTTGGCGAGCTTTGTTCTGAGCTTCTATCTCTGCTTGGCGAGCTTTGTTCGTTCTGAGTTTCTATCTCTGCTTGGCAAGCTTTGTTCTGAGCTTCTATCTCTGCTTGGCAAGCTTTGTTCTAAGCTTCTATCTCTGCTTGGCGAGCTTTGTTCTGAGCTTCTATCTCTGCTTGGCAAGCTGTCATCTCTGCTTGGTGAGCTGCTATCTCCGCTTCCTTTCTGGCAAATGAACTTTGCACTTTATTTGCTTCAAGACTTGCACGGGCCTCTATTCACTTATCGCTTAATGTTGAGCTTCTAGAGCGAGAAGATCTAGAAGAACTTGCTGTGAGCTTAGTAGATGTGGTATTTTAGACTTCGAAACGGATCATTTACAAACACTGGGACATCCTTAAGAGAGATCTGATCTTGAGCAGCCATATTACAGATAATCTCGGTTTCATATATAGAAAACCTCGAGACCTAAGAAGTATTCTTGCCCCTAGCAGGGTACAAAAATCTAAAAAACTTCAGAATGGTCCATTAAACCAATGGACTTCTCTATTTGATCAAAAAGACAACTACAAGTGTGGTGTTAGAAACTTTGGCACGTGTGGTTTTATGTGGCATTGAAATCAGGATACTGTAGGATCAGATGGTAAGATACATCGCATTAAACAATTTACTAATTGTGGGACCTCATTTGTTATATATGGGATTTTATGTCCATGTAGCCTATTGTACGTTGGTTGAACATCACGCCCTTTGAGGGTTCGGATCGGGGAACATAAATGTAATATAATTCATGGAAGAGATACTCGGTTCCCTGACACTTTAAGGCAAAACATAATGAGGATCCTACAGGTATGAGAGTTTTCGGTATTGAAGCCATTACTGATGAACTAGATAAGGGTAGAAGATACCAGAGGCTTTGCAAGCGTGAAAGCTTCTGGATCTTCACCCTTGGAAGTCTAGCACCCAAGGGGTTGAATGAGGACATTGAAGTCTATAATCTAGTACATTAGCTTAGGGTTCAGTGTGTTCCATTATTTCCTCCTTTTTGGTCCTTCCTTCTTTCCCCATAATACTTTTTATTTTTATTTTATGTTTATTTTTAATTTGTATTCTTATTTTTATTTTTACTTTATTTTCACTATAATAATAATAATTTTTTTTTTGTACTTCTCTATTCTTTCTCATTTTATTGACTTCAGTGTTAGTCTATAATTGGTTTTAATTCAAATGAAATGTGTGATATCAAAATTGGATTTGTTTAATGTAGATCCTACATGTGTACGTATGTGTATATATATATATATATATATATATATATATATATATGCACCATTCCTGGGATAAATATGATGTGTGTGTACACCATGTTCTATGTAGTCTTTTGCGTTTTTTTGAGAAAAAGAAAAAATATTAATTTTCACATCATTTCCAGCACTCTCTCGTGTTTCCTCTATGGTTTTTTAGAATTTTTTAAAATGTAATATTTTATAGTATTATTAGTATTATTACTACTCCTTGGCATTTTTATTGGTGGCTGGCCAATCCTAGGAAATGAAATCCAGTGGCTTTAATTTAAAGCGGAGTTCCACCCTGGAATTTTTATTTTTTTTTAAAATACCCCTGGGACAGTCAGGGCTAGTGCATTCCACAATGGCTAGCCTCTGATCTGTCCCGGGTTGCACTTACCTGTTAGGACAAATACTTACCCTGAAAACGTCTTGTCCAGCGCTGCCATCTCAGATGTGGGCAGCTTGAAGCCAGCGAGATCCTCTTCGGCGTCCTCTTCCGCCTTCTTCGGTCCCATGATGCCCTGCGCCGGCCCCGCCGTCACTTCCCGGTTGCGCGCGTCATCCCTCCACAGCTTCTGGGCATGCCCAGAAGCTGTTTAGAAGGGGATGACGCGCGCGACCCGGAACTGACGTCGGGGCCGGTGCAGGCGCAATGATTGCTGGGAGCGATGACGTTCAGCTCCCAGGAATCATTGCAAAAGCCAGGAAGTGACGACAGGCCACGGCCGAGGAAGGAGGAAGAAGGAAGTAAGGTAAGTATATTTTCTTCGCTACGAGGTAAGTAAAAAAAAAAAAAAAAATGCGATTATCCATTTCTTTTTCAGGTGACCCGGAGCGAGAAGATGGAGGTAAGTATAAAATTAGGGTGGAACTCCACTTTAATCTAATTATTACCACCTATTAAACATATGGCGTTCCTAATATCCCCTCTATAGCTTCAGTGACAGCTGTCCATATGTGTATCTCTATTCGGAGCCCAGTAGGAGACGCAGAGTGAAGTTTAAAGCCGGTGTTCCGTGAAAAAATCCTACCCGTGAAAATTCCCTACCCTCGTCACTTCCTGTGTACCTACGTCATTGAACAGCTGAGCAGCTTCCCACTGCGCATGCTTACAGCTCCGGAGGGTAGGGAATTTTCACGGTCGGCTCCGTAGTGTTTTTTAACGTTACACCGCATCAGCTGTTGCCGCGGGTACATTAAATCATCTCCGCTCCAACCCCTCTGCCTTCCCTGATCTCGGCTCCAAAATGTAAAAGCGACGGCGGGTCTATGAAAATATAAATCACGGTGCCGAGATCGCCGTGATTTATATTTTCATACACCCGCCGTCGCTTTTACATTTTGGAGCCGAGATCAGGGAAGTCAGAGGGGTGGCAGTAGAGATGATTTAATGTACCCACGGCAACAGCTCATGCGCTGTAACGTTACAAAACACTACCCCGTGAAAATTCCCTACCCTCCGGAGCTGTGAGCATGTGCTGTGTGAAGCTGCTCAGCTGTTCCATGATGTATGTGCACAAGAAGTGACGAGGGTAGGGAATTTTCACGAGGTAGGGTTTTTTAACGTTACACCGGCTGCTTTTGACGACCTCTCCGGTTCTTAGTGTTACTTCTGTCCGGAAGTGACACAATTACCGGAAGTGAGGCTGACATTGGTCACTCTGGAACGCAGGAAGCACGGACTGCTTAGCCAGCGTGCGTTCCAACTGATCTTCACATAAAGCGATCATCTGCTATCTTCCCCCAACTTCCCCCATCACCGTTACCATTTAAGTTATATATACAGCATTACTATTATGTGACTCTGCATGTACCTTTAGCCACCTGATGGTTCACAGGAGAAATACAATGTAAAATGGAAAAAGAACATAACTGTATGCATGATTATTTTCTATCCAACTATATTTAATCAATTTAGATATACGAGTTAATGCCTTGGTATATTCAGCTTTAGGTATACAGACTGGATGAAGTATAGATATATATTTATACACATGTGGTTGTAAACGCTGTGATGGTAGCACTAGGACTGATTCATTTAGATACTGATTTTTATGGGATTATTGTTTATCTAAATCATGTGATTGCAATTTACTGACCCACCCATGAGGGGTGGGACATATGCCAGAAGTCATGTGACTTGTTGATCATTAAAAGCCCAGCCACCTGCACCTCAAATTAGCTCTGAAGAAGGGGGGACACCCCCGAAACGCGTAAGCTGCTTTAGAGGTTTGCATCTAACCACCGACTGCATCAGTGGACTATGCTCAGGGGAGAATTCCGGTGGACTCTTTGTTTTTATCTTTCGTCTGTCTTTTTATCCATTTTGTGAACATGATGTACATACACTTTATCAAAATAAATTGGTACAAAGGTTATACATTTTGAAAAAAAAATGTCTTTGTTTCTGTTATAAACTTTTATAAAATTTTGTAAATAAGTAATTTTTCTCCATCTCTGATGTGCACTGATGAAACTGCACTGATAGGCACTTATGAGGAGGCACTAATATGCAGTACTGATGAGGAGGCACTAATATGCAGCACTGATAGGTGGCATGGATAAACGGCACTGTTTGGCAGCACTGATGAGCAGGCACTGAAAGACAGCACTGACAGGCATCACCTGATTTTCTTGTGAGGAAATGCTGCTGATTGGCTTTCCTCTCCTCACGAGCTGTCAGCGTGGAGAGGAATGCTGATAACCGGCATTTCCTTGTTTACATGTGATCAGCTGTGATTGGACACGACTGATCACATGGGTAAAGAGCCTCGTCACTGTGATGTACCCTGTCCCAGGGACAGAGCGCACAATGTTGGCCTCTTTTTATAGGATGTCCTCCCACAATGATAGTGCTTCCGTCCGCCCATCATTTGACAATACGGTGGGCGGGAATCAGTTAAGATAAGAAACAATAAAGGATGACTAACTTTTAACTATAATAACATAGTTACATAGTTAGTGAGGTTGAAAAAAGACATCAGTCCATCCAGTTCAACCTATGATGTGTGTGTGTTTGCTGTTAACCGTACATTGTATACCCCTGTATGTTGTGGTCTTTAAGGTGCTCATCTAATAGTTTTTTGAAACTATCGATGCTCCCTGCTGATTCGACTGTTTGCGGAAGAGAATTCCACATCCTTACTGCTCTGACAGTGAAGAACCCCCTTCATACTTTAAGGTTAAACCGCCTTTCCTCTAGTTTTAGTGAGTGACCACATGTCTTATTGTATTCCCTTTCTCTGAATAGTTGGTTCCTTATGCTAGGGTCGCCAGTAAAGTATTTGTACATTGATATCATATCCCCCCTCAATAGTCTCTTCTCCAGAGAGAATAAGTTCAGTGCTTGTAGTCTTTCCTCATAGCAGATGTCCTCCATTCCCTTAATTATTTTTGTTGCCCTTCTCTGGACTTTCTCCAGTTCCAGCACATCCTTCCTGAGGACCGGTGCCCAGAACTGGAGAGCATACTCCAGATGTGGCCGGACCAGAGTCTTGTAGAGAGGGAGAATAATCTCTTTTTCTCTTACGTCCTCCGACAGTCGCCGCCTCTCCATATTCGTCACTATGGGGTTATTGACCTTTGCTCCGTAGGAGTAGATAGGCAACAGAATATGTCAATATTAAAGCTTTTAGCATATCCCACCCCCAGGGGGTGGTCCCCTCAGTCAATACCCTCCTGCTTCCTGTATCCATACCTCAGTTTCATTGTCTAGCTATCAGGAGTAGCAGGCTGTTTCTGTGCTGGGGCTTTTTGTCTCAGCCTTTATCTTCTTTTTGATTTTATTTGAGTGTTTTTTTCTCTCTCTTTACTTAGCTGTTAATTTTTTCAGCATTAGTTAGTTCTTCTGATGAAGAGGATCGTGCGGGCTGGGTCTCGGGCTGGCCCCCCTGGTCGCAGGTTGTGGGCCAGTGGCTTCCCAGCCTGCCATCGAGCGTTCAGTCAGGTTTTTTCCTGGCATGTGTGAACGACCCATCCCTGTTCGCTGCAGAGATGCTGCGGTGAGGTGGCTGTCTCACTGGACGCCATGCGGTTTCGCACCGCAGTTCTACTGCGTCCTGGCTGCGACTCTCCCTGTCCTCTGTGCAGCGGCTTGATCGCTTGTGCGGGCTCCCCACGCCATTCAGAAGGTAAGTGTACTCTGTGTGGGGACCTGTCTGTTTAGTGGGTGTCAGTCTGGGACTGTGTAACCCTGCATTTCTGTACACACTATTGGGCTCCCTGTCTGGTTTGCTGCCTTCTGTGGGCTGCAAGGAGGGGGGCTATCCTGCACTGTTCTGTGTTACAGGCTGTGTGTTTTTCTGTGTGACATGCTGTATGCTGTGGGGCATGATGTGAGACATGTTTGTGCATACATGCGGCGGCCGCTGCTGCGGTCCGCCATTTTTTTATTATTACTGCAGGCGTATGATGGAGAGCGGCGTTTTTGGCGCCAAGCGCCGCCATTTTGGCGGCTATCGCTCAGGCCACATGTCAGCGCTGCATGCTCTGCCTTTGCAGTCCCCCACCGGCGGCCATGTTTGTGGAGCCTTCCATAGGCTTTATAGGAGCGGTCTGTATTGCATCATTTCCTTTGCCCTGAGAACAGCGATCGATGCAGCAGCCTGAGTGATCTCTCCAGGTTTACCTTCCTTATTCCTGTATTCCTTGCCTAAGTTTTGTACTTCTCCCTGTGGGGGTCGGTGTGTGCTGTGTGTGTTCGGTGGGCTACGCTCGCCGCGATCTTAAAGGGGCAGTACCCCTTTTTTCCTGCAAAATTTTGGGGCATGGATTCTCAGGAAAGCAAATTTCCTCCCACTTTAGTGGGGGGCCAAGGGTCTGCTGCTTCCCCCGAGGGGGGCGATTTGGCTACCATTGTGGCTAACCTAGCTGCTCAGGTGCAGATGCTTGTGGCTGCTCAATCCACAAAACGGCCCAGAGTTTCAATTTCCTCTGATTCAGAGGGCGATGGGGATGGGGCTGCTATGGCTGGGGTCCCCTTATCGGGGTCCCGTTCGTCCCTGGACCTTGTAGGGTCAGAAGGGGAGGCAGAGGTTGAAGGGGTTGATGATTCCCCCCCTGGCTTGTCTGAAGAGCTTGCAATCATGGATGAATTGGTTGCTTCTATTAAACAAACACTGCATTTGCAGGATGAACCATGTCCTCCTGCTGTCCTGGCCTCTTATGGGACGCAGCGGAGACGCAAATTATCGCAGGTTTTTCCTTGCACTGAGGATTTTCAGCGCGCTGTTAGTGAACAATGGCGCAATATAAAGAAGCCTTTTGCTGTGCTAAGTAGGTTCAAGCTGCGTTATCCCTTCACACCCGCCACTGATGAACGTTGGTGTGTGCCGCCTCCGGTGGATCACGCGGTGGCAGTTTTGAATAAATCTACTGCGATTCCGGCGGAGGATACCCCGGTGTTCCGGGATCCCACGGACAGGAGACTGGAGTCTCTTGCCCGCCATACTTACTCGGTTACCGGTTCCATGCTGAAAGCTATTTTTGCTTCCCTTATGGCAGCTCAGGCTGTCGTGGATTGGACACAGGTGCTCAGGCGCGTCCTGGTGGCTGATTCTGCCCCGCCGACAACGTTGGCTATGGTGGATCAAATTCATCAGGGTGTCATGTATTTGTGTGATGCGGACTTAGATATATCCCTTTGGCTGCACGTGTGCACAGCGTGGCGGTGTTGACACGCCGCTTGATTTGGCTGAAATGTTGGTCTGTGGACCAATCTTCTCGCAAAACTTTAGCTAATCTACCCTATACGGGATCTCGCCTTTTTGGCGACTCCTTGGATATGCTGATAAAGGGGATCACTGGGGGTAAGAGCACGCTCTTGCCCCAGTCTCACAAGGCTAAGGTTGCTCAAGGTAAGAAGCATGCTTCCTTTAGACCCTCTCAGGGGTCCTTTCGTGCCTTTCGGTCGCACTAAAAGGGCAAACCCTTCAAAGGTCAAGGCTCCCAAAAGAAGCCGTGGACAGGTAAGCAGAAGTCCGGCCAGTCCGGGTCCGCTGCCCATAACAATGCGGCCTGAAGGGGCGCCCTCACCCAGTTCTGGGGTGGGGGGACGTTTGCTCGGTTTTCTTCAACCCTGGCTGGCCCGCGTTCGGGACAGGTGGGTTCAGGAGATCGTTCGGTCCGGTTACAAGATCGAGTTTCTCTCTCGGCCGGCGAGCAGATTTTTTCCCTCAAATCTTCAACTGTCTCCGGAGCGTTTGCAAGATCTGCACCTGGCGGTGCGGAACCTGCGGGCTCAGGGAGTGGTGGTTCCGGTGCCTCATCGGGACAGATTTCGGGGGTTTTATTCAAATATGTTCACTGTGCCCAGAAAGGAGGGCAAGGTACGTCCGATTCTGGACTTAAAAGCTCTGAACCGCTTTGTGCGGGTTCGCAAGTTCCGCATGGAATCCCTGCGCTCGTGGTGGCTGCTCTAGTTCCGGGAGAATTCATGGCATCCATCGATTTGAAGGATGCGTACCTTCACATCCCCATTTTCGAGGGTTACCAGAGGTACCTTCGATTCGCCATTGCGGAGGATCATTACCAATTCGTGGTGCTGCCTTTTGGTCTCGCTTCGGCTCCGCGGGTGTTCACCAAGGTGCTTGCACCAGTTCTGGCTTTGAGAGACCAGGGCATCTCGGTCCTGGGGTATCTGGACGACATTCTGGTTCGGTCTGCGACCAGTCAGGGTCTGGTGAAAGACCTGTCCGTCACGATGCAAACTCTACAGGAGTTTGGTTGGACGATAAACTTTCCAAAATCGACGCTGTGCCCGTCTGTTCGTCTTCCCTACCTGGGAATGATCCTGGACTCTGTTCAGGCGAAGGTCTTCCTGCCGGAAGACAAGCTCAGGACACTTCAGGAAGAAGTCAGGTCCCTCCGGGACGTTCCGTGCTCGTCCCTCCGGACGGGCATGAGGTGTCTGGGATTGATGGTCTCGGCTTTGGAGGCGATTCCCTTTGCCCAGTTTCACACGAGGGGTCTCCAAGCGGAGATCCTGTCCAGGTGGGACGGGCAACCACAATCTCTGGATCTTCAGATCTCGTTGAGTCCTCGCACCAGAAGGGATCTTCTGTGGTGGCTACAGTCCCCGGCGGTGTCGGGGGGAAAGTCTTTTCGCCCTCTTTCGTGGACGGTGATCACCACGGATGCCAGCCTGTCGGGCTGGGGTGGTGTTCTGGGCGTTCTGTCCACCCAGGGTACTTGGTCGGAGGGGGAATCCTCCCTTCCGATCAACATTCTGGAATTGCGGGCGATAAATCTCTGCCTTCGACGTTGGACGAACAGGCTTCAGGGCCGTCCGGTTCGGGTGCAGACGGACAATGCCACAGCGGTGGCCTACATCAACCACCAAGGGGGCACCAGGAGTGCCCGAGCAGCTCGGGAGGTGGCCGACATTCTGTCTTGGGCCGAGACGCACGTCCCAGCGATCACGGCAGTTCACATTCCGGGGGTGGAGAACTGGCAGGCGGATTATCTGAGTCGCCAGACCCTGGACCAGGGGGAATGGTCACTCCACCCGGATGTCTTCCAGATGTTGTGCGCGAAGTGGGGTCTTCCAGATGTGGACCTGTTCGCGTCTCGTCTGAACAACAAGGTGGGAAGGTTCGTGGCAAGGACGCGCGATCCTCGGGCAGACGCGTCGGACGCGTTAGTGGCTCCGTGGCATCAGTATCGACTGATGTATGCATTCCCACCGATTCAGCTACTATCCAGGTTCCTTCGCAGGTTGTCCTCGGAACCGCTCACGGTGATTCTGGTGGCGCCAGACTGGCCCCGCCGGTCTTGGTACACAGACCTCGTGAATCTGGCGGTCGACGCTCCATGGCGTCTGCCTCTTCGAGAAGATCTTCTGTCTCAAGGACCGATATTCCATCCTGCTTTACAGTCACTGGCTTTGACGGCCTGGCTGTTGAAACCGAGGTCCTGAGGGATAGGGGTCTCTCCCCGGAGGTCATTCACACTTTGATCAACGCTAGAAAGACTTCTTCGGGGAAGGTTTACTACCGTACTTGGAAGGCCTATTTTGCCTGGTGTGAGTCCAGGGGGTTTTCCCCTCGCTCATACTCGGTGTCTAGGGTGTTGTCTTTCCTTCAAACGGGTGTGGACCAGCGTTTGGCGTTGGCCACGATTAAGGGTCAGATTTCTGCGCTGGCCGTTCTCTTTCAACGCCCTGTGGCGTCTAATTCTTTGGTTAGCACCTTTGTTCAAGGGGTGCGACACCTGGTCCCTCCTAGGAGGGAGCCTTTGCCTCCATGGGACTTGAACCTCGTTCTGTCCGTGTTGCAACATGCTCCCTTTGAAAAGATCAGGGAGATCTCATTGCCTCTGTTGTCCAAGAAGGTCGCTTTTTTGGTGGCGATCACTTCGGCTCGCAGAGTGTCGGAGCTGGCAGCCTTGTCCTGCAGGTCTCCGTATTTGGTGATTCACTTGGATAAGGTGGTCTTGCGACCTAACCCTTCTTTTCTCCCGAAGAGGATCTCGGAATTTCATCTCAATGAGGACATTGTCTTGCCTTCATTTTGCACGAAGCCTAGACATCCGAAGGAGGTGGATTTACACTCCTTGGATGTTGTTCGGGCGATCAGGGTTTACCCGTCATCGACTAAATCCTTTCGCAAGATGGATTCTCTATTTGTCCTTCCAGAGGGACCTCGGAAGGGCTTGGCGGCGTCGGCTTCTACCATCGCCAAATGGATCAGACAGACTATTGAACAGGCATATGTTTTGAAGGGAAAAGTTCCCCCTATGCCTGTGAAGGCGCACTCTACCAGATCTCTGAGTACGTCTTGGGCCTGTCATCATCGGGCTTCTGTGGCCCAGGTGTGTAGGGCGGCGACTTGGTCGTCCGTTCACACCTTCTCAAAGTTCTACAAAGTGGATGTTCAGGCATTGGCAGATGCTTCTTTTGGCCGCAAGGTTCTTAGTGCGGCAGTGCCTTAGGGTCCCTTATTTTTGGGCCCTTGGCTGTTTGGGATGTTTTTATCCCTGGGTTATTTGTTTTTCCTGGGTTATTGCTCCTGTTGAGCAAAGTTTTTTTCATGCTGCCCAGCTGGTTTCCTTCCTTTGGTAAGGTTCCTTTTTTTCTGCTGTGGGTACTGCGTTGCCTTAGGCGCGGCTGCGTTTCCCACCCCTCATGTATGCACTGCTTTGGGACGTCCCCATAGTGACGAATATGGAGAGGCGGCGACTGTTGGAGGACGTAAGAGAAAACGGAAATTTTGCTAAAATCTTACCTGTAAAATTCCTTTCTCTGAGTCCTCCGACAGTCGCTGCCCCGCCCCTCTTTTGGGGTTTGTTTATGTACTCTACTGCTATTCTACTGAAACTGAGGTATGGATACAGGAAGCAGGAGGGTATTGACTGAGGGGACCACCCCCTGGGGGTGGGATATGCTAAAAGCTTTAATATTGACATATTCTGTTGCCTAGCTACTCCTACGGAGCAAAGGTCAATAACCCCATAGTGACGAATATGGAGAGGCGGCGACTGTCGGAGGACTCGGAGAAAGGAATTTTACAGGTAAGATTTTACAAAAATTCCATTATTTCTGGAGTGAATCCCCTTTTTTATACATCCCAGTATTCTGTTGGCTTTGTTTGCAGCAGCTTGGCATTGCATGCCACTGCCAAGCCTGTTGTCTACCAGTACCCCCAGGTCCTTTTCCATCTTAGATTCACCCAGAGGTTCCCCTCCTAGTGAGTAGCTTGCTTTCTGGTTTCTGGCACCCAAGTGCATTACTTTACATTTTTCAACATTAAACCTCATCTGCCATGTAGTTGCCCACCCCATTATTTTGTTCAGGTCCGCTTGTAAGGTTTCCACATCCTGCATAGAAGATATTGGCATGCTTAGTTTAGTATCATCCACAAATACTGTACTGAGATTGTACTAGATATCCCCTTCTCTAGATCATTTATGAATAAATTAAACAGGATTGGCTCCAGGACAGAACTCTGGGGGACGCCACTTTCCACACCCGCCCAATCCAAGTACTCCCCATTAATCACCACCCTTTGCACTCTCCCCTGGAGCCAGTTCTCTATCCAGGTACTCACCTTATGGTCCATACCTACCTTCCTTAGTTTGAACAGTAAGCGTTTGTGGGGAGCGGTGTCAAATGCCTTTGCAAAGTCCAGATACACCACATCCACAGGCTTACCTTTATCTAGGTGGCAGCTCACTTCATCATAGAAGGTTAATAGATTGGTTTGGCAAGAATAATATTACCATTTTCATTACTAAAGTCTTGTATGTGGTCCCTTAACATCCCCTCCAAAATCTTGCAGACTACTGATGTTAGGCTGACTGGCCTATAGTTACCCGGGATATATCTCGTCCCTTTTTTAAATATTGGTACCACGTTGGCTTTTTTCCAATCAGCTGGCCCCATACCCGTCTGTAAACTATCCGTAAAGATCAAGAATAATGGTCTGGAAATCACCTGGCTGAGCTCTTTAAGAACCCTCGGGTGCAAGCCATCCAGTCCCGGTTTATTTATGTTAAGTTTCTCTAGTTTAGTTCTAAGTCTATCTTCTGTTAGCCATGGCGGAACTTCCTGAGGTGTGTTATTTAGTTTGGCCTTACAAGCTGGGTTAGTGTAGCCCCCCAATTCTTTTGTGAAGACTGAAGAGAAGAAATTATTTAACACTACCGCCTTTTCCCTGTCCTCTGTGGCCAAATCTCCCTTGTCGTCTTTTATGGGGCCAATGTGTTCTGGCCTCGCTTTCTTACTATTTATATACTTAAAGAATTTCTTGGGGTTCTTTTTACTCTCTTCCGCTATATGTCTCTCGTGTTCTATTTTAGCCGCCTTGATTTCGTCTTTACATTTCTTATTACACTCTTTGTAATGCTTGAATGCTGCCAATGACCCCTTAGTCTTGTATTTTTTGAAGGCCTTTTCTTTAGCATTAATATGCATTTTTAAGTTGGAGTTTAGCCACCTAGGGTTTAGTTTTGCTCTTTTAAATGTATTTCCCTTTGGAATGCACTGGTCAATCCCTTTGTTTAGTATGCTCTTGAAGCACTCTCAATTGTTCTTTATTCCCAGGGTTCTATCCCATTTGATATTTTCTAGCAGAGAGCGCAGTTTTGGGAAATTGGCTCTTTTGAAATTCAGTGTCCTTATATTACCCTTGCCTTGCGTTTCCTATTACGGTACTATGATTAATACTGAAACTAATTGACCTATGGTCACTGTTTCCTAAGTTGCCCCGTATTTCTATATCCGTGAGCAGGTCTGTATTGTTGGTAATCAGTAGGTCAAGTACCGCATTGTTTCTTGTCGTTGCATTCACCATCTGACCCATGAAATTGTCCTGCAAAACATTTAGGAACTGCCGAGCCTTGGCTGAATGCGTGGTTCCTTCTGCTCAGTCTATATCAGGATAATTAAAGTCCCCCATTATAATGACATTTCCCATCCTTGCTGCCAATCCTATCTGTAAAAGAAGGTCCGCCTTCCCTTCCTCCCTCAGGTTGGGGGGCCTATAGCATATGCCCAATATTACCTTCCCCACAGTGCCTTCCCTTTGAAGTTCTACCCATAGGGATTCTGCCTCGTCCGTAGCTCCATTATTAATATCATCCCTCATATTTACCTGTACACTGTTCTTAATATACAGACATACCACTTCCCTCTTTTTTACCTTCTCTATCTCTGCGATAAAGGAAATACCCCTGAATGGTCGCCATCCAGTCAAACCAAGTCTCAGTTATCCCCACAAAAGCTTTACCATTTTTGCCCTGGGCACCAAATGACCTTATTGTGCCACTGCATGGATATACACGTGTAAAACACTGGTACTTGGGTTTACAGGCACACATGTATTGGTGTATTTTCCCAGATGCAAGATGGAAAAATACACCCATACACGGGCACCTGTAAACGCTTGTGCCGGCATTTACATGCATTCTCACATAGTGACAGTTAATTACTCCCTATGTGCTGCTCCTTTTGTTTATTGCTCACTTGCATCCATGCTCCCTTGGGGTGCCGATGTCTCTCTCTACCTGAATAATGTCACGTCCAAGGCCAGGACTAGAAGTCCTCTGTGGGGCGGCGATCCCTCTGCCTGAAAGGGAATTGTATTTATAACTTGTAAGCTAGTGTCGGGTACAGGAGTGCACTCGGTACAGCACTAAAGATGTGCAAGTGTACTGTGTGTTCAGCAGCAGTGATCTCTGTACCAATTTTGCATCTCTAAAGGCAATGCTAGCAAGCACTGCCTGCACTGTCATAATGGAATCTGCACTTCACCTGCGCCCCCTCCCCAGTAAATTGTTGTGCCTCGGGCTATTGTCTCTTCCGCCCCCCCTTGTCCTGGGCCATGTATCAATGTACAGCATATTTTGTAATCCATTCCTTAATGGCCGAATTACACAGCAGCTAAGGCTCACAGATGCCGCAGATATAAGCATCATTTTTTTATTTTTTATTCCGCAGTGGTGCAAAACCTAGAACGAAAAAACCCGTGAGTGAACAAAAAACGTGCATGTGAAACAGACACAAAAAAGTGCACTTTAGGGTCTGCTTTAAGTCAACCCCCCGAAGGGGTAGGACCTCTACCCTGACCCCCCAGGGCACAAGGCTCCTGAAGGGGACATAGGTTTACATAGTCTGCCTAGCCAGAAAGCCTGGTAGACCCCGTTCTTCAAGGCCAGCCGAAGCTGACAGTTGAATAATAGGTCAGGGAAGCTCTACCAAAGAGAGACCCCCCCTTCCGCAGAGGGAGGGGTAGGAAGGAACGTAAGGACCACACATACTCCCTCTAGACCTCAGAGTAAACCTGAGGACTCATCCAGTGAAAAAACACACACAGAAGTGAAAGGTGACAAGCGTGGGAAGAAAAAAAAAAATAGAAATGATAAAGTGGCTGTGCAATGGTGCATTGGCCGGATCCTGAGGCCTGGTAGACAAAAATTGCCCCAGACTTTAGCTGAAAGGCCCAGCCTATAGAAGGGCAGTGCAGAAAGAAAGCAATTTAATGCTGTGACCATGTGATCTGTTCACACTGTGGTGTCCAACACCCAAGTGTTACTAAGAGCACCCCTAGGTCGACCACTCCCAGGGGGCACTGACACCGTTGACCACACAAGGTAGAACATTCAAACCAGGAGGTAGTGGGCTCTTCCAGCTTTCCTGGAGGAACTACTCCCGTGCCTCAACTGCCTGGGGGACACCCTGGTTTCTGTTCCAGCCGGTGCTAACCTTCCAAGCTCCCACCACTCCAACATGTTTGCATAGCCACCGCCCCAGCCTTGGTCAGGTCAGGATGATAGTGCAAAAAGGTAAATCAGCGCAATTAAATATAAAGTGGTGTAGTGTTAAGACCCAATAATTTGGGCCACATAAAGAAAATACAGCAGCTATATAGAACCTCCTTCACTAACGGGAGAAATGAACTATAGACAAATATGTATACAGCGCTATATAAAATCAAATAAAGTGACAATGTGCATCATATAAATCAATAAACTCGCTTACAGTGCAATATATATTCCTCTTAGGTGCAATATATAATGTCCATAAAGTGCATTCAAGGTAAAGTGCATAAGAGTCCACTAAAATATAAATCTAACCGTGGTTTAAAATTCAATAAAGTGCTTGATAGATGTTTCCATATAAAAGTGCAAGTGACACCACCACTGTTTAGCCACCAGATGGCCTTGCACCTCACTGAAGCATTAAACCAGCATTGAATCCTCAATAAAAAATGCCACTTCCTGGATCGATCTCTCACCATCCCATGGACATGATATGTGAATAAAGATAATGAGGCATCTAAGTGTACACTGCTATTATCCTTTAATTTATTCACATTCAAAGTAGAATTGCACGCCAAAAACAGTAGCTGTCGGGAGCCGTGCTGGTGGGTCGCCGCTCGTCCGTCCAGGTCTCCGTCCCCTATACGCGTGGCGTCTTATGCTTTCGCATCACAACTCGGACGAGCGGCGACCCACCAGCACGGCTCCCGACAGCTACTGTTTTTGGCGTGTACGGTTCGCACAAGCCCATTGTGCCGATTCATGTGAGTGCAATTCTACTTTAAATGTGAATCAATTAAAGGATAATAGCAGTGTACACTTAGATGCCTCATTATCTTTATTCACATATCATGTCCATGGGATGGTGAGAGATCGATCCAGGAAGTGGCATTTTTTATTGAGGATTCAATGCTGGTTTAATGCTTCAGTGAGGTGAGAGGCCATCTGGTGGCTAAACGGTGGTGGTGTCACTTGCACTTTTATATGGAAACATCTATCAAGCACTTTATTGAATTTTAAACCACGGTTATATTTATATTTTAGTGGACTCTTATGCACTTTACTTTGAATGCACTTTATGGACATTATATATTGCACCTAAGAGGAATATATATAGCGAGTTTATTGATTTATAAGATGCACATTGTCACTTTATTTGATTTTATATAGCGCTGTATACATATTTGTCTATAGGTCAGGATGATAGCACAGCTGATGAGAACAGATACTATACTGGATTTTAGCCAAAAGGCGATATAAGCGTATTTTATGCTGTTCGCCCATACGCATGAAAATATGTCCATATGCATGAACTTTAACTTCCCTTTGGACATAGTGTTTCCAGAGATACATTTCAACTCATGGAGCAAGCTGATCACCTTACCCATGATGCCCTCCCAAAATTTCAGGTAAAATGGGAACCATGGATGTGAGACATCCCTTGTAACACTGGCTTCTCTATAACTTTTTGATTACTGCTATGTACACAACTGTATTGCTGACTTTAGGCATATGATTTTCTTACACTTTCTTTTATTTCCTTTTAATTTTGATTGCACTGGAACTTGTTCCCCTAGAATGGTTTTGCCTCATCTGCTGAGTATAGAACATTTTCTCATTGTTATTGGTCTGTAACTTTTTAACTATAATGAAAGTTATTTTGTAAACAAAAATTACAGTGAAATGGGCAAAAATAAAGGTTGTTATTTAGGTGCTAACCTTTTATGAACTAAGCCTGTAATCACTTCAGGTTTTCATGTATTTTTGGTATATGTATCTTCAGGGTCTGACGCCATCATTCGTCAACACAAATCTGCTTGTTTACGCATCACGGCTTTGCTCGCTTGCAAGGAACTTTTGTGGATCGGGACCAGTGCTGGAGTGGTTCTGACCCTGTCCATCTCTTCTGGCTCCACCTCCCTGAAGGTTCCGCTTTGTCCGGTGGGTCTATCGCAGGGTCACACTGGACATGTCCGCTTCCTTACCTCTGTGGAACTGCCCGATGGTTTTGATGTTTACTTCCCCGTACCTGGAGAGCAGGGTGAGTCCCTTCCATTGACTGTTCAGTGCCTTCTGTCAGATTGCTGGGTGCAGAGAGTGACAGTACAGCACAAGTGGAGTGTATCAAAGTATAATTAAAGCCAAAATGCATACATTTTTTTTTCCATTTTAGAGAGTTGTGAAGGGTTAAAACCCCTGACATCTTTTTTTTTTTAATTTCTATTTGTATGTTCAGATTGATTTCATATATTCTTTATTTCAAAATTACTTTGAATTAGAATTTCAGAAGGCGGCTATATTCATACAACTGTATCTCACAAAAGTGAGTACACCCCTCACATTTTTGTAAATATTTTATTCTATCTTTTCATGTGACAACACTGAAAAAATGACACTTTGCTACAATGTAATATAGTGAGTGTACAGCTTGTATAACAGTGTAAATTTGCTGTCCCCTCAAAATAATTCAACACACAGCCATTAATGTCTAAACCGTTGGCAGCAAAAGTGAGTACACCCGTAAGTGAAAATGTCCAAATTGGTTCCAAAGTGTCAATATTTTGTGTGGCCACCACTATTTTCCAGCACTGCCTTAACCCTCTTGGGCATGGAGTTCACCAGAGCTTCACAGGTTGCCACTGGAATCCTCTTCCACTCCTCCATGATGAACATCACAGAGCTGGTGGATGTTAGAGAACTTGCAATTCTCCACCTTCCGTTTGAGAGTGCCCCACAGATGCTCAATAGAGTTTAGGTCTGGAGACATGCTTGGCCAATCCATCACCTTTACCCTCAGCTTCTTTAGCAAGGCAGTGGTCGTCTTGGAGGTGTGTTTGGGGTCGTTATCCTGCTGGAATACTGCCCTGCGGCCCAGTCTCTGAAGGGAGGGGATCATGCTCTGCTTCAGTATGTCACCGTACATGTTGGCATTCATGGTTCCCTCAATGAACCATAGCTCCCCAGTGCTGGCAGCACTCATGCAGCCCCAGACCATGACACTCCCACCACCATGCTTGACTGCAGGCAAGACACACTTGTCTTTGTACTCCTCACCTGGTTTCTGCAACACACACTTAACACCATCTGAACCAAATACGTTTATCTTGGTCTCATCAGACCACAAGACATGGTTCCAGTAATCCATGTCCTTAGTCTGCTTGTCTTCAGCAAACTGTTTGCGGGCTTTCTTGTACATTATCTTTAGAAGAGGCTTCCTTCTGGGACGACAGACATGCAGTCCAATTTGATGGAGCATGCGGCGTATGGTCTGAGCACTGACAGGCTGACCCCCCCACCCCTTCAACCTCTGCCGCAATGCTGGCAGCACTCATACGTCTATTTCCTAAAGACAACCTCTGGATATGACGCTGAGCACGTGTACTCAACTTCTTTGGTTGACCATGGCAAGGCCTGTTCTGAGTGAAATCTGTCCTGTTAAACCTCTGTATGGTCTTGGTCACTGTGCTGCAGCTCAGTTTCAGGGTCTTGGCAATCTTCTTATAGCCTAGGCCATCTTTATGTAGAGCAACAATTCTTTTTTTCAGATCCTCAGAGAGTTCTTTGCCATGAGGTGCCATGTTGAACTTCCAGTGACCAGTATGAGAGTGAGAGCGATAACACCAAATGTAACACACCTGCTCCCCATTCACACCTGAGACCTTGTAACACTAATGAGTTACATGACACCGGGGAGGGAAATGGCTAATTGGGCCCAATTTGGACATTTTCACTTAGGGTGTACTCACTTTTGTTGCCAGCGGTTTAGACATTAATGGCTGTGTGTTGAGTTATTTTGAGGGGACAGCAAATTTACACTGTTATACAAGCTGTACACTCACTACTTTACATTGTTTCAAAGTGTAATTTCTTTAGTGTTGTCACATGAAAAGATATAATTACATGTTTACAAAAATGTGAGGGGTGTACTCACTTTTTGAGATACTGTATTATATTCTATTCTTTTATTTTCTACTTTTTTCTATTTTTTTCTTTTCTATTGTATTCTCTTTTATTCTGTTCCTTTACTTTATTTTTTACTCTATTCGGTTTTATTCTATTCTATTGTTTTCTGTTCTATTCCTTTCTTTTCTTTTCTCTTCTGTTTTATTCTATTATATTCTGTTTTATTCTATTCTGTTCTTTTTTATGCTATTCTTATCTATTATTTTCTATTCCTATATTTTCTAGTTTATTTATTTTTTTGTATTACATTCTGTTTTTTTTTTTTCCACTATGCTGATCTATTTATTTTATTTTCTATTCTATTCTGTTTTATTTTATTAATATCTGTTGTTTTCTGATTTCTTCTATTCAATTCTTTTCTTTTCTATTCTGTTCTAATCTGTTCTTATCTATTCTATTTTATTCCTTTATTTTCTATTCTATTCCATTCGGTTTTTATTCTGTTCCATGCTTTTCTATCCTGTTTATTCTATTCCTTTATTTTCTAGTCTATTATTTTTTTTATTCCATTCTGTTTTTATTCTCTTATTTTCTATTCTGTTTTATTCTGATCTATTTCTTTTATTTATTTAACAAAAATTTTGTCTGAATTTGGATGCATAACGAAACAAATCACACATGTCTACTGTACATAATGGCGTATTGACCTAAGGGCGTGTCCTGGACCAAGCTGTATTGCCTAACTGCTGTGTAGTCTGCAGAGGGGTCCAGGACCTGGCAGGGAGTGCCTGGATTTAAAGACAGTTCATATACATGCATTTCTGTTTTTTAGCAGGTAACGAGCAAGCGTGTGATGCAGAGAAGAGGGACTCCTCCAGACACCGCACTAAATCCAAACTCCTGGTCATCAGTGGTGGTGACGGCTACGAGGACTTCCGACTCACCAACAGCAGTGAGACTGTGGGCAGAGACGACAGCACCAACCACCTGCTACTCTGGAGGGTCTGAAGGTCGCACCAGGCCGTTGTTACGCACCGGACCCTCATCTGTTTTGCTGCTTACCATCACACCTTCAGCTCATCCACCGGCTTGTCCTGAGCATCTGACCTGCACACCTCCATTCACTACCTTCAACGCCACCAGGTTCTGAAATCACCGCCAGGGAAGGTCATACGGAGGAGCTGCTTGTCCAGGAAGAGATGGATGTACTGTATACAGGAGCGGGGTCATTATTACATTGCCAAAGTCCTTAGCAAGATGGCGGTATGGGAATTGCAGTACAATAACGTGCCTCCAACTATGAAAAAAAATAAGGATCTGCCAATCTGCTTCTGCTTCTGCTTCTTCAAAGGTATTAACCACTGGCGAGTGAGCGGTGACTCAGAAGCCCCTTTGACTGCTGTCCGTCACTGCTTTTCCATACGCATTTCATGGGAGCGTCAAAAGCACCGAGACCCTCGGGACTCGATCAGCCAATAAACTCCGTGTTCGCAGGGTCCGGCTGCTCACATCAGTTCTGTGGCTTAAAAAAAAAAAGACAGACTTTTAAGTGTTGCCTGGTCCGCCGGCCATTATTTTTTTAAAGATGTTCTTATTTATTGTCAAGTGAAAACTTGTGTTTTGAAGTTTTAATTTTTTTATTTTTTTTTAGTGTGTGAGTGAGGAAACTGAATCCTGCGGATCCCTGATCTCTATAATGGGGGTGGTAGAGACAAAGTCTATGACCTTTAGTAGTATTTTTTTGATGGAATTCCATTTATGTCCTAATTAAAGCGGTTCCTCACCAATAGAGGCCTTTAAAGAAGCACTCCACTGAAACTCTAAAACCACTTTGTAATGATATGGACACGGCTGTAAGAGCACAGAAGGAAGCCTCTGGTCACTGGGTGCTGAGATGGGTGTTTGCTGTCAGTCCCTCAAGCAGAGTACTGCTATTGAAAGATTAGTCCAGATGCAGGGAAACCTATATTTCAGATTTCTTCCAGATGTGAAGTTCCCCTGGATATCCACAAAGGTGAAGGGCTTCCTGCAGCTAAAGGACGGTGCAGGGGATGTCTGAAATTTTAGCTCCAGCTCTGTGCAGACCTCCAGACACACCAGTAGGAGGCGAGCTGTACAGGCCAATTCTGTGCACGTCACATTCTTACCACTTTTAGGAAATCATATGTGCTGCAAATGGACAGGGTCGTTTTTATTTTCAATTTGTGTATCAGATATTACAATCTTTATGCATTTAAAGAGGACCTCTACCTAAATGGCAACTTAAAGCTATGTGAAGAGTCTTGCTGTGGATAAGCAAAGAGTAATGGAAGCTCTAAAATATTTTCCTTAAAGTGGTTGTAAACTCTTCCATATACTTCCATATAACCTGAGGCAGTGATACACAGAGGTTAAACAAATCATCCTACATGAGTTTGATATTAAGAGAAGCATTCTTCTCTTCTCTACAGTCAATCAAAGTGCTGCATTTTAAAGCTTGTCTGAGCTGTCAGAAAAAAGGGGGTGGAGAGATGAAGTCACACTATGCAGAGCTCAGTGAGAAGAGCTGATTGGAGGGAAGTGACACACCCCCTCCACACAGAAACACAGCTAAAGCTGTCAATCAACTGGAGGTTCCTCCCCTGTCACCATTTTCCTCTTGGTGTCAGGAAAACTTGTCAGAAGTGATTTATGCAGGTAGCAGACGAATGAAGCAGCAGACAGAAATTAAACTTAGTGATCTTAATTAAGACAAGTACACACTATAGAGCAGGGATCCTCAAACTACGGCCCTCCAGTTGTTGTGGAACTACACATCCCATGAGGCATTGTAAAACCCTGACATTCACAGACATGACTAGGCATGATGGGAATTGTAGTTCCTGATCTACTGGAGGGCCAGAGTTTGAAGACCCCTGCTATAGAGGGATATGCTTTGCTCATATTTCATGTCTGAGGTTTACAACCACTTTGAGCCCAAGCATCCCTACAGCGCTCCTAATATAATCCCAAGCAAGTCACATGTCTGCTGAAAGGAAGAATCCTACTTTTCAGCAGGGATCATGTACTTTTGGTCATGTTGTCGGCATTGAGGGGGGGTACCTGGAGCAGTGTTTTTTTCCAGAAAAAGCAAGTATTGTAGCGCTTCTGTTACTCTTTACCTATTCCAGCAGGGCAGTCAACTTACTATACAATATGTTCCCTTCAAAGTGGTGGTAAATTCTTAATAAAAAAAAAATTGCATAATGTGCTAGCATGCACCGCATACTAGCACATTATGAAGGACTTACCTTAAAATGAAGCCCTCCAGAGGCACGCTGTCACCGCTGCTGAGGCTTCAATCTACACCCGGTCTTCCTTCCGAGTTCGCCAGCTGCAGGCCACTTGATTGGCCAAACTGCGATGACGTCACTCCCAGGGCACAGAGCTCTGAAAGATTAGTACCGGTATGCCGTTCCTTCAGAGCACATGTGCCGGTGACATTACTGGCTGCTGCTGGATAGAATATTTCCTAAACGGTGCCCATTTAGGAGATATTAATTTTATCTACAGGTAAGCTTTATTATAAGGATACCTGTAGGTGAATATACAAAGAGTTTACTACCACTTTAATAACACGTTTTCCCTCCAGTACCCAACTGCTGACACAAGGTGGCACTATTGTCCTTTGCCAAGACTTTATAGTTGAGACGAGCTCTTCCGTTTGAAGTAGAACTATAGGAAAAATGTTTTATTTTATTTTGGTTAAAGTAAGGGAGGGTTGGGCCAAAAATAATCTGTATTTTATTGGGAAGAGTTCTCTTCTCTTCCTGTCCCACAGTCAAAACAGGAAGAGAGAAGAAATCCCTGCAGATTAAGGGAATCCCTTGTCTGCACTGCTCTATGGCTGTGACAAATATTACACATTGACTTCTACAGAACAATCTTTCTTCTTCGTCTTTTAGTCTCCAGTCTGCTTCTGTGTTTCTCAGCCAAAAATATTTATTCTACAGCAACAGTGACTTTTTCCATTGCTCCGGAATACAACGTAATCCGTGCTCTCTCAATAAAAAAAGTAGTGATAAGAAAAAAATATGGTAGACATTAACCTAGCTCCAGCCAAAGTTTATCATTTCATATACAGTGGGGCAAGGGTCTGATCTGCCAGCTTTTTATTGCAGTACCCCCGATGGGGAGGTCCCCCCCCCCCAAGACACAGAATCTCACCAGGACAGGAAACCAGGGAAATCCAGAGGACGGAAGACATTAAGGAGGTTGTAAACCGAGAAAAAAATTTTTTCTCTTCTTTACATCCTGAAAGAGAAACCCATAATGAGCTAGTATGCATCGCATAGTAGCTCATTATGAAATACTTACCTTAGAACGAGCCCCCGCCGTGCCGTCCGCTTACCTGTATGACGGGCGACATGTATAGTCGCCCGTCTTCCGGGATCGTGGCATCCGGCCATCTGATTGGCCGGAGCCGCGGTGACGTCACTCCCGCGCACGCGCGCGGGAGCCGACGGTCACGGCACGGGGCTCTGAAGGAACGGCACGATCTGCCGTTCCTTCAGAGCGCATGCGCCAGTGACGTCACTGGCTGCATTAAAGGTAAATATCTCCTAAACGGTGCATGTTTAGGAGATATTTACAGTACCTATAGGTAAGCCTTAATATAGGCTTACCTATAGGTACAACTTCCTGAGGAGGGTTTACTTCCTCTTTAATGTGCGTAATAGGCAGTCACATTGATCCATACCCTTGAAAAGCTGGAATCCTCGTGGTTTCTGTAGGAAGGGCTGGTTAATCCCACGGCCTTAGGCCGGCCATACATGGAGCAAATTTCTTTCCTGTAACCACGGGTTGCAGGAAAGAAATTCACTTGATTCGCCATCAACACAGACAGCGTTGATGCAGGAATCCCTCCTGCCGGATCCTTGTCTTCTCCAGGTGGGGGGCAGGGGAAGCCATCCCCGCTGGGAGAAGACAATGATTAAAGCTAGCGGCTATAGCAGCCACTAGCGATAATCGCAGGTAAAACCCGTCTTGCTGCTTGTACCCAAGTTGATCGATCAATCAACTTGGTACATTCAGCCTACCCATACACGGTTCGAATCTCAGCGGTTCCTGCGTATCATGTATGGCCGCCCATCTTGATTCTGTATAACAATGGCAGTGTATGTTTGTTGTATATGTTGTCGAAGTTATGTATGAGAAAGAATCTGCAAGTGATTTGATATTTGACTGTACTTATAGACACCCTGGGGCTCTATTATATCTTGTCTTTAATCCTTGCCACCTTGGATTCCACTTTGGCGCTCTGTTGCGGTGCGTCAACACATTATGTCGCACATTAATGTGCGTTGTGTTAAAGCAGACCGTTCAATACTAATGAGTTGCCAATGGACAAAAAAAAAACATGGTGGTGGGTTGCGTGTTGGCTACTACTGTGCAGTATGTTGGGGTGCAGTTCCCAATGAATGGCACACAATGCACCACATATAAAACAGTGCATTAGGACCACTGTAATCAGGCCCCAAAAGAAACTTGCATTAGGACCACTGTAATCAGGCCCCAAAAGAAACTTGCATTAGGACCACTGTAATCAGGCCCCAAAAGAAACTTGCATTAGGACCACTGTAATCAGGCCCCAAAAGAAACTTGCATTAGGACCACTGTAATCAGGCCCCAAAAGAAACTTGCATTAGGACCACTGTAATCAGGCCCCAAAAGAAACTTGCATTAGGACCACTGTAATCAGGCCCCAAAAGAAACTTGCATTAGGACCACTGTAATCAGGCCCCAAAAGAAACTTGCATTAGGACCACTGTAATCAGGCCCCAAAAGAAACTTGAACTGGTTGTCATGCTGATCTTTTGCTTTCAGCTCTGTCTAAATCACTGGCCCTGAACAATTTTGCAGATGGAGCGTACTGGATCAGCAAGTAGCATTGTTAGGAGGAGGTCAGTAATGACAGCTTTTCTTTGCAGGTTTATGGCGCGTTCATACCAGCAGTGCGTTGTCGGGGAGTGCAAAGCAATGTTAAGCAGCACACATCACCGCACATATATGGTGTGAACAGGACAAGTAGAGATCAATTGTGAAGAATGCCGATCAATGGACATGGTGTGAATGAGTCCTAAACTAAAACTTCACCATCCATTTCTGTCCAGAAACCAACATCCGCAGTGAAGAATCTTACAATCACTGGGGGAAATGTACTAAAACTGGTACACACAGAATACGGTGCGGCTGTGCATAGTAACCAATCAGCTTCCAGGTTTTAGGCCTCATGCACACTGGATGTTACCAAAACTCCAGTAGAAAGCTGTAGCTGTAGAAGGAGTTTTTACAGTTGCGTTTTTTAGATTTTATCAGCTGTAGCTTTTTTTTAGCAACACTATACTCCCACAAAAGTTTATGGCTCAAAAACGTTGATAAACATCAAATAGCCGCGTTTTTCAGCCGTTTTTTTAGCTTTTATCAGAGTTGGGGTCCTTTCACATGGTCCGCCTCCACCCGCAGACTCCCTGTTGCTCAGCGGGGATCGATCCGCCGATTCCTGCTGAGCAGGCGGATGACAGCTCCGTCTCAGTTCTGTGTGCGGAGAGGGAGCTGTCAGATCCCCACTGTCCTCTATGGGGGAAATAGGGTTTCCATCCATGCGGATTTCACGGACAGGATCAGAATCGGATAGCAGCGGGTGTCAGAGGAGATGTCACCGCTGACATCCGCTGCCCCATAGGGATGCATGGAGCATCCGATCAGGTCCGCCTAAAAAGCTGACATTGCAGATCTGATCGGATCGTTCGTGGGAAAGAACCCTTAGAGCGTTTTTACACCTTATAAACTCTTCTGAAAACACACTAGTTCTGGGGGTTTTTTTCCAGCCAGAAAACGCCCCTGCCAAAAACTGCTGATAACAGTGTGTGTGCATGGAGACATAGGATAACATGCTGGGGAGTTTACCCGCTGCAAAAAGAAAACTGACGCCAAAAACAGCAACTGTAAAAACGTCCAGTGTGCATGAGGCCTTATTGTCAAAGCTTAAAGGATAAGTTCACTTTTTAGCCACTTGAGCGCTGGAAGATTTACCCCCTTCATGACCAGGCCATTTTTTGCGATACGGCACTGCGTTAGTTTAACTGACAATTGCGCGGTCGTGCAACACTGTACCCAAATAAAATTGATGTCCTTTTTTTCCCCAAAAATAGAGCTTTCTTTTTGTGGTATTTGATCATCTCTGCAGTTTTTATTTTTTGTGCTATAAACAAAAAAATCTGACCATTTTGAAAAAAAAAAAAATATATATATATATATATATATATATATATATATATATATATATATATTTTTTTTTTTTACTTTCTACTATAAAACATATCCCAAAAAAAATGTATAAAATCTAATTTCTTCATAAATTTAGGTCAATATGTATTCTGCTTCATACGGTAATTTTGGTATAAAAAAAATCCCAATAAGCGTATATTGATTGGTTTGCGCAAAAGTTTTATAGTGTCTACAAATTATGGGATATTTTTATTTATTTATTTTTACTAGTAATGGCGGTGATCAGCAACTTATAGTGTGAGTGTACAGTATCTGTGTAGCCATACATCCCATACGGACAAGCAGATACACAGACCGGAAGTATCAATGAACTACCACAGCGCTTTGGTCGTTCATTTAGAACTACAAGCCAACAGCCGCTAATGATGTCGGAGCTTGTAGGTCATTCATACACAGAGCTGTGTGAATGAATGATGCGGCCGTGTGGGGCTCCGTACTGGTTTCAAAAAGTGACAGCTACTACAGGGAACTTTTCCCTATACTGCTGTCACGGGGGGGGGGGGGGATCAGGCAGCATTGGGAACATGTTACATGTTTCACCCTAAAAACAGATGGGACATGTTACAGGTTCCCAAAGGTGAACTTGGCCTGGGTTCACACTGCCGCTGACTTCAAAGTTGCGCGACTTTGAAGTCGGACCCCAGCGTGACTTGCATGCGACGAATTTAACAGGAGTCAAGGCAAGTCATACCAAAATCGGACCAAAAAGTAGTGCAGGAACCTTTTTCGACACAAGTCGTACCTATTAGAACGGTTTCATTGCACAGAATGGGGTCCGACTTCTGATGCAACAAGTGCTCCAAAATCAGAGCGATTGTCGCATCAGTGTGAACCGGGCCTTATCCTTTATTCGAACAAGCTGCAGTTAGAAGCTGATTGGCTACCATGCACAGCTGCACCAGATTCTGAGTGCTCCAGTTTTAGTGAATCTCTCCCACTGTGGGGTAGATTTACTAAAACTGGAGCACTGCCCCCTTTCAGAGCCTGTGTGAGTGCAGGCATTAGTAATGTGCGTTCCTTCTACAAAGTGATTAGTATCCACCACAGCAGTTGTAGCCATGTTGGCATACAAGTTTTATATTCCAAGTTTTAGAACAGGATGTCAGAGAATTAAAAGCAAAAGAGAAGAGGGGAGACCTGACTGAGGATATTGACATTGTAGAGAGAAAATGGTCGCAGAAGATAATGACGTAGAGAGAAAATGGCCGCAGAAGATAATGACGTTGTAGAGAGAAAATGGCCGCAGAAGATAGTGACGTTGTAGAGAGAAAATGGCCGCAGAAGATAATGATGTTGTAGAGAGAAAATGGCCGCAGAAGATAGTGACGTTGTAGAGAGAAAATGGCCGCAGAAGATAATGACGTTGTAGAGAGAAAATGGCCGCAGAAGATAATGACATTGTAGAGAGAAAATGGCCGCAGAAGATAATGACGTTGTAGAGAGAAAATGGCCGCAGAGTGAATGGAAAGAACGAATGGTATATGTTATTGTAGATGAGTGACATAACATGGAATTGAGTGCCAAATGCTAAAAAATGGTATTTTTTCTTTAATATTTCTCATCAGAAGTTTGTTTCCTCTGAAACCAAAGTGGGAGCATGGCTGCTGCTGTGGCCTGTGACAAAATGGCTGCCACCCAGTGCCTGAGGTTAATGGGACATAAATCACTATTTTTAGACTGTATAGTACATAAGATCATAGAGTTCTCCTTTAGTACTGCTTGTAAATGTGTGTTAAACCCCAAAACCATATATTATTTTTGCATGGCGGAGTTACTAAAGAGGGATATTTGGGGCTCTGGATGTTACAAGTAAAAAAATAAAAAGAATGTTTTATTTTTTTTTTCCAAGAATATATTTTTGGTATTGTATTGTAAATCCTTTCACCATATAAAACTGTTATTTGGTACTGGAGCTTGGTGTCAGCCGGCCTTTGCTGAGTGGGTGTGCTGGGACTTGTGGTTCCTCTGGTGTGCAAGGTGTATCAATCCTGACTGCGAGAAAGGAGTGGGACCACAATAACCAGCATGCCAAGGACTATGAGGACCGGGAAGTTCTGGTTAGTGAAAAGCTAACCATATTCTGAAAACGAGTTAAAGGGAACCTGTCAAGGTTAGATATAGAAACGCTGCCATTGCTGACTTGTCTTTGACCGTACATGTTCCGGGGCTGTCCCTTTCATCCCAATTCTGTTAACATTCTGAGGCAATGGCAGTTCATCTTCATACTAGTACCAGGTCAGTGATTCTTACAGAACATGCCCTGCCTCACAAAATTGGCCTTCTTTTCTGTTTTGACAGGTTCCTTATGAAAGCTTGTTCATTTTGTTGCACATGAATATTTTTTTTTGCACGTTGTGTGTTGCATGGAGTCCTAAACATGTCCCTAATAAAAACTCCCCTGACTTTTTTTTCTAATGCACTTCAAGGCAGCACAGATATTTCCCATGTTGCAGTGCGCCGAGGAACAGGTCCGGCATTATTTCTTTTAGTTTGTTTTTTTTTTTGCTTTTTTTACGCTTGGGTCCATGTGTCACACATACAATCCGCAATGTTGCAAACGGGGTTCATGCCCCTCAATGCGCAGGGTACAGTGTGAGTGAGACCTAAATGTGATTTATTCATAATAAAGGAAAAGGAATTGGCAGCACTCCAGGTTGAGTCAAAATCCAGATTTATTGACTGGACACCCAAATATGACAATCGTGACAAGGTAGACGCGTTTCACACACTGACTGTGTGCTTAATCATTATTATTATTAAATGTAATGATTAAGCACACAGTCAGTGTGTGAAACGCGTCTACCTTGTCACGATTGTCATATTTAGATGTCCAGTCAATAAATCTGGATTTGGACTCAACCTGGAGTGCTGCCAATTCCTTTTCCTTTATCAAGTTTTCACGGAGGCGAGCCGGGGCATGCACCGGTGTGAGTCATCAGGCAATTACACCACCTTGAGCAGTGAGTTCTTGTCTCTGTGATTTATTCATAGCTATGAGACACCTTAGTTCTTGGACCCATAAAAAGGCCATGTATGGGTATCCACAATGCAGAATGCAGCAAAGTATTCATGAGCATGGGCGTTCCACTCAATAGAGGCAAGCTGCAACGGATAATTTTACACACCTGCGATAGGCAGAAGCACCCACAAGCCCCTCTGCACGCATCACAATTCGTGACCACCCGCCTTCATGCACACTGTACACGTGCCAGTCTTGGAAGCTTTGAAGCAGAAATTTTCTGTACCATCTGCCGCATTCCGCCACCACCTTTTCCTGTCGTTTCCAAACTTCCATGGCCAAATGTCCTGAACTGGGTTGGACAGAAAGTGACATTGAGGAGGTCAATTTCCACCACAATTCTGATTGCTCTTAAATGGAAACCATTGTGGAAGATCGTTGCAGACTTTTGATGTTACTCAGAAAGCTTTTGAAGTTGGCCCGCCATTGGATTCCATGGAAATATTTATTATAGCTAAATGTTAGCAAGCAGGATTGTTCCTGCGGGGTTGCAGTGCTTTCAGGCCTAGTGACTTCTGTTCTGACACATAGCTTGGCCCACTCCTCGCCACTTAGACCACTACTTTTTACAGCCACTACTCGCAGAAATAAAAGGGCATTTTACCACAAAAAAATGCAATCGCATTTCTCCTGGTCCGTCTCCAATGCCTGAACGCGTCAAGGCGGCCCCAAACTGTCCACGAACTCCTTTTAGTGCTGCAGGACAAAAAATGGTCATTTCCCACTGATTCCTGCTAGTGCTGCTACGTATTGCACTGTATCCAGCTCCCTCCAGCACTTAAGGGGTTACAGAAGATATAAAACTATCTTTATTCCTTTTTTTTTTTTTTTTGTGGAAAAGTAAAAAATATGAATTATCCCTAATGTATTGTATATAGGAAACATACAGTATATTGCCTATTTCCTGTAAATAGTGTTCTCAGCGTCTGATTGTCCAAATAATTTTGATGGCATATTTTTATATAACTTGTCTGAAGTCCCTCCCCCCGCCCTCACATGGAAGTTGTAACCACTCGAGCACCTTCGAGGGATGGTTCACGTCCTCTTGGTGTACCGCGTGAGTTGCTATGACTGCCATATTACTCCAGTACTTGTCTTTTTATTTTTGTCACTGTGGATTCTTTGTAAATAAAGTTCACTTGTGTTGAATCGTACAAGTTGTGTTTGAGTTGTGTGTTCCTATATATTACTAGAAGTAAAGAGTTTAAAAATGGAAATAAAGAGCGATACACAGGGGCTGCCTTCGGAGGACAGCTGGCGAGGGATGGGGACCGTTGAAGAAAAGGTAAGTTCAGCTCAGGTTTAACCAGTTGAAGACCGGGCATTTTCTGGTACTTTTTCTTTCCATGTAAAAATATTTTTTTTTTTTTGCTAGAAATTTACTTAGAACCCCCAAGTGTTTTTTTTTTTTTTTTTTTTTTAAAGCAGAGACCCTGGAAAATAATTATGTGGGTTTTGCAATTTTGCATGTCCCAGTATTTGTACAGCGTTTTTTCAAATGAAATTTTTGGCAAAAAGACTTTTTTAAATTTTAATGAAAAAATAAAAAAACCACAATACATAACCCAATTTTTCTTAAAATATAAAAGATGATGTTACGCAGAGTAAATACAGCGAGAAAAAAAAGTATTTGATCCCCTGCTGATTTTGCACGTTTGCCCACTGACAAAGAAATGATCCGTCTAGAATTTAAATGGTAGTTTTATTTATTTATTTATTTTTTTTTTTTAATAATCTTTATTTTAGTAAATAACAAAAGGTGACAGAAAGTAGAAAAACCTGGAATCCAAGCGATACAAATACATAGGCAGAACATGGAGGGTCGGGAGAAAAACCAACCCCTAAGAGCCGGTTCACATTAGCGCGACTTGTCAGGCGACTTGTCAGCCTGACAAGTTGCGCTCCCTCGCGGTCCATTGACCGCTACAGGACCCGTTTTAATAGGAGCGACACAAGTCGCTCCGACTTAGAAAAAGGGTCCTGTACTATTTCGGGGCGACCTCGGAGCGACTTGCATAGACTTCCATTATGTGAAGTCCCTGCAAGTCGCTCCGAAGTCGTGGTGCAATGTAATGCACAAGTCGCCCCCGAAGTAGTAAGGAGTCGTGTCGCCTCAGTGTGAACTGACTCTAAGACTTACACTAGTGCAGTCATTTCTAAAACAAAACAAGTACATAACAGAAGGAGGCCTTTATGTAATAACGAATGTAAACAATGCAGAAGGGGATTGCAGCGGCACCCCAAGGGGAACCGCCAACCCAGGTACATCCCGGCACATCTGTAATGAGTGAACTGCCCATAGAATAGGACACAACAAAAGAACTTAGGAGGATGGGGAGAGGGGAGAAACAAGAGAGGGAGGAGTAGAGAAAGAGGGGGAGAGGAAAAGGGTGAGAAAGAGGGAAAGAGGATAAATAGAAATGAACAACAATTAGACAAAAACCAACAGCATTACGTCCTAGATTAGCGCCACCAGTAGCAGGAAAGCAGAGGACTCCTTCCCATGAGTGTCTGAAACCCAAATCTGCATGTGAAGATAGGTGAGTAGGGTGAAGTAGCAGGTTATTCCTCCATGACTATATGGCACTGCCTGGGTCATGACTAGGGCCTGCAGGAGCCGCAGTAGGCGGTGTGGCAAGGGCACGCCGGGGTGTCGGCACAGTGTTAGAGGTGGATATATAATGAATCCAAGTGGCCCAAGTACTATAGAACTGTCTCTACATTTCGCAACCCACTCCTCTGCCTCCACTATACTATTATTTGGATCCAGTCGGACTTCACAGGGATCGGAGTGGATTTCCAATATACAGGAATCAGACGCCTAGCCGAATTCAGCAGATGAGGCAAGACCGACTTACGATAATGGCGCAGAGGAGTGGGGACGGCACATGAAACAAGAAGCTCAAAGGGGAATCAGCCATCTCAATATCCAAAATAACCTTAATTTGTGCTCGAACATCCTGCCAGAAGGGGCAAATCAGTGGGCATTCCCACCAAATGTGGTGGTAGGAGCCCCGGAGCCCGCACTCCCGCCAGCAAGAATCCGGGAGCGCTGGGAAAATCCTGGCCAGGACAGCACTCTATACCACCTAGTCAACAACTTATAACTGTTTTATTACATTTTAGTATCAACCGAGCTCTTGTGAGTAAGACTATTTAAGTGCTGCAGCTGGGGCTCCATGAACGTATGCTGCAGGTCCCTCTCCCACTCCCGGATGTAGACAGGTTTACCCCCAGAATTGAGAGCCTGCAAGAGCTCATACAAAACCGAGATAGAGTGAGGGATCGGCTCAGCGGATATGCACAGTTTCTCAAACTGAGGCATAGAGGACGGGGGCCTAACCACATGTTATAGGCCAGTGATGAAATGGTGCAGTTGTCTATAACGCCAATCATCCAAGGGGAAGCGACCAAATTGGTCACAAAGCCAGTCCAGGGACACCAGGCCCTGACCTTGCACAAACCTCCCGCAAAGTACCTCGCCATCCCCCATCTACGATCCAAAGTAAGACACCTGTTCCCCAGGGAAAAACCACAGGAAGTCTCCCAGGGGCGCGAGCAGGGACACGGGCGGGGACAACTCCTCACGTGCGTTCAAACTATCCCACAATTTGAGTGCATGAATGGTGGTAGGAGACACCAGGCCCGAGAGGCCCTGAGAATCATGGGGCAACCAGAGAGCATGAGATTCCGGTTCCGGCCCACCAAAAATGTCTTAAGGGAAACCCACGCCTTGGACTTGACATGATGATGCCAATGCAGGATCCATTGTAGAGAGATTGCCTCATAATATCTCCTAAGAGCCGGTCCACACTAGCGCGACTTGTCAGGCGACTTGTCAGCCTGACAAGTCGCGGTCCATTGACCGCTACAGGACCCGTTCTAATAGGAGTGACACACGTCGCTCCGACATGGAAAAAGGGTCCTGTACTACTTCGGTGCGACCTCGGAGAGACTTGCATAGACTTCCATTATGTGAAGTCCCTGCAAGTCGCTCCGAAGTCGCGGTGCATGGTAATGCACAAGTCGCCCCCGAAGTAGTAAGGAGTCGTGTCGCCTTAGTGTGAACCGACTCTAAGGGAAGGAACACCCAGGCCTCCCGTCCCCTTAGAGCGCTTTAGCACTCGTAATGCAATGCCTGGGTGTTTCCCCTGCCAAACAAATTTTAAGAATAAGCTGTTGAAGGCCAAAAAGAAAGATCTGGGAAGAGAGATCGGCACCATTTGCAGACAGAAAAGCACTCTTGGCAACACATTCATCTTTAGTATGCTGACTCATCCAGGAGAATGCGATCCCCCCTCTGTAGATCAGCCCATATCTCGGAGAACAAGGGCTCAAAATTATTAGAGTACAACTGGGAAGTATGGGGGGTCAATTTGATCCCCAGGTATTTCAGGGAGGATGGATACCATTCGAACGGGAAGGATGCCTGCAGCTGAATGCGAAGTTCATCTGAGATATTGAGGGGGAGATTTTCAGACTTACTATAATTTATTTTGAAATTGGACAGGGATTGAAACCCCCTCAACTCAACTAATATTAGGAAGTAAGATCTGTGGATTTGCTACATAAAACAGCACATCGTCTGCATAAGCAGACAGTTTGTGCTCTGTCATGCCAACCCGTATGTCTGGGTTTAAACAAATCCTATTTAGTAGAGGTTTGAGGGTGAGGGCGAAAATGAAAGGAGACAGGGGGCACCCCTGTCGCGTCCCATTTCAAATGTAGAAGGGATCCGAAAGAACGCCATTCACTCTCACTCGGGCAGACGGAGAGCTGTATAGCGACACTCTCCACGTAAGCATAGTTTGACCCAATCCCAATCTGGTCAAAACTGCACGAGGATATTGCCAGTCCACCCTTTCGAACACCTTTTCGGCATCGGTCGACAACAGAAGACAATGGGAGCAGTCGGGTTGGGACCTCACCCAGTGGATCAATTGGATAGCTCAGTTAGAATTGTCTCTAGCTTCCCTCCTGATTAAAAACCTGTTTGGTCAGTATGCATGTATTACATTCCATAGGATGGGCACCAAGCGGTTCACCAGGACCTTCGCCAAGATCTTAATATCAGTATTTAGTAAAGAATTAGGTTTATAACTACTGGGCGCAGCGGTATCCTTTTCCGGCTTCGGGATGACCGTAATGTGAACGGTAAGGGCTTCCGGCGGGATGAGGGTACCCGAGGCCAGAGCATTAAAATACGTGCACATATGGCTAGAGAGGAGGGGCAAGAATTTGCGGTAATAAGCAGTAGTAAAACCATCTGGGCCCGGGCTTATACCGGTCGGGAGATCTTAAATGACCGCCTTTATCTCCAACTGAGAAATGGGCTTGTCTAGTTGTCTGCTAACCTGGGCTGTAAGCTGAGGGGCCTGCGCCTCCTCCAAATAGTTGGAGAGGAGCTCAGCCCTCTGCGCAGCCGAAGAACCAGGAAGTGAAGCGGGGAGTTGATAGAGTCGAGTATAATATTCGCAAAACTCCTCAGCTATTTTAGATGGCAGCACCGTTGAGGGACCCGGGGCATTATGACGTTTATGCACGTAGCCCGACCCCCCTTGTCTGCAGAGGGCCCTAGCCAAGAGTCGCCCGCATTTGTTCCCGAACTCATAAAACTTATGTGATACATACCGTAACCTTGCCCGTATACGCGTTTCCAAAAGAGCAGAAAGTTCCTTCCTGAGGGACCAAAGTTCAGCCGCAAGTGCCGCATCCGTGTTTGAGCTCTGTCGCTCTAAGTTTAGCTAAGAACGACAGCATTTCACCCGTATGTGCTTTCTTTAGTCAGCTTTGTGTCCCTCCCACACTGAGGCCATCCCTGTTTCCCTTGTCAAATTCTCTGCAAAATAATGAGATATAAGGTCAGAGACCTGTTGAAATGCTACTGCGTCGTCCAGCAAGTTTTCATTTAAACACCATGTCCACGGCCGAGCACTTTGGCACAGAGGAGCGAGGGAAACGGTGAAAGGGGCGTGGTCTGATAAGGTGAGCGAACCGATCGACGCACCCGAGAGTGACTCCAGAAGATGATGATCCACCAGCAAGAGATCAATCCGTGTGTGGACATTGTGGGGTGCAGAGTAAAAACTGTAAACTTTTACCGTGGTATGAAGCAATCTCCAGCAGTCAACCAGGTGATGGGACTGTAGGGATCTGAGAAAATGTTTAAGGAACGCAAAGGAGTAGACAGACAGGCCAGACGAGGTATCTAGGAGTGGATCAGGGCAAAGGTTAAAGTCCCCCCCAACCACCAAGCGCCCCTCCCTAAAACCGGACAGGGAGTCCAGAACCCGATCAATAAATGTAAATTGGCGAGTATTGGGGGCATACAATACAACCAAGGTAAGCTTAAGCGTGAATAGCGTCCCTTTTAAGAAAACAAATCTACCCTCCGGATCGGAGTAATGGTCCAGGGGAATAAAGGGGCAATGTTTGTGTATCACAATCGCCACACCCCCGATTTAGGTTTAGGTGAATTACTAAGGAACCACTGATTATAGAGGTGGGTTGGCAAGTGAGGGACAGCACGGAAATTGGTTTCCTGTAAAAAGAGAATGTGCGCCCCCAGCCTCTTAGCTTCAAGCCACAACTTACTGCGTTTAGAAGGGGAGCCCAGGCCACACTATCTTCAGAGAAGCCATGACACGTTACCGATAAAAGGACCCCCAGGGACAGAAGGGAGAAAGGAGAGAGACCTGCAGCAGACCGACCCAGGATGCACAGCGCGCTGAAAAAAGAAAAAACTTAAATAACAAGCACAATAATCACAATAAGACATAGCAAACAAAACAAAGCACCATAAAGACGCCACAAAAGTTACCAAGTAACATATGGTGGCGATGCCGACGCCAGCACCCCCCCCCCCCCCCCCGAAGGAGAGAGGCCAGCAGCCCCCGCATTGCCACCTTCCCAAAACGTGAGACAATACTCTTTAGAGTAGACCTATTGGAGGTAGGTAGCACAGCAGACTACGGGCAGGCATCTCCAGGACCACTCCTGTTATGAGGCAGCTCAAGAAAAAAAAATAGAAGTGCGTGCGGTAAGTCTACAGCAGCAGTCACAGGGTAAAGTGAAAAAACCTCAGCAAAACTGGAACCGTCCCATGAGTGCTTGATCCCCAGGAAGGGGGTAAACAGAGAGGGACAGTTAAAAAAGGGTAGGTAGAGAAAAAACATAGGGCCCACATCGAGCTAACCCTCAGGGATCTTCCCCAGGTGGAGGGAGGGAGGCCTGTTCTGGCCCCTGCGGCGGACCTGCTGCAAGGGTTGTGAACGAGCCAGTGCTGGAATCTCCGGTAGTGAAACGCCAGTCAGGAATGTCTACTGGGGAAAGCTTAAGGCGAGACAGGAACTACGGCAAGTCCAATTTTTTCCATAAGGTGCCATCTTTGGTGACCGATAAGCTGAAAGGGAAGCCCCATCTGTAGATCAGGCGAGTGTTCTGTAGCTTTTCCAGGAGAGGTTTAAGAGAGAGTGTGCGGCGGGAAAGATCCAGGAATAGTGACCGCTTCGCCCCATCAAAGTCCACATGGCGGACCCCCTGTACATGATACATGATGCGTTCCTTCAGCGAATATTTATGCAGCTTGCATATGACATCTCGGGGTTTGTCAGGGTCAGTAAAGGGGGGTCGCAGAGCTCTGTGTGCTCGATCAATCTCAATGTGATGGGGGGCCTCCCTGCCCAGAATTTTTGTAAGTTCGGGAACAGGTCCTATTGTGCTGTGGCCTCAGGCAGCCCCCTGATGCGGATGTTAACCCTCCGACTGCGGTTCTCCATATAATCTAACTGATCCAGCAAAGAGTCAATACGTTGATCCTGAGCCTTACTGTATTGTTTCAGCGCCAGCAGTGTAGCGGTTAAATCTTCCACCGAGGTCTCCAGGGCCTCTATTCTGCCCCCCAAATGCACAGTGTCCGCCTGCAAAGTTTCAATGTCCTGTCTCAATTCCTTCACCACCCTGACAACAACATTTTCCAGGTCAGCTTTAGTGGGGAGGGACCAGATGTGTGAGCGCAGGTCTCTATCCCCCAGGGCATCCCCAATGTCCAGGCCATGGGATGAACTGCCAGGGGAGCTGGGAGAGACATGTGGAGAAGAGGGGGGCAGTTGCGGCGAGAAGATCGGGGAGGCAGCACATAGAGCTGCGGAGCCCTCACCCGGCGCCATCTTGGATCCGGCCTGCGGGTGCCAGCCGTCGCCAGCAAAATACAAGTCCAGGGACCTGGAACGGAGCCGCGGAGTGCGCTGAGACTGCAGGGACGTCTTCTTCTTAAGGGGCATCTGTGCAGACAGATCTCCCCCCTGTGATGCAGCTGCAGGAGCGAGTAGAAGGAGCGGGTTGGAGGGAGCTCAGCTTAAACCCGTCCGCTCGCTGTCATGCCATGGCCACGCCCCCCCGGTAGGTTTGTTTTAACAGTGAGAGACAGAATAACAACAAAAATATCCAGAAAAATGCATTTCAAAAAAGTTATAAAATGATTTGCATTTTAATGAGTGAAATAAGTACACTGAACAAAATTATAAACGCAACACTTTTTTGTTTTTGCCCCCATTTTTAATGAGCTGAACTCAAAGATCTAAGACTTTTTCTATGTACACAAAAGACCTATTTCTCTCAAATATTGTTCACAAATCTGTCTAAATCTGTGTTAGTGAGCACTTCTCCTTTGCCGAGATAATCCATCCACCTCACAGATTTAGACAGATTAGTGAACAATATTTCAAAGAAATAGGCCTTTTGTGTACAAAGAAAAAGTCTTAGATCCTTGAGTTCAGCTCATGAAAAATGGGGGCAAAAACAAAAGTGTTGCGATTATAATTTTGTTCAGTGTATCTGACTCCTTCACCAAACATGACTTCGTACTTGGTGGCAAAACCCTTGCTGGCAATCACAGAGGTCAGACATTTCTTGTATTTGGCCTCCAGGTTTGCACACATCTCAGGAGGGTATTTGTCCCACTCCTCTTTGCAGATCCTCTCCAAGTCATTAAAGTTTCAAGGCTGATCTTTTGTAACTCAGACCTTCAGCCCCCTCCGCATATTTTCTATAGAATTAGAGTGTGGAGACTGGAGGCTAGGCCTCTGATGTTTGCGGGACTGAGGCACGCGTTCACCTTTGAGTACTAGCACGGGGGGTGGGGCAGTTTAAACTTTTTTTTTTTAATTCATAATTTTTTTTTTTTTGATCACTTTCATTGCTACCACAAGGAATGCAAACATCCCTTGTGACAGCAGTAGGCATGTGACAGGTACTAGAAGACCCCAAATCCTTCCTTTGCACTTGAAAACATTCAAAATGCCAAGATCAGCATTTTTTAATACTTTTGATTTTTAAAAAAAAATGGCGCTCTTGACATCAAGGTAAACTGGAAGCGATGTCTATGTTACCACGGTGGAGACTTTGTATGGGTCTCTGACTAGATGGCAGATCTGCCGGCTAGTAGATCGGGCCTTCCGGTGGAACAAGAGAGCCACAGAAGGTGGTGGGAGGGGGGGGGGACATCCTGGTGGGGACACATTCCCCTTCCGCTGCTTGTAATAGGAACCAAGTAGCTAGTTCTGCAGAAGACGTCTGATGATGAAACGCGTACAGCGCCGTCACATCACTTCCGGTTCCGGCTTCTTGGTGGAACGCATTGCATTCCGGGACGCCATTTCCTCGCTCTGAACTATCTTGTACTATGGGAGTACCCATTTTTATGTGTCTATTTGAATAAAATTTAAACGGTAATACACTATCGAGCCTCTTTTTGCCCCATATGACCCTCCCTGCCTATGCACACCATCGAGAGAACGGTATCCATTTGCGGACCCTTGGACACCACACCACCCTATTAGGAGAAGCCATACTGAGCCTACCTTCCCTTTGGGACACTCCGGACCTCCAGGGACCCCCTACAATTCCCCCCACTACAGAAAGGAGCTAGGAGACAGCGGAAGGAGCACCCAACTACATCTATTATACCAGCTCTATACCCCTGTGTGGGGTGGGTATATCTGGTTAGTAGGTCTTTTTACACTAGGGATCACCCTGCACCTCGCAAGTCACCCACCACAGGGTTACCGTAAGGCTGCTTTCACCATTCACCCGTACATCTATCAAATTACGGACTAAATACCTTTTATGTATATTTATTATTAGCCATTTGGACTTTATTCCAGCCAGCTATTTAGCTGTCATTGGCTGTGCACTTTACTGCACTATTTGTTGTGATATTCACTTGGTTATTTGTTTTAATATCATACCTCATCATCACCTTATTTTTAGTTTAACACATTTATTTATTTGTGTCACCAGCACCTAATACTTTTACTATTGTATTCATCTATCTATTTATTTAACTACTTTACCCCCGCTCACATTGCTGCTACTGCAGCAATGTGGCTCGTTCCCGTCCAGCGACGTAGACCTACGTCGCTGGACTCCTCCCCCTGTAGGCGGCGCTCGCGTGCCGCCGGAGTCTCGCTCCCGCTGTTTTCAGTCACAGCGGGAGTCGGGGAATCGAGTGAGGAGATCCGCCCGCTTGTGTAAACACAAGCGGGCGGATCTCTGAAGTGACAGGCAGGGACAGATCGCAGTGTTCAGCATAGCTAAACATCCGATCTGTCCCTGTGTCACTCAGTCACCTCCCCCCACACACGTCAGTAAGCACCAGGCATACATTAACCCCTCCCTCTCCAATAAAATTAACCCCTTCCCTGCCAGTGTAATTTTTACAGTAACAGTGCATATATATAGCACTGATTACTGTAGTAATGTCACTGGTACCCCCAAAAGTGTCAAAAATGTCAGTCAAGGGTCCGATCTGTCCACCGCAATGTCGCAGTACCGCAAAAAAAACGCAGATCGCCGCCATTACGCGTTAAAAAAAAACACCAAAAATGACAGAAATCTTTCCCTTAGTTAGTAAATGCAATAACTTTTGCGCAAACCAATCAAAACACGCTTATCGTGATTTTTTTTTACCAAACATAGGTAGCAGAAAACAAATTGGCCAAAAATTTAAAAAAAATTAGATTTTTACATTTTTTTGGGGGGAAATTTCATATAAAAAAATGTTAACAATATTGTTATTTTTTCAAAATAAACGCTGTTTTTTTGTTTATAGCGCAAAAAGTAAAAATCCCACAGGTGATCAAATACCACCAAAAGAAAGCTCTATTTGTGGGAAAAAAAGGACGTAAATTTCGTTTGGGTATGGTGTCGCACGACCGCGCAATTGTCAGTTAAAGTCGCACAGCGCCGAATCGCAAAAAGTGGCCTGGACGTAAGACAGCAAAATCCTCCGGTGGTAAAGTGGTTAATTTATTCACCTGCATATTTATATCCCACTTTTGATACGCACTTTTTCACATTAACACAGGTCTCCATCACTGCATCTATCTATTCTGTTAAATTATCTATTCACTTGCAGTTTTTGCATCTCACATGCACTTGGCACTTTAATATTGGCTATTTACTTAGAGTGTTTTTATAACATGTGGATTGTGTTTTTTTAGTGTATATTGTATTTATTAATTTATATACACATTTGTAGTGCACATTTTACACCATTCGCATTTTACTTTTTATTGATACCCACCATACAGGCAGCACCAAATACCCATCCCCCACCCAAGTAGCTAGTTCGGTTGCTATATCAAGAGAGCCGACCATCAGCTCTAAAAAAAAACAAAAAAAAAACGGTACCGGGGTGATGCCTGCAGCTGCCAGATACGTGATTTAGCGGGAAGTGGTTAAGATCCATTTTTTAACTACATGACCATCTAAGGATAGCCTGTCTACCAGGGCCGGTGCTAGACTATTTTACGCCCTAGGCAAGACCAGCTACTTGCGCCCCCCCCCCAAAAAAAAGGGAAGGAGTTAAAAACTCCTCTATGTCATACCCAGTGACCCTGATCCGATTGTTCCTCCATGTTATGCTTTCATACCCAGTGACCCCCCCCATATTCCTCCATGTCACACCCGGGGACCCTAATGTCCCTCCGCATCACACCCAGGGACTTTGATGTTTTTCCATGTCACACCCTTGGACCCCAATATTCCTCCATGTCATGCCGTCATACCCACTGACCCTGATGTTCTTCCATGTCACACCCAGGGAGCCACGTGTTCCTCCATGTCATGCTGTCATACTCGGTGACCCCAATGTTCCTCTATGTCAGACCCTGATGTTTTTCCATGTCACAGTTGGGGACTCTGATATTCCTCCATGTCACACCTGGGGACCCTGATGTTCCTCCGTGTCACACTTGGGGACCCCAATCCCCATGGCACACCCAGGGACCCCAATTCCTCATGACCACGAACTCCTGTTACACCCGGTGACCCCTATCCTCCATGTCACACCTGGTGACTCCGATTTCCCCATGGCACACCTGGTAAACCCGATTCCCTTTCATACCAGGGATGCTCCATGTAACACCCAGAGACCCTGATTCCCTGTTCTGGGGACACTAACTGGGTGGTATGAAGAGGGTGGCCCTCACTCTGCCCTCCTTCACAGTGATCCTGCTGATTCCTTCTCCCACTCTTCGCTCCTCTTCTGGACCATAGTGCTCACCACAGCTCCAACCGGCTTCTGGTGGAGGAAAAAGCAGCAGTCAGAGAGCTCCGCATGTCCTTCATCACCAACCTCCTCAGATCATTCCGGTGCCTTGTTGCTTCTGCCTCAGTAAAGGTTCCGCTCTCCAGTGCCGAGCTCTGGCTCAGGTTCAGCTTTCCTCTGCTCCCTGCTTAATACCGACCCAGGGAAATGAACGGCTGCCTACCAGCTCAGTGCAGAGTCACTTCCTGCCTGGGGTTAAGACCGTTCAGCTCCAGCTGAAGACGATCATCATGCAGGCAGCACTCTGGTGGGCTCCATTCCTGCCTCTTGGGGCCCCTCCAACAGTGGTGGAAAGCCAGGGCCTGATAGTTCTGCCACTGCCCAAGACACCTGGCATCTTTCTCTGTCCCTTCTTCCTCCCCTACCGCCACCTCTCCCCTCAGCTCACAATAATCATTCATGATGGAGATAGAGTGCCGACTCCTGGCTGCGCCCCTAGGTGGCAATGCGCCCTAGGCGGCTGCCTAGTTTGCCTAGTGGAAGCACCGGCCCTGCTGTCTACAAGGATTATTGCAGAAAACATGTTCTGCTTCAAATGCCACCTTATGCATTGATGTACCTTCATAGACCCAGTCTGTCTAGACAGTGTGATTGCCTGCTGACTTGGTACCATCAACAGGCAGTTTAACTCTTCAATAAGACAAAGTAGTTGAATCCAATATACTTTCACTTCAGATAAGTGCAATACAGAGGATGTTTTTCCAGTCTTTTTGAAGTGTAAGAAGACCACGACTTTCCTAAAGCCTGTATGTGAAGAACTAACAGCATAGAAGAAACCTGGAAAGTCTAGTTGGGAGTAAAGTTGTAGTGGCCCTAAACCACCACTAGATGTCTGCATACAACATAACAATAGTAACTTAATATAGTTCAATGCAACAACAGAGAAAAATATATACGCTAAATTGTCAAAAGTTTTAGGACACCAGCCTTCACATACATTTGAACTTTGATGGCTGCCCAGTCTAATGGGCCATACACAATATACAATTTTCTAAAAACTTTTTCCTTTAGACTTACCAAAAACTAGGGATGCACCGAATATTCGGCGGCCGAACATTATTCGGCCGAAAATAGAAAAAATAGCACTTTCGGTGTTCGGCCGAATAAGTCAAAAGGCCGAATAATTTTGTGCCGAACAATAGGGCTGAACGATAGTCGATATGATATCGACTATCGTTCTGTGGCCGTAGGCGATATTCATATCGCCGCAGGGGGAAGGGACTCGGAGGAGGACAGGAGGACTCACAGACTTCCGTGAAGCCGGGACACTTCAGCGGTGAGCATAAATACATTACTCACTCGTGCACTGCAGCCCGCCCCACACATTCAGTGAGTCTTACTCTCCTCCCTAGTTTTTTCAATGGCACATTCAGGAAGCCAATCACGCCGTGATTAGCTGCACAGCGAACCAATCACGCGTGCCTGCACACCTGATTGGTTCCGCTGTGCCGCTACTCACGGCGTGATTGGCTCCCTGAATGTGCCATTGAAAAAACTAGGGAGGAGAGTAAGACTCACTGAATGTGTGGGGCGGGCTGCAGTGCACGAGTGAGTAATGTATGTATGCGGCTGTGCTCCTTTCCAGGCTCCTACTAGTCCACCTCCAGCCTCCTACTACCACCACTATGAGAGACTGTCTGTCACTGTATAATCTGATCGAGTCCACACTGACACTGACTGACTGTCACTGAGTAATTGATGTTACCATATTAACCCTGACCTGCCCAGTGCCCTGTATCTGCAATTAAAATTTACAAGGCTGCCTGCATGCTTCCTGATTTCCATTCCCAGCATCCTTCCCAATCCCTACAGTGTCACTAACATTAACCCTATGGTACAAGGCTGCAGTGTGCACTGAATCCCATTCCCTACAGTAACATTTAGGGAGAGAGACATGAGAGGACAAGAGAGAGAGAGACATGAGAGGACAAGAGAGAGAGAGACATGAGAGGACAAGAGAGAGAGAGAGAGACATGAGAGGACAAGAGAGAGGACAAAAAATTGGCAAAATAAATGGAAAAAATGCGAAACACCGCGTTCGGTATTCGGCCTTCGGCCTTCGGCCAAACATTTCATTATTATTCGGCTTCGGCTTCGGCCAAGAATTTCATTTCGGTGCATCCCTACCAAAAACCATATAATATGAGGTCAAACCTAAACACTTTCAATTTGTATGCAATCTGGCAGGCCCTTGCACTACATAGAAAAGGTAAATCTGAAGGAAATCTAACCACAAAAGTTGGGTAGTGTGTATCCAGCTTTAGTCCGTAGGGTTCAATAGTTACATAGTTAGTCAGGTTGAAAAAAGACACAAGTCCATCCGGTGCAACCATAAAAAAAAAAAAAAAAAAAAACAGTATTAAAAACCCAACCATACAATCCATATACACAATCCTATACCCGCTGTTGATCCAGAGGAAGGCGAAAAAAAACCCCAGCAAAGCATGATCCAATTTGCTACAGCAGGGGAAAAAAATTCCTTCCTGATCCCCCCGAGAGGCAATCGGATATTCCCTGGATCAACTTTACCTAAAAAAAAAATATTAGTACCCATTTATATTATGTACACCTAGGAAAGGATCCAGGCCTTTTTTAAAGCAATCTACTGAGCTGGCCAGAACCACCTCTGGAGGGAGTCTATCCCACATTTTCACAGCTCTTATGGTGAAGAAACCTTTCCGTATTTGGAGACAAAATCTGTTTTCCTCTAGACGTAAAGAGTGCCCCTGACCTTAAAGTGAACAATATGGACCCCTTATGTATTTATACATGTTGATCTTATCCCCCCTTAATCTCCTCTTCTCAAGAGAGAATAAATTCAGTTCCTCTAATCTTTTCTGATAGCTGAGCTCCTCCATGCCTCTTATCAGTTTGGTTGCCCTTCTCTGCACTTTCTCCAGTTCCCCGATATCCTTTTTAAGAACTGGTGCCTAAAACTGAACTCCATATTCCAGATGAGGTCTTACTAATGATTTGTACAGGGGCAAAATTACATCTCTCTCTCTGGAGTCCATGCCTCTACTAATATAAGAAAGGACTTTGCTTGCTTTGGAAACCGCAGCTTGGCATTGCATGCTGTTATTAAGCTTAGGATCTACCAGAACACCCAGATCCTTCTCCGCTATGGATTCCCCAGTTCTACTCCCCCTAGTATGTATGATGCATGCATATTCTTAGCCCCCAAGTGCATAACTTTACATTTATCAACATTAAACCTCATTTGCCACATAGTTGCCCAATGAAACAGTGCATTGAGGTCAGATTGTAAGTTGGCCCACCCTTTGCAACTATAACCGTTTCAAATCTTCTTGGAAGGCTGCCCACAAGGTTTAGGAGTGTGTCTATGGGAATGTTTGACAATTCTTCCAGAAGCGTATTTGTGAGGTCAGACACTGATGTTGGACGAGAAGGCATGACAGGCCAGTCAAGTTCCTCCATCCCAAATTTGCTCATCCATGTCTTTATGGACCTTGCTTTATGCACTGGTCCAAATAATTTGGTGGAGGGGGAAGTATGGTGTGGGTTTGTTTTTCAGGAGTTGGACTTGGCCCCTTTGTTCCAGTGAAGGGAACTCTTAAGGTGTCAGCATACCAAGACAATTTCATGCTTCCAACTTTATTTGAACAGTTTGGGGACAGCCCCTTCCTTTTCCAACATGACTGTGCACCAGTGCACAAAGCAAGGTCCATAAAGATGTGGATGAGAACAAGGTTTAGGTGTGTGTCTATGAGAATTTTTCACCATTCTTTCAGAAGCGCATTTGTGAGGTCAGGCACTGATGTGGACGAGAAGGCCTGGCTCACACTCTGTGCACTAAATTATCCCAAATATGTTCTACCGGTTGAGGTCAAGACTCTGTGCAGGCCAGTCAAGTTCCTTCACCCCAAACTCACTCATCCGTGTCTTTATGGACCTTGCTTTGTGCACTGGTAGTCATGTTGGAACAGGAAGGGGTCATCCCCAAACTATTCGCGCAACGTTGGGAGCATGAAATTGTCCAAAATGTCTTGGTATGTTGACACCTCAAGAGTTCCCTTCACTGGAACTAAGGGGCCAAGCTTAAGCCCTAAAAAAAACAACCCCACACCATGGATGAGTGAGTTTGGGGTGGAGGAACTTGACTGGTCTGCACAGAGTCCTGACCTCGACCCAACAGAACATCTTTGGGATGAATTAGAGCCTTGTGGACAGCCTTCCCACAAGATTTGAAGCTGTTATAGCTGCAAAGGGTGGGCCAACACAATATTGAACCCAATGGGCTAAGACTGGGATGCCATTAAAGTTCATGTGCGTGTAAAGGCAGGCGTCCCAATACTTTTGACAATATAGTGTATATCAATGTGAAAAAGTTGTAACATATGGAACATAAATTACAAAAGTGCGCTAAAAAATTAGGAGAACAAAAATGTTCATAAATGGTGTCTGCCGGGCATCCAGCTAACATAAGAGTCTATATATCCAAAAATGTGATGAGGCTGTACACAAGTCTTTGATATCCAAAGAATATAGTGAGGTTGGGGAGTGGTGGGAGGTGGGTGTAGCCTCTTCCCAAACGGTGATCCAAAATATGTGCTCTTAAATACACGTGATACACCCAGTGGTAGGAAGGGACTCTTACCAAAATGTGAAGAGATGCAAATATATACTGTGTTAATCCAGGAATCCAAAATGGTCAGCTTGATGGTATAATTCTCAGGTGGAATGAATCGACCAACCGCTTCCAGATTAGGGGATCTATAGGCTTCCAATCAGGGGGATATCGCCAAAAAGACCATGCCCAAAGAAGAAGAGGGGACTATAGTGCATTACCTCCAGATTTATTGAACCAATAATAGAGAGTAACACTTACAATTTCCAGATGAGTGAACAGCATATGAGGGTAAAGTCAAGGACGTCTGCAGTACAATCCGAGACCGGTAGCAGCACGGCTAGCTCCCCCCGACGCGTTTCCACTGAAGAGTCGGCTTCTGGGACTGGAGCTGTAGCCGTGCTGCTAGCATCTCTCGTAAATAGTGTAGCTGATGGGGACTTCCGGTGCGACCGCGACGGGGACCCGGAAGTGTTGTGACGCACTTCCGGTTCAAATGCCAGCCAATCGCAGTGTATTGGAGAGAAGACCCGGAAGTGGTAAGATGTCCTTCCGGTGGCGTCTTCGGCCAATAGCAGCGGATGTCAACAAACCATGTCATCCATGACACCGGAGTATAGACGAAAAGGTCCTATTTAATTTGCCGGTGCGCATAGGGTCTGGTCATATACGGAGGCAAGCAATGTCACCTAATTATACCGTCCTAAAAAAGGCTCTTTAAAGGGGATTAAAAGGCAAAAAGGATTCCGATTTTATAAGGACGTTACTAAATAAAAGAACTAGTTTTAATATATAACATAAAAATTATCGGTTAAAAAGATTAAAATACCTCTGAGAATACAAAGGATACCAACAAACAAAAATTTGTTTGGTTATAAATAACTTGGGTTTAAAATATTAAAAAAATTTATTTTTTAAAACCTATGGTGCATAAAAAAACATATTTTTGGAATAATAAAAAAACCATAAATATTGTGCAAACAAATTGGATGAGTCACACCGAAAATCTCCATCCACCACTTGCATGTATGTGGCATACACAACACTGGTGATTTTAAAATATGTAAAAACATATATATAGCACATATATTTTAAACATTCAATGAACCTATAAAGGAGAAAAAAGAGAGGGAAGGGAAAGGTTCGCCAAAAGAGGGACAGTAGTTAAAAAAATGTTTTCATCCTATTTGTGTCATGGGACTAATGATTATTAATATGGGCATTAATGTCCCATTCCACATTCACAAAAATAGTTCATTCTTGAACTATTACAATTCGGAATGGAACACAATTACTTTTATTATGGTGGGAATTTCTACTTGCAACAGACTGGTGTGGCAATGGGAGCCAAATTTGCTCCCAGCCTTGCCAATTTGTTCATGGCACTTTGGGAGGACCGTAATATCTATGCCAACAGAGAATCTAATATCTTCCTTTGGAGAAGATATATAGATGATGTCTTACTGCTGTGGAAAGGTGACATCTCTTCCCTCAAATTATTTATGGACCGACTGAACTGTAATGATTGGGGTATTCGCCTCACCTACCAGTTCAGTGAAGTATCCATTAACTTCCTAGATCTTATTATATATAGGATAGGATGTAAATTTGGCACGAAGACATTTTTCAAACCCACGGATAAGAACGGGTTCATCCCCCTTGATAGTTGCCATCATCCCAATTGGCTAACTTCAGTTCCCACTAGCCAATTCAGGAGGATACGTCGTAATTGCACCGACTCCCATGACTTTGAGGTACAAAGTAAAATATTGAAGGATAGATTCTTGGAAAAAGGGTTCAAAAAAGAAACTCTGGAGCAAAATATCCTTCAAGTTAAAGATCTACCACAAAGAGAGTTAGTGGTACCCAAACCTATACAACAAGGTGCTTTCTCTAAATTTGAATACGCCTTTATCACCTCGTTTTCTACTGGATACAGGTGGGTCAATAATACCTTCCGGAAGTATTGGCATATACTCAGAGGAGACAAAATACTAGGACCAACACTTCCCGAAAAGCCCCCTATTATTTTTAGGAGGATCAGGAATTTGAAGGATATTATTGCCCCCACTCCAGTTGAAAAACCTGCTATCCCCAGAATGTTTGCCAACATGAAAGGCTTTTATCCTTGTAGGAAATGCCGCGTATGCAAAGGGTTGAATACACAGAGGACTCAAACCTTCAACTCTACAGTAACCAAGAAAAAATATGACATCCAAAACTTTGTTACCTGCCACAACAAAGGGGCTGTATATCTCCTAACGTGTGGATGTGGTTTACAGTATGTGGGGAGAACGATCAGGACCCCAAGTATCAGAATAGGTGAGCATCTCACCAACATACAAACAGGTTTCCCTGGACACAGCCTCTCAGCCCATCACGACAAGTGCCACCATAGAAGCTATTCAAAATTGAAAGCTGTCGTGATTGAGGGTTACTCCCTCATTGGAGAGGGAGTGACATGAAGAGAACTATCTCCAGGAGAGAAACGTTTTGGATTCATGAATTAAAATGTTATCAGCCCTGGGGTATGAATGTGGAATGGGACATTAATGCCCATATCAATAATCATTAGTCCCATGACACAAATAGGATGAAAACATTTTTTTAACTACTGTCCCTCTTTTGGCGAACCTTTCCCTTCCCTCTCTTTTTTCTCCTTTATAGGTTCATTGAATGTTTAAAATATATGTGCTATATATATGTTTTTACATATTTTAAAATCACCAGTATTGTGTATGCCACATACATGCAAGGTGTTGTGGTTGCAGATTTTTAGTGTGACTCATCCAATTTCTTTGCACAATATTTATGGTTTTTTTATTATTCCAAAAATATGTTTTTTTATGCACCATAGGTTTTAAAAAATAAAATTTTTTAATATTTTAAACCCAAGTTATTTATAACCAAACAAATTTTTGTTTGTTGGTATCCTTTGTATTCTCAGAGGTATTTTAATCTTTTTAACCGATAATTTTTATGTTATATATTAAAACTAGTTCTTTTATTTAGTAACGTCTTTATAAAATCGGAATCCTTTTTGCCTTTTAATCCCCTTTAAAGAGCCTTTTTTAGGACGGTATAATTAGGTGACATTGCTTGCCTCCGTATATGACCAGACCCTATGCGCACCGGCAAATTAAATAGGACCTTTTCGTCTATACTCCGGTGTCATGGATAACATGGTTTGTTGACATCCGCTGCTATTGGCCGAAGACGCCACCGGAAGGACATCTTACCACTTCCGGGTCTTCTCTCCAATACACTGCGATTGGCTGGCATTTGAACCGGAAGTGCGTCACAACACTTCCGGGTCCCCGCCGCGGTCGCACCGGAAGTCCCCATCAGCTACACTATTTACGAGAGATGCTAGCAGCACGGCTACAGCTCCAGTCCCAGAAGCCGACTCTTCAGTGGAAACGCGTCGGGGGGAGCTAGCCGTGCTGCTACCGGTCTCGGATTGTACTGCAGACGTCCTTGACTTTACCCTCATATGCTGTTCACTCATCTGGAAATTGTAAGTGTTACTCTCAATTATTGGTTCAATAAATCTGGAGGTAATGCACTATAGTCCCCTCTTCTTTTTTGGGCATGGTCTTTTTGGCGATATCCCCCTGATTGGAAGCCTATAGATCCCCTAATCTGGAAGCAGTTGGTCGATTCATTCCACCTGAGAATTATACCATCAAGCTGACCATTTTGGATTCCTGGATTAACACAGTATATGTTTGCATCTCTTCACATTTTGGTAAGAGTCCCTTCCTACCACTGGGTGTATCACGTGTATTTAAGAGCACATATTTTGGATCACCGTTTGGGAAGAGGCTACACCCACCTCCCACCACTCCCCAACCTCACTATATTCTTTGGATATCAAAGACTTGTGTACAGTCTCATCACATTTTTGGATATATAGACTCTTATGTTAGCTGGATGCCCAGCAAGACACCATTTATGAACATTTTTGTTCTCCTAATTTTTTAGCGCACTTTTGTAATTTATGTTCCATATGTTACAACTTTTTCACATTTAATTTTATTGCAGTGCTGCTTTCACTACCTACTTCTCAACTAGGTTCGCGCACCTAATTTTCTTCATTTACATAGTGTATATCAATGTGGGACAGAACACTTTCTGCTTGAAATCTTTCTATTTCACTATAGCACAATTTAGATCTATCAATGTGGATGTATTGTCCTCTGGACCTGAATGACACACCAAAAAGAAGAGAATGCAACCATATCCTGTACAGATACTGTAGCTCAGCTGCTCTAACACTGTAATACAATATGACCTGATAGAGTGCACTCTGTCACCTATAGGGGGCCCCCTTTTCTATGAATTATATGAGTCTCCCTCTGGGCAAGGCCTTGCTTATCTTCGCCGGCAGTGAAGCTCTTTAATCATTCCAAGAATGATATTTATAATCCAGTGTAAGAAAGGGAAATATTTGTAATCCAATAAGTAAAAGGAGATTTTGCTATCCAAGCTCTGTCTAGGATGTATTCAGTCTAAAAGCTGGCGTGTGTTTAATTAGGGCCTTCTGGTCTGCCACGCACTATTACAAACTGCAGTGTCCTATGGCAACCGCTATACAGCAGAGAAGTTCCCTCTGTATTTGTACTGCGTCACAGCAGTGTTAATTTAGTCGACTAAAACCGACTAAAACATTTTCGTCGACTAAATTAACACAATTTTAGTCGACTAAAATACGACTAAAACTAAAACAATTCAGATGACTAAAATATGACTAAAACTAAAATGGCATTTTAGTCAAAAGACTATAAGTAAAATGAAATTGAAATTTGCTGCCAAAATTAACACTGGTGCATGCTCAAAGCTTAATACCATAAATAATAACATATTCGATTTTTCACTCCAGGACCAGCAGTAGTATATAATGAGTTTGGAAATTGTAGAGAAATGCTTAAAGGCTCTGCAAGGCACTGTATATATACATATATATTGGATGAAATAGAGAACACTCTACAGGACTCTGCTGGAGCAAATTGGATCATGCTTTCCTTGGTTTTTTGTCTTCCTCTGGATCAACCGTGGGTATAAGATTATGTATATAGGATTGTATAATTTTTTTTCCCTTTCATTGGTTGGACTAGAGGTCTTTTTTCAACCAGACTATGTAACTACGTGACTTGAAAGATGCAAAAATAGAATCAGAGGTTTTTAATAGCATCAATGTTAGTGCTTTTAAAAACCTCTTATGCTATTTGTGGCTATTTCAGGTCCAGTGGAGTATTTACGGTTTGGTTTGCTGGATACAAGTTTACTGTGTAATGCACCCAGGCAATACCTCTGTGGGTACCATTTTCTATTGCTATATACTGTATATACTGTAGGTCAAAAGGTGTAAACAGGATAAGTAATTTTAAAAATCAATAGGGCCATAGCTGTAATGTAAAATGAGTTTGGTCCATAGGAGGTGCTGGAGCTGAAGACAGAAGACAAAACTTTGATGATTTCGTTTTTATAGAGTAGAGAGTGATTAGAGCACCTGTCAGATTTTTAGTGGATTTTAGAGTGGTCACCAAACCAGGAAAAGACTATAAATCTTCCAATGTGGACACAAGAGCCAGTGACCCTGGTGACCACCAAGGATTTTCCTCACTTCCTGTTGCAGCTATGGGACAGGAAGTGAAGGGAAATTTCCTCAATGGAACACAGAGGGCAAAAACCTGACAGGGGTTATAAATCCCTCCCCCTTCTATACTCTATATAATGCGAGAAACTTTTTTTTCCTTCAGTTCTACTTTACTATAATATACAGTACATTAATGCAGTATTAGAACTACCAGGGTCCAAAAGGTCACACTTGTGACCGGGCTCTGGTGTTTCGCTACTGTGGGGGTCCTAAGACCCCAGACCGTATCTCCTCAGCGGCTGCATGGCTCTTAGCTGCAATTGTCTCTCACAGCCCAGAGCCAGCGCTGACAGTTCTTCTCCACCCGCATTCTCCTCCTGTGTTTGCCCCGCCCACACTCCCCGGCAGTGTTGTGCCTCAGAGAAGGGGACGTGTGGGCGGGAAGTTTGAAGCCCAGCAGCCAGAAGAGGAAAGGTGCCGACAGATGCCCACCATCAATCTGTGAGTGAAGTCTCTCTCCCGCCTCTCAGTAGGTACTCATGTAAGAGGGACCCAGATGCAAATGATGCTCTATTGTAAGGGAGGCATTGGTGAGCAGTGACCCGTTACATCAGAGTCCACAGCATTCCCCCTTGCATCAAAGCCCCCCTTAAATCAGGGTTTCCCTTTACATTCAAGAGTCCACAGAGATCCCCCTTACAGAGTAACTGGAAATTCTGCAGACTATGATGTAAGGGGGGCTCTGTGGACTTTGATGTAAGGGAGGCTCTGCAGACTCTGATGTAAGGAAGGGTTTGCAAAGTCTGATGTAAGGGGTACTCTGCGGACTCTGATGTAAGGGGCGCTCTGCGGACTCTGATGTAAGGGAGGATCTGCAAACTCTGATGTAAGGGGTGCTCTGCGGACTGTGATGTAAGGGAGTATCTGCAAACTCTGATGTCAGGGGTGCTCTGCGGACTCTGATGTAAGGGAGTATCTGCAAACTCTGATGTAAGGGGTGCTCTGCGGACACTGATGTAAGGGGCGCTCTGCAGATTCAAATGTAAAGGGGAACTCTCTGGACTTTTAATGTAAGGAGGGACTCTTGTTATTAAATCCATATGATTACAAATGTTATTTAATCACAAAATATATGTATAGTGTATACTACAAAAAGAAAATTGCAGTGCGCCGCTAAAGTGTTTGGCTTGAAGAAAAAGTGGCAACCCTACCCAAGACTGCAGGCAGGTGGCCCACTGCAGGGCTGTTATAAAGGGCCCCGCGATGGGAGTAAGGGGCCTCGGGATCAATGGGGAGGGCCCTATGCTTGGAGGGAAGAGGGGGATTTTGGGGACTTTTTGCACCAGGTCCCTGAAGGTGCTAATTATGCCGCTGCATTAATGTATAATGATAAATAAAATCCTCGGTGGTTGTCTATAGACCCAATCTTACTCAACCACCAGACATCATTGTCATTTTACATAGCAATTACTGAAAACAGCACTTACTACAATGATAAATATATCAGATTGCAATATTTCATGTGCAATAAAATAAAGAAAAAAATCCAGCAGGGATAGAAGGAACCCCTCACAACCTGAATCTCACCAACAGTCACGAGAAATAGACGTTCAGGTGGTTTTCCTCTCCGGCATCCACCACAAACTGGAATCTAGGTTTTGGATGGACGACTCTTTTAATTATCACCGAGTCTCTACCAATCTCCTCCCTGCGTAATAATACATCTGTATACATAACAGTACAGAGATAATGATATGTTTTCTCCCATTCATTCACCACCACCTGTCTGCACAATAGGTATTTCATTTCTTCTTCATATCAACATAACAGAACATAATCCGTGTGCACAATGCAGAAAAACATGCCGCAAACTGGAAGACAAATATTTTTGGGGAGGATTGGAGTGTGGTCAGTGGCTGGAGACTGTTTATCTATATGTTTGTGACCACTGAAGGTGTTATCATCACCTCTGTCTCAGGACGATGACTCACCAAATGTTGGAAAAACATATTTATAACAATAAACCAATTATTAGAGAAATACAAATAAATAGACTTAGAAAAGACCTAAAGTGACCCTGCATTTTGCCCATACAGGTCATGGCAACAAGGAAGGGCCCATTCACAATGCATGGTAACGCACCTGCTCTTTGCAGTACTGTTCATAATGATTGGCACCTCAACACATTGTGCAGTAGGGTCCAAACCACCGCAGAACACAACAATGCACCACAACGCATATATGATGCTCTGCGGTGTTAAAAAGGGTCATGCACTTTTTTTCATCCATTGTGGGGCATTAGCAGCTCATCAATAATAAATAGGTGACATAATGCGCGTTAACGTGTATGCAGTTACGCACTATAATGAAATGCTTAAGTGTGATTGTGCTTGTTACAGCAATCACATAATCCCTGCTGGGTCCTCCAAAATTTTTCACAGGATCCCTGCAGGGTCTTCCAGGATACCTAGGACCTCCCATACCTCCAAGTAACGAAGCTGGGTGTGCCCGGAATGCCCTTTGATCAGAAGGGTATTTAAGCACCAGCCTTTCAAGTGGCTGGTTATGGGACTTATTGCCAGTTACCTGAGAGTTAAAGAGCTATACTACTTACAGTACCTGCTATCTACTCTCTTGTCTGCCTCCTACCTCAATTCCTGTCTCGACTTTACTACTGCCTGTTTTGTGACCTACCATGACCCGTTTGGACTTGACTACTCTGTTCCCTGCCATCTGCATGACGCCTGTCTGGACTCGACAACTTTCCTCCCTGCCACCTGCCATGACTTCTGTCTGGACTCAACTTCTTACTTCCCTGCCATCTTCCATGACTGCTGTCTGGACTTGACTACTCTCTTCCCTGCCACCTGCTATGACTCTTGTCTGGACTCAACTACTCTGTTCCCTGCCACCTGTCATGACTCCTGTCTAGACTCAACTACTCTTCCCTGCCACCTGCCATGACCCCTGTCTAGACTCGACTACTCTTCCCTGCCACCTTCCATAACTCTTTTCTGGACTCAACCACTCCCTTCCCTGCCACCTGCCATGACTCTTGTCTGGACTCGACTACTCTGTTCCCTGCCACCTGCCATGACTCCTGTCTGGACTCGACTTCTCTCTTCCCTGCCACCTGTCATGACTCCTGTCTGGACTCGACTACTCTCTTCCCTGCCACCTGTCATGACTCCTGTCTGGACTCGACTTCTCTCTTCCCTGCCACCTGTCATGACTCCTGTCTGGACTCGACTACTCTCTTCCCTGCCATCTGCTATGACTCCTGTCTGGACACAACTACTCTCTTCCCTGTCACCTGCTATGACTCCTGTCTGGATCCAACTATTGCCTTCCCAGCCACCTGCCATGGTTCCTGTCTTGACTCGACTGCTCTCTTCCCTGCCATCTGCAATAACTATTGTCTGGACTAGACTATTCTTTTCCCTGCCACCTGCCTTGACTCCTGTCTGGACTGGACTACTCTCTTCCCTGCTGCCTTCCATGACTCCTGTCTAGACTCGACTACTCTCTTCCCTGCCATCTGCCATAACTCTTGTCTGGACTAGACTACTCTCTTCCCTGCCACCTGCTGTAACTCTTGTCTGGACTAGACTACTCTCTTCCTTGCCACCTGCCATGACCTCTGTCTGGACCTAACTGCTCTCCTGTATACCATCTGTCACAACCCCTACTTGGACCTGACTACACTCTTGTTTGCTTCCTGCTATGACCTCTACCTGGATCTTACTCCTTCTCTTGTCAATTATATTGTGAACAGTCCTGTTAGAAACGATCCCTGAGCACACTGATTTGCTGTCTGTCATCCAAAGGGTTAACCTAGTGCAGGCTAATTGTAGCAATTGGCAACAGGCTGCCTTATTTAAACACCTCAGCAGCACTGTGCCTTTGCTGTCTTGTCTTCAGCTTCTCCATGTTCCTGAACCTGCGTCCTGTTGATCCCTGCCTGATTCCTGTTGACCTTTGGCTCGTCCCTGACTTCGTTTGCTTGCTGCCTGTCCTGACCCCGGTTTGTTTGACTATTCTCTTGGATCCTCCTTGTCTGCTCATCTGCCTTTGGACCTTGACCAGTCCTCCCCTAGTGAGGCGACCCTGGGGACCGCGACCTGGTATTCACCCGCAGCCAAATCCATCCTCACCATCAGAGGCTCTGGTGAAGACCGGTGGATACTTAGATTCCGCAGCTCAGGTTAGCCTGTGCTACTCACCTCGGGGGTTCCCATCCAAGCTCCGCCCACTTGCAATCGGTAGGCCTTCCTCTACACGACAGACTCCTACTAGTATTATAACAGTACAAGACAGCCATGTCGGAGCCTGCAAGAGAGGCCTCACCGTTGGAGGAGATCTGTCAACATCTAGCAGCTCTGTCGCAAGCCGTAAAGACCCTCCAGGACGGTTACACACAGCTCGAGGGGCGGTTGCATTCTGCAACTCTTCCAGGGAATCCTCCGGTGTTATCTGCTCCTTCCGCTTCTGCAGCCTCCACAGGAGTCACTCCTAGTCCCACCGTAGTGATGCTGCCACCAGAACCACGGGTCCCGAACCCTGAAAAATTCTCCGGAGATTGGTACAAATTTCGAGCCTTTCGCAATGCTTGCCAGCTGTACTTTTCCTTGCAACCCCGGAACTTCTCCCTGGAGGCCACCAAGGTGGGGTTCGTCATCTCGCTGCTCCTAGGCGAACCTCAGTCCTGGGGCCATCGGCTCCTTGAGGAGGCCAGTCCCCACCTGAACTCCTTATTGTCATTTTTTACAGCCATAGCCCAATGACGATCCGCAGCCGTCCATCCACTTCCCCAGCAGGGGTATTTTCTTTGTAGAAAAAAAGGACCACTCCCTCCGGCCCTGCATCGACTACAGGGATCTAACAAGATCACCATTAAGAACCGCTACCCCCTTCCTCTGGTTCCTGAGCTTTTTCAGAGGCTCAGGTCTGCCACCCTGTTTACAAAATTGGATCTTCGCGGGGCCTATAACCTAGTCCGCATCCGAGAGCGGGATGAGTGGAAGACGGCTTTCCGCACCCGATTCGGACATTTCGAATATCTAGTGATGCCGTTCGGCCTCTGTAATGCTCCTGCTACGTTCCAACATTTTCAGGGACTGGCTGGACATTTTTGTCATTGTATACCTGGATGACATCCTGATCTTTTTGGCATCCCTTGAGCAACACCGCGAGCATGTCCAAAATGTTCTCGGCCGTCTCCGCCAGCATGGTCTTTATGTAAAAGCTGAAAAATGTGACTTTGAGCAAAGCAGCATTCCATTTCTGGGGTTGATAATTTCCACAGAGGGAATAAAAATGGACCCCCAGAAAGTCTCCGCTATTCTGGACTGGCCTCTGCCATCTGATAAGAAGGGAGTACAGCGCTTTATAGGCTTTGCAAACTTCTATAGGAGGTTCATAAAGGGATTCTCTAATATCATCGCTCCTATCACTCAGCTCACTAAGAAAAACGCCCGTTTCTCTTGGACTCCTGAGGCCCGATCCGCCTTCACGGTGCTAAAGAATCTTTTTACCTCGGCCCCTATCTTGAGCCATCCAGATCCCACCTTACCCTACCTCCTTGAGGTAGATGCTTCAGAGGTTACCATAGGGGCAGTCATCTCCCAAAGACAGGGGGTCAAGGACCTGATGCACCCAATAGCCTTCTTTTCCCGAAAACTCTCCACGGCGGAGAGGAATTATGACGTGGGAGATCGGGAACTCCTGGCCATTAACATTGGGGGCCAGTGTGATGTCCCCTTTACATTGGTGGTCAGTGTGATGTCCCCTTTACATTGGTGGCCATTGTGATGTCCCCTTTACATTGGTGGCCATTGTGATGTCCCCTTTACATTGGTGGCCATTGTGATGTCCCCTTTACATTGGTGGCCATTGTGATGTCCCCTTGACATTGGTGGTCAGTTTATCACCCCCATTACATTGGTGTTCAGTGTATTGCCCCCTTTACATTGGTAGTCAGTGTATCCCCCCCATTACATTGGTAGTCAGAGTATCGCGCCTTTTACATTGATGGTCAGTGTATTGCCCCCTTTACATTGGTGGTCAGAGTATCGCCCCTTTTACATTGATGGTCAGTGTATCGCCTCCTTTACATTGGTAGTCAGTGTATCGCTTCCTTTACATTGGTGGTCAGTGTATTGCCCCCTTTACATTGGTAGTCAGTGTATCGCCCCCATTACATTGGTAGTCAGTGTTTTGCCCCCATTACATTGGTGGTCAGTGTATCGCCTCCTTTACATTGGTAGTCAGTGTATCACCTCCTTTACATTGGTAGTCAGTGTATCGCCTCCTTTACATTGGTGGTCAGTGTATTGCCTCCTTTGCATTGGTAGACAGTTTATCACCCCCCTTTACATTGGTGTTCAGTGTATTGCCCCCTTTACATTGGTAGACAGTTTATCACCCCCCTTTACAATGGTGGTCAGTGTATCGCCCCCTTTACATTGGTGGTCAGTGTATCGCCCCCTTTACATTGGTAGTCAGTGTATCGCCCCCATTACATTGGTAGTTAGTGTTTTGCCCCCGTTACATTGGTGGTCAGTGTATCGCCTCCTTTACATTGGTGGTCAGTGTATTGCCTCCTTTGCATTGGTAGACAGTTTATCACCCCCTTTACATTGGTGGTCTGTGTATCGCCCCCTTTACATTGGTGGTCAGAGTATCGCCCCCTTTACATTGGTGGTCAGTGTATCGCCCCCTTTACATTGATGGTCAGTGTATCACCTCCTTTACATTAGTAGTCACTTTACCGCCCCCTTTACATTGGTGGTAATAGTATCGCCCCCTTTACATTGGTGGTCAGAGTATCGCCCCCTTTACATTGGTGGTCAGGGTATCGCCCCTTTTACATTGATGGTCAGTGTATCGCCCCCTTTACATTGGTGGTCAGTGTATCGCCACCTTTACATTGGTGGTCAGTGTATCACCCCCTTTACATTGGTGGTCAGTGTATCGCCCCCTTTACCTTGGTGGTCAGTGTATCACCCCCCTTTACATTGGTGGTCAGTGTATCGCCCCTTTTACATTGATGGTCAGTGTATTGCCCCCTTTATATTGGTGGTCAGTGTATCACCCCCTTTACATTGGTGGTCAGTGTATCGCCCCCCTTTACATTGGTGGTCAGTGTATCACCCCCTTTACATTGGTGGTCAGTGTATCGCCCCCTTTACCTTGGTGGTCAGTGTATCGCCCCCTCTACCTTGGTGGTCAGTGTATCGCCCCCTTTACCTTGGTGGTCAGTGTATCGCCCCCTTTACATTGGTGGTCAGTGTATTGCCTCCTTTACATTGGTGGTCAGTGTATCGCCCCCTTTACATTGGTGGTCAGTGTATCGCCCCCTTTACATTGGTGGTCAGTGTATCACCCCCTTTACATTGGTGGTCAGTGTATCGCCCCCTTTACATTGGTGGTCAGTGTATCGCCCCCTTTACATTGGTGGTCAGTGTATCACCCCCTTTACATTGGTAGTCAGTGTATCGCTTCCTTTACATTGGTGGTCAGTGTATTGCCCCCTTTACATTGGTAGTCAGTGTATCGCCCCCATTACATTGGTAGTCAGTGTTTTGCCCCCATTACATTGGTGGTCAGTGTATCGCCTCCTTTACATTGGTAGTCAGTGTATCACCTCCTTTACATTGGTGGTCAGTGTATTGCCCCCTTTACATTGGTGGTCAGTGTATTGCCCCCTTTGCATTGGTAGTTAGTGTATCGCCTCCTTTACATTGGTAGTCAGTGTATCGCCTCCTTTGCATTGGTAGACAGTTTATCACCCCCCTTTACATTGGTGGTCAGTGTATTGCCCCCTTTACATTGGTAGTCAGTGTATCCCCCCCATTACATTGGTAGTCAGAGTATCGCGCCTTTTACATTGATGGTCAGTGTATTGCCCCCTTTACATTGGTGGTCAGAGTATCGCCCCTTTTACATTGATGGTCAGTGTATCGCCTCCTTTACATTGGTAGTCAGTGTATCGCTTCCTTTACATTGGTGGTCAGTGTATTGCCCCCTTTACATTGGTAGTCAGTGTATCGCCCCCATTACATTGGTAGTCAGTGTTTTGCCCCCATTACATTGGTGGTCAGTGTATCGCCTCCTTTACATTGGTAGTCAGTGTATCACCTCCTTTACATTGGTAGTCAGTGTATCGCCTCCTTTACATTGGTGGTCAGTGTATTGCCTCCTTTGCATTGGTAGACAGTTTATCACCCCCCTTTACATTGGTGTTCAGTGTATTGCCCCCTTTACATTGGTAGACAGTTTATCACCCCCCTTTACAATGGTGGTCAGTGTATCGCCCCCTTTACATTGGTGGTCAGTGTATCGCCCCCTTTACATTGGTAGTCAGTGTATCGCCCCCATTACATTGGTAGTTAGTGTTTTGCCCCCGTTACATTGGTGGTCAGTGTATCGCCTCCTTTACATTGGTGGTCAGTGTATTGCCTCCTTTGCATTGGTAGACAGTTTATCACCCCCTTTACATTGGTGGTCTGTGTATCGCCCCCTTTACATTGGTGGTCAGAGTATCGCCCCCTTTACATTGGTGGTCAGTGTATCGCCCCCTTTACATTGATGGTCAGTGTATCACCTCCTTTACATTAGTAGTCACTTTACCGCCCCCTTTACATTGGTGGTAATAGTATCGCCCCCTTTACATTGGTGGTCAGAGTATCGCCCCCTTTACATTGGTGGTCAGGGTATCGCCCCTTTTACATTGATGGTCAGTGTATCGCCCCCTTTACATTGGTGGTCAGTGTATCGCCACCTTTACATTGGTGGTCAGTGTATCACCCCCTTTACATTGGTGGTCAGTGTATCGCCCCCTTTACCTTGGTGGTCAGTGTATCACCCCCCTTTACATTGGTGGTCAGTGTATCGCCCCTTTTACATTGATGGTCAGTGTATTGCCCCCTTTATATTGGTGGTCAGTGTATCACCCCCTTTACATTGGTGGTCAGTGTATCGCCCCCCTTTACATTGGTGGTCAGTGTATCACCCCCTTTACATTGGTGGTCAGTGTATCGCCCCCTTTACCTTGGTGGTCAGTGTATCGCCCCCTCTACCTTGGTGGTCAGTGTATCGCCCCCTTTACCTTGGTGGTCAGTGTATCGCCCCCTTTACATTGGTGGTCAGTGTATTGCCTCCTTTACATTGGTGGTCAGTGTATCGCCCCCTTTACATTGGTGGTCAGTGTATCGCCCCCTTTACATTGGTGGTCAGTGTATCACCCCCTTTACATTGGTGGTCAGTGTATCGCCCCCTTTACATTGGTGGTCAGTGTATCGCCCCCTTTACATTGGTGGTCAGTGTATCACCCCCTTTACATTGGTAGTCAGTGTATCGCTTCCTTTACATTGGTGGTCAGTGTATTGCCCCCTTTACATTGGTAGTCAGTGTATCGCCCCCATTACATTGGTAGTCAGTGTTTTGCCCCCATTACATTGGTGGTCAGTGTATCGCCTCCTTTACATTGGTAGTCAGTGTATCACCTCCTTTACATTGGTGGTCAGTGTATTGCCCCCTTTACATTGGTGGTCAGTGTATTGCCCCCTTTGCATTGGTAGTTAGTGTATCGCCTCCTTTACATTGGTAGTCAGTGTATCGCCTCCTTTGCATTGGTAGACAGTTTATCACCCCCCTTTACATTGGTGGTCAGTGTATTGCCCCCTTTACATTGGTGGTCAGTGTATCGCCCCCTTTACATTGATGGTCAGTGTATCGCCTCCTTTACATTAGTACTCAGTTTATCGCCCCCCCTTTACATTGGTGGTCAGAGTATCGCCCCCTTTACATTGGTGGTCAGTGTATCGCCCCCTTTACATTGGTGGTCAGAGTATCGCCCCTTTTACATTGATGGTCAGTGTATTGCCCCCTTTATATTGGTGGTCAGTGTATCGCCCCCTTTACATTGGTGGTCAGTGTATCGCCCCCTTTACATTGGTAGTCAGTGTATCGCCCCCCATTACATTGGTAGTCAGTGTTTTGCCCCCGTTACATTGGTGGTCAGTGTATCGCCTCCTTTACATTGGTAGTCAGTGTATCGCCTCCTTTACATTGGTGGTCAGTGTATTGCCTCCTTTGCACTGGTAGACAGCTTATCACCCCCTTTACATTGGTGGTCAGTGTATCGCCCCCTTTACATTGATGGTCAGTGTATCGCCCCCTTTACATTGGTGGTCAGTGTATTGCCCCCTTTACATTGGTGGTCAGTGTATCGCCCCCTTTACATTGATGGTCAGTTTATCACCTCCTTTACATTAGTAGTCACTTTACCGCCCCCTTTACATTGGTGGTCAGAGTATCGCCCCCTTTACATTGGTGGTCAGAGTATCGCCCCCTTTACATTGGTGGTCAGGGTATCGCCCCTTTTACATTGATGGTCAGTGTATCGCCCCCTTTACATTGGTGGTCAGTGTATCTCCCCCTTTACATTGGTGGTCAGGGTATCGCCCCTTTTACATTGATGGTCAGTGTATCTCCCCCTTTACATTGATGGTCAGTGTATCTCCTTCTTTACATTGGTGGTCAGTGTATCACCCCCTTTACATTGGTGGTCAGTGTATCGCCCCCTTTACCTTGGTGGTCAGTGTATCACCCCCTTTACATTGGTGGTCAGTGTATCGCCCCCCTTTACATTGGTGGTCAGAGTATCGCCCCTTTTACATTGATGGTCAGTGTATTGCCCCCTTTATATTGGTGGTCAGTGTATCGCCCCCTTTACATTGGTGGTCAGTGTATCGCCCCCTTTACATTGGTGGTCAGTGTATCGCCCCCCTTTACATTGGTGGTCAGTGTATCGCCCCCTTTACATTGGTGGTCAGTGTATCGCCCCCTTTACATTGGTGGTCTGTGTATCGCCCCCTCTACCTTGGTGGTCAGTGTATCGCCCCCTCTACCTTGGTGGTCAGTGTATTGCCCCCTTTACCTTGGTGGTCAGTGTATCGCCCCCTTTACCTTGGTGGTCAGTGTATCGCCCCCTTTACATTGGTGGTCAGTGTATTGCCTCCTTTACATTGGTGGTCAGTGTATCGCCCCCTTTACATTGGTGGTCAGGTTATCGCCCCTTTACATTGGTGGTCAGTGTATCGCCCCCCTTTACATTGGTGGTCAGTGTATCGCCCCACTCTCCAGTGACCACAACTGTAAGGGGACTCTTCTTCTCTGAGCACCAATATAAGGGGTCCATTATACACTGACATCTGAGGTATAGACATACCTCCCAACTTTTTGAGATGGGAATGAGAGGAACCTACTATCAAACGTATGTAGGCAAAGGACACACCCCCGGCCATGCCCCCCTAAAGGAGTATTATACAAAAAAAATAATAAGTTAAATACTTCCTACCCGTGCTATAGTCCAAAGACGGCTACAGCATGGGCTTCCAATGCCGGGAGGGCATCTATGGACGTCCTCCCATGATTGCATTGCCCACGCACCCCCTGCGGAGCACGCGCAGCACACTCTGCGATTGCCGAGTCCTTTGGACTCGGCACATCTCAGATCGGGTTAAAGGGCCAAACACAGCCTCTTTTTACTATGTGATCAGGAGAGAAGAAGAAAACTGATTCTGTTATCGGTCCCAACAGTGCCCACCAGTGCTGCTAATCAGTGCCACCTATCAGTGCCCATCAGTGCTGCCTACCAGTGCACATCAGTGCCAACTATCAGAGCTGCCTATTAGTGTCACCTCTCAGTGCCCTTCAGTGCTACTTATCAGTGCCCATCAGTGCCACCTATTAGAGCAGCCTCATCAGTGCTACCTCATCAGTGCCGCTTCATCAGTTCCCATCAGTGAAGGAGAAAAATTACCCATTGCTAAAAAATTTAAAAAACTTTGAAAAAGTTTGGCTTTTTTTTCAAAATTTTCGGTCTTTTTTTGTTTGTTTAGCAAAAAATTAAAAGCCCAGCAATGATTAAATACCTACAAAAGAAAGCTGTATTTGTGTGAAAAAAATGATAAAAATTTAGTTTGGGAACAATATTGCACAACCGTACAATTGTCATTTAAAGAGTGACAGCGCAGAAAATTGAAAATTGGCCTAGGCAGGAAGGGGGTGAAAAAGCCCAGTAGGCAGTGGTTTTACTTTTACCTCTAATATTCCTTTATATTGGATTTTGAAATTTAAAAATGCAGCAATTTAGAAATTGGATGAAAGGTTTAGCACTGGGAAACATTTTTTGAAAGATAAAAAGTGCATTTTATATACAACTATACAGATCAGACCAAAATGAGGAGGAAAGAGGAACAGAGGGACTTTGTACCAAATCAGGGACAACTGGGAGCTCTATGGTATATATGGTATATGATATGGTATGGTATATATGGGGGCCCCTTCTCCACCAATCACATGCAGTGAGGAGCCTGTTCGTTTGATGTTACAAATAATAACTTGCATGAATTGGACATTTTCATCATAGGACAATTATAATCTCCTATGTAAAATAAGGCATCCCATATGTCCTCCCACCCCATATGTCATCCCATATGTCATCCCATCCCACCCCATATGTCATCCCATATGTCATCCCACCCATATGTCATCCCACCCCATATGTCATCCCATATGTCATCCCATCCCACCCCATATGTCATCCCATCCTATATGTCACCCTATACCATATGTCATCCCATCCCACCCCATATGTCATCCCATCCCATATGTCATCCCATCCCATGTCATTCCATTCGATCCCATATGTCATCCCATCCTATATTTCACCCCATCACATCCCATATGCCACCCTATCCCATTTGTCACCCATCCCATATGTCATCCCATCCCATGTCATCCCATTCCATCCCATATGTCACCCCATCCCATCCCATATGCCACCCCATCCCATTTGTAACCCAACCCATATGTCATTCCATCCCATATGTCACCCATCCCATATGTAATCCCATCCCATCCCATATGTTATCCCATCCCATATGTCACCCATCCCATGTCATTCCATTCCATCCTATATGCCACCCCATCCCATACCATCCTATATGTCATCTCATCCTATATGTCACCCGTCCCAACCCATTCCATGTGTCATCCCATCCCATCCCATATATCATCCCATCCAATCCTATATGTCATCCCATCCCATATGTTATCCTATCCCATATGTTACCCCATCCCATATGTCAACCCATCCTATCCTATATGTCCCATAGAATGATCCCTGGCAGGAGCGTGCTGTACCCATATACGGCCGCTAGATGTCCCCGGCGGGCACTGCGGTGAGGGGGCGGGGCGGAGGTGTGCGGGGATATAGAGCTGAGCGCTGGGCTGAGATCACATTGTACCGGTGGACGGAGCTCGGTGTGATCAGTGCTGTACAGGTGAGAGATAACCGCACACCGATCACTGGATGGAGATCTCCCGGAGCTGCTAGGAGAGGGGGGAGGGGAATGGAGGGATGATATGCAGTGATGTATGGGATGCTCTGCGGGAAAAGTTACTGAGTGCGATGTAAGAGGATGGGTGAGATGCTCTGCAGTGCTGAAAACTCCACCATGCTGTGCGGAAATGACAGAGGTTATGGTGAGGAAGTGATGCTCTGCATGGTGTGAGTATGTGGGGGGGGGGGGGGCAGTATTGGGGTCCAGGGGGGGATGGTCTGCACAGCTGGGGTCATGCTTCAGAGTTCTGCAGCCAGGGGACAGACTTGTGATAGAGAAGATCTGCACTGGTGGGGGGCACATTAATGGGGGAATGATACTCTGCAGAGAATCTCTATAAGTCAGGGGCTCCCATATAGGAACACAGGGGACCCTCACAGAGTGATGGACATAGGGGGTGAGTGTGAATGGGTGATAATCTGCAGAGATGAGGATTGCCCTATGTGTGACATTGATGGCTCTGCAGAGCTTCTTCTGGGTGTCTTCGCTCTGATCTGAATATACAGAACCCCCCCCCCCCCCCATCTCCTCCTATGGGGCTCATTCACAGTCTACAGCAGCTCTACACAATCAGAATGTGCCTGTCATTACACAGGGGTCTGGGTGCTATAAGAATCTGCGCTGAGCCGGTGTCTGGTTGCTATGGGTAGCTGCGCTGAACTGGCATCTGGTTGCTATGGGTAGCTGCGCTGAGCCGGCGTCTGGTTGCTATGGGTAGCTGCGCTGAGCCGGCGTCTGGTTGCTATGGGTAGCTGCGCTGAGCCGGCGTCTGGTTGCTATGGGTAGCTGCGCTGAGCCGGCGTCTGGTTGCTATGGGTAGCTGTGCTGAGCCGGCGTCTGGTTGCTATGGGTAGCTGCGCTAAACTCGGCATCTGGTTGCTATGGGTAGCTGAGCTGGTGTCTGGTTGCTATGGGTAGCTGCACCGAGCCAGTGTCTGGTTGCTATGGGTAGCTGCGCTGAGCCAGCGTCTGGTTGCTATGGGTAGCTGAGCTGGTGTCTGGTTGCTATGGGTAGCTGCACCGAGCCAGTGACTGGTTGCTATGGGTAGCTGCACCGGGCCAGTGTATGGTTGCTATGGGTAGCTGCGCTGAGCTGGTGTCTGGTTGCTATGGGTAGCTGCGCTGAGCTGGTGTCTGGTTGCTATGGGTAGCTGAGCTGGTGTCTGGTTGCTATGGGTAGCTGCGCTGAGCCGGCGTCTGGTTGCTATGGGTAGCTGCGCTGGCGTCTGGTTGCTATGGGTAGCTGCGCTGAGCCGGCGTCTTGTTGCTATGGGTAGCTGTGCTGAACTGGCATCTGGTTGCTATGGGTAGCTGCGCCGAGCCAGTGTCTGGTTGCTATGGGTAGCTGAGCTGGTGTCTGGTTGCTATGGGTAGCTGCGCTGAGCCAGTGTCTGGTTGCTATGGGTAGCTGAGCTGAGCCGGCATCTGGTTGCTATGGGAATTTGCTATTTCTTTGTACACGGGATGTAGAGGGTGTCTGTACGGTGACAGTGAGTTGTATGGGGAGCTCAGTGACTGTACTGCAGTTTCCTGGCAGAGTTTGGGAAATGACGTCACACATAGTACTGGGGATCCTCCTGTGTTAGTCTTGTATACATCTATTGGGACGGATGTTGTATACATTGCTCATTCTGCTAAGTGTATATTATTATACATTGTATGTCCTGTATATATGAGCCCAGCAGTCCCCAATGCCTCCCAAACTCCTTTATAAAAAGGATCCTTTTTTATTTTTTGAAATCACAAACCTGTTCTACTTCCCTCCTCTGTGCAGTTTTTACCTCGAGCAGCCCGGATCCTCCTCTTCTCGCTTCAACAGCTGGCGCTCCGGACTCCAATGCTTCCCGCTGCTGTATATGTGGTGGGGGGCGGGAGGTTGGCTGCAGACAGAAGTGTTTGGGGGTGTATATATTTTTTTTTTTTTTACCTTAAAGTGGAGGCCCCCCCTCCCACATTTGGCACCTTTTCGAGGGGGGAGGGGTACCTGTTTTTGACAGGTAGCCTTCCCCCACTTTCAGGAGACGGCGCCATCACTCGGAAGTTCCATCCTCCTCCTGCTCCTTCCCCTGCCGCTGAGCCAATTCGAATGTGCTGTGCGCTTCGCGCATGCGCAGTAGGGAACTGGCTGTGAAGCCGAAAGGCTTCATTGCCAGTTTCCCATAGAATGAATGGTGGTGGCAACACCTGACAGCCGATCCAAAAATCGGCTGGGGTGCTGACATTGCGGGCTCCCTGGAAAGGTAAGTGTCTAGTTATTAAAAGTCGGCAGCTATAGGATTCGTAGCTGCTGACTTTTATTAATTTTTTTTTTTTTTAACATCGCTTTAATGCAGGGATTAAGATGAGGTAAAAAAAAAAAAAACTTTTAGGCTGGGCTCACACTATTTGCGGAGGGTCTCACAGCGGGGGTCCAGTGCGCTCCTGTTCTCCATTTCAGGGGCAAATCACACCAGAATTTTTGCCGGAATTTGGACCTGTAATGGAGCCAAAGACGCACAGAACCCTTCTGCAGTGCGCTCCGTGGCCGCCCCGTGGATATGTGAACCGGCTCCATTAAAAGCCGGTCACACTCTCCTGTCATGCGAATTGGATGCAGGGAAAACCCACATCCAACTCGCACCGGTGGGATCCCAGCCTAAAGAGGAACTCCACTTTTTTGGAGGAAAAAAAAAAACCTTTTCTCCTCTGGGTGATCTCTGTACATTGCAGGGATTTTGACAAACTTTCTTGCAGATTCCTACCTTTTTATTAGTGTAAAGAATAGCGTGTTTGCGTCCAGTGAATCCATATGGGAGTGACTTTATAATTATCAGCTGCTGCACCTGCAGGGCTCTAATGTAAAATAAGTGGCAGGGTCTGCATCTCTTTAGACGTGATTTCCCTTTTGGGGTTCCTCACCAATTTTGTTAGAGGATGCTCAAAATTTGACTTTTTTTATTAGTGCAGACTTCTGGGAAAATCAGTGAGCCAATCACACAAGCAGGGAATGACCTATCAGGTGGATGTTCTGTACACTATCTGTGTAACCAACCCCTCCAGGCTGCCATATTCCTTTGTAATTTTCTAAAAAAAAAAAAAAAAAAAAATGTTGCAGATTGAAAGGGAAATCCTTTGTTTTACAAACTTTCAATTACAATGACTTGTGTTGCACAAAAAAAAAAGTGTGCGTATATAATTTTTTATATGTTTATTATAAGTTGTTTTTTTTTTTTTTTTTTTTTTTTTTTTAATTTTATTTATCCTTTGCTATTTTTTTTTTAATTTTATTTATCCTTTGCTATTTTTTTTTTTTTTTTAATTTATTTATCCTTTGCTATCTTTTTTTTTTTTTTCCTCATGAAAAGTGGAGTTGCCCTCTAATTCCTTTTCCTGATGTGTAGGTCATTGGTGATGGGGTGTATAGATAGCTGCTGATCTGCTACATAGTCATATGGCCTAGTGCAAAGAAAAAAAGTGCCGTAACCCATAGCAACCAATCAAAATACATTTTACTATTGTCAGACCTGTACAGTACTGTTGCTATGGCTACTCCATCCTTCACGATTTCTCCTTACCGTGTATCTCTGAGCATGTCTATGTTGCTCCTGGATGTATACAGTGACCAGCAGCTGCCTGTCATTCTAGATATGAATGTTTCTAGATCACTCATGTTCTGTTTGGCATATTACAGTACAATAACCATCTTTCCTTTTGTTGATTTGAAGACTTTTATGTTTTTGTATTCCCTTTTTTAAATAAAAAAAAAAAAAAAAAAATGTAGAACTTCTGCATCGTCCATTCTGATCATAAAAACATGATTTTGTTTGTTGGAATGATCTCCCTCCGCCGGCTGGCTCGCCAATTGCTTGCCCTTTCCGAGTCTGTTCTCTTTGTGGGCCGGTTCACACTAGATGGGGTACAAATTTGCACCGCATCAAAATCGCAACCTGTTCATGCGAACTGATTGCAGAGTGATGTTACCGACCCTTCTCGTCAGCTTTTTATTGCTAACTTTGTCCCCATTAGGGAAATGCATTCTCTTGAATTGTCCCGATCACCAGAAATAAAAGTAGGTTAGCCGCTCGGTCGTTACCCCAGCGAGCCGAGGGGGAACCCCCCCACCTCCCGCTGCCTTTCTTGGGTCTCCCCCGTCCCACGGGAGACCTGAGCAAGCAGGCGGCGCCTCCGCCGGCTGGTTGGAGTCCCGAACAAAGCCTGATTCGGCTTTCGATCGGGTCTCCAATGTAGTAACCTAGAAGCAGCGTCCATGACGTCGCGTCTGGGTTACTAGGTGGGTAAAGGCGCCGAATTGAAAAAAAACAATATTCAAAAATGCTGTTTTCGGCTTTTTGAAGCGCAGTGGAGGGGTTTGGGGTCTTTTAGACCCCCGATCCCTCCATAAAGAGCACCTGTCACTGCCTATTGCTGTCACAAGGGATGTTGCATTGCTTGTGATCGCAATAAAAGTGATCAGATTTTTATTTATTTATTTTTTAAACTTGTGCTAAAATTAAATTGGAGGGTAATTATTTTTTGTTTTTGAAAGCGTTGCCGTGAGCTCGCGCACGGTAGAAAACGTGAACGGAAGTCGCACCCCCAAAAATGAAAGCGATAGCAATAATTAAAAAAAAAAAAAAAAAGAGAGAGCTACTCTGTAACTCTAAACTGGATACAGTGAAAAACTTTTAAAGCATCACCTATGGAGATTTTTATTGACCTTAGTTTGTCGCCATTCCACGGGGGGGGGGGGGGGGGGGGAGCCCAATTTTAAACCATAACATGTTGGGTATCTATTTACTTGGCGTGATATCAACTTTCACAATATACAAAAAAAATTGGGTTAATGTTTGTGTTTTTTTTTTTTTTTTTTATGCAGTGAAATGTATCTTTTCCCAAAAAATTGCCTTTTTAAAGACCACTGCGCAAATACCGCATTAAAAAAAATATTGCAACGACCGCCATTTTATTCTCCAGAATCTTTTTGCTAAAAAAAAATACCATGTGTGTGTGTGTGTGTGTGTATGTATGTGTATGTATATATATATATATATGTGTGTATGTATGTATGTATGTATGTATGTATGTAATATATATATTATATTATATTTGGGGGTTCTAAGTAATTTTTCTAGCACAAAAATATGGATTTTTAACTTGTAAATAACATGTGTCAGAAATGGACTCGGTCCTGAAGTGGTTAATGTGATATCTGGGCTCAAAAAGACCACAAATCTCACATCTATAAACTTAAAAGCAAAAAATAAATAAATAGGCCTCTTTTAGCGCCGGTTCACACTACCGCGACGCTACTTTAGGTGGCGACCTCTGAGGTCGCGGTGCGAGCAGCGCGCCGCGACCTCGGAGCGGCCGCCACGGACTTCATAACATTGAAGTCTATGGCGGTCGCCTCCTGGTTGCCCCAAAGAAGCTCCAGACCCTTTTTCTATGTCGGAGCGACTTGTGTCGCTCCTATTAGAATGGGTCTGTAGCTTCCCTATGGGAGGCGACCAGGTCGCCCTAGTGTGAACCGGCACTCAAAGCGGTGTTCCATCTGTGAAAAAGAAAAATAAGTCAGCAGCTACAAATCCTGTAGCTGCTGACTTTTAATATATAGACACTTCAGCTTCGCAGCCAATTCCCTACTGCGCATGCGCGAAGCGCATTCTCATAGGTGCAGTGGGGGGAAGGAGAAAGAGGGGACAGAACTTCCGATGCTGTTTTCCAGCAGTGAGGCAGGGTACCTGTCAACACGGGTACCCCCCCCCCCCCCCCTGTAAGGTGCCAAATGTGGCTCCGGAGGAGGGGTAGGAAGCAGATAAGCGGAAGTTGTACTTTTGGGTGGAACTCCACTTTAAGGCCGTTGGATGGAAGAGATCGCTCTGGTCCTCCAAGGCCATAGAGTTGAGTGGGGGCCATCTTGCTCTCCCTCAACTTCCTGCCCAGGACTGCAACGGACCTGATCGTCTTCCCCGCTACCGTCTGCTCAGGTAAGTGGGGAAAACGACCAGGAATCAGCAGGGTTGGGCACCTCTCCCGCCGCCCATACAAGTGCTCCTGTGCCAAAATCCGCTCGGACCACTTTTATGTGAAAGAGGACCGCCGGCTGTGTAGAGAAATACAGTAAAACCTTGGTTTGAGAGTAACTTGGTTTAAGAGCGCTTTGCAAGACAAGCTAAATTTTCAAATAAATTTTGACTTGGTTTACAAGCGATGTCTTGATATACAAGTAGCCTCAAGGCACAGCTGAGTATAAAAGAGAAGAGAAGCGCCTCTAAGTGTAGCAATATGGTTAAATTTAATGAAGGTTCAACATTTAGCAACTCACATGGTTGATGATTGGAACAGGCACATCTAAGGATGCAGGCATCCAGGCTAAAGCTGTCCACATAGATCATCCTCCTCACTGCCATCTACGTCATCCCTTCCATGCTGCCCCTCGCTTTCAGATCCCTTTACTGCAGGGTGGTCTTCCCAGTCAGGATTACAGACTGGCAGCCGGCGGTGCAGAAGATAGTCCATGTGGACAGCTTTACCCCGGATGCCTGCATACTTAGATGTGCCTGTTTTATTCATCAACCATGTGAGTTGCTAAATGTTGTACCTTCATTAAATGGAACCATATTGCTACACTTAGAGGCGCCTTTCTTCTCTTTGATACTCTGTAGCTCCTACTGGATTTTGCTTCTAATCCCCTTGTGGAAGCGGCTATTTGTGGATGGACATTTTATGGTTATATAACCTATCGCAATGCTATAATCTTTTTATATGGACTATAAACTGAAGGATTTAGGAATAAATGGTTGTGGAACGAATCATCTGAGTTTCCATTATTTCTTATGGGGAAATTCGCTTTGATATAAGAGTGCTTTGGATTACAAGCATGCTTCCGGAACGAATTATGCTCGCAATCCAAGGTTTTACTGTACAGGGGGTAATGACGGCTTTCTGCTGTATTTAACCTCAAGGTAGCAATGTAAATACGTGGCGGTCGGTCCTGAAGTGGACAATTAGAGATGTACCAAAATTTCTGCAGCCGAAAACTGTGTTATCGGCATTTTGCTGATAAGAGAAGAAGGTGGCGATCATTGTGCTGAAAATGCATTTTTTTTTTTTGGTCAGCGATTTTACTGTTCTTATGGTTTTCGATTTTCATAGGTCATGTGACTCAAACGTAACACGGGTGAGTTATTGATGCGTCCTTTCTGTGTTTTCAATGCGTTTTTGGTTGTTTTTTTTTTTTTTTTTTTTGTTTTTTTTTGGCCTGTTTACCATTATCCATGAAAGTGAAAACCTCAAACTTTGGGTTGTCCCCAGAAAAGTAATGGGGAGGGGAAATCTTCCAATAGGGGCACTTATTCTGGGGACCTGGGGGGGCCCCCCAATGAATTCCCTTAATTTGTAGGGATTTCCTCACTTCCTGTTTTTCTATGGGACAGGAAGTGAAGGGAAATCTCCGCAATGGGACACAGATGGTGAGACCAACTCTGACAGGTGGAATAACCCTCAGCCTTGCTCTATCCAAAAATTGAAAGGGGGGGGGGGGGGGGTTTTGGCTGTAGTTCTGTAATGTTTCAGTAACTTTACAAGTATGCATGAATAAATTCCTGACACACAATATCAAATAATGGTTTAATTTTCAGAAAGGTTCCACCTATTTATTAAACATTCATCCATGTTTGCTAATTTTAAAGACTTCTAGAATGAGATGACCAGGCTGGAGGAAACCTTTCTCCTCTTCCTGGTGATCAGGCTTCAACATTGTAATTTTTGTAGTAAGTCACAAGGTGAGGGGGGCTGATCTATGTCAGACATTTGTGAATGCAACCAAAAACTGGCTTTAAAGGCACCCAGATGTATGGGATTGTGTCCTCTCAGAGTGGTGGACATCATTTCAGGAAGTAGACAGTGACCCTGGATGATGCCTGAATAAACATGGCACCGTCTTTCTGTGCGAGGTAGTACCTACCTGGAGGTGTTACGTTGACACATAACTTAGCCACATTACTTGGCAAGCATGCACTTAGTAAATGAGAAAATATCTGATGCAGGGATTACGTTAATGTGCCCTCACCAGCACAGGGTTATGGTATATTCATACAGCAAAACCATTCCAGTGTGAGGGACTTGACTTTCACACAGCGACCAATTTGAGAAGGGGAGGGGGGGGGGAAGCTCTGCTTCGCTGCTGCAACTCTTCACTGTGTGGAATTTCTACTCAAACGCCCTCCCCCCTGCTGCTTGCTATGGTTTTGTCCACCAAACCATACGTTCATGCAGGACATTCGAGCTGGCGGAAGTAACCATAGCCAGTAGTGGTGTTAGCAAGGTATTCGACCAGTCACACCAGATAAATACTTGGACCATCCAGGGAACAGCAAAGTAGTGGAGTTTCAACACAAAGGCCACCAAAAAGCAGGTATGTCATTGTGTTGGGGTGACCCTGGGCTGGCGAGTTCATCTTCACTATATTCTGTTGAAGATCGACTATCTGCAGAGATGGTATTCTATTCTATGCTATGTGTTCAGGCTGGAGGCTGTAACACGGTCTTGTTGATGAATCTGCTCAGACCTCCTGGAAGGTCCTTTTGTGACCAGTATGCGCATTTGTGCACAGCACAGGTGATTGGCCCCAGGTCACTAAAAGTACTTATGTGTTAAAGCAACAAATGGCTTGATGGGGGGGGTTTTAGAAACCTTTACTGAAAGCTTGCCGAAATCAGATTAGATCAGCATTTCTCAACCAGGGTTTCTACTGAGGTTTAGGAGTTCTGTGTCCGGTGGACAATGGCAGACTGATCTCCTACCTACACTGACCATCATTTGAAGAGGGCTTACTCTGACTACCAGTGTAGGGGGGGGGGCCTTCTACACCTACACAGACCACCTATGCAAGGGGGGACTTTCTATGCCTATATATACCACTAATGCAAAGGGGGGACCTTCTACACACCTACACTGATGACCACCAATGCAAAGGGGGACCTTCTACACTGATCACCATTAGCAAGGGGGACCCTCTACAGGCCTACACTGGCCCACTAATCTTGGGGGAACACCATTTTTTACGGTCTTTTCTGTTAATTATTAAATTTTAAGATACTTCCTAAAAATGAGCCATGGAGACAGAAGAGGAGGATAACCATTTTCTGCCCAGGGTGTCAAATATGCTAGATATGCCATATTTATTCTGATATTTTTTAATGTTCAGTTTAGTGATCACCCTTAAGCCCCGTACACACGAGTCGAAATTCGGCCGGGGATTTTCGTCCGACCGATCTGCCGTTTTTCGGCTTGATAGTATGATTCTTCCGACAACCGACTCCGATTTTTTTTTTTTTCGGCTGAAAAAATCCTGGTTTTCAGGCTATAAAATTTTTGTCCTCCATGAAAACACGTCCGATTTTCGTGCAGTCAGTACAGATTTCGACAGGGAAAAATCTTATGAGCAAGACTAGGCATTCTCAGAGATGAAAGAACACAAAGAAAGCAAACCAATACATGACATCACTTCTGAAGTAGAATTTTGTCGGGCAGGAAAATTCGTGTGCAGTCTAGAGCACATTCCAACCAACAAAACACCACTCTGGACAAAAGACGGACAACCGGTCGGCGGAAATTCGTTGCGTGTGTACGAGGCTTTAGGTACAGTGATCTGTAGGTATATTTTTAGCAGGGTTTCTCCTAGACCTGAAAAATGTTTTTAAGGGTTCCCCCCAAGGTTGAGAGGCTGGATTAGGTGAACACCATTTGTATGAGCAGGCATACCACAAACCTGGCTGTGGGGATAGATAGAGATTATATATATATATATATATATATATATATATATATATATATATATATAATAATAATATAATTTTTTTTTTTTTTTTTTTAACTTCCCTTAATGCCTGTGTGTGCATAGACACAACATGCAGGGGATTTTAGAGGCAGGCCAATAAATTAAATTAAACATAGAAATATAGAATGTGTCGGCAGATAAGAACCATTTGGCCCATCTAGTCTGCCCAATATATCTGAATCCTATGAATAGTCCCTGGCCCGATCTTATATGAAGGATAGCCTTAAGAACAGTAAAATTGCTGCCAAAAAAAAAAAAGAAATCACATGCATTTTCAGCACAATGATCGCCACCTTCTTCTCTTATCAGCAAAATGCCAATAACAGTTTTTGGCTGCATAAATTTTGGTGCATCCCTATAAAATTGTCCACTTCCGGACCACCCGCCACGTATTTACATTTAGGCTCCATGTACAGGGGACGCTGGAAATGGCCGTTTAGGAGCAGTTGGGCGTTTTTTTCAGAAGCCCCTGAACCCACCTACATTTTATCTTACCTGTCCATGTACACCAGGTCGTTTACAGTCATTTGCAGGCAGTTGCGTTCAGGGACTGTTTTTAGAACGCAATTATTTGCGTTCGAACGTGTGTTTCCCGGCGTTTCAAATGCACAAACGCGTCTGAACGCGATGACCCGCGTTTAGCGTTCGCGTTTTTCCATTTTAAAGGGGAATAATTTTTTTGACCTCTAGGAACGCTTCTAAACGCAAACGCTGCTAAACGCGGGTACAAACGCGACCGAACGGACGTTTCAAACGTCCTAAAAATTCCAGCATTCAAAGGGACTTTTAACAACGTCCCGTGTACATGGAGCCTAATTCAGGATTCATTTTTTACCCCTTCTCCTTGTGATTTTTTTTTTTTTTCCCCATCTTGCTATGGTCTAATGATTGATTTGATCCTAGAAAATTCAACAAATGTTCTGAAAACTTTATTTATTTTTTTCAAATTGCATTTTACTGGTGGATGGCCAGCTTTAGGAGGCCTGTGTATTTGCTATTGTTTCCTCCAATGGTAAGCAGACAATTGCTGTGACCCAGTTTATGGATAAGGTTGCCAAATGCTCTAGGGAAAGAATGCCATTCATTTAAAAAAAAAAAAAAAAAAAAAAATCTTTGTTCGGTTAGCCCTCATTTACACTTTAGCATGAGCCTGTTGTGTTTTTGGGCGCCATAGACTCTTAAATGGGACTTTGTAAGAACACATTTTTCGAGTTCTCCCTTAAGTCTATGGGGCCAAAAACCATAAGGGTTCTTCCCAAAAGATGGTTAAATTTGCCACAGATTGCAGTTTCAGAGCACTGGCTGTCCCCATTTGCTGTAGTGCACGGTGTTGGATTTCAGGGTTTCTCCTACCCCCATTCAGGTCACATGTAGGTTCCCACTTCTCTATTCAGAACTCCTGTAACCTGAGAAGCTCCAACTCTCTAGAATTCCTGAGTCGGAGATTAGATCTATACTCTTCTTTCAGAATGGGGCCTCACATCAGTAGAATCATGTTTCTGCTGGTGTATGGCCAGCTTTACCGTTCCATCGGCACCTTTTTATCGTTTGCACGTCAGGGAAATCCTCTTATCCATCCATAGAGGCTCCTGCTGAGATGTAATGACTCCTACAGAAGAAATGTGATGAAATGGGGTAAATAGCGGTTAGAGTATTTTGGGGGGGGGGGGGGGGAAATGATGCTTGGCTTTCCTGGAAGATCTGTACAGAATGTTCTAGAGAATTTAGCATTTCCTGTAAAGAATGTTGTGTTGGTGTAAACTCTTGAGAGCTTAACATAAACTTTACTGGAGGCTATGGACTGTCCATTCCCTATAATCCTCTGTGCTCACCCGTCTCCTCCTCCATTTGTCTGTCTTTTTTTGTTTTGTTTCCTGATCGTTCCTTTTTTGTTTGAAGATTGGACAAAGTGTAACAGCCAAAGTATTGTGAACTGTGTGTTTTTGGCTTTTAAGGGGAAAAGACTATTTCTGGTGGGGATAACAATTGATCAGTTTGACTTGGGTTCTTCAAGCTGGCCCTGCACATTACTGGTGGGGATAATAGTTGATCAATTGGGTATGGGTCCATTGAACTGGCTATACCCTATACTGGTGGGGATAATAGTTGATGAATTGGGTATTGGTCCATTGAACTGGCTATACCCTATACTGGTGGGGATAATAGTTGATGAATTGGGTATTGGTCCATTGAACTGGCTATACCCTATACTGGTGGGGATAATAGTTGATGAATTGGTATTGGTCCATTGAACTGGCTATACCCTATACTGGTGGGGATAATAGTTGATGAATTGGGTATGGGTCCATTGAACTGGCTATACCCTATACTGGTGGGGATAATAGTTGATGAATTGGGTATTGGTCCATTGAACTGGCTATACCCTATACTGGTGGGGATAATAGTTGATGAATTGGGTATTGGTCCATTGAACTGGCTATACCCTATATTGGTGGGGATAATAGCTGATCTATTGGGCTTGAGTTCCTCAAGCTGGCTATACAAATGGTGATAACAATTGATCAGTTGGGGAATGGGTTCCAAAAAAAAAACCCAGACCCAAAGGTATTGTGTTGATTGATCAACAGGCAATCGCAGTCCTCTCAAAGTCAGATCAAAATCAAGTCTATTTCAGTAAAGTTGGATCGATTTTGGGACTGAAGTCGCAGGGCAAAGTCAGATTGAGAGCCGTGCGACTTTCGTGTCACACCAGTGTGAACCGGGACTTAAAGTATATCCAAAATGAAGACTTTGTGTTTTTGTTGAATGGAATAGGGAAGGGTTCGAACTAGGGCTGAACGATAGTCGATGTGATATCGACTATCATCGTTCTGCAGGCACGGGCGATATTTATATCGCCGAAGCCACGATATTTCAGGCATTGGGCAGGGCGGGGAGAAGTCTGGACTCGGGGGGGGGGGGGGGGGGGGGGACTCCGGGACTCCCAGTGATTGCATCCGTCCCACACTTCCCTCCCAGCTCTGCCTCTAGTATCCAGCGACCATTACTCCGCCCATTGTCTCTCCTGGCTGCATCGGGGGCGGGATCAGGCTGTAATATTTTTCAATGGGCGGAGCAGGGCGGAGTAATGGTCGGCTGTTGACTAAGAGGGAGAGCTGGGAGGGCTGGAGTACGGGGCGGATTGTATGGCGGCGGAGAGACTACGCGCAGCAGGAGAGGGGGGAGAGACGTCCGGAGCAATGCCGAAGGAGCACCGCGGGACAAAGGCAGGCTGCTACCGACACTCTGGCTCCGACACAAGGCTCGGGCGGGAGAACTACGAGTGTGGTGGATCCCCTGGCAGAAAGCTGAGCTCTGCTAACTGATCCCTCCTCCGGAGACTGTCTGGAGAAATATCGCGATATATAGCGTTAAAAACGAAATATCGCAATATACTTTTTTCCCCAATATCATGCAGCCCTAGTTCGAACCGCTGTCTGGTTCCTACTGTTGCCTGTGTCCCCACTAAGGCTCCATTCACACCTGGGCGTTTTTCAGCTCCAAAAACACTAAAAAAAACGTTCCAAAATGCCCAACAAGTAAAACCCCATTCATTTAAATGGCCCCTGTTCACATCTGAGCGTTTTGCAAAATGCCTGTAGCTGAAAAAAGTACATGAGCTTCTTTTTGGGCTGATTACCAGCGTTTTTGATAGATGTCAATGCCTGCCTCCAAAAAACGCCTGAAAAAACCCCTGAAAATCGTGGTTAAAAAACGCTACGCTCAAGTGTGAATGCAGCCTAAGGGATTTCTTAATTCTTAAGCTGCCATAGATGATGGTGGGTTTTTTTTTTTCCTCTTGGCTTTCTTCATGTCATTAATTCCGAATCCGTTGCAAGGTAAAAATAACTCTTCCCATTAATAACCTCCATGACCCATCCGGGGGTGATCTGCAGGGTATGAATGAGGAAGTCCCAACATCCGTCTATGATGGATTTCTGCTTCTAACAAACCTTTTACTTCCCTCATTGGTCAGTGTTGAGTCATGTTTTGTTCTATGGAGGATTAGAGGCCTGATCTCTCAGTTTTACTCTTGTGTTGTCACTCGGTCACATGCACCCCTGGTAGAGACTACAAGCAATTGTGCCAACATGCATTGTATAGTCCCAGTCCACTCTTGTTTCTATTGGGAAGCCAGCCCAGGGAAATGATATGTGCCTGATGCTGGAGGGCATGTATGCAAAAAGGAACGGGGCTGGAGGGGATCAGAAGCACTGAGATCTAAATATGGTTGAAAATAGAATTTTAAAAAATTGGAGAGAAAAAAATAAAGTATAATTGATACACAGTTCTTTAGCAAACTAAGTTGTTTTAACCAGTTAGGGTTTACTTCTACTTTAAAGTATAACCTAAGGGCAAAATCCTGTGTGTGTGTGTGTGTGTGTGTGTGTGTGTGTGTGTGTGGGGGGGGGGGGGGGGTTGATTGAATGGAGTCCAGAAGGATTGGAAGCCCTATCAAAATTCTGTGTGCCCCCATGAACCCAAATTTTGGGTTGTCCCCAGAAAAGTAATAGAGGGGGGAATCTTCCAATGGGACGCTAGTTTTGCTGACCTGGGGGGCCTAAGGGATTCCCTTTTAATATGCAGGAATTTCTCTGCAATAGGACACAGAGGGCAAGAAAAAAAAAAAATCTGAGAAGGGCTAGAACTCTCCCTTAAGCAATCCCCCCCACCCCAATTTTGGATAGATTATAGTTTTACTTGATATTGAACTAGGTTCTGACTGTATTTGATGAAGTCTACACTTTTGCTGTCCTTGCCCTTAAATGCATAAAACATTTTATATATTTTTCTTTATTTTTATTTTTTTTTTCCCACTTCCAACAGTTGTCTATAATCTATAGAATGTGATGACCGCTCACCTAAATAAGACATTCTGGGTCAGCAGCCTCGGTCTGCTTCCCTGCCACCAGCTGGCTGCCCTGGTGACGCACGGGTCACATTTTATGTAAATGCCATTTTTATGCTCTAGTTACCATTTAAAATAGTTGGCATGGTTTCAATGGTTGTCTTTGCCGTTTAGTGTTGTACTCCCAACAGTTGTATTTGTGTGCAGTCTTATGAATACAATAAACGGTTTTAGCAAGCCCTAATTTATATTGTGCGGTATAGCTGTTAAACTAAAACCACGTACAGAAAAGTAATAAAATGTTTGTCTCTTGGGGAAAATTTAAATCCGATATTTGTATAGAAAGTGGAGGGTATGGCGTAGCTCTTGTTGTACTGAAAATACCAGTTTCTGGTGGTGGCCCGTAACAGGACGCTGTATGAAATGCTTGGATATGTGGATACCATATTGTATGTTGCATAGTCTGGTTAGAAAAAACCCACAAGTCCATCTATTTAAATTCACATAGAGGAGAAGGGGGGGAGAAGAGTTGTCAAGATCTCCTCTGCCTAAGGGCTCTTTCACACGGGCGTTCCGTATGTCCGTTTTTCATCCCATCCGTTTGCGGATGAAAAACGGACATAATGTATCTCTATGTAAATACGGATGTCATCGGATGATCATCCTCTGACATCCGTTTTTTGTCAGTTCAGTTCAGTTTTTTTGAACGGAGGAGAACCCTATTTTTTTCTTCCTTTCAAAAAACGGAACGGAAGCAAAAACGGATGTCAGTGGTGTCATCCGCAGACATCCGTATTTACATAGACATGCATTATGTCAGTTTTTCATCCGCAAACGGATGGGATGAAAAACGGACATACGGACCGGATGACACAAGTGTCATCCATGTCCGTTACAAAAAAAAAAAAGGACCTGATCGGGCAAAAAAAAAAAAAAAAAAGGAACGCCCGTGTGAAAGAGCCCTTAATGACCTTTTGGTGTGGGTGTGCGTGTTTCAGATTAAAAAAAAAAAAAAATTTATTAAACCCCCCCCATAAATTACTGTAAAGCAACAAATAAAATCAGTATCTGAGTGTGATTTTTGTCTTCACATAGCTTGGTGAGGTGCGGGCTCTGTGGGGGTCCTTTACCATCTGTTACATGATTCCCTGTTACTCTTATCACCGCAGATCATGTGTGGGTTTGGGGTCATTGCTGAATAATGAGGTTAGGACTCTCATACACCTCCCTGATTGCATTGCATGATGGATAAGCATCTGCCTGTACTTGTTGGCAGTAAAGGAGGGGGGGGGGGCATTTAGGTTGGACCAGATGTTCCAAACCTGCCTGCAACCTCCCCCTTCCGTCTCAGTAGGGTTATTTTTTGTTCCTGAGGGATCTATCGCTGGGATCCTGTGTTGCTTCATGTCAATCCATAGTCGGATACTGACTTGTGAAAAGTCAAGCCTCAGAATGAGCTCCTTTCTGTATTGCATTGCATGATGGGTAAAGCTGGCCATACTTGTATCTGCTTTTATTAGCCTTATGGAACAAATGGATCCCTCTGTGGGCTGGATCTGGCCCTTTGCTTGCTTTTACCTGGCTCTTGGGTCACTGTATGAGGCATGGTTCGTCCTAATGACCCCAACATTTGACTTGTGCCTCGTACACATGCATCGATAGTTGGCTGTGAATTTTCGGCCAACGTCCGATCGGCCGATTTTCGGCTTGTTAGTATGATGCTTTCGACAACCGACTCCGACTTTTTGGCTGAACAAAATCTGGTCTGCAGGCTATAAATTTTTTGTTGGCCGTCAACACAACGGCCGATTTTCCGTCAGTCAGTACAGATTTCGGCAGACAAATATCTGATGAGCAAGACTGGGCATGCTCAGAGAAGAAAAAACACACGGAAAGTAAACCAGCACATGACATCACTTCTGAAGTTGGTTTTTGTGCGGTCTAGGCACATTCCAACCAACACAACACTGGACAAAAGACGGCCGATCGGTCGGCCGATAATTGTTGCGTGTGTACGAGGCCTAAGATTCCTCCTACTAACCACAAAATTGGGAGGGGGGAGGGGGCGCTTGATTAGTGCAAATGTTAAGAGGGAGTGGATTTAGAAAGGGGGTTTTGGGAGGATAAATGCTAGGAGGGGAGATTTGGCTTGCAAAGGGCATTTTTATGCTTGGGGGGGGTTATTTATCTTTGCCCTGGGCGCTAGTTAACCTTGTCCTGGCACTGGGCATATGTGCATAAATTGTCTTCTGGATGGTGGCAGTGAACTCGGTACTCTCATACTGAAGCCCGGGAGGGAGTTTCAGATTCCTCCTTGTGTAATCCCTGTATTGGGTTGGTAATGAAGCAGCCACACCAATTTGCATTGTTAATGAGATTTGGATGCTGTGACTCGGGAGGGAGGAGTGAGTCATTATACCGATCACCGGGATGTCTTGGGTCTGTGACCCACAGATGAATCATTGCTGCTATTCCAGAAGCCTTGAGTCTTGCTCAGATGAGTGTTATACTTTCTATTGTATTAAAACCCTCTGAAGAAATGGAGCACAAAGACCTTTCAACAAGTCCGGCCATTTTTCCTTCCCTTGACTTGTAAATGACTCCACTGGAATGCTTATCTTCCCCTGAAATTGGTTCTACTTCGGGACCGAGCACAAGCTTACCCAGGGGGTACGGCTCAGTCATTTACAAAGGTGACCGGACTGGAACACCCGCCTTGAAGAAAAGAAGTCATCAATTTCCATTTTCTATCTTGGTGGGTACCTTTTTTTTTTTTTTTTTTTTTTTTCCTCTCTCTGAAGGTGACAATGGTAACTGTGCACCTACAATGTGCGTCAGCACAACTGCTTGTAGCCTCCAATGGGAGGGGGGTTTGACAGTGACCATGCAGGAGAACCATTTAAAAACCAGGACTGAGTGTTGTCTCTTGATAACCAGAAGTGCCTGAACCCGGCCTTTTAATGGCAGGACCACCTGGTATAGAGCAACCAATTGGCATGCTTTGTTCTGAATAATCTAGGGTTACCATTCATCTTACAATCTAACTAAACAATTTTGCACAATCCACTTTCGATTTACCAAAACTATGAAACGGGAGAACCTATCTAATCTATCCAATCAGGCAGGCTTTTGCACCATGTTGTTGCAGGCTTTTGAACCATGTTGTTGCAGATTGTACAATCCATTTTTACTGTGTGATGAGCTTAAAGCTACAATTTCCAATCTGATTGGTTGCTGGAAGTTGATCAGTTCTCATATTGGAGAATCCTGGTCACATCTGTGGCTCATGTATTTGTGTCCTGTCTGTTTTGTGGATTTTAAAAATCGCTGCTGCGGTGACGTTCTACTTCCAGGAAAAGTTGCTGTGTGTTGGGTGTAATCTTCATGCCCAGGCCTGGCCCTCCACCCTGTGTGCACATGTTCTGTCTGTCTGCAGATGCTGCTCGTCTGCCGACAGATAAGACTGTGTGTTTAATCTTCTGCTCCTGGATGGGTACTGGCACAGGATAGCTGGCTCCATGGGTATGGCTTGTATAGCTTTAGCCGGATGTGTATTTTTAGAAAGGGTTACTGTAGTCTGTGGGTTATTGTGTATCTTTTGCAAAAAAAAAACCCCATTTATTTATTTTGGAATGTGCAATTTTATTTATCTTGGATTTATTACAGGTACTCGTATAGTGCCATCAATTTACATATATAAATTGTACATTTCACATCACTCGCCCTCAAGGAGCTTACAATCTAATGCTGGCCATACGCTAACCGAAAAATCGTTCAAACTCCTTTTCGAAAAGCTAAAAATCGGCCGTGAGATTGTGCCATCATGTAATGACCGAATTTCGAACAATAAATCGTTCAATGGACATAAATAAATAAATCAGTTTCTCGTTGTTTGTCACATATGCCTAGTGCAAACAGTTCGGGTGAGAATCACATATGCCTAGTGCAAACAGTTCGGGTGAGAAACACATTAAACACATTAACCTTTCAATTTTTATCACTCGTTCGGCAGAACTTTCCAAACTGTTCCTTCGTGTTTTTTTTTTTTTTTTTTTCCGCTCTAAAAAGTTAAAACCGATTTTTCTATTGGTGCCCATTACCTGGACGAAAAAACGAATGAACGGACCAAATGACAGATTTTCAAATGATTTTTCAGCTAGTGTATGTCCAGCATAAGTTTCCCCCAATGCTGGCCATGCGCAGAGTAAATGTGTTTATTTATTTTTCTGCAACTAAGTGCCGGCTCACACTAGTACGACTTGTCAGGCGACTTGGACAGCCTGACAAGTCGCGGTCCATTGTGTAGTACAGGAACGGTTCTAATAGGAGCGACACAAGTCGCTCCGACTTCGAAAAAGGGTCCTGTACAACTTCAGGGCGACTTGCATAGACATTAATTTTATGAAGTCTGTGCAAGTCGCGGTGCACAGGTCGCCCCCAAAGTTGTGCTGCTTCAGTGTGAACCGGCACCAAGGGTTGCAGGAAATAAATTAGCTTGATTTCCCCATCAAAACAAAGTGTGTTGATGTGGGAGTTCCTCGTGCCGGGCCATTGTCTCCCCCGCCAGGAGAAGGGAGTGATTATTGCTAGCGGCTTTGGCAGCCGCTAGTGATTATTCATGGGTAAAACCTGGCATGCTGGTTGTACCCATCTTGGAACATTCCACCTGCCAATACATGGTTCGAATCTTGGTCGGTTCCTGCTGAACCAGCCAAGATTTGAAAGGTGTATGGCCTGCCTAACTTGAATACATACATACACATACTAGGACCAATTTTAGACTAATTTCTAAGGGCAACTGTCATCTCTGTACCGCAGCGGCTCCTCTGACCCGCTGTTGACTCCCATTCCTTTTAATTGGGTGGCTGGTGATGCGGCAGTAACACAACAAGGTGAGGGACGTGGCGGCAGTAGGTGAGTGGATGTCAGCTAACAGGCGCTGCCATGATGGATCTGAAGATACAGGTGCTCTTTAAATGTAAAGACCTAGAGCCCATTCAGACTGGCGCGATCCGACTTCCAGGGGCGACCTGTGAAGCGTGCACCGCGACTTTGGCGCAACTTGCACGGACTTCATATAATTTAAGTCAATGCAAGTCGCCTCCAGGTCGCCCCAAAGTAGTACAGGACCCTTTTTCTAAGTCGGAGCGACTTGTGTCGCTCCTATTAGAACGGGTCCTGTGCTAATCAGTGGCGAGCGACTGACCGCGACTTGTCAGGCGACTAGTGTGAATGGACCCTTATTCTTGCTGGTAGTTATTGTGAAATTCTGTGAATGCGTCAATGCAGTGCATGTTATCTCAGCTTGGATTCATTGAATGAGTTCACCAAAAATGTAAATCTTACAGAATATACAGCATTATGCTACCTAACTAAGCTCCATTTCATGCTGAATAAACTAAATTATTAATGTATCTTAAATAGAAAACTATCTTTAGATAGGGTTTTTTTTTTTTTTTTTTTTTTATCCACCCTGAGCATGTCTTTGGAGTGGGAGGAAACTGGAGTACACAGAGGAAACCCACACAGGCACAGGAAGAATATGCAAACTCCAGGCAGCTAATGTTTGGTATGTATATAGGTACATACATTATAACCATGAGGCAGGTTTGGCTAAATGCAGTATACAAATGGTCTTGAAGGTTTGGAGGAAAATCAGGGCGCTCTGAGGTGAGCCACCCAGTGCAGCCATTCAGAACCATGGAGTGATGCCAGGACCCATTGCTGCCAGGTGACCGGCTGGCATCTCATTTAATTTGCTGATGCTTTGCAGAATGTAAAGGTCTATCTGAGGTTTCACATTTCGGTTATTGGGTCACCTGATCTGCAGGACCCCCCGGGGCCCTCTGTATTATTCATTTGATTTGCTGCTGTCTTTGTGTAGCACACAATAGAAACTCATTCTGAGAAAGCCAGTACAAGAGGCCCCGTCATAGACCAGCTCCTACATAATGGAACACAATGGCGTGAATGCGATCTCACCCGCTACTCAAAGTAGTTGAGGTACACAGATTAAAATTGTGACCTTTTTTTTTTGCTGGAAGCCTCAATCTCTGCTGTAAAGCTGGCCATACACCAGTAACATTTTTGTTAGAATTTTTTTATTTGAATGCTCATTTAATTTTTATATATATATATATATATATATATATATATATATATATATATATATATATATATATATATATATATATATATATATTTATTTATAATTTTTTTTTTTTTTTTTTATTGAGTTTTTACATTTTATACTAGGTTTAGATGCAACAATAGGAAAATAACATCATAAAGTGCGGGTATAAAGAAAATTACAGATACAATGTAATATAACGAATACGGTGTAGTTCAGAAATTGGGTATAGCAAATAAGAAAATTTGTCCTTGAAAATAATTGTTGACATTGTTGCAGATTTATTAAAAAAGAAAAACTGAAATATCACATGGTCCTAAGTATTCAGACCCTTTGCTCAGTATTTAGTAGAAGCCCCCTTTTGATCTAATACAGCCAGGAGTCTTTTTGGGAAAGATGCAACAAGTCTTTCACACCTGGATTTGGGGATCCTCTGCCATTCCTCCTTGCAGATCCTCTCCAGTTCTGTCAGGTTGGATGGTAAACGTTGGTGGACAGCCATTTTTAGGTCTCTCCAGAGATGCTCAATTGGGTTTAAGTCAGGGCTCTGGCTGGGCCATTCAAGAACAGTCACGGAGTTGTTGTGAACTGCTTAGAATTAAGGCCAAAAAGTTCTATTTTGGTCTCATCAGACCAGAGAATCTTATTTCTCACCATCTTGGAGTCCTTAGGTGTTTTTTAGCAAACTCCATGCGGGCTTTCATGTGTCTTACACTGAGGAGAGGCTTCCGTCGGGCCACTCTGCCATAAAGCCCCGACTGGTGGAGGGCTGCAGTGATGGTTGACTTTCTACAACTTTCTCCCATCTCCTGACTGCATCTCTGGAGCTCAGCCACAGTGATCTTTGGGTTCTTCTTTACCTCTCTCACCAAGGCTCTTCTCCCTCGATAGCTCAGTTTGGCCAGACGGCCAGCTCTAGGAAGGGTTCTGGTCGTCCCAAACGTCTTCCATTTGAGGATTATGGAGGCCACTGTGCTCTTAGGAACCTTAAGTGCAGCAGAAATCTTTTTGTAACCTTGGCCAGATCTGTGCCTTGCCACAATTCTGTCTCTGAGCTCTTCAGGCAGTTCCTTTGACCTCATGATTCTCATTTGCTCTGACATGCATTGTGATCTGGAAGGTCTTGTATAGACAGGTGTGTGGCTTTCCTAATCAAGTCCAATCAGTATAATCAAACACAGCTGGACTCAAATGAAGGTGTAGAACCATCTCAAGGATGATCAGAAGAAATGGAAAGCACCTGAGTTAAATATGAGTGTCACAGCAAAGGGTCTGAATACTTAGGACCATGTGATATTTCAGTTTTTCTTTTTTAATAAATCTGCAACAATGTCAACAATTCGGTGTTTTTCTGTCAGTATGGGGTGCTATGTGTACATTCATGAGGAAGAAGAATGAACCTAAATGATTTTAGCAAATGGCTGCAATATAACAAAGAGTGAAAAATTTAAGGGCGGTCTGAATACTTTCCGTACCCACTGTATATCCTAACCAACGAAGATGCGAAGCTTATTAAAGCACAACAATGTTACAAGTATAGAAAGCATAGGTATGTTTCTACCTGAACCACATGGAAAGAGTAAAAGTAGGGGAAAATAGGAAAATGAAATTGGAATAAGAGCAAAAAGAGGGAGAAAAAAAGTTAGATAATCCTCGGGGTAGGTGCCAGCTGTAGCTGGCTGGCTGTTGTCCTCGTTTCCTTGGACTTGGGACCACTTTTGATGCCCTGTTAAGCTCGTCCTACGGATGTCAATATGGGCTCCTTGGGGCCCTGTAGTCGTGGTCCCTACTTCCTCCCCTTCCCCGTTTGGCCACGTTGGCCTGTTGTTGAAATTACTACGCTGCAATGTCTTATAATACTTCGCTGTACATGACCTGTTTTGCTTTATTGCCATTGTTGTGGTTCTCTGTTTTTTTTGTACTGTTATTGAAAATTTCTAAAAAACCCCTTTTGAAAAGATAATCCTCGGGGTAATGTGCGACCTCAAGCGTTTGATACAAGAAGCTCGAATGTAAAAATATGTCACCAAGGCATCAATAAGGATTCATCTAAGTTGGAGGGTAAATATTGTGTGACCCAAGGGTGCCAAATTTTCTCAAAGTTGCAAATTTTGTCACGAGTGATGGCTTCTATTTTGGCATGGATCATAGCTTGGTTTAGTCTGTTTGGCTTCAGCCATTATCAGCAAGGTTTCCAGGCTTTGGCGATGGTCTGTTACGCAGTTGTAATGACCTGCAGAAGGAGTTTAAAGTGGGGTGAGGGTTAGCCAGTCTTAAATTTTAGAAGTGCTGCGGAGGGATCACGAGGGATGGGCTCTTCAAACAATCTAGAAAGCGCATGGAATCGTTTAATTTTCCGATTAGTCCCGGTTCACATTGGGGCGACTTGTCAGGCGACTTAGTCGCCTGGCAAGTCACGCTCTATTCAGTGCATTGAAACCATTCTAATGGAAGTGACTCATGTCACTCTGACTTAGAAAAAGGTTCCTGCACTACTTAGGGGCGGCTTGCATTGACTTCTATTAGAGAAGTCGTTTGCAAGCCACGCTGAAGTCCCACTGCACAGGGCAGCTTCGGAGTCGGGCGACTTTGAGGCCGCCCCAGTATGAACCGAGCCTTAGTGGAGTCCAATCTATGTTCAATTTTTAACCGCAGTGATAAGAAAATTGGAAGGAGCAACTTTCTTACCGTGAATGTGGCTTTCATTCTGGAAAGTCAATTTGTTACAAAATGTTAGCAGAAAATCTTTTTTGAATGACCTTCTCAAAGTCAGCGAGTGTACTGATAGGATTTCGGTACGAAGGTTGGTTAAAAAGATATCTGCCACTGTACAAACAGCTCTAGTCAATACAGTTTCAGCAGTATTCTTATACAAGCTCTCACTTAGGCTTTGTTCTCGCCTACCGGTACCACCGCGCGAAAATGGTGCCACATATCTTGTGTAGGGCAGCCCATTAATTTCAATAGGCTGCCCTACAGCGCAAGAAACCTGGAAAAGTCAGTCTCTTCCAGAAACACCGAACCATGTGCCAGTAGTTTGGTGTGTGTTGTAGATGCACCAGAGACCATCTGAATGGAGAAAGGTCATCGGCACACCAAGGATCCCTCGGAAGGGTACAAAGCTTTGTTCACATGGTCACACGGTACACATATGACAGCAGTTTGGAGCCACGCAGGGCTCCTTCGTAAGGGAAGTGCTCAGTTGCCTGACTAAGGGGCCCTGTGTGGCTCTGAAACCTTGCCGTATGTGTACTGCGTGACCATGTGAACAAAGCTTTGGACCCTTCCGAGGGACCTTAGTGTGCTGATGACGTTTCTCCATTCAGATTGTCTGTCTGTGGTTTCCAGCCAGTGGTCATTACAGCACTCTGTAGCCATTCCCGTGTGTGTGTAATATTGCGTTCGTAGATGCACCAGGGTGCTACTCACAACTAACTGGTAAAGGGCAACGCATTTTCTGTGTGTTTTGGGAAACATGGAGTGGCAGTTTACTTTTCGAATGGAGTGGCAGTTTACTTTTCGAATGGAGTGGCAGTTTACTTTTCGAATGGAGTGGCAGTTTACTTTTCGAATGGAGTGGCAGTTTACTTTTCGAATGGAGTGGCAGTTTACTTTTCTTGTTCAGTGTGATCATTTTATTTACATTGAATAATCCTATTGATACATGTGTCCACCTTTTTAAAAAGAAACTCCAGGTGCCCCCCCCCCCCCCAAAAAAAAAAAAATTTAAATCCGCAGCTACAAATCCTGTAGCTGCTGACTTTCACTATATGGACACTTGCCTGTCCAGGGATCCAGCACAATCCTCACCCGAGCCAATTCTTTAGTGGGCTTTGGGTCCAGGCACTGGCATCCTAACTAAGGGAGAATGTCTGTGAAGCTTCCCACTGCGCATGTGCGAGCTGCACCTTGCGAATGGTCCCGCAGTCTTCTGGGACCTGTGATACGTCCCAGAAGCCTGCTGAGGAAGAGCGGCATGAACTAGGCAGAACTGGGAGCAGGTACCTGTCAGAACCGGGTTCCTGCTCACCCCCCCCCCCCCCTCCCATAAAAAAGTGCCAATTGTTAAATAGTGGGGGGGGGGGGAGGGGGACAAAGTGGAACTTTCCCTTTTTTGATTGAAGGTCCTCTTCTTTTTAAGTGATGAGTGATACAAACTGCCACCACAGAGAGTGAAGGTGAACTTCCAACGGGGACATTTGCTCCAATAACCGCTAAGTGGGATTTCCCTCATTTTGGAGAGATTTTTCTCTGGTGTATCAAGGACAGGAAATAAAGGGAAGTCTCCCCAATGCAACACAGGCTGAAAAAATGCTGATGGGTTTTATCTTGCGCCTTTAAAACTTTAAACCAATTGCATGCATATCCCCCCCCCCCCTTTTTTTTTTTTTTTTTTGCTGAACACACGCAAACTTTCACTTAAATACATTTCTCAAAAGCTACGGAAGACGCTGTATAAATCTATTTTATGAACCCCCAAATGCCGTTGCAAAGGCAAATATTTCTTTGTATTAGTAGCAGTGACGTCAAAACTCTTCTGTAGATAGCCTGTGCAGAGGGCAGAGCTGTGGGAGGGGCCCTGCAGGCTCCACCCACCACAGACTGCCTGCAGAAAACTACAGGAGGGGGCGGAGATGAGACCAATCACCCTGCACAAGGAGAGAGAGCAAAGTGAGCGGTCTTTATTACAGGAAGTTCCTGCACAGAGGGAGTCTCACACTGGATTACTGCACAGAGGGAAAGTCTTACACTGGATTACTGCACAGATCTGGAAGAAATAGACAAAGTCAAGATTCTAGGAAAAATTCACATGATAAATGGATTTGGACAATATTGTCTCATCTCAGAGTCCAGCATTAACTAGGCCTTGAGGTGAGCGGTTGCTTCCAGCATGGCGGTAGTCCAGGATATTGTAAAGTAGACACATCCTGATTTTTACAAATCCTGTTCTTACTGTTCTCTATAATTAGCCATGGTATGACCTCATCGTATGCCATGGATATGGGAAGTTCACATCCGACCCGGAGCTCTACATCCTCGTACATCACTCCCTGGATGTTGTATTTAAAGGGCCGATTCCTCAGGGTGTCATGGATGGCTCTGTGTACCATTGTTTGATGTTCATGGTCATTAAGTAGATGTTTCCTCCAAGAATTGGCTCAGCTTGTTACACTTGTTTGTGATGGAAACAGATGAATTCTGGGCAAGAACCGCTCAACCTGGTGCATTGTTTCCTTTATTTTGTCTATTCGCTGTATATTAGATCCACTGGACCAGAAAGAGGAGGTTGGTTTGCTGGTAATGAGGTTGTGATGGTAGGTCCAGGATAATCTGACTGTGCCCGGTTTTAAAGTAAACTCCTAAGTTCAGTGTAATACTGTCAGTGTAATACTCGGGTATTTTATTACCTCTGAATTCACCATACTCCCATCTGACCATGACTTCTTATACTTTTCTCCCCCAGAAGGATGAAGGCATCACCTGGGGATCACGGTCTACTTTCAGGCCTGAGATGCCAGCACAGAGATGAAACAATCATGTATACTGGCTTCTATGCAGTTCTTGGCTGTGTTCACAAATGTCTGACACAAATCAGACTCTGCTGCCACCGCTCACTTTGACTTGCTTCAAAGTTGCAGTGTAGAGTCTGAACACTGGGGGGAAATGCTTCCTCCGGTTTTCCAAGGTTGAGGTGATGCCCGTAGTCCACTGCAAAATCACAGGGTGGAGTTCAAGGATGGAATTTTTTTTTTTTTTTTTATGTTTAAAGGTGGAGACATACAGAGGTCTGTCTGCACATACACCCCCCCCCCCCCCCCCCTCAATTTTAAAGCTGAACCCTTGCACTGAAAAGGATAACTGCTTGTTTAGGCCTTTTGGACTAGGAAAAGCCTAAATTCTATTTAACTGATCCTGCATTGGATGCCGAGGGTAGTCCACAGGCAGAGGGTTGGGGGCGCGCTGCTTGCCGAAGGGAGTGGAAGATCCAGTAAGCTAAAAGGCCTTTTCCTAAAACACCCCCCCCCCCCCCAGACAGAAACAAGTGGGTAAACTTTGCTGCTTTTCTTGGGTTTTGGGCTTTTCAGTTGTATCTATCACTGACAACACTGCCCTTGCTGCACTGAAATCTCAAGCAGTGTTGTCAGCCCTGCCTGAGTTCATCTCCTCTGGACTAAGGCTCGGTTTCCACTAGTGCGACTTGCGGTGCGACTTGACACGTCAAAACCCATTGTTTTCAATGGGGCCCGTTTCCACTGCCGCGGCTTCAGTTGCGGCGACTTCAAAAGTAGTTCGTGCACTACTTTTGAGCGCGACTTCCCTCTATATATGAGGGACAAGTCTCACTGAAGCCGCAGTTTACTTTTGCTATGAAGTCGTGCTAGAAGTAGCCGCACTAGTGGAAACCGAGGCTAAAACTCCCCTCCACTTCTCTCCTTGTTTTATGAAAATAAAGAGGTCTTCTACAGTTTAGGTAAGAAGATCTGGGGCAGCATTGTCTGCTTAATGGATTTCTTCCAGATCAACAGACATTTCTGTGCTTGTAGCATCTGTAAAGCCGCAAAACTTTACAAAGATTTACTTAATTTTTACTTTTTTTTTTTCCTAGATGTACACTTTATTAACCTAGGAGGAAGCGCAGGCCTACTTTAAAGCGGAGTTCCAGCCATTTACTCACCTGTCCAACGGTCCAGCGATGCGGCCGCCGAAAGCCTCGATCCTCTCCCTCGACGCCGGCATCACTGCTGTGGGCACCCGGCTGTTACAGTTTGCGGCTTCACAGCCGGGTACCCACTGCGCATGCGCGAGTCGCGCTGCGCGCCGTGATTGGCCGGCAATCTTCTGGGACCTCTGACGTGTCCCAGAAGATTGCAGGGAGGGAGGGGGAGAGGAGAACTTCCGCTCAGGGCGCCGCGGCGCTCCGAGCGGAAGTGGGTACCTGTCAAAACTAGGTACCCGCTCCCCCCCCCCCCCCCAAAAATGACATGCCAAATGTGGCATGTCGGGGGGTCAGGACTCCCTAAAGCGGAAGTTCCACTTTTGGGTGGAACTCCGCTTTAAGTCAGTTCTCGGCAGTGGCTCGTGTTGCATTCCTTGTCTGAAAGGAGGATGTAATATCAACATAACATCCTGTGGATAAACTTCAGGAAAGTTGTGTGCGTTTGTTTCCCCCCCCATCTCCAGTGATGACTATGATGTGGACTATGCTGCCACAAGGCCTTGTAGAGCTGGTTTCCTATCCCTCTCAAAAGTGGAGCATATACCCAAAGGGAGAGGGGCAGGGGAATGGTCAAACAAGAATGCAAGTGACTGACGTCTTTCTTATCAACTGATGATACCATTGGTCATTAGGACAACGGCAACTAGAAGGTTGTAATGGTGCACAATGTAAACTGTGACTTGGCATGGCAGCCTTCATCCACACAGCAGCTTGTATACAATTTTTGGACAATTTTAAGGCATTTTGCCAAGGCACCCCTGAATAAAACCTTAAGGCATCACAGGGTGATTGGGCACCCTGGTTGAAGAAGGCTGATCTAGATCACTTTTAGAGTGGGAGGCAGTAGTCCTCTTGATAATGATACAGGGGTCATGTCCTGTACCTCTGACATTGTATGGTGAAACATGATTACCTAGTCATGGAGTAGATCATATAGGTCCTGCATCATGTGTCTTGTATGTTGGGGGTAGTGGGCCACTTGCTGTATGGATGCGATAAGTGAACCATCCTTTTAATCCTTTGTGCAGAAGGAGGTAGCAAACCCCTTGCTGTGACTGATTTACATGGCCTGACCCTCTCGTCCTTTTATAGTAAAAAGTGATGATCTCTGGTTGAATAGATCATACGGGTCACATTCTATCCCTTTTCCTTAAGAAGTAGTGGTCACCTTAGTTTGTGTGGATGATCAAAGGGACTCATGTTCCTTGTACAGTTGGAGGTGATGGTCTCCTGACTGTATTAATGATTTAGATGACCCATCCTGTCCCTCTTGTCCTTGTATAGTAAATTGATGACGACCTTGTTGAATGGATCATATAGATCACCTATCCTGCCACTCTAGGAAGTGGGAGCGTCCTTGCAGTTTAGATGGCACTTCCTAATCCCCTTGTCCCTATTCAGTAGGAAGTGGCAGTATCCTTGCTGTATGGGTACAATAGATGGCACATCCTGTCCCCCTCATTCAGTAGGAAGTGGCAGTATCCTTGCTGTATGGGTACTATAGATGGCACATCTTGTCCCCCCTCATACAGTAGGGAGTGGCAGTGCCATTGCTGTATGGGTACTATAGATGGCACATCCTGTCCCCCTCATTCAGTAGGAAGTGGCAGTATCCTTGCTGTATGGGTACTATAGATGGCACATCCTGTCCCCCCTCATACAGTAGGGAGTGGCAGTGCCGTTGCTGTATGGGTACTATAGATGGCACATCTTGTCCCCCCTCATACAGTAGGGAGTGGCAGTGCCATTGCTGTATGGGTACTATAGATGGCACATCCTGTCCCCCCTCATACAGTAGGGAGTGGCAGTACTATAGATGGCACATCCTGTCCCCCCTCATACAGTAGGAAGTGGCAGTGCCATTGCTGTATGGGTACTATAGATGGCACATCCTGTCCCCCTTATACAGTTGAAAGGGGCAGTGCCATTGCTGTATGGGTACTATAGATCAGTGGTCCTCAACCCTGGTCCTCAGGGCCCACTAACAGGCCAGGTTTGCAAGATAACTGAAATACATCCCAGGTGATATAATTTGCTGCTCAGTGATTGCAGTACTCTAGTCTGCATCTCCCCAAGGAAATACCTAAAATCTGGCCTGTTAGTGGGCCCTGAGGACCGGAGTTGATGACCACTGCTATAGATGACACATCCTGTCCCTCTCATACAGTAGGAAGTGGCAGTGCCATTGCTGTATGGGTACTATAGATGGCACATCCTGTCCCCCCTCATACAGTAGGGAGTGGCAGTGCCATTGCTGTATGGGTACTATAGATGGCACATCCTGTCCCCCCCTCATACAGTAGGGAGTGGCAGTGCCATTGCTGTATGGGTACTATAGATGGCACATCCTGTCCCCCCTCATACAGTAGGGAGTGGCAGTGCCATTGCTGTATGGGTACTATAGATGGCACATCCTGTCCCCCCTCATACAGTAGGGAGTGGCAGTGCCATTGCTGTATGGGTACTATAGATGGCACATCCTGTCCCCCCTCATACAGTAGGGAGTGGCAGTGCCATTGCTGTATGGGTACTATAGATGGCACATCCTGTCCCCCCACATACAGTAGGGAGTGGCAGTGCCATTGCTGTATGGGTACTATAGATGGCACATCCTGTCCCCCCTCATACAGTAGGGAGTGGCAGTGCCATTGCTGTATGGGTACTATAGATGGCACATCCTGTCCCCCCCTCATACAGTAGGGAGTGGCAGTGCCATTGCTGTATGGGTACTATAGATGGCACATCCTGTCCCCCCTCATACAGTAGGAAGTAACATCCACGATACTGTACAGTCGACTCGATGGCGGCTCTCATTCCTGAGCTCTGTCTTTCAGATGATGACACAGCAGAAATTCCTTGCTGTTTTCTATATTTAGCTCACCGCTGACTGCCTAATTTAGCAGCTGTAGGTCGGGCAGACGTGTGGCTCCCAGCGGACAGTTCGATCTTATGGTGTGCTAGAGAAGACCTCCATTTTCTGCCATTAATAAATAAAAAAAAATACATTTTAGAAAGCTCTGAAAAAATTGCAGTTAAATTCACTTTAAAGTAAACCTGTCTGTTGAATTTGAAAACTCAAGCTAGCCCCCCCCCCCCCCTTTTTTTTTAAATTAGTGAATGTTCCACTTTAATTGGGATGTAGGTGGTGGAAGCAGTTTCTCACATTGGGGTTTGTTTAATAAAGGCACATGTACTGGGCACTGCAAGTGCACTTGCTCCTCCGCTTAAAGTGGTTGTAAACCCACTTTAATGACTTTTACCTATAGGTAAGCCTATAATAAGACTTGCCTATAGGTGCTGTAATCTCTCCTAAACTTGCACCGTTTAGGAGATATTTACATTTCATGCAGCCAATGACGTCATCGGCGCATGCGCTCTAAAGAAACGACCGCCCGTGCCGTTCCTTCAGAGCCCTGTGCCGTGACTGGCGGCCTCGGCCAGTAATACAGCTGGAGTCCGCAGACCGGGAAGAAGACAGGTGAAGATGGATGCGCCCGGCAGTAGGGACAATGCGGGCTTCGTTGCTGGTAAGTGTCACATAATGTGCTAGTATGCGGTGCATACTAGCACATTATGCATTTACTTTGCAGGGGGAAAAAAAAGTTTTTTGCAAGAGTTTAGAAAATGAGGCAAAGCTTCATTTTACAAAGCATACGCAATCGCATGCAAAGGGGGAAAAAAACACTTTTGCTTGCGCATGATTGGATGATAGAACTCCGCAGAACTTCCCCTCAGATCTAGAGAATCTGCACTTGCAGTGTACATTATATTGGTCTTTAATAAATCAACCCCTATGTGAGAGAAACTGCTACACCACCTAGATCCCAATTTCTAATCCCTGTGTTATGCTTTGTGACGCGTTCAGTGTGTACGCTGTATCTTGTAATAGAATTCTAATTATATCACAGAGGAGCCTTTTATATATAGACAGCTGAATGTCAGCGTCGTGAGCCGTCCACATTGTGACCCGAGAGCTGTCATGAATAAAGAGAACCACGAGGCTCTAATGAAACTGCCGACCGCAGTATGAAACCGACAGAGGCCTCCCACTGAGGTTGTCATCACTAGAGCAATATTACTGATATAAATCTGTCACTTCCGTATGATGCTGTAGGGAAAGCATTGTCATTCGATGCCTCTTGACTGAACGTGTCTGACAGGAACCATCTGGCCTTCGTTCAAGAAGAGTGTCGCTGTGCTGCATTGCAGCCTGTTCGATGCTTCATATTAAAGTAAAAGTTTTAGGTTAGAAAATTGTTTTCTGTGTGCAGTTTTTGCGATTTTGGAGCATCCGTACATAACTAGATTTTAAGTAAAAATTCAAAATAAAGATCAGCTCAAGTATATGGTGAATTGCTGCTAGCAATATAAGGAAAAGCCAATAGAAGAGATGCCTGAGGGGGGGCATGATAGCAATTTTTAAATATCTCAATGGGGATCTCAGCTTAGAAAAAAAGCTGTTCAGTCGAAGGGATTGCATGAGGACTCGGGGGCATACAATGCGATTAGAGGAGAAGCGTTTTAACCTCAGGCAACGTGGGGGGTTCTTTACTGTTAGGGCTACAAGATTGTGGAATTCTCTACCACAAGAGGTGGTTTCTGCGGGTAGTATGGTGGCTTTCAAAAGACTATTAGACGTACATCTCAAGGATCAGAACATTCAGGGGTATGAGAGATGATTACAGCCACACACACCTACATAGGTTGAACTGGATGGACTGTTGTCTTTATTCAATCTCCCCTACTATGTAACAATACCTTCAATCCAGCAATACAAAAATAAATTGCAGCGCTTCTAAAAAATAATAAAACTCCTATTGGTGTTACATAGTTACATAGTAGGTGAGGTTGAATAAAGACAATAGTCCATCCAGTTCAACCTGTGTAGGTGTGTGTGACTGTAATCATCTAACATAGCCCTCAATCTCCTGATCCTTGAGATGTAAGTCTAAGAGTCTTTTGAAAGTCACCATACTACCCGCAGAAACCACCTCTTGTGGTAGACAATTCCACAATCTTGTAGCCCTAACAGTAAAGAACCCCCCACGTTGCCTGAGGTTAAAACGCTTCTCCTCTAATCGCATTGTATGTCCTCGAGTCCTCATGCAATTCCTTCGAATGAACAGCTTTTTTTCTAAGCTGAGATCCCCATTAAGATATTTATAAATTGCTATCATGTCCCCTCTCAGACGTCTCTTCTCCAGGGAAAATAAATCGAGCGATTGCAGCCGCTCTTCATAGGTAAGGTCCTCCAATCCCCTAATTAGTTTAGTTGCCCTTCTCTGGACTCTCTCCAGCTCCAACACATCCCTCCTGAGGACTGGCGACCAGAACTGGACAGAATACTCCAGATGCGGTCGGACCAGAGTTTTATAAAGTGGAAGGATTATAGTCTTATCTCTGGAATACATCCCTTTCTTTATGCATGCTAATATTCTGTTGGCTTTGGAAGCTGCCGCTTGGCATTGCATGCTGTTGCCTAATCTATCATCAACCAAGACTCCCAGATCTTTCTCCATTTTTGAGTCCCCCAAGGGTTCCCCTCCTAACATGTATTGTGTTTTTATGTTTTTGGTCCCCAAGTGCAAAACCTTACACTTCTCCACATTAAACCTCATTTGCCATGTCGTTGCCCACTCCGTAATTTTGTCCAGGTCATTCTGTAGGATATCTGCTTCATGCTGTGCAGTTATTGCCCTGGCCAATTTTGTGTCATCTGCAAAAATTGATAACGAACTACTGATCCCGTCCTCAATGCTGTTTATGAATAAATTGAACAAGGTTGGTCCCAGGACTGAGCCCTGGGGCACCCCGCTTACTACCTCAGCCCAGTCTGAGTATGCGCTGTTTATTACCACCCTTTGGACACGGCCTTTTAGCCAGTTCCGTATCCAAGAGCAAACCCTGCTGTCGATACCTGCAGACCTTATTTTATAAATTAAGCGCTTGTGGGAAACTGTATCAAACGCCTTAGCGAAATCCAAGTACACCACATCCACTGGTCTGCCCCTATCTAGCTCACAGCTCACTTCCTCGTAGAATGCTAAGAGATTGGTTTGACAAGAACGCCCATTTGTAAACCCGTGTTGGTTACTACTGATGATGTTGTTGTCTTTAGCATACTCTACGATATAGTCCCTTATCATCCCCTCCAGAAGTTTACATACTATTGATGTCAAACTGACAGGCCTATAATTTCCCGGGATATGTCTCTGGCCCTTTTTGAATATCGGAATCACGTTAGCCTTCCTCCAATCCCCTGGTACATCTCCTGTCCTAATACTGTCAGCAAAGATTAGGAACAGTGGTCTAGCTATAACCATACTGAGTTCCTTGAGCACTCTCGGATGTACGCCATCCGGGCCTGGTGATTTGTTTGTGTTAAGTTTATCCAGTCTTTCCCTGATTTCCCCCTCTGTTAGCCATAGTGGCAAGTCCTGTGTATTACTACTAACCATACAGTCATGGTCAGTGTACCCCTCCTTTTCCTGCGTAAAGACTGACGAGAAAAAAGCATTCAGCACGGTCCACATTGGGGTAATTCTACCCAAAAAAGTCCATACAGATTCCAACATACAAGAAAAAACAAGCGCTCTAAGTATAATCTAGATGAGATGGTAGCTATATGCTAAAGTTGAACCAAAGTACTGCTCTACTATGGGTATGGGGACAAGAACAATTCAATGAACTAAAATACAAGGGATAAAAAGTCCAGAAAATGTCCAACAGGTAGAAATCGATGTAAAACAGGTTGCTGCTGTAAGGGCTGCTCCATAAACACAGTGAAGTCGGTGCTGTGGGAGAATCAAATACATAACTGTAGCAACTCGCATGTTGGCCAGTATAAAAGGCTTGGGAACTCTGGTGGTATGTCCAATAAGTCCTGGAGAGTGGGATACCTAGAGCCGGTCTAAAGGACGGATAGACGCTGTGCAGGGAATCGTCCATCTTCCGGATTCGGCTTCGGCTGGGCGCCAAGGACCAGGCTGGAACGCAGCGTGCACTGCGTGACGTCACCGGAGACTGTTTCAGTAGACTGTCCTGGCCTGCTGCTTTCTTGACGTCCTGTTCCTATGAACATGTCCATAGGAACAGGACATCAAGAAAGCAGCACGCCAGGACAGTCTGCTGTCTACCATTCTCCGGTGACGTCACGCAGCGCATGCTGCGTTCCAGCCTGGTCCTTGGCGCCCAGCCGAAGCCGAATCCGGGAGACAGACAATTCTCTGCACAGCGTCTATCCGTCCTTCAGACCGGCTCTAGGTATCCCACTCTCCAGGACCCCTGGACTTACATCGGACATACCACCGGAGTTCCCAAGCCTTTTATACTGTCTAACATGTGAGTTGCTACAGTTATGGATTTGATGCCTACCAATAAATGCTGCACTTAAAGGCGCACTGTCTGTTTTTTCATACAGATTCCAACGGTGTCCCTTCTTTACTTCAAATTAAACCGACCCCTTTGGAAACCCATACAGGTATCTTCATAGATATACAGAGCCTTTCAACTTCTTGGTGAATGACTTTACTATTTGAAGAGTGCTTGCAACTCTTTCACCATCACACCGAGAAAAAAATATAAATGTTCATAGCGCAGTATGGTAATTTGGATAATAGCAAAGTTGATAGAAATAGAGCACCCGTGATGAAAACTAACATAAAAATCCAGAACTTCACTCCATCATCCCCGCATGCAGTGTAAACTCACCAGATGCTTAACCACAATGAGCCTATCGCCATCATGTAGATGTCACAGGTGGTAGATCGATTTCCACCACAGCGCCTGTAAGGTCTCAGACCGTATGTTGCTGGGAGACCATCAATCACTCTCACCGCATCAAAATGCCCAACAGAATAGACAGGGTATCGTAGCATCTTTTATTAAAATCACCCAGTATATACAAACATGTATAACGCATACAAAGATTTAAAAACGATTACTTGTGAAACGCCGCCACGATTGGTACTCGCGGCAGGATGTCACGTCAGTGATACCACCCAACGCGTTTCCAGCCAATGCTCGTCCTCAGGGGCCTCTCAGGTTTTAAGTGATGATAGTAGTAATAAGGAGCTTGTGTGATCTGCGGAGGTGCTTATTGTCCACATTGATTTTCTTGTATATTAAATAACACTGCAGATTACGGGGATGGATGTCTTTTCTCTATATGTGAACATTCTTTTCCTGTCCCATTGTCCTATTTTTACCAGTCTCTTGTCTTAAAACTCCGGGCAGTCAATGAAATGTCTGGTCGTCTATGGCAGTTGAAAATCCCAACCAGATTTTTTTATTTTCTAGTTTTTGGATAGTCAAGAGGGGTTAGAAACATTGTTGGCTTTTTATTGCGCTCTGTGTTCTCACTTTATTATGCCCCATGTTACAAAAAGAACAGTTCCCGATACCGCATTTTTTATTTATTTTGCATGTTTCCATTGATCCAGTTTGGATCAATGTAACTGTATATACCATACCTTTTCTTGGATCCCTCTAGAAGCTGGAAATTACTGTATTAGTCCCCATTAGTACAATGATCTCCATTGGTTTCCGGGTCCTGGTGTGGAGCGGCTACCCTGCTGTATTGTGAACACCTGGGATCGACCACTGGGTGCCCTTCAAAGCTTGCTTCTGCCTTTTCCTCAATGAATGCAAAGCATTTTATATATATATATATATTAGTATTAAAAAATTTTTTTTTTTTTTTCTCTGGGTTTGGTCGTTCCAGATCAAGGCCTGGCGCTTAAAGGTTCCAAGAGTCTTGGGAGGGACTGTAGCCTGTGTGAGTGCAGAAGTGTGCAGGATCATCATAAGCCAGATCCGGGAGTAGTTCAGGGTAATCCGTTTAAACAGACTTGTCAGGAGATCTGATTGGTCCTTCCTGAAACTGCATCCCTTGTGAGGGACTTCTGGCCCAAAGGACTGGGAAAGTCAGGACAGCTACACTGGCCTGGGAGGCTGAGACAGCTGGGGTGACTTGCGGGTACGGGGGGGCTGGAGGAAGTCTGGAAGTTTTTGAAAGGCCAAGGAAAACCCGGTCAGGAGGGCCAGCAGTAGGCCCATGAGGTGCTGCAACCAAGGAAAATGGAGTTGTGGTCAGGATGACCAATAGTAACAGCAGTAAAGCTGCTGAAATGTAGCCAGGTGAGCTAGCATTTTTTCATTCTGGTTTGTTGGAGACCCCTGCGTGGGAAATCCATGTTTGAACTTTTGCTTCAATTTCATAAAATGGGCCGCTGAGCCATTTACTTTAGTTTCCTTCTAGATGTGGACTCTTTACAAAAGGATATACCACAAGGGCTTAACCCCCCCCCCCCCCCCATACCACACAATACATTTGTTACACTGCAAGCCTTTTGTTTGTTAAACTGTTCCGTTCTTTGTGCTCTCAGCTTCATGTAGCGGTTTAACTGCCGTTGGCATTCATCTAAAGCAGTGGTCCTCAACCCTGGCCCTCAGGGCCCACTAACAGGCCAGGTTTGCAAGATTACTGATATACATCCCCGGTGATATCATTTGCTGCTCATTGATTGCAGTACTCTAGTCTGCATCTCCCCAAGGTAATACTTAAAATCTGGCCTGTTAGTGAGCCCTGAGGACCGGAGTTAAGGACCACTGATCTAAAGCAAAACGGACTAGAACCTCAGTCAGCCTTTTATTGGTGCCTGTGTTCCTGCTGGGGGACATTCTTTGTCCTGGTGACCATTGTTATTGGGAAATGTAAAATGTTATAGTTGGCATCAAAACCATAATTGGGGGGCGGGGGGGGGTTCCTTTTTATTGGGGTCGCCATTGACCATTCCAGGAGATTTCCTTTTGTCTCCCAAAGTGAAGGCAGTCTTCCCAACGTTTCTACTGCATCCAAAACTGAAAATGCAAAAAGGGTAATTGAGACAGAGCAGCCAGAACCTGAAGCAGCTGTCCATGGCATCCAGTTGGCTTCTAGCTTTCATTTTAAAAGCTTACCTCAACAAGCTAGAAGCTGATTGGTTACTTTGCACAGCTGCTCCAGATTCTATCGCTCTGGTTTTATTCGATTCCTCCCAGTATATTTTTGGTTATAAATACATTTTTGAAGTGAAATCTATGTCCCAGTTGAACTTGGAGACCAAAAACCAAGAGGATTTTACCATTCCCCCCCCCCCCCCCCACTAATCTTCCTGTCCTTTTTGATATACTTTAAAATCAGCAGATCTACAACAGATTCTGCATGCAGATGAGGACTAAAGCCTCGTACACACGCACCGATTGTTGGCCAACTGATCGGCTGCCTTTTGTCCAGTGTTGTTGTGTTTGGTTGAAATGTGCTCTAGACTGCACACAAATTTTCTCGTCCAACAACAACCTGCAGAAGTGATGTCATGTGCTGGTTTACTTTCCGTGTGTTTTTTCTTCTCTGAGCATGCCCAGTCTTGCTCATCACATTTTTGTCTGCCAAAATCTGTACTGACTGAGGAACAATCGGCCGTTCTGGTGACGGCCAACAAAAATTTTATAGCCTGCACACCAGGATTTTGTTCGGCCGAAAAGTCGCAGTCGGTTGTCGGAAGCATCATACTAACAAGCTGACAATCGGCCGATCGGACGTTGGCCGAAAATTCACGGCCAACAATCGGTGCGTGTGTACGAGGCTTAATTTTGACTGATCTTGGTGATCGTTACCAAGTACCCCAAATGAGCAGTGCCCATTATAATGGGCCTAATTTTACAGCTACATCTCTCCCATCTCAAGAAGCTATGAGATCTGAAATTGTGTGTGTGTGTGTGTGTGTGTGTGTGTGTGTGTGTGTGTGTTTTTCCCCATGTATACAGTGATGTTGGATTCCATTTGACATTTTGTTTTCTTCCTCTTTTTTTACAGATCGTTTCTGGTAAAAGACTCTCCCCTGCAAGTCACGATGAGGAACACTTGCCAGGCATTGGCCTCTTGTTTGTTACTGGTGAGTAGACTTTAGTGATTTTGCATCTTTCGAATCCGGATAGAACACTTCCACAAATGTTATGGCAAATTTCCCAAGGCTGGAATCCCCCTTGCTTATAAGTAGCTAGTACAATAATGCATTATTGGACACCTCCTAATCATTCTATGTCCAGTTTGGCCTTTAACACTCGTGGTCGAATGGAAGGATCGTTTGCCCCAATCGAATGTCTGGGCAGCTCAGATGATGACTGAGACCAGATTACTACCTACTTAAGTTTGAATGCTGAACCATAAGGCTATTTTGAGGGAATATGACTTGCTATGATTTAGAAGAAGGCAGGGGTGGGCATGCGCTTGTTAAAGGTATACAATGCATTCGCAGGAAGATTAAAACAGTGTGTGTGCAAAACTTTTACACACACACTTGGTGGACATGTCATTGGACAGCTGTTGTCTCTGTGCTGAAAGCATGCTCACTGACTCCTCCCAGCACAGAGACTTACCTGTGAAAGACCGCTCTTGGTCCCCACTAACGAAAGGTAGCTGGTGGGACCGGATCCCAATCATTAGTATAGAAAAAAATTCTGCGCAAAATGGATAAAATTAATTTAAAGCTAGTTGGCTGCAGCCTATCGGAGTGGTCACATGATCGCTGATCCTTCCTGTCCCCCAGGAGTACAGACCCTATTAAAGGAACACTGGGGCTAGGCAGGAAGGGGTTGATTGTTTTCCACTATAAGCAGCTAGAGAAGTTGGGAATGGCCTGGTTTAAAGCTCTTTTTAATGCTTGGTAAGAATATGACAATAGTTTAAAGCGGAGTTCCACCCAAAAGGGGAAGCCCTGCTTATCTTTCTCCTCCCCCTCTCCGGTGCCACATTTGGCACTATTTGGGGGGAGCGGGTACCCGTCCCCGCTTCCGTCGACTCTCGTCGCAGCGAGGTCTGTCAGAAGTTTGGCCCTCCCCCTCTTCCTTTCCCGCCACCAGGCCATTCAGAAAGCGTAGCGGGCTTTGTGCATGCACAGTAGAGAATCGGCTGTGAAGCCGAAAGGCTCCGTTGCCAGTTTCCCTTACAGGCTATGGCGGTGGCAGCAGCACCCAAGAGCTGATGGAAATATCGGCTGGGGTGCCAACATTGCTGGATTCCAGGACCGGAAGTGTCCTAATATTACAGTATGTGTAGCTGCTGACTTTTTAAATGTTTCTGTGGGGGGGCTTGAGCTCCGGTTTAATGCCCATAGTCTGGGCACAGGTGCACTAGAGCTGGCCATAAACCAGTAGAATTTTTGTATAGATATTCTAAAAAATTGTTCCATATTGCTGTCATTGAGTCAACCAATTTTTGTTTTGAAAGCAATCAAAATTTTGCCCAGATCTGCTATTTGATTGGAAGTGAACCGGTATCTTTTGTGCCTAGACTGCGCATTACAATATGTGCCTTATTTTCCTAATCGCCTTGCCACTTTGTTCAAACTATCATCAAAGATTTGACCTCAATGACCATTAGAAATTGGAACAAATGTGTGAAACAAAAATTTTCCTGCCAAATTCTACTGGTGTGTGGCCAACGTTGTATGTATAATTTTTTTTTTTAATATATTTTTATTGAGCATATGAAACATTTACAAGAACTGTATTGCAGCAAAATAGCACATTTCGTAGAACAGCAAGAATTATGTAACCATTCAGAGTGTTCTTAGTTTATAATAACAGTATCACAAATATTATACACAAGGGTATTGTATGTATTTTAAGGAGTCTATCTCTAGGACCGTTGATCTCCTTCAACTATCATTCTCCATGCAGTATTCAAGTCAAGGACTTTGGGAAGGTCCTTTGGACATGTGCCATATGAGTGTTTAGTAAATAGGTAGCTGGGACTTTTGGATAGGGTGTTTTTTTTTTTTTTTTTTTTTTTTTGCTGATTTCCTGCTACGCTGTGATGTGTAAACATGCAGTTTATTGCAAAACTTCACTTACGAGAAAAGGAGTGATGCCTTGTAATCCTCCTGCTGCAAACCCTTTTTATAGCAGAAACTTCAATGGAATTTGATTGTTCTTGTTGCTGGGATAAGAATCTTTATCTGTCAGAAAATTTGTGTAGATGTATGGAGCCTAAAGCAGGCGCCATAGATTCGATTTTCATTCCTGCAGCCACTGGTTGCAGGAAAGAAAATGGCATAATAACAAATTATTATAAATAAAAAAAAAAAAAAAAAAAAAAAAATTATTTATATATATTTTTTTTTTTTTCTGCTATTATGTTCCCCTGGCAGAGGGGCACAAGACTTCCCAGCCAGGAGAACAGTCTTTGTTGCTTGCTGGCAATAATCGCGTGTAAAAATCTGACATGCTGGTGTCAGCCAGCCCATAGATGGGTTTTAATCTCAGCTGGTTCAACCGGTTGAACAGTCTATGGCCGGCTTAACCTAATGGTAACTATCCGTCATGGACAGTGCCGGTTATAGCAATCATTAATGTAGCTAATATGATGATTAGTCTGGGTGTGGGTGTTTTTTTTTTTTTTTTCTTTTTCTTTCTTTGAGCACGCCTATTTAAAACGAGTGCTAAAGTTACAAAAACACGTGTCCTCACTCTCTCTCTTGGCTTAGGTCTTAAACTAAATACATTTTAAAATGGCAAACATTCTTGTGATTGCATATTGAGAAGCATTTTTTTCAGAATGGTCCACTACAGTGCCCGTATACTCTCCACTATACCCAGCATCGCCACTTGTAATTTACAGCCCATTTATAAAATGCAGGCAGTGATGTGGAGCCTGTAATGTGTCATGCATGTGGGCACTGTAGAAAACTCCTTGATTGGAGGAAGTGCTGGTCACATTTTTGATAAGTCAGGCTTCTGTGTGCAAGAGATGGCAAAGATCCTGCAGTGGTTGTCTGCTAATGCCGATCAGGTGACCAGATCACTAGCAAATGGATTTAAATGGACCTGTACAGTACAGCAATGCCTGCAGGAAAAACCTGAGCTCTAAATTAATGTTGCCTTTAAAAATGAAATTCAATTTAGATTGTATTGTTCTTTTTTTAATGCTCTACTAAACTGACATCAGATTGGTTGCTGTGAATTACGGCACAATGCACCATTTTTCCTGTAAGCGTTGTAATCCTCTGTATATCTGTAAGGACTTTGTTGCTTAGACTATAAATGGAAATCAATGAGCTGGTCTAGCTGCAGCAGAGGTGATGCTAATGGATGATGTGCAGGGAATGATGACGTCCCTGCAGCAGCCTCTGACAGACGGATGCACAGCGTGAAAGAGAATTGTGTCCTTGAGTCTGCTCTGCAGTCAGGTACATGTGGCACGCTGTGATAGAGACAATGCGCTCCTCTCCCCTCCAATGTCCTTTTTATATATTTCTGCACAGCACAGAAGAAACGCTGAATCTACAATGTACATTTTCCGCTGAGCTGGGCCACAGTGAGCTAGGACAGGGAGTTCTCTTGTGACACTGCCTCCTGCATGCCGGCAGATCTGTAATACACAGATGGGGATTACATTTGCAGGTTGGTGCCTGTGAAGCTCCTGTTGGCATGTCAACTGCTTTTTTACCTGCTTTTGTTCTGTAAATGTTAAAATCATCTAATATGCTGCCCTATTAAGAATATTAAAAAAAAAAAAGTGAGGTGGGAGGTTGTGCCTTTTTTTTTTTGTATGGGGATGTTGCAGCAGGGAATGCCTACAGTTTGACCTCTGGTGCTGTGCCTACTTTACGGAAGAGAGACATAGGCTATGCTGTCGGTTGCAGATACGAATAGCAACATTTATGCCCTGAAGGGAGAGTCTCTGTTCCCCCGAAACGAGTTGGCTTTAACATTTTCTGCTACCAATAAACAAAGCTCTTTTGATCCAAGTGGGATTCTTATTGCTGATTTTGGGTGCTCCTTTAACCGACTACCACTAGACACTTTGGAAACGACCACTAGGCCGTATCTTAAGGTAGCAGCCCAGACCCCTTGACAAGGGTCCATTGCCTTTTCTCATCCAGTTGGGCCAGATTGATTGGGAGTTAATTTCCCCAACTGGCCCTCTCTCGCCTACCACCCACCCACAGACCCTCTATCGAGCAGGTCAGTCCAGCGCAGCCATTAACTTTTCAAAAACTACTTTACGGAAGGGTCTGCTCAGGTGCAGGTAGTCATTTTTGTAAGCAGTTAGCTGTGTCTGTTGACATTTTTAAAGGGTAACCCCCCATGAATGTGTGGGGGTTTTTTTGCCCCACGTCCCCCCCCCCCTCGCTTAATGATGCCCACGTGTTGCCGAGTGCCATCAGGGGAATGGCTGAAAATACCAGGCAGGATTAGCCAACCAGCCTCGTGACGATTCGGCCCATGCAAATTTGCTATGCATTGCCACAAAGCCTCCTAGGATGCTTGATGTAAGTGTGCAGCAGAAGGAATTTGAGTCTTTGGTGAGAAACCAGAAATGTGGGGCAGTGGGGAAAAGTGTTGGGCTGGATATATGCAAATTGAATGTGGTGAGCGTGACTAACTTTCAATGGAGCCGGTACACACATGTCTGGGTCGGCTTTGAAAAGGGTCCTGTGTGTTGTGTATGTGTGTTGTTGTTTTTTTTTTTTTTTTTTTGGTCCAATTCAGGGAAAAAGTCACACCTGAATTGCACCTGAAGCGGTGAACACAAATGCACAGGACACCGGACTCCAAACCACAGCTGGACCTGTGTGGACCCAGCCTTATACATAAATGTTATGGAAGAGTGGGTTGGGGGATCTTTTAATGGAAAGTGGAGAAGAGTGAAGGTATTATTTTATGGTCTAGCCCAGTAATAGCGAACCTTGGCACCCCTGATGTTTTGGAACTACATTTCCCATGATGCTCAACTACACTGCAGAGTGCACGAGCATCATGGGAATTGTAGATCCAAAACATCTGGGGCGCCAAGGTTAGCCATCACTGGTCTAGCAGCCTAATGGTCAGCATTACTGTAGAAGACCCATTTAGAACTCATGGACATTCAGTAACTAGCTTAGATGCAATACTGAAGCCAGGGGATCATAGCTTGGATGCAATACTGAAGCCAGGGGATCATAGCTTGGATGCAATACTGAAGCCAGGGGATCATAGCTTAGATGCAATACCAAAGCCAGGAGATCAGGATAATGGCCAGGCAGCCAGTCTTATTAGGAAGTCCGCAATTGCGTCCTCATAGCTCCCAGCTGCAGCTTCTTTTGCAATGGAATTGAACAAGCACTGGAGAAGTTATTACAGCAGATATCCACAGATGCAGTTATCAAAGGATAAAATGAAAATATCCTGATCCAGGGAACTGTAATTGGAAAGGACCTCCAGGCTGGGAAAATACTGTCTGTAGGTGCCTTGCGAAACTGATTTTTGATGCGCATACCTTCACAACAGTTGTGGTCAGACTAGTCTCCTACAACCTAACTTTAAAATGTTACCCTGCTAATATAGAAACCTAATGCATTATAGTAGGCCTAAGACCAGACACATCCCCCCCCCCCCCCCCCCCTTCATTTCGTTTGACTTTGGGAAGGATTGGATCACCTTTTCAGACTTTTTTCTGCTATCCAAGGCCTTGTTGGAAAGATTTCCTCTTGCTTCCTGTCCTTGCAAATGTTATCAGACAGGAAATCATGGAAAATCTGCAGCAGAGGCACACGGAGAACAAGAAAAAAAAATCGATTTTGGTCGACCTCTAAAAAAAAAAAAAACCTAGTTATTCATAGATGAGGCGAGAGCAGGAAGTGAGGAGAAATCTCTATTTTGAGCTTCTGATGGCTGTAAAAACTTTAAACAACATACCTTAAAGTGCCTTCAAGTAGGTGCAAGGCCAATTGTGATGCTGTTGAATACAAAAATGGTCAGCACATTGAGCTGAAAAATCCTGACGGGTGTTTTATTCATTCCCTGTTCTATACAAAACTTTATACTCTACAGTCGCCAGTATACAGTCCCAACCTGTCTGGAGTTGAACCGAACTTGCTAAGAACTATAAATAACGTGTGTGACGCTCTCATTTTTTATTTTTTCCATCCACCATCTTCGGAATGAGGACAGGGTCATGTTTGTAATAAGTAAAGCCCACAGATTCTCTTATCCTGCCAGGCTGCCTTACTGAATACAGACCGGCTTATGCCGTGTCCAAGTTGCAGGCCTTGCGCTGTCACTTTGTAACCACAATCTGCTCTGTGATGAATAAATGGATTTCTTGCTGCCTTACTGTGCTATACATGTACCACAAATGTTCTGTGAAAAGCATACAACATCTGTCTAATGTAGTCATTAAAGCAATGCGGTGATATCCATTAGACAAAATGGCCGGCCACCTTTGTGCTATACCTGGCTTTGAGGAGAAAATTGCAGGTTGATTTAAGGTCTCTTCCCTCCATTAAACAAAGTTCTAAACCTCCAATAATTTAGTTGAAATGCCTCAGGGTACACGCCTGGCTGAGGAGGGGGAAGCTGAGGCCCTCAGAGAAATGCCGCCATGTATGCAGTGTCACCAATGGCTTTTTGGTTTATTTTTACCTCATAAACTCCACTGTTCACCCAGATGAAGGACTTCAACGTCATTCACACTATGTGAATAGAGATGAGCATATTTCTAGCATAGGCCTCGCAAGGACACAAAGAAACCAATTGATCTCCATGTGCCCTATTCACCACAACACTGATATCGTGGGGAATTTCTCTGCACATAAATCCTCAACGTGTATGCAGTTTGCTAAAGCCGAAAATAACTTGCATGACAACAATGTGGTTTGAACAGAGCACATAGAGAACAATTGGTTTCTTTGTGTCCTTGAGGAGACCTACATTAGAAATGCGCATGTCTCTGCACATAGTGTGAACAAGCGCTTAGTCAAATCTGCATGTTTATGTGCATATGGTGTGAATGAGGCCTTAGGCTGGCCATACACGTTCAACTTTTGTTGTACAATTTTTTGTTACATTTACCACAAGCCACATAATATGAGGTCAAAGCTAAACACTTTCCCTTGTATCCAATTGGGCAGGCCTTTGTATTACATAGTTGAAGGTATATTTCAAGAAAAGTGTACAGAAAATTCAAGAAAAGTGTACAGAAAATTGTATCCTGTATGGCCAGTCTTACAAATGAGTTCATATAGTAACACGGGTCCAGTTAGAAGATGGGGGAATATGTCAAAGCCATTTCTGTGGTGTTTTTTTTTTTTTGCACTATGATTACACAAGTTGTAAAGCTGAAGTGGTTTCCGGTGATAGGATGTGTGCCTGGAGTCGGTTGGCACCCATCCAGTTTTTATAAACAAACATCGCCAAGTTCTTTAATTAGTATACAGTTTGGAAACTGTGCATAGCAACCCGACCTTCCTTCTCACTACTGAGCTGTGTAGTTCAGAATTGCACCCTTATAACCCTGGGAGCCTCATGTGGCCTTTTGCCACTTTTTTTTCTTTGGGGCCCCTGCAGATGCCAATCTGTGTTTCCCTAGTGCCCTGGTATAGTAGTCCTAGACTGGAAACTAGTGATCGACCAATATCGTTTTTTTACTGATATTTTGGTCATCTCATATCGGTGATCGGTACTCTTGCAGAGGGATCTGGGGGTCTAAAAGACACCAAACCCCTCCTCTGCACTTAAAAGCATTCCAAGCGCCAAGTTTGGCTGTTTTGAATGCTGTAATTTTTTTGAATTTGGCGCAGAGTACCCAGAAGTGATGTCATGACATCACTTGCAGGTTTTTACATGGAGCCCTGATCAGAGCTGAATGCGGCTTTGATCGGGTCTTTTCTCGGCGGCCGTGCAGGCTGGTTGCCCGGGTCTCCCGGTGGGACGGGAGACCTGGTCGAGCCACGGAAGGAGGGGGGGGGGCGTCCCCTCCCACTCCTTGTAATGATAGTTGACTGGCTTCTCAGCCGCATTGGTTGTCATTACAAGACAGCCGACCGCCAGCTATGGACGCTGGTACCGGGGTAATGCCTCTAGCTGCAGACATCACTCCGGTACAAGCACTTTCCCGAAATATCAAATATCTGTAACCTCAGGGGCTGATTCCGATGGATCAGGGAAACTGCATATCGGCCCCCGATATATCGGCTTTGCCAATAATCGGTCGATCCCTACTGGAAACTTGATTACATGTGGGCGATAGAATCACTGTCTGCTACAGTATGTCCCAAATTTCTCCACAACTTCTTTAGCATGCTTGCTCGATCTGTGACCGTCTCCTGCTGCATGTCTGCGGCCTTTGACCATCTTTCATCGTAACTGCAGTCTCTAACCATCTCTTTACCATGCCCAAAGTCTTTGACTATATCCTTGTGTGTCTGCTGTCCCTTACACTGGATTTTATGTGTGACCCTTTGATGTTGGAGGTTTTGCATTTAAAGACCTATAAGTCGACCACCACTGATTTGTACATTCTTACAATGTTGCAGTTGTTGCAATACATTTCCTTTTTAGTGCCTATGACCACGCTAAAAGACATTCCCCAGAGCCTTCAGCATCACCACCATAGCTTAATAATATCATTTTTCTAGTAACCCTATAAAAATAAAAAATAAAAGTGCAAAATTGTGGGCACGGGGCCTGCAACTTTTTTTTTTTTGTTTTTTCTTCTTTCCCATTTTTTAATTTTATTGCAAAGATTATCAGCTAAAATCAAAACCCAGCTTTAGGGACTACTATGGATCAACATACAAATATTTTGTGCAGTGCCTATATGCTTCATAAGGGGAAAAAAATAGAGCTGTATTCCTTTTTAAAAATCAGCTTGTTCATACAAAAATCATAAATCAACATTGCAATTTAAAGAATAATTCCAAGCATCAGCATGTTATACATATAGTTACATGGGTCCAAGGTGGACCCATGTAACTATGTATGTACCATAAGAACAAAAGAAGGGCGCACCGACCTCATGCATTACCACTTAAAAAGGTTTATTGTAATCCAAAGGCCACATACATTATATTCACAAACAAGTGATTATGTAGCACATAAAAGACCCATGGAACTGGTCATCGCCAAGGTAACCAGGAAACCCCTGTACTGGATGACGTGCTGGTGTCAGCAACTATATGGCTGGGCTGATGCGTTTCGAGGGAGGACCCTCTTCCTCAGAGCCAAAAAGTGCTCCATTGTCTTTTATGTGCTATATCATCACTTGTTTGTGAATATAATGTATGTGGCCTTTGGATTACAATAAACCTTTAAGTGGTAATGCACGAGGTCGGTGCGCCCTTCTTTTGTTGTTTTTCAGTACAGTTTGGATACCCTTGGTCTTGAGGGGGCAGCAAAACCTTGATTGGTGCATACCAAAACCATACAAGATCCCTTATCCTTCATTACATACCACCCAAGCGCAGGAGAATTTTTGTTTGGTCCATGTATGTACCATACCTGGCCGTTTCCCCTCAAAGCTGAAAATCGCTGACGTAGACGCCTCTCCTCCAGTGTGTGTAATACTGAGCAGCCAGCCTGATGCCTTGTAAATACAGGTGGTCGGTTGCCATGCCCGGATGCCATTGAGAGAATGTTTGTTTTGCATTTTCTGAATAAATGTAGAATGTTCTCTAATTGGATGAGGCGGAGCGTGATGTCTATCTCCCTGCCTCGCCACCTTATCCAATCAAAGCATTCTCTAAATGGCACCCATGCAGAGTGGCCGACCACCTCATGTGTTCAGAATGCATCGAGTCAGCCACTCAGCACGGAACCCAGAAGCAAGCGGAGATCACTGGAGTAGTGGTGTCTCATACAGTGATTTCCAGGTTCTAGAGGGATTCCACCTGTATATACATAGTTAGGTTGGTCTAAGCTGGACCAATGTAATTATGCCCATGCCTGGAATTATTCTTTAAAATATAGTAGACTGCTAGATGTGTTGATCATAGACCCACATAGAACTCTAATGGCATCCCAGTCTTGGTCCGTAGAGTTTAATCTTTAGTTGGCCCACACTTTGCTGCTAGAACAGCTTCAACTCCTCTGGGTAGGCTGCCCACAAGGTTTAGGAGTGTGTCTATGGGAATGTTTGACCATTCTTCCAGAAGCACATTTGTGAGGTCGGGCATGGCTGTTGGATGAGAAGGCCTGACTCGAAGTCTGCACTCTAATTTATCACAAAAGGTGTTCTATCTGGTTGAGGTCAGGACTGTGTGCAGGGCAGTCAAGCTCCTCCACACCAAACTTGCTTTTCCATGGCCATTAAAGTTCTTGTGTGTAAAGGCAGGGGTCCCAATACTTTTGGTAATATAATATGTATATGGTATGCCAGTAAACTTGGGCAAGTACAAAGCTCTGCACCATGGGAGTAGACCATACTAGTTTGTACCTGGGTAATGGTGTGTACCAAGTGAAATATTTGGGAAAAGGAATGGTGTTTTAATTTTTTATTTCTTCTCTTTTTCAATACACGATTATGCTTTGTAGCAGGGAATATAGGTTTAATATTCTAAAGGAAGACACTCCAAAATTATAATTTTAGAACGAGAGGATGATTTAGTTATAAGCTTTCCAAACTAAGAGAAAATGTTAATGAAAACCACACTCCCAATATAATTGACTAAACAACTCCTTATGAGCCATGCCCGCTTTAGATGAGCTTCCTTACAGTAGAGTGTGCTGACACCTTCCATCCCTTCCCCATGCAACCAAAGTTGGGTGTATCGTGGACCAAAATATGGCAACCTTCCTAGGTGGATATTGTTCTCTTGTCCTCTCTCCCAACCTTATAAGTCCAAGCCTTTAATGGAGAATGGTATAATCTGACCCTGTCCAGGTTGCCTAGGCAAATATTTACCTTGTGTGCTGCTATTGTCCTGTATAGACCCCAATTATTACAATGGCCTAAGCAGCGCTCCTTAAAAACAAAACCTCCGATCGAAATATAATATGTGGTATCTTACCAGTCCTTGGATGTGGTGGTTACAATAACCTCTTACTTTTTTTTAATTTATTTTTTTCACAGGCTAAGAACCTTTTAGCAAGTTAATTAAAATACTTATTGATCTATATGTCCTTGTTACTGAACTGAATGATCTTCTTTTTTTTTTTTTTTTATTCATTTTTTTTTTTTCCCTTCCACCCCCTGTAATGGAGACGAACAAAGGCAGAAAAATTTCTAGTCCAGCCTGGGTGACCACAATGGCTCCCCCCATAGATACAGCGGAAGTATGAGTGTGACCACTCTAGAATAGAATATAACAAAAAAACCCACCAAGCCACTTACTTGATCTTAAGATTGGCAAGCTGCTGCATAGTAAATAGTTTTAGGGTTTAGATACACTTTTTAATTAAGGTTTGTGATAAGCAATCTACAAGTTGTTTTAATAGGGTCGATAATGAAGGTCTTTGTCTTCGCACACTAGTATTTGTAAAGCCCCGTACACACGATAAGAAAATCTGTAGGGAAAATTCGTCCAACAACCGATCTGTTGATTTTCGGATTGTTAGTATGGTGCTTTCGACAGCCGACTCCGACTTTTCGGCCGAAAAAATTATGATGTACAGGCTATAAAATTTTTGTCGTCCTTCAACACAGCGTCCGATTTTCGTCTCATTAGTATAGATTTAGACGGAAAAAAAAATCTTAAAAGCAAGACTAGGCATGCTCAGAGACGAAAGAACACATACAAAGCAATCCAACACATGACATCACTTCTGAAGTAGAATTCTGTCATACGGGAAAATTCGTATGAAAATAACCTCTTCCCTTTCCACATCAGACTAGCATGCCACAAAAAACTGACGACAGATCGTTCGATAATCTGATCGTGTGTACGGGGCTTTGGTCTCTTCCAGATGAGAAGGATCAATACACTGAATTGGCAATGTCCAATGTGATGATGGCAGTTCCCAGCACTTTAGCAATTGGTGACTTATGGTTGGTCGCCAGGCTGTCAGGGTTACCCACAACCACCAATTAAACAGTTTCTAACAGTTGGAAACATAAACATTTTTCAGTCTGCATTGAGCAACTCTTCATATTTCCAAGGTGCTGATATGTGTTTTACTTGGACAAGGTCAAAGTCTGATGGTTTCCCCATTGAGTAATGAAGGCTCGTTGGGCTGTGAGGCAGTTATGTATCTCAGGGCGGGATATTTCACCTCCGCATCACTCTAATGTTCTTTATATAATTAACGGAGTTCACCTTCAGGACCGGAAGATTTATTGCCTCTTCAAGCAGAGTCTAAAATTGGAATAGTGATGGTTAGTAGAAGATTTATAGAATTATTTTTTTTTTTTTTTTTCTATACTTGGTTCTGGAAATGGGTATATATTATCTATGTTGGGCTTTGTAAAATAATAATTTAATTGTGGAAGGTGAGCCACATAAAAATTGTAAAACGTCAGGCATCCTGGGAGAGTCAAGCCTCCTTGACTTAAAGTGTTACTAAACCCACAACCATAAAATCGGTGTGTATGTGCAGTAAAGCATGCTTGTTATCTTCGCTGTAGAGCCTAAAGGGTTAATCCCCCGCATTGTGTAAAAAGGCTGTTTGATTTGGTCTTGTCTGATCTTCCCTTTCTTCTATTATTCCCAATCTATCTCCTGATAAGACAGAGCCTTTGGAGTCACTCTGCACATGCTCAGTTTGTTGTGTATTGCTAGAGTTTCTCGCGTTTTGCGAGAGCTCTCGCATGTAGAAGCAAAGCCCTGCCTCCACCAAGTACCAAGATGGCCGCCTCCATACAGAGATGCAGTTCAGAACAAAGCATGGTAATAATTAGGAAAAGATTGTCTGCCCTTTAGAGTTTGGTTCTCTGTAAACTTCTTCCTTTTTTTTGCTCCCCATGATCCATGATTAAGCTGATGGGTGTGAAGTGAAACGTGTTGGCGGTGTAGCCGAGGCTGAGACTGCCATATACTTCCCTATTAGTAGATTTGCAGCAATGTGCAATCTGAGGGACCTCTCCATCACTACATGCTCTCTGTAAATTTTACCTACAGCCCTAAGAATTATTTTTCTTTCAACAACCCCCCTTCCCTAAGGAGTGGGTAAGGTCTGTGACTCCCCATTGGGTGAGATTTCCCTTCACTTCCTGTCCCTTTAACACCAGGACAAAAATGGGTGTGTGGTTATAGCCAACACAGGCACAGACAGTAGTGAATACATTGTCAGAAGTTCTAACCTTTCCTCACTGTACTAATGATGATGGGATTTTGTCTGTGGGCCTGTTGGAGATATTTCCCATTACTTCCTGTCCTCAGAGGAAGTGGGAGAAACTCTCCATAATGGGGACACAGATGGCAAACACACCGGTTCTAACCATTCCCTTCTCTGTCCATATCAAAATGTGTTTTGGCTGGAGTTGGGCTTTATCATCCCCTTTGTATTAAGGCGGCACGCTAGCAATAAATGTTCTAAGAATAATTTTGTCTTCCACAGGTTCAGGTGTGGGAAGCGCTGTGCCAGGAGGAAGTGTGCGGCAAAATGGAGTACCAGGATGAGAGCGGTCAGTGTATGCCTTGCACAAAGTGTCCACCCGGGAAGGAGCCAGAAGGGGTAAAAACCTTCTTCTTTTTTCTCTGTAGTATGGTGGGTGAGGATTGATCCTAGTATGGTGGGTGAGGATTGATCCTAGTATGGTGGGTGAGGATTGATCCTAGTATGGTGGGTGAGGATTGATCCTAGTATGGTGGGTGAGGATTGATCCTAGTATGGTGGGTGAGGATTGATCCTTGTATGGTGGGTGAGGATTGATCCTAGTATGGTGGGTGAGGATTGATCCTAGTATGGTGGGTGAGGATTGATCCTTGTATGGTGGGTGAGGATTGATCCTTGTATGGTGGGTGAGGATTGATCCTTGTATGGTGGGTGAGGATTGATCCTTGTATGGTGGGTGAGGATTGATCCTTGTATGGTGGGTGAGGATTGATCCTTGTATGGTGGGTGAGGATTGATCCTTGTATGGTGGGTGAGGATTGATCCTTGTATGGTGGGTGAGGATTGATCCTAGTATGGTGGGTGAGGATTGATCCTAGTATGGTGGGTGAGGATTGATCCTAGTATGGTGGGTGAGGATTGATCCTAGTATGGTGGGTGAGGATTGATCCTAGTATGGTGGGTGAGGATTGATCCTTGTATGGTGGGTGAGGATTGATCCTTGTATGGTGGGTGAGGATTGATCCTAGTATGGTGGGTGAGGATTGATCCTAGTATGGTGGGTGAGGATTGATCCTAGTATGGTGGGTGAGGATTGATCCTAGTATGGTGGGTGAGGATTGATCCTTGTATGGTGGGTGAGGATTGATCCTTGTATGGTGGGTGAGGATTGATCCTAGTACGGTGGGTGAGGATCGATCCTAGTATCCTAGTATGGTGGGTGAGGATTGATCCTAGTATGGTGGGTGAGGATTGTCCCACCAGCCTGTTACAGTGAAAGCTTTTCTAGCTTCCTTCAGATTGCATTTATATAAGAGTCATGTTTTATTAAAGGGACACTACAGTCAAACTTAGAGGAACCAAAAAATTGATTTTTAAATGAACCTGTCACACATTGCATAAAAGAATAGGGTACATGTCGTTATTATTAAAATCTTCTTTTTTTTTTCTTAAAATAATTTGAACTTTGTTCTTTTGTTCCAAAACAAGTGATGCACCAAAATATCGGCCAAAAATAGGGTTTTCAGTGTTGTGCCAAAAGCAAAAAAAAAAAGATAATGGCTGCCGAAAACACAATTTTGTGTTTTTTTTTTTTTTTTTTTTTTTTTTTTTTTGTGTATTCTTGCTACGTTTTCAGTGCACTTCAATGGGGAGGTGCTGACCAAGCATGCACCAAAAAATGCAGCAAGCAGGATTTTTAACACCGCTTCAAAAGGGGTGCCGATAATGGCTGACAAATTCATATTAATTTAAATTCATAATTTTAAGTTGAAAAATGTGCATGTGCAGCTCAGTGTATATGCTACAGGGGATTGTGACCAAGCAGGGAGGTGTGTTTTTATTGGAGAAGAGATGTTGCATATCTGTTCTGCAATAAAAAGCCTGCCTATTCCCAATTTTTGCCTTTTTTTAGTACTACTCCAAGCTCGGTCAATACCTTATTTCTGACCTGTATTAATCTTTGCTATTTAAACGTTGCAGGTTTGTGGCTTTGGCATTGGCACTAAGGTTGGATGCAGACCCTGTGCCCCTGGCATGTTCTCCAGCCGTCATGGATTGGCCCCCTGCAGTATGCACACCCAGTGTGACAAGAAAAAGCGGATAGCGCTGAGAGTCGGGACACCAAGTTTAGATGCCGTGTGTGGAGACTGCATACCAAGGTGTGTAAGGAGAACCAATATTGAAAACAGATGGGCCCGTGTGGTTTTGGGATTGTGACATAGGCTAAAAAAAAAGCATTTTTTTTTTTTAAATTGCCATACTGGACCATTACGAATTTCTAATTTTCTGAGATACTGAATTTTGGGTTTTCACTAGCTGTGAGCCAAAATCCTCAAAATCTAAAAAATGCATGAAATGTATCGCTCGGTGTAATGACTCTATATATAATGAGTTTCACATTTTGAATTTAATTATGGAAATATATTAACTGTTTGATATTCTAATTTTTTTTTAAATGCGCCTGTATGTACTTGGTGGCTTTAGATGCTTGCCCAAAGGTAAGCTTTAATCTTATCTTATACCCACAGTTGATCCAGAGAGGCAAGAAAAAAAAAAAAAAAACACCCCAATTAAGCATGATCCAATTTGCTCCAACAGGGTGAAAAATGTCTAATTTCCCTAGGAGGCAGTTGGATATTCCCTGGGTCATCTACCTCTGGTTATTCCCTATAATTGTTAATGTCCAGTTAGGTTTTGTGCATTTAGCTCTTTATTTAAAAGCGAGAAAAATAAAATGTCTGAGTTGGCCAGAAGTAGTTCTTCCTCCTTTTTCCACAGCTCTTACTGTGAAGAAGCCTTTCCATATGTCTAGGTTAAGTCGATTTTTCTCCAGAAGTTGAGTGCCCCCCCCCTGATGCCTGCAATGACCTTAAAGTGAATAACTCTAAACCAAGTTCATTATATAGACTACTTAAGCACTTATACATCGTGATCATATCTGCTTCTTCTAAAGAGAATAAATTCAGTTCCTCTAATCTTTCCTTATAGCTGAGCTCCTCCATGCCTCTTATCAGTTTGATTGCCCTTCTCTGCACTTTCTCCAGTTCCCCGATATCCTGGTTGTGAACTTATACCCAAAACTTTACTGCATATTCCAGATGAGGTCTTAAAATTTTGCCCCTGTACAAATTAGTACCTCTCCATGGAGCCTATGCCTCTTTTAATATGAAGTATTCTGCGCTCTCCAGAAGCTGCAGCTTTCATACTATTAAGCTTATGATCTACCAGAACAACCAGATCCTCCTCCACCAATGATTCCCCCAGCTGTTCTCCTAGTATGTGTATGATTCTCCCATGTTTTTAGCCACCAAGTGCATAACTTTATCAACCTTAAACCTTATTTGCCACAGTCCCCCATTTACACAGTGCATTGAGGCCGGCTTGTGGGTTGGAGACATCCTATAAGGAAGTTTATTTCACTGCATAGCTTGGTGTCATTAGCTTGGTGTCTTCTGCAAAGACTGAAATTGTACTTTTAATCCCAGACCCTAAATCATTTTATAAATCTATTATAAAGGAAGGATTCCAACACTAAACCTTGGGGTATGCCTCTAATATCCTAAGACAAGTGTTTCCCAACCTTTTTCAATCAAGACACCCTTTTACAGTACTGAACAATGTCGAGGCACCGCATTCTAAAGTGTCGTGTGTTTTTTTTTTTTTTTTTTTAACTGTATGTAACGAAGCAACATCCACACACCTAGGACACCCAACATTACAAATGATTTATTCTTCTAAAGCAAATACACCTTTGCACACTGGTATTGACTAGTATTTCAGAGTCTCTCTCCTTCCAATGTAACCCCAGTGCTGGCGGAGAGGGGCAGGGGACTGGCCAATAAGGATGCTGTGGAGATGCCGGATGTCCTCCTTATCTACCCATGACGTCATTGGTTGTTAGGATTCTGGCAATTGAAAGGTTGTAATGGTGCGCAATAAAAACCTGTGGCCTTGTGTAACTAAAAGGCAGGCTTTATCCACCTAACTTTTTTTTCTTTTTTGGCAATTTTTTTGAATATTTGCCAAGGCATCCATGAAGGAACCGGAAGGCACCCCAGAGTGCCTGGCCACCCTGGTTGAAAAGGGCTGCCTTAGACCATACTTTTAATAGGATAGGCTGCTTTAGTATCTAATACAGAGTATCCAGAGGCAATAATGGGGCCTAAGCTTGACTCTGACAAGTCCCAATCTGCCAAAGACTTAAGCGGCCTGTGTCTCTGAATTTGGTGATCAGTGAAGACCATTTGCCATACCAACCCTAAGCTCTGCTGTGCCCCCCCCCCCCCCCCCCCCCCCAGTGCTATCCTCAGACTGGCTGCTCTTCGATGCAGTGATGGTCCTTTCCATGTTGAATGCCACTGTCATTTAACCCACTTCTATGAGTGCAGCGCGTCACAAGCCCACATCCCGGGGAGTGGTCATCACGGCACACTGCACTCATACAATGGAGCAGAGAACTCTCTATCATTTAGCACTGGAGATGAGGCCAAAATGACCTTGTGGGGTAATTTACTAAAACCTGGGGAGTGCAAAATCTGGAGCAGCTGTACATGGTAGCCAATCGGCTTCTAACTTCAGCTTCTTCAGTTAAGTGTTGTCAAAAAAAAAAACCTGGAAGCGCATTGGTTCTATGCACAGCTGCACCAGATTTTGTACACTCTCTAGTTTTAGTAAAGCAACCCCCGTGTGTCATGTGATCAGTCCTGAAGACCTCTAACAAAAGATGTCTGTCCTTCCTTCCAAGTTGCCCTTACTTGTGGCATGTTAATTTTAAAAATGTACACGTGTTAGTGTGCTTTATGCTCTATCCTTTTTTTTTTTTTTTTTTTTCCCCCTGGTGTAATCTTGACACCTGAATCTTCACATCAGGTGTGGCACTTGTCTGTTGTGCATATTGTTGAATTGTGGGAATGCACATTAAATCTTGTCCTTTTTGTTGGTCTCATTTCAGGCATTTCCCTCTAGTGGCCAAAAGTCCCAACGTCTGTGTTGCATGCTGGCTGGCTCCTCCAGACACTGTGGGGTGTGAAGGTGAGCAGTTCCATACCTTTTTAGTGTTCATGTCAGCATAGATATCCACTGTCAATGGAGGCTTCAATCTGTCCTGCTATTGGTAGATTCCTGGAAGCGGTACTAGTGTTTGGGGCAGTATTGTTGCACTGCGTTTTTCTGCACTGGTGCAAGCTGCCCTGAAACTAACATTTCTTCCAGAATGGATTGAAACCTAATGCCATGGTCCTTTTTTTTTTTTTTTTTTTTTTTAAGGGACAGTCCATGCAAACTAGACATTTTTACTTTCTGGTAGATGCTGGTAGAGTTAAACCATCTGATGGGTTCCTTTTTATCTTTCATGGGCTCTGTTGGAGAGATCCCTGCTGTGCCCATTATGCAAGGCTGCCACCATACCTGCTAGATTTATTTATTTTTTTGGTATGAATCTGGTAATGGGGAGGAGTTGGAACACACAAGAGAACACCCACAATTGCCAGGTGAACAGGAAGACTGAGATTTTGGCAGGGAGATTTCACTCTTGGAGTTTATAGGCCTATATAAATCGGGGAGCTGACTGCCTACCAGGCTCCACCTAGAACTAAAATATTACTTTTGGGTACTGATGCTTTTAGAAAAATGAGCAGTTTTATTGGACAATTATCACTTCAGTTTGGCTTGAACTATGGAAAAATGTTGATGATGCCAAATAGCCAGTGCTTCCATATGCATTCTTCAGTCTTACTCAAGCAATGTTATCAGGAAGCATATTGGGACTACAGAATACCTCTCCCTGTGTTCTAGAGATTAGGTGAGGTGTGTGTGTTGTGTGTTTTTTTTTTTTTTTTATGCTAACACAATGTTCCTTCATAGATGCAGTGAGTGAGCTTTGTCGCCCTAGGACAGGAGGTTTTAACCTCCTTCCACACAGGTAGGGCTCCGCTGGAGTCTGCTTGCATAGCAGTGGATCAGTCTGCTGGTGTATCCACACCCAACTGCCATCCAATCCATTCAGCCAGATAGACGGATCCCCATCCATCTGTTTTTAGCAGATGGGGTCATTTCAAAGAGGAGACTGGAAAGTCTGATCAGGTCAGCCTGAAAAAACTGACAGCAAAGCTGATTGGTCTGCTAGTGTGAAAGGGGCCTTACAGGCGGGATTGCCAGATAAAAATAAAGGGAAAAATTGGGTTAAAAGAACAACGAATGCAGCCTTTAGGTACATTTTGCCTATTCTCTATCAGTGCCGGGACAGAAGCTGCTTCTCGCAGCTCTTCAGAGACCAGAAACTGTAGAATGTTTAGCAGTGACTCCTGTTACTGTTTGTATGCTGAAGACCATTTAACACCTAAATTGTTTGTTTTTAAAGGGCTATGGACCCCCCTTATTATTCCTTAGACTCCGTTCACACTATGTCGGATCCGACTTCGGGGCGACCGGTGAAGTCGCGTGCAGCGCGACTTCGGCGCGACTTGCATGGACTTCATAAAAAGAATGTCTATGCAGGTCGCCCCGAAGTAGTACAGGACCCTTTTTCTAAGTCGGAACGACTTGTGTCACTCCTATTAGAACCGTTCCTGTACTACACTATGGGATGCGACGGACCGTGACTTGTCAGGCTGACAAGTCGCGGTCCAAGTCTGATCAGTGTGAATGGGCTGTAATACCCATGGTGACAAATATAAGTTAGTTATTTTTCCTCCTGTTTCTTTTGCTTCGTGCAGGTGAGAGAACGCTGCGGCCTCGAGCTCCTAGGACATTAGAGGCTGCCAGTAAAGCAGATAAGGCCTCTCAAAACAGTACGCATAAAGGTATGCCGGAAGACTCTCGGACTCAGTATGCCGTGTTGGCGATTGTGCCAGTCTTCTGTATGATGGGCCTGACGGGCATTTTCCTGTGTAACCTACTGAAGAAAAAAGGTTATCGCTGCACTTCCCATAAGCCAGACGAGGAGGCCATTCCTGAGAAAGATGGTGAGTTTAACCCATATATGTCCCATTTACTGGCCAAGAGACCTTCCTGGCCACCAGTTCATGTAACTTTCTGATTTTAGCAGGTCTGCTAGATCTTTACATCATTTCCATAAACTGGTGTGTCTTTAACAGGGTTTTATTATCTTCTTGGATAATTCTGAAAGTTTAGGTAGAATTTGGAAAGAGAAGGTAGGACAATTCTGAAAGTTTAGGTAGAATTTGGAAAGAGAAGGTAGGTAAAACTGAAGAAGCCACAGGGGACTTCCATCCAGTGAACCCATAGAGGAAAACTTAATTAGTTGTCTTGTTCCCTCCTTTTAGGCTACCATGGCATTTATCAGTAGTGCATACTGCTTTCTACACTCTTAAAGACACCAATGATGGGGCATTGTTTACCTCACTGACACCAGGACATTTTCTACTCCCCCCCCCCCCCCCCCTGGCCAGTCTGGCCCCCCTAAACTTTGAAAGGCAGTAAATTGGCTCTTTGTTTAAAGTTGAGACCACTGGTTTATATGGTTAGAAGATCCAGAGATAAAGGCATCGGATGTGTGCGAATCTGGACTTGGCCTGTAAAAAATTGTTTTTCTTTTGTTCATTGATTGACACTGCTCCTGATATTCTTGACCATTGGGTTATACTGCCTCCTACAGAAGTAGAGACAGTTCCAGGGGTTGTACTCCCTCCACCTCTGCTATAGGTACTACTTTTTTTTTTTTTTTCCCTAAGTTTAGTTCTGTGCTGGATACTTTGGCCCTGGCATTTTTTTCCTTTTTTTTTAGATACTTTTTTTTTTTTTTCCCTGCGAGATCTACAATCAACTGCCAGACTGAGCGACAGACAGGATAATCTAGATCCAATGGTCTCCCCAGTCTGGCCAGTGAGCGCATGCAGACACCTCAGCTCCACGCTAGGTCGGTCGCGACGGGGGCTGGCCTGCGGGTTAAACGCCTCACGAGGTCGCAAACAACCGGGTTTTGGCCTGCGTCGCTCCGTTCCTCCTGGCAGACAGCCCCCCCCCCCCCCCCATTTCGATGGAGAGGAGGTTCTGTCTGAAACGGTGCCCACCTGGTTCCTGGTATGGTAAGTAGCTGGAGAAATGGATTTTACGGTAAGACAAAAAAAGGGGGGGGATTTTTTTTTTTTCCCTCTTTTTGCTAAGCCCACCACCCATTCATTTTAAAATGATTCAGTTCTTGACTAATGGGGAGCCTTTGGTGGCATGTGGATGTGGGGTACTACCAAAAAAAAAAACAGTCAAGGTTGTTGATGGCTTATATGGTTTATTTTTGTAAACCGGTTTCCCCTTCTCATTTCTTGGAGGATAAAAGTTGAGATCTACATGCCATGAATAGGTTTCAGTTTCTCCCAAGTCCTGCGTAAGACAAAACTGGTATTTACAGACAGAACTGGTATTTACAGGCACTAAGTGGTGCTCTGATACTTTGTACTGCGTCCATTTGTGACAGGTTCACTTTAGTTTCATGCATTGTTTGGGTACATGACTGACGTCAGACTGGGAATACAGTGTGAAACAAGACGTAAACTAATTCCTCCGAGGGTCTCCAGACCTCAGAGGAGCGGAGAACTAAGAGAACCTTCTAATGAATCTTTGTATGCTAATAACTTGCATACTTCCCAGTTCTGTTTAATGTTACCACCTTGTTAAACATATTGCTAAAAGAAATTCATTGTATTGTAAAAAGGATCCATTGTACTGGTCTGTAGGACAAGATTTCTTCTCTGCTCATCTTTATTTCGACAGCTGAGACAATAGGATTGGTCTGCCATAATTTGCCAAAGATTCTGTGTTAAGCCGCAAAGAATTTATTTTATTTTTTTTATTTAAAAATATGCAGCTGCATGAAAGAATGGTAGGCAGATATAAAACTAAAATGGCCCTATGGTTCAGTTATTAAAATGATAAAAGTACATTTCTTTTATAAAAAAAAAAAAAAAAAAATATATATTTTTACCTTCATACAGTTTCCTGCGTGGCAAATATCAAACTGAAAGTGGGTAGTCTTACACTGCAAGCCCATAAGGTTCCACTGAATTGCACATTGATGCCGTATAGATAGATAGAATATAGTCCATCAGTCCCTGCCTTTAGGAAGCTTACAATCGAATGGCTCGTTTCCACTGAGCTTTCTGGTACGGTTCAGTACGGTACGCTATTTATGCCGTTTCCATTGTGAATGGTACCCTAATTCCGGACCATACCGTACCACTTTTTTGGGACCCTTTCGTTGGGGTACCAAGCACATTAGTACCGTACCAACAGGGTGGAGCTACACTCCTCAGAACTTTGATTGGTTGACAGAGAATCGTCTATCACAGCTTTCCTGCTACACCATGCCTATTATGAAAGGGTACTATTGGCAGTGGAAACGCAAGGTGTACTGAACCGAACCATACCGTACCGTACCACTCAGTAGAAACGAGGCATAAGATCCCTCAACTCGCATTCATACATACATACTAGGGCCATTTTGGACATGAGCCAATTCACCTACCAGCATTTCTTTGGATCGTGGGATGAAACTGGAATACCTGGAGGAAACCTTCACGGGGAGAATATGCAAGCTCTAGGCGGGTAGTGCCCTGGTTGGGATTCACAACGATGACCCCAGTGCTGCAAGGCAGAAGTGCTAACCACTTAGCCACTGTGCTGCCCACTAAAATACAAAAATTGATTTTATGGAAAAAGTGGTTTGATACAATCTGTGCTTTAGCAAGCGAAGTGCCATCTAGTTGGGGGTTACATCTACTTGACCTGTGTAGCTATAAATGACACGTTGCAGTGAGCAGTGTTGAGTTGTGACTATATCTCTCCATTGATATGGCACAGTAGGTCACCAGGTTAGCAAATCTATTGTTGCTATAGGAATTGAGTGGTTTCTGTCTCAGACTATACCCACTTGGATTAACCAGTCCCTGTAGACAATTTATGTTCGAGAGCTCCAGACATATGTGACAGATCATAAATTGTCAGCACACAGCCGGCTGTCCCTCCCGGGGAGGGAGATTGTCCCGGCACAGCTGACTTCCTATTTAAAAACCTGAGCGTTGGTGGCTGGGTTTTTTCCGTACATTTTTGTAAGGGTTGTGGATGACTTTTATGTAGTTTTGTGAAGAGCAGGAGGGGCTGAAGCTTTTCACTTATTGATTCTTCATTACAATAGAATGATTGGAGTGTATCTGGGATAATGATATATGCTGTAAATGTTAAGCATGTGAACTTCTCATTTGTTCCCTTTTTTATGTGTTACATTTATTTTAGAAAACATTTTATTACAGGGTGGATTTGATTTTTAATCGCTAGTAAAAACGCTTGATTTAAATCCTACATTTTAAAGAACAACTGTCATCTCTGTCCTGCAGAAGGTCATCCTCTGACCCGCTGTTGACTCACTGACAATCCCATTCGCTTTAATGGGAGGTCTGGTGATGGGGCAGTGGCACAACAAGGTGGGGGGCGTGGCGGCAGCAGGTGAGTAGATGCCCGCTGACACGATGGATCTGAAATGACAGGTGATCTTTAAATGTAAGGACTAAGTGCCGGTTCACACTTGTGCGGCTGCGGAGATCGCATGTAATTCTGAGCACACTGCTCCTTCATTACATGCAATCTCATGTGCGGTGCGAATTTCAGCCATACACTTTGTATGGCTGAATTTGCACTGCATCCGCACCAAAGACGCACAGGAGGCATTTTTTTGAGCCGCATCAAAATCGGATCGCACAGTGGTTCACACTTGTGCGATCCGATTCTGTGCGTACTTGCAGATCGCACTGCGATATGCAATCAAAATGGGGGTGTCAACTTTTAATTGACACCCCCTGTGTATCGCATATGGCAGTGTGAACTGCCAGAGGTGCGGATGCGATGCGGGAACAAGCTGCATATTCGCAGCGTTCCCACATCGCACAAGTGTGAACCGAGCCTTATTCTTGCTGGTAGTTGGAATCTCTTTATTTGCAAACAAAATTAAGGTTTCCTGTTTATTTATAATAAGCTGTTAGGTTAGTAAAACAGCGATGTCAGAACCGATTCAATTATACAGTTTGTAGTGTACATAGATTTGCAAAACAATGGGATAAATGAATATTCCTGAACTGTTTTATCTCATGGTTAGTGGGAAATTGTGTGACTGCATCAATGCAGTGCATGTTCTCCGCTTGCAGAGCTTGAAATCATTGAATGAGTTTACCAAAAATGTTGCAGAATATACAGCCTCATGCTACTTATTAACTAAGCTGCATTTCCTGCTGAATAAACTAAATTGTTAATGTATCTTAAATTGGAAACTATCTTTTAGATAGATTTTTAGTCCCCATTCACACTAGCGCGACTTAGTCGCCTGACAAGTCGCGGTGGGTCGCCTGCCATAGATTAGTACAGGACCCGTTCTAATAGGAGCGAAGTCGCTCCGACTTAGAAAAAGGGTCCTGTACTACTTTGGGGCGACCTGCACCGCGACTTCACATGTCGCCCCAGCAAGTCGGGTCGCCCCTGTGTGAACGGGGTCTTACTCCAAAAAGTGTGTGTGTGTGTGTGCGCGTGTATGTGTGTGTGTGTGTGTGTATGTATATATATGTACTAAAACAGAGAGGTTTATAAAAGTGCTAAAAAAAAAAAAAAAAAAAAGTATGTCTTGTCAGCAATCAAGCAAGCAAACCTCCTTTTACTTGCTGCCTATGCTGAACTCTTCTTAGGCTACAATGTTCCCAGTTATCTCTGGAATACCGAACACCTCCCCCTTTGTTGAAGGCCCTGAGAGGGAGGTGTTCTGTAGTCCTAGTCCAAGGGTGACCACTCAGATTCTCCATAATATACGGTAGCATTGTCACTCTAGGACAGGAAGGGTTACTGGTAGGATCCCTGGATGAGAATAAAGGGAAAATAGGAAACCAAATGCAGCTACCAGATCCAAGGAAAGGGAAGCTCCAATCCATTACATTTGTTATTAAATCTTGATACAGTAAAGTGTTTTTCTGTGTTAAAAAAAAAAAAAGAGTTTAGGGCCTGATCACATGTTATGGTAATATGTGTACCTCAATGCAGCACAGCTGCACACGTCAACCTACAAATAAATTTAATGTGATTGTACAATGGTGTCACCATGACCTATGCAAAATCTTCTACATCACTAGAACATACCATTTGAAATGACCGGTTCTGAAAACTAGTCTGCAGTCGTTTGCATATAAACGTTAATTATTGTTTAGACAAGTGTCTGCTCAGATGAGCATTAATCAGCCTATGGCTGGCGTATGCCTGTGGGTGGCCTGAGTTGCGATGAGCGTCGCACACCATGTGCTGTACTGACACAGATTACAAACCCCAAATAAGATCCTGTTTGGAGAATGTTTGACACAGCAGAAATTTACTTTCCCTGTTTACATCTTGGCAGGTATTATTCACCCCGCCCTATTGGAGGAGAATGGCAATGAGGACACCATTGGGGTTCTGGTGCGTCTTATTACAGAAAAGCAAGGTCAGTGGCATGTCGTCTTTAAATGTGGTTTTAATCTGTGTTCTAATGTAAGGCTAGCCAAGCATCTATTTCTCCCACTTCAGCCTGTAGGGAAAATCAAGATTCCTCCATATACATTGTTGGCATGGATGGAGAAATCTCCACTGCTGGCTTTGAATATCAGCAGCAGCGACCCTTGTGGCTGTCTGAATACCTAAACAGTAACTGCATCTGATAATCTTCCACCCGGCTCAGTTGATTTTTAAAGGTCCCCCTATGGATAGAATGTTAGAAGATCCAGCAGGAAATTGGAGTTGCCACTTGTTGCCCTATATGTAAAGATCAAAGGATTTAGGGAATTTCATTTAGAAATCCTTTCATTGGTGAGTTGAGTAGACTTTAGTGTGTTTGGGCAGTTACACTGTTTTCTGGATAGATGAACAGATGTAGTGCACTAATTGCTGGGGTTTTTTTTTTTTTTTTTTTTTTTTTTTTTTTTGAGACCCAGTTGACAGATCATTCGTTTAAACAACAGTTTCCCCATTGGAATTTATATAAGGGATGCTTTTACAGACAATAACCTTCATAAAATTTGTTAAACATTTTGAAAGCTCTAAATTGCTGCTGTGTGTCTTCTTGGATGGGATGGAAGAAGCTTCAGCAGACTCGCCTGTCACATGCTCCAAGCTCACAGGTTGCGGGGGGGGGGGGGGGGGCACAGGCTGAAAGCTAGTTACAGGTGCAGGCCAGTTACAGGGACAGCCCGGGGGGGGGGGGGGGCACAGGCTGAAAGCTAGTTACAGGTGCAGGCCAGTTACAGGGACAGCCCGGGGGAGGGGGGGGGAAGCACAGGCTGCAGGCTAGTTACAGGTGCAGCCCTGGGGGGGGGCACAGGCTGCAGGCTAGTTACAGGTGCAGCCGTGGGGGGGGGGGGGGTTTACAGGCTGCAGGCTAGTTACAGGTGCAGCCCTGGGGGGGGGGGGTACAGGCTGCAGGCTAGTTACAGGTGCAGCCCTAGGGGGGGGTACAGGCTGCAGGCTAGTTACAGGTGCAGCCCAGGGGGGGGGGGGGGGGGGCACAGGCTAGTTAACTCCATTGTTTTTAGCTGTGTCCAGCATGTGTGGAGTTGTGGGGCTCTGGTGGTTCAAAGAAATGTCTGCTTCTCTAATGGGTTGGCAGGCGGGGGTGTAAAATGCTGTATTTTTAAATAAAAAGCAGTCTTGTATGTTAAATGAGATATGACCTAGGAAAACGCTGTAAACCGCTATCTGTTGATATCAAATTAACCACGCATTGAGCAAAATGGACCGCTTCTAAAATGAGAAATTTCCTCCTTCCCTCAGAAAATGCTGTTGCTTTGGAAGAATTACTGAAGGATTATCAAAGCAAGCAAGTCCCGACCGTAGGAAGCAAGTCCCCTCCAAGGTAGGTCAATGGCCGAAACTGCAGATTTATCTTTCCTTGTAGCTGTGTCTGGTGACCATTAGACACTTGTGGCAGAAGGGTCACGGTGGTTGGACATTCATGGGGGAAGGCTTGGCAGACTGGTTGGTGTTTAGCCTTTTTATTATTCATAAAAATGATACCTGATGTTTTGTGCTTTCTTCATTATCCCTGCCCTTTTGGTCTAATTTGCGCTATTTTGGCTAGCTACAAGGTGGTGCACGGGTCTCCAGACTATAGCCAATGGGCCACATGTGGCCTGCTACAATATTTTCTCTGGTCCATAGCTGATTTGCGCAGTCTCCCCTTACCCCCTCCCTCTCTCAAATGCACAGGCTCCCACCTACATACTAGAAACCAATGTGTCTCCTGTGAATGCTGGGGCAAGCACAACAACTTCTGACGGGGACGTTGATGTGATGGAGGGGGGAACTCCTGATGGGGACGTTGATGTGATGGAAGGGGGAACTGTTGATGGGGACGTTGATGTGATGGAGGGGGGAACTCTTGATGGGGACGTTGATGTGATGGAGGGGGGGGGAACTCCTGATGGGGATGTTGATGTGATGGAGGGGGGGGGAACTCCTGATGGGGATGTTGATGTGATGGAGGGGGGGGGAACTCCTGATGGGGATGTTGATGTGATGGAGGGGGGGGGAACTCCTGATGGGGACGTTGATGTGATGGAGGGGGGGGAACTCTTGATGGGGACGTTGATGTGATGGAAGGGGGAACTCTTGATGGGGACGTTGATGTGATGGAGGGGGGAACTCCTGATGGGGACGTTGATGTGATGGAGGGGGGAACTCCTGATGGGGACGTTGATGTGATGGAGGGGGGAACTCCTGATGGGGACGTTGAGGTGATGGAGGGGGGGGGAACTCCTGATGGGGATGTTGATGTGATGGAGGGGGGGGGAACTCCTGATGGGGATGTTGATGTGATGGAGGGGGGGGGAACTCCTGATGGGGACGTTGATGTGATGGAGGGGGGGGAACTCTTGATGGGGACGTTGATGTGATGGAAGGGGGAACTCTTGATGGGGACGTTGATGTGATGGAGGGGGGAACTCCTGATGGGGACGTTGATGTGATGGAGGGGGGAACTCCTGATGGGGACGTTGATGTGATGGAGGGGGGAACTCCTGATGGGGACGTTGAGGTGATGGAGGGGGGGAACTCCTGATGGGGCCACTGATTTGAGGGAAGAGTGTCCATCTTGTCTAAGGCAGCATGAATATGTAGCCTCACAGTAGGAAATGAGATGTGTTGCTTCAAAGAACTGGCATTTATTATATGGTGTATTTCAGAATATGCACCTTATAAACATGAAAATGGTAAGCACACTTTTAAGAGGAGCTACTGGTTTTTTTCTACGTCCGTCCTCTGCCGTCCATATGCAGTGGGGTGGCTTTATGAAACTTGGTGAAATAAAATGCCACTGTTGCCTGTCCTAACCACACTCCTTTATTTAGAATAGTATTTTATGTCTCCTTGGAATGTGGTGTACAAATGAATGGGTTTCTTCAGTTTCCTTTTTTTCTGTTCAGCAGGATGCACCTCCTCCCTCAGATGCCGAACCTCTGCAAGCACCAGCATCACCTGCACACGGTCCAGGGCCCGGCGTCCCGCTCCGGCATGTGCTGCACTCGCTGCAGCCAAAAGAAATGGCCTAATGTACTTGCATCATCGCAGTCTGCCAACAACATAAAATCCATCAGAAATGGGTTCAAGGCCTCCAGATCTGGGGAAATCACCATCCTGTCTGTGGGCAGGTCAGTGTCTTGTCTTTTTAGGCCCTAAGCTCTACAGGGCAGGGTCATTCTAATCTGTAATCCGCTGGCCTTGATGAGTTATGCCTTAATATTTTATCTCTTGGGGACTCCAGTGCAGAGATCTCCTTGCCATTGACTTTGGTCCGGTTCTTTCCACTTTGGAGTATTGACACTTCTTCTGTCCTCCCAAAGTGTAATAATAATGGGTCAGTACACTAGAAACTGACTATTTCTTATTACAACTGGTGAGATCTTTTGTATGGAGTTGCTGAATCTGCATGCCTGCTATGCCCATTATGAGCAGTTCCTACTATCCCTGCTGGATTTTGTATTAATTTTATATTATGGGGAGTGTAGCTGGATGAGCCGTAACATGCATAGGTGGAGCTCCCAGGAACCTGGTCGGGTATAATAGCAGGGAATATCCAAGACATAAGAAGCTAAGGGCTGACTTTGACCCACCAGCTCCACATATAACTAAAATATGTTTTGGGAGAGAAAAAAAATTCCAACAGGGGGAGCAGGACTTGCAGAAGCAATTTCAACTCCCAGAGAGACCTAAAATTAAAAATGTATGTAAACCCCAACAATGAACTTCTGTTCCTTTTTGGTCTATTCAATATTGGGTGTTGGACTACAGAAACCTTAGTTCCTATGTTGTGTAATGAGAAGTAAGAGATTTGGTAGTTTAGCAAAAAAAAAAAAACACATCAGGGCAGGGCTGATACTGTTCGGTCTCAAATAAAATTGTGTCATCAGCCCACAAAAATAAATTTAGGAGCAGAGTGCAATCATGGCAGATCAGCCAGGAAAATGTGCTTTACTTTTTCCGTATCTATAAAATGTCCGGTAGAGACCTGCCACAGCCATTACTTGGGGTTCTTGTGCATCAACTAAATTAAAAAGATTGTTCTGGGAAAAGTGACAGTTTCTCTATAGAGCCCAGCCCACACCCACTTACATTCTTTCCCCTGGGCTCCCCTGTTGCTGCTTTGAAGCCACCACAAAATACTGACACAGAACTTTCTTGGGTTTGGACTGCAGAGTAAGGCCCCTTTCACACAAGCGGTCCGATCAGATCCGCCTGTCAGTTTTTTTTAGGCGGATCTGATCGGATGCCCCATGCATCCCTATGGGTCAGCGGAGACATGTCCGCATCCGATCCTGTCTGTGAAATCCGGACGGATGGAAACCCTATTTTCCATCCGCCCAGGGGATCGGATGAGAGCGGACAGGCGGTCCGCTCTCATCCGATTCCCCCATAGAGATGCATGGGGCTCTGACATCTCGCTCTCTGCACACACAGCGGAGAGGGAGATGTTACCTTCCTGCTCAGCAGGGATCTGTGTTTACGATCCCCCGCTGAGCAGCACGGAGTCCGTCTATGGAGGCAGACCGTGTGAAAGGAGCCTAATGGAGTTGCAAGGCAGAATAGAAGTAATTTATGGGTAGCTTCAAAGGGACTTTTGAATGGCCAAAATTAGTGTCTCTACCTTATCACTTTTTTTGTTTTATCTGCTCTAGAAAAGTTACAGCAAGAAGTTGTAGTTGATCATGGCAATTGTGCACTTGTCTTTGATGCCTACAGAACTTCATATGATTCCAGACTTTAGATGCCTCCATATGTTTTCCAGGTTCCGTGTGGCTCGTATACCAGAGCAGAAGACAAACCTTCCAGAGGTGAAAGCTATTTCTGAAGTTGGTGGTGGAGACGGCCAAGATGTCCCCAGCAATGAGCCTTCAGAACAAAGAGTGCTGATGTCCGACACCGTTGGGTTCAAAAACCACAGTCTAGAAGGGTCCAAAAACCACAGTCTAGAAGACACCAGCAAGTTGGAGGTAATGGCTGTGCTATTCTCCCAGTTTAAAGCCGTCCATAATTACAATCCATACAGTCTCTCCTTTTTAGGTCTAATTCACACGGGCATACCGATCCATACACCTGTGTGAAGGGCTGCCTTCAGCCTCCAGGGATGCGCAGGTGTTCAGTGCAGGTGGTCACCTGCCTGGACCTGCTCACACGTCCCAGACTGTTAACCACTTGCCTTCTGTGCACTTAAAACCCCCTTCCCATCCAGACCAATTTTTAGCTTTCAGCGCTCTCACACTGAATGACAATTGCGCGGTCATGCAACACTGAACCCATATATGAATTTTTCGTCCTTTTTTTCACACAAATAGAGCTTTCTTTTGGTGGTATTTAATCATCTCTGGGTTTTTTATTTTTTACAAAAGAAAAAAGACAGAAAATTTTGAAGGAAAAAAAAGTTTTTCTTATTTTCTGCGAGTAAATTTTGAAAATAAATACATTTTCCTCCTTCACTGATGTGCGCTGATGAGGCGGCACTGATAGGCTGCACTGATGAGGTGGCACTTATGGGCACTGATGAGGTGGCACTGATGAGGAGGTACTAATATGCCGCACTGAGGTGGCACTGCTGGGCACTGAGAGGTGGCACTGCTGGGCACAGAGGTGGCACTGACGGGTGGCACTGACGGGTGGCACTGATGGGCAGCACCATCAGTGCCCACACTCAGTTCCCATAGTGCTGCCAGTCAGTGCTCATCAGTGCCTAGATGAGCAGGCACTGATGGGCACTGACTGGCAGCACTGGGGGCACTGATGGTGGGCACTTAGTGTGTTTTATTTACCTTGTGTAATCAGGGCACTGGTGATCAGTGCCCTGATTACATTCCTCTGTGTCCCCGACGGCTGATTGGCTCTCCTCTTCCTCACACTGCAGTCTCTGTGTGAGGAAGGCGCGCTGGCGATGAGAGATGATCTCATATGTTTACATATGAGATCATCTCTCATTGCATGGGCCGATCACGTGGTAAATGGCCGCTGTGATTGGCCATTTACCACAATCTGTGATTGGCTGTGTCCAAGTGACACGGCCGACACAGATTTTCCCTGATGCGGGAGCGCGTGGGGAGCCTGTATCTGGGAGGCCGTTTAAAGACGGCCTCCCGGAAATTCGAGTCCGCGCTGTAGCCGTACTTCGGCTATAGCGCGGATGTGAATAAGTTAATCTGTGTGGGTCTTTTGCACAGGTCAGGTCAGGATGCAATCTAGCGTTATCAATGGGATGCCTGCACACCCCTGCATGGAACCTGTGCATCCCAGGTGGCTGAAGAGGGCCCTTTGTTTGGGAATTATTAAGCCCATGTCAGTGTTGCCGCGATTTCCGCCTGCCGAATCGCAGTAACAACGCGCAAACAAAATCGGAGACGCATGATGCCCAAAAAAGGTACAATAGCTTCTATGGGGCGTCATGTGACCCACAATTTTGTTTGCGCAATGTTACCGCGATTCGGCAGGTGGAAATTGTGGCAACATCGCACAACGTTTGGGGTGCCATTGCAAATCAACGGCAACGCACAGGCGTCCAGAATCGCGGTGTTCTGCCCGCGATCCGCTACGCTAACATGTGAACGTAGCCTGAATGTGCTAATTCTAAACGCAGGAACCTAACGCAACCTGTTTACAAATACGAAGTGGCGCTATGATTCAAAAACTAAAAATATTGAATCTATATAAAGAAATGCAAACCGTATTATTGCATGCGTCTGATCTCTCTAGGTAGATATTGAATAATGTATATAATATTTTATCTGCTGAGTGTTTGTACTCAAGTGCCAGTGCTGCAACTAACTGCTCATCAAAATGTGCAAAATAACGCAAATAAAAATATTCTTATGCTCTGAAGTCACGTGGGCTGTGACGCAACTAGTCGGGAAGGAGTTGGGTAAATCACTTCCTGGTTTTTGGCCGATCCTGGAAGTTTATGGTTTCTGATGCGGTTTGTAATCTATTTTTAAATGTGAGTTACTGCGTTTTTTATATAATAAATTTTAATTGGAATACTACACAATGAGGATTTGCTATCTTGTATAATCCTATCACCCACTGGAGGAGAGGATAGTGGGAGAGAGAGTACAGACCCATATACCATCACATTGCTGATTTAGAAAGGATATGACCTAGCCACCCATGCAGAGGAATTGCTTACACCCGAAATGCTTGAAGACCTTCTGGTCTAGGGAATGGGGTGAGCTGCTAGAGTGATCACATCACTGAGGAATTTGATGACATTTGCACAACGGATATCACTGGACACACTGAATTTATCTGTAATGGACACTATTATATGAAAATCTTAATAAAAAGTCACCAAATTGTGTGTGTGTGTGTTTGTTTTTTTTTTTTTTTTTTTTTTTTATCACTGTATTGAATAATGTTTGCTTATTTGCACAATTTTGCATTATTTGCAGCACTGGTGTTTCTGGTAACAATACCCAGTAGGGGTATGATTTTAAAGTAGGATTGTGATAAGACATAAGAGTGTTATTTTTATTTGCATTATTTTGCACATTTTGATGAGAATTTCATTGCAGCACAACTTCATATTTGTAAACAATTGTATTTTAGATGTTGGGACATATAAGAAATAGGAAGCAGCTGCTCACAATTTAATAAGTGATAGAGCGTGGGATTCTACATCTACATATTCTGTAGCAACCTGAATTTATTCCCTGCTTTTATTATTATTATACAGGATTTATATAGCGCCAACAGTTTGCGCAGCGCTTAACAAAATGAGGGCAGACATTACAGTTACACTACAATTTGGAACAAAAGGAATCAGAGGGCCCTGCTCGTTAGAGCTTACAATCTAAAACGGACGTAGTTTTGATTTGGCTGTTAGTAGTTACTTCACTTCCAGCATTGGCTGATACTTTTGGCATTCTTTATAGCTAGGAGCAAAGTTCTAAGTGTTTAAAGAGGAAGTAAACCCAGTGTGGGTCTCCACCCCCCCCCCCCTGAAAAGTAAATGCATAATGTGCTAGTATGCATTGCATACTAGCACATTAGGACACTTGCCTCCAAACGAAGCCCTTGTCGTCCCCGCTGGAGGCCGCATCCATTTTCAGCCGCCTTCCTTCCTGGTCTGCAGACTCCGGCTATGCTACTGGGCAGCAGCCATGTGACTATACTCCCGCAAATGCACGCAGGAGACGTCGGTCACAGCACAGGGCTTGGAAGAAACGGCACGGGCGGAAGTTTCTTCAGAGCGCAAGCGCCAATGACGTCATCGGCTGCATGCAATGTAAATATCTCCCAGACGGTGCAAGTTTTGGAGATATTTAGATAGGTAAGCCTTATTAAAGGCTTACCTATTACTAAAAGTTAAAAACGTGGGTTTACAACCCCTTTAAAATAGATGTAAACCCCAATCGCTACAATCTTATTGAAGCTTTAATGTGCTAATGTAATTCAAAGTCATTCAAGTCCATTATCCATAATCTGCAGCTTTCATTAAAACAATCTATAATACTTCACATGAATCTCCCTGTTCAGGCACTGTTAGAGGATGTCATCGCTCTGTCCCTGTCTCTCCATTGTGCTCCTGAGTTGTTGCGCTGTTATACAGTGGCTGTTTTAACATGCATTTAAGCCTAAGACACGCTACTCCGTTTTTTCTCCTTTTTTTTTTTTTTTTTTTCTGTTCAACCCAGCAGGTTGGGCGGGAAAAAACCCCCCAAAAAAACCTGTCCACTCAGGTTGGAGCCGCTGTACTAACCATCCAATGTTAGTACAGTGATCTTCCCTGCTGACCTGTTGTGCTCTGATAGGGGGGTGCCATTGGCTGAGTGCACTGATCAGGAGCCAGTCGGCTGCTGGTTTTCAAGCATGCTCGTTCGACAGACGCCACTCAAGTGGCCTCTTCTTTCGGACCGGCTGGCATACACACGGGCCGAATGTCGGCTGGTTTTTATTAAACCGGCCGATGTCACTGCAAGTACCGGCTCGGCTCTACTCTGTCCTGCTTGGCCCGGTTTGCTTTTCCACTGCTGGTACCGCATGGTACGGTGTTGGAATGGTTCGGTACGGTTTGGTATGGTTTGCTTTTCCACTGAAGTAGTACTAAAGTTAAGTGGGTAGGATAACGATTCTCTGACCAATCAGTGGCTAGTAGTGACTGCATGCAAAGGATTGTGGGATATGGTACCTCTTGGAACCACAATTGAGGTGGTACTGTTTTATTGAGCCGTACCGTTCGGTTCCATGCAGTGGAAAAGCGCCGCCGTACCGAACCGTTCCTACACCATACCATGCAGTACCAGCAGTGGAAAAGCACAAAAGCGAGCCGAACCGTTCGGTTCCATGCAGTGGAAAAGCGCCATCAGAACGCAGGCATAGTCTACTGGTATCGCCATCAGGAAACCCGTTCTGAGGCAGCCATCACTGGAGTGCATATGATCGTAAAGCCGCACTTAGGTGTAACAAAGAATGAAAAAAGTGAAAAGTATTTATTTAACAAAAAAGCCAGTTTGATGCACATAGTGATAAAATAAATGTCAAATAGGTTAGTGTTTACAACTGCTTTTATCAGTCTTATTCCAGCTCTTAAGTAAGCAGCTCTCAGCTTACAAATACCAATATTTAAAAGGCTTTTCGGCCCTTTCCGTTTACGGCGGTACATTCTGTCCCCTCGGCCCTCACTAATGAGCTCTCCGGGGAATCCTATCTGCAGTCACTTCCCTCTCCGGAGAGTCACTGGAATGGAAGCTAAAGCTTGTAATTGGCAATGCTTTTAGCATTTTTAACGCTTAAGGCGTGAGGCCGTGTGAATGTGGTGTGTTGTGTGTTTGTTTTTTTTCTTTGGACACCCACACCAAATGCGGCATTCAAACACATACACACACACATACACACACACATACATACATACACACACACACACACACACACTTTCAGTAACACTATAGGAAATGGAGTAAGGGAGGTTTAGAAGTTTGCCATCTGTATCCCATAAGATTTACTGTCCCTTCCTGTCCCATGGCCAAAACAGGAAGTGACAGGAAATAGCTGCAGATTAGGATAATGTCTTGGGGGTGTCCCCCCAGGTCACCAGAACTAGTGTTCTCATTGAAAGATTTTCCATCTATTACTTTTCTGGGGACAACCCAGAATTGTTTTTATTTTTTTAAGAATTATACTTGCCTAGGTTGCTGCAGCATTGGTCCCTGTCAGCTCTAAGACAGAGAAGTGAGCGATCAAACACTGCTGATTGCTCAGTTGTCAGAGCTCAGAGAGCTGGTGATAGTCAGTCACAGGCTCTCTGCTTTACCCCCTCTCCTCACACACTGGAGCACTGGGCTGTGGAAGGGGGGGGGGAGCTGCCAGCTCAGACTCTCAGTAGCTCGCTGAGAGGCTGGTCCAGGTATGTGGGCAGATCCCCACCATATTGTTGCGCTCTTGCCCCAGCCTGGACTGGCTCTGTGATGTTAGCCAACAGCAGGCGTCAGCCCGCTGTCTGCTGAAAACGGGTCACAGGAGTGCAGAATGAACTGCACTCCTATGATCTACATGAGAAGTACAGCCAAACCAGCTTTGCCTGTACTTCTGGTTTTAAGCTGGCCATAGATCAGGGGTCTCAAACTGGTGGCCCTCCAGCTGTTGCAGAACTACAATTCCCATGAGGCTTTGCATGGCTGACAGTTACAAGCATGACTCCCATAGGCAGAAGCATGATGGGACTTGTAGTTCTGCAACAGCTGGGGGGCTGCCAGTTTGAAACCCCCGATTATAGATAGAAATTATTTTTTCTTTTTTGCCTGCTTGCTCAATGAAAATAAAAATAACCAAGAGATCATCCACACAAACAAGGTGGATGGAGGATGAAATGGTCTGTCACGCAAGGGCCGGCACACGCTGATTGAAATACAGCCAGTCCCTGCTGAACCGGCTACATTTTGATTGGTGTATAGCCAGCTTTATTTTTTTTAATATAAATTTTACTTGTTTTCAATTTATTGTAAACCGACAAATATAAAAATACTTAGAGTTACATTAAAGACCTTTTCCCCCCTTATATCCCCAAACCTGTGATCCCTCCCTCCCCATTACTTTTACCCCTCTATTCCTTTATTGTGTCACATTTCCATTTACCCAACTTTTCACTCACATCCCTTATCTACCCATACTGCTATATTTTCTGCCTATTCCTCATCCCTACTACCAAGGTACTCCGTGGTATATGTGTGTATGTATGTATGTGTGTGTGTGTGTGTGTGTATATATATATATATATATATATATATATATATATATATATATATATATATATATATATATATATATATATATATATATATATATATATACATATACACACACACGGTTCCTTTGAACCAATCTCTAAGAGTGGGACTTTCTGCTTCTGGCCATGTCTTTGGTATTGCCCCTCGTTCCAGCATTTATCAAGTTTGTGACCTCTTTTTTTTTTTTTTTTTTATTTATTTGAAATGCTTTTGGCTTTTTCTGTTGCATGGACCATTTCTCACCTATTTTTTATTTTTTTTTTTCTATGTAGTTGTTCGACTTTTTGCTCTTTTAGTGTTCTTGGTTTGTTTCCCCCATTTATCTTTCACTGGCAACTCTATTAAAGTTACTTCTAGTCTCTTCCTCCGGTAACTCCCTTAATTTATCTCTTTTCAATACCAGAACTTGTATATCGCCCTCTAGACTAGGTTTCTGTTCTAACTCTTGTATCTATCTATTAGTCTATTTATATCAATAGTTATTTCCTTTTTTCTTTCTAGAGCCTATTGAAATGAGTATTCCTCTAATATACGTTTTATGGGCCTTCCATATCGTATCCCCTGAAATATCTGGGGTATCATTGTCTAAAATATATTGTTCCAGTTCTTTCTCTATCTTTTTCCTTCTCTTGTATCAGATCTTCGTTAGTCCTCCAAAGATTTATCTTTCTCTGAAATCCTGGAGATTTTATTTTCATAGTGACTGGGGTGTGATCAGATATGGTAATTGTCCCTATTGATGTACTAACAACTGCTTCTAACAACCTATGTTCTATCATTATATAGTCTAGTCTTGAGTACATGGAGTACCCCAGAGAATGAAAGGAATAGTCCCTCCCCCCAGGATGTTGGCCTCTCCAGACATCTACAAGTTGACAATGAAATAACTTTTTTCCTTACCCTTCCCTCCTTTGTCCCCCATCTTCCCTCCTTTGTCCCCCCATCTTCCCTCCTTTGTCCCCCCCATCTTCCCTCCTTTTGTCCCCCCATTTTCCCTCGTGACTTCTCCACCCACCGCCTCCCTACCACTACCTTTTGTATAGCCAGCTTTAGACCTTCTCTGCATTGTGTGATATAGGCAGATGGTGCCAGAGACCCAGTTTAGAGCTAAACTTGCTGTTTGCAAATGGATGTTGTGCGTTTGGAATTTGGAGGCTCTGTGTATGTCATGGGAAATCCAGAACCTTTTCCATAAAGCTGAGATGATCTTTCAGCCCTCAGTGAAAGGTTTTTAGTTGGTCAGACTTTTACTAATAAAATGATTTACAATAAGCTGATCCCATGGCTGCCAGCAAAGTGTAATAAGGCCCAAAATCTGCATTGTGCCTGCAGTCCAGAGCTGTGTATCATTGGGTGGGCTGCACGGGCTCCGGCCTTCCATGCTGAAGGCATTTTGTCAATCTGAGCATTTGTAGGAGGCATTGTCACAAGAGACCTCATTGTCCACACAATGTCAGCTGATCGTGGCCCAGCTCAGCGGAAAATGTGCATTGTAGATTCAGCTTTTCCTCTGTGCTCTGCAGAAATCTTTGAAAGGACATCGGTGGGGAGAAGAGACCAGAGTCCCAGTCGCAGTGCTGCACGTGCTTCAGTCTCAAGGGCATCGCGTCCTTCGGCTGTCAGATTCGGCTGCAACAACTTAATGTTTCCCCTGTACATCATCCATCTCCGCTGCAACTAGACCAGCTGATTGATTTTCATTTACACTCTGATGGGAAAAGTCCTTATAGAAGAAATGAAACACAGGCATCTTTAACAAACCAATTGGATTTCAGTGTACTTTAGTTGCATCAGCGGAGATGATTTCCAGTTGGTATTTGAGTTGCAGAACTGCACTAATGCATGATTCTGCATATAAATACCAAATTAATTGAGGCCGTCCCCCAGCACACAGAATGGGGTTTTCAGCTCGCTGCGTTTCGGTCACATGGTTCCTTTTTTTAAGCAAACAGTGGCTGTAGGGGAAGAGGAGAGAGCGTTCAGCAGCTAGTAAAGCTTATGTATAAATCTTTATTTTACAGGTTAGTCTGTATATGTGTTAGGAGGGGATGGTTTTTATTATAATAATAATAATAATAATAATAAGACTAATAAGGTTTAACCTGGACTTTTCCTTTTTTAAACTTGCTAACCGGCCCATAGTAAAATGACGTCTCATTTGTTTGACGTTAAATACCAGGGTTATGGCAGCAGCTGGCAGGCCATAACGCAGGGTTTTTTCTTTTACTATGGCTGATTATCTTTTTAGATAAATGTGGTCCCACAGGCAGATTTGCTGCAGGATCAGTTTTTTTTTTTTTTTTTGAACAATCTTTATTTTCAATTTGCAACAAAATCCCACAATACAAAAAAGAGAAAACGATAAGAGAAGTAGCAAGATAAACATTGTGCAAATAAATGGATAACAAGGGTGAAATCAAACAGCGCCATACACCCAGGAGCATAGCTTCACCTTACAGAAGATATATCGTTGAGCAACAAGGGTGTGGGGCTTGCAGCCCAAGGGCGAGAAGCATGCGTTCGGACACCATTGGCAAACCTAAAAACTTGGGTACCTAGGAGGCCAGGCAAGCAAGGAATAGCACCCCATTGGGGTCCTTGGTCAGGGCACACCCAGAGAGAGGGGGGCCAAAAAAGCCTCCAACAAACCGCTCTCTGCGCGGTCCTCCTGGCCAAGGACGACCCCATAAATCATCCCACCACCCAAGCCGAGCGGCGGGGAGGGGGGGCTAGCTATGTGATGTGTCTCAGCTCGTGAGACAAATAGCAGCCAAGGCATCTAAGACCAGCTGGGTCAACAGTCAGTGCCGGCAGCATGCTTGTCACAGGGTATACATAACTTATTCAGTAGGCATTACTCAATTGGAAAGGGAAAAAAAAGGAAAAGAAAGTGATAGAGGAGGGAGAGCAGAGAGAATAGAAGGAAGAGGAAGTGTCGTACCTGCCAATGTCTGGAGCACACTCATCGCCGCATCGCGTCCTGGTCACCGCACACCAGTTGGGGGTTCTAAGCAGCCCACCTGGCAGCATCGCAAGATGGGGAGGACTCTGACTCAGGGGTTGGACTGGGGACAGGGGCTGCCTATATCGGCTAAAGACGGATCGGCCAAAATCAGCAGAGCTCGATCAAGGCTGGAGGGCAGAAGGGCTGGATCTCCAATGTGATCCAGCCAAGGCCTCCACTTTGCATCATTGCGTTCCCTGGTCCCCCTGCATCTAGCAATCCGCCGAATCAGTTTTTGAAGTGGTGGGAGGGGTGCCTCTCCCTCCACTTCCTGGTCATTCCCAGACCTACCTGACCGATTGGTGAAGCCTGGGAGCAATCCGATGCCGGTGGTAGCTGGGTTTGGAGAAGAGTAAGGCCAAGATGGCTATTACTCGTCTATATCCCGTTGGAGGACCAGAGTGATTTCTGTATAAAAAAAGATAATGATTTTTGTTAAACCAACTTTTCTAAAAATACAAATTACGGTAATATTATTATTATTTTTTTTTTTTATCTTTTGCTTTTAAAGGTAAATTGAAGATTTGGGGTCTTTTTGACCCCAGATCTCCCATTAAAGAGGATTGGTCATCCTTAATATTCAATTACAAGGGATGTTTACCTTCATTGTAATAGGAATAAAAGTGATTTAAAAAAAAAAAAAAAAGAAATAAAATGATATTTCTTTTAAAGCGCCCCATGCCACGTGCAAGCATATATAAACAGTGTTCAAACCACACATGTGGTTTGTTAGAGTGAAGTGTGTGTGTTGGAGGTAGAGCAATAGTTCTAGTGCAAAACTTCCTCTAAAAATGTTTACAGGTTACCTAAATTGAAAAATCTCCATAGGTGACACTTGGTAAGCACCGTAGTTTGTCGCCATTCCACGAGCGTGGGTAATTTTAAGCATGACATGTTTGGTATCTATTTATGCGGCGCAGCATCATCTTTTTCATTATACAAAAAATTTGGGGTACATTTTTGTGGGTTTTTTTTTTTTATTAAAGTGTATTTTTTTCCCATAAAAGGTTTGTTTGAAAGACTGCTGTGCTAATACTGTGTGACCTAAAATATTGCAACAATCGCCATTTTATTCCTTAGGGTCTCTGCTAAAAAATATCAATGTTTTTGGGTTCGAAGTAATTTTCTAGCAAAAAAATATGAATTTAAACTTTCAAACAAAGTTCCAGAAAAGGCCTAGTCAGCAAGTGATTAAAGAACACTTGTATGGAGAGAAACATGGGAGACAATAATTCAGTGGTCCTCAACTCCAGTCCTCAGGGCCCACTAACAGGCCAGATTTTAAGTGCTACCTTGGGGAGATGCAGACTAGAGTACTGCAATCGCTGAGCAGCAAATGATATCACCTGGGATGTATTTCAGTTATCTTGCAAACCTGGCCTGTTAGTGGGTCCTGTAGGCCAGGGTTGAGGACCACTGCAATAATTGTTTCCCGAAAATGCTAACTGCTTGACTGTCATTCTGATACAATAGCTTTACTACTTTCTGAGTGACTCGCCAAAAACATGCCGGTTGGATCAGAATGAAGTCCGAATTCATGATCTGCGTAATTTCTCAGTCATTGCAGAAGTGGGTCCACTGGGGAATCAGGCGGCATCTTAACTTTTCTAGAAGATCCAAAGCATTTACACTTAGTACAGATCTATTTTAAGGCATGGTTGTTAGTTTTTAACACTACTTCCTTTTTTTTTTTTTTTTCTGTTTTTTAGAAAACATGAACCATTCTAGAACCCAATAAAAAACCCTAATAATAAAATGCATAGTGCACTGTGTACGAAACAAAATGAAGAAAAAAAATAAATCCACCAATCAGTTGCGCTGTATATTTAGCCAGTGACTAAGTCCCCTTTCATACTTTTGCGACTTGTCATGCGATTTGGGACTGCATAATCATATGACAAGTCGTTCTTCATTTTTTCCAATGAGCCCCATTCATATCTGTGCGACTTGAAGTCGCACCGACTTCAAAGTAGTCCCTGCACTACTTTTGGCATGATTTTGATGCATTTTGAGTAAAAGACATTATAAGCCTAGTCAAACGCGTATCAAAATCGCGGCAAAAAGTTGCGGTAAAATCGCGCGACTTTGAAGTTACAGAAGTGTGAAAGGGGCCTAAATGTCTGACAGGTCTTTAAAAATTGGGACTGATATAAATAACTGTAAGGTGTTCTTCCAGATAGGCGTCTTCTGCAATGTGAGTGTTTGTTAGAGATGGGATGACAGCAATGTCTCCATTTTATGAATTTGGCTCTGTTATTAAGGGATGGGTTGTATCTGCCGGTGACGTATTTCACTCGTGTGTCTCTAAGTCAAGGCCGGAAATGTTGAGTCACAATTTGGGTAAAAAGGCCTTGGGGGTCAGAAGAATTAGGTATCGCCCAGACCGGTTTCCTTGCTGAGCAGATTATCATACTTGCTAATTAGAAGAGGGATTTTGTTTTGCATGATGCCGTCATATCCGTCATTTTACTTCTACCAGAGTGAACCGTTATTCAAAGCAAAATTGTATATATACAGAATAAACCAGCGCAAAATAGCGGCTATGACTTGGTAATAATAAGTCCTACTTTTTGAGGAAGACTAATGCGAATTTTAACAAAGGGTTTCAGCCTTAATCAAGTTTATTACTGTAGGTTACTCTTGTTGGGAATGAAAGTAAAGTCTTAGCTTGCACTTTGATCCAGTGCCATTATGTGTCCATGAGTGACACACTGAATGGAGTAGTGGGGGAGCAACGGAAAAGTAAAGCCTGGTACACTTTTCATTCAGCCCAGAGGTCTAAACTGGGAAAACTGAGGAGCTTGCTGTACTAACTATGCAATATTAGTACAGCGATCTCCCTACTAAGCTATTGTGTTCTGACGGGGACCACACACAAGCCCCTGCCAGAACACATCTGTCACTGATTGGATGCCAATCAGCTGCTGGTTTTCCCAGCATGCCCGTTTGATAGAAGCCAGATAGGCTGATGTACCCACTGGCCAAGTGTCGGCCCATTTCTGTTTACCCGGCCAATATTCGGCCTGTGTGTACCAGCCTTAAATTGTTACTAAACCCAGGAACCTGCATTAAACCCAGGAGCCTGCAGTCACTATATCTGGTCTCCCACAGTAAACAGAACATGGAAATGCAATTATCTTAGTAACTATAAACCGAAAATTACCTTTTCTCATCAGCAGTATTTAGAAGCCTTGTGACTTGTATTTCTAATAATGCTTGTAGGAGGAGTTTACATTCTCCTCTGACCCTCTGTCTGGATAGTGCATATTGGCCCTGTGCTGATCACATGCACTCTCCCAAGAAAAAAAAAACCTCTAGCACTACACACCAAACTGAGCATGTGCAGCACGTCCCCTGGATCTGTAAATATCCGGTTATTTTTTTGGAGACAGTGAAAGAAGGGGAGGATCAGAAGACCGGATCAAACGCCCTTCATACACAATGCAAAGAATTAACACCTTAGATTCCACAGGGAGTATAACAAGCATGCTTTACTGCATATACAGACTGATTTTTACTGTTGTGGCTTTAGTAACAATTTAAGTTATATGCTTCAGTGGTGGATGAGGTTATAGGGTGTTCACAATGTCTTCCTTATGTGATAATAAAATGTAACCAGAAACAAAAACTTTATTTTTAAAATTTTTGGGTAAAGTGGGAGGGTTATACCCCAGTCAGTGTCCCGATTGGAGAGATTTATCTTCACTTCCTGTCCCATAGCCAAAACAGGAAGTGAGGGAATCCCTGGTTGTCAGCAGAACTAGTGTCCCTATTTCCCCTGCTATTACTCTTCTGGGGACAACCTAAAATGTGGGATTTTCTTTCACTGTCACTCTGTGATAACTGTAAACATGACAAATGGAGGGTGAATCTCTCTAATGGGGACACAGACCGCAATAAAAACCTGACCATTGTTCTCACCACTCTATCCAAAGCTATAAAAATGTTGCATTTACTTTAATGGTTTCTTAATGATGTCAATAGATTGTGTTCGCTAACTTTTTTTTTGCCTACTTCTCTCTAGGATGTCATCTGACTCCGCTCAGCTTGCGTGAACAGTCATTCACCTGCACAGACCCGAATTGCGGTGGGAGGGTCCTCCTGCCGATCCCAGGAGGTCTCACACGGGCGCACATTGTGGAGTATATGGCGCAGATCTGTCTACAGCACCACATTGCACTGCATTTTACATTTATTTTCCTTCAAGGACAATGCCGGAGAAATTTTCACCCAATGCAAATGCAATTCAGGGATTTCTGCGAGTCGAAGGCAGCGGGAAGTGACTTTCTGAGAAGAAGCTGTTTTTTTCATGATCATTGAGGAAATAGTCTATTTTTTACTAATTGCAGGGATGGAGAAATGGACCTTTTTATTGCAGCTAATACGAAGCTCTCAATATGGAGGACAGCATTCTCTAGACCTGGAGGGGACATAAGAGTGATAACTGGGCCTCCATCTTTAAGCTCGGCCTCCATCTTTAAACTCTACAAACATGTGTTGCTGCTGTTCTACTTTTAATTTTATTGCATATGTGGCTAACATAATAGACGCTGGTTACGTCTTTACATAATACCGGGGGGAACGTTGGCGCTAGAATGTGTACTGTACTGAAAAATCTTTGCTGCTCATATTTTCTAGTGTAGCGTAGAGTATGCTGGGGAAGTATACCATTTCAGCAGTGTTGGCCATGCGTCTGAATTTCCAGTAACCTTTGGTGCTGGCATGACTTGCTGCAGGCTGGCAAGGCATGCTAGGAGTTGTAGTGCTTCTTTACTTGGAGAAGTACAAGCTGCGTACAACTTTCTTTTTTAGTGTCTGAACGAGGAACAATTGTATCTACTAATCGTGATTCCTTTCTTTCTCCCATAATGCAGTGGGAACATGAAGGACCCAGGAGCCCCTTTGCAAATTTAAAAGCAGAGTTGCCTTCCCGGAAAGCAGAGTTGCCTTCCCGGAAAGCAGAGTTGCCTTCCAGGAAAGCAGAGTTGCCTTCCCGGAAAGCAGAGTTGCCTTCCCGGAAAGCAGAGTTGCCTTCCCGGAAAGCAGAGTTGCCTTCCCGGAAAGCAGAGTTGCCTTCCCGGAAAGCAGAGTTGCCTTCCCGGAAAGCAGAGTTGCCTTCCCGGAAAGCAGAGTTGCCTTCCCGGAAAGCAGAGTTGCCTTCTGTAGTGGCTTTTTCTGCAGCCAGCAGGTCTTGTTGCTGCCCTTGGCACCATGATGCCAGTGCTGTAAGCACTACAGGACTCCTTGATAAAAGTAGCTTCCCCGTAAATGGCGAGTGGCCACTTTCTGGGGCGTGGGTGGTGGGGGCAAAGTGACCTTGCCTCTGTCAAATTCCACTACCGGTAAGCTCCTCTGTCACAGAGCAGGGATTGAGCAGACACTCTCTAGGCCCAAGCACTGTCACATGACTGGGGGAGTGACATTACCCGTCTCAGGCTCGCCAACACCAATTGTTTCTCTGATGGCTGCAGTGGAGGAAGCGGCAGAGTATGGGGGGGGGGGGCCTATGCAGAGACACTGTGTCCCTTTACCCTGAATGGGCAAAGCGAGAGTGTGTATTTAGGATGGAAAGATGGGCCTATTAGTGTCATTTGTTTTAAATTAAAATGACAGAGGGGTCACTGCAGAAAACGAGAGGTAGGTGTGTGTTTGTTTTTTTTTTTTTGGGGGGGGGGGGGGGGGTTCTAGGTTTACATCTAAACTTTTCTTGGTTTAAAAAAAAATTAAACATGCAAGCATGTGCCAGGGCTTTAAGGCTCGATTCACACTAGTGTGACTTGTCCCATAAACGCTAATGTGAAAGTCGCACTGCAAAGGCATCGCACTAGTGCGAACCGGGCCTCAAATTCACAACCAATTACTCAAATTGGTTCTTCCTTTTAGACCTTTTATTAGGCAAGCCCAAATCTGAGCTGCAAGTTCTTATGCAGGAACAAGTAAACAAATGCACATTTATCACATACCAGCTTAGCAGTACACTAAATGGAAAGGGACGTGGTGAAGGCAAGCTGACCCCCATATGCAGTAGGATTTTTCGTCATACTTTTCAAGTTTTTATGTGAAAGAGGTTTTATTTTCTGATAATGTGGCTATAGAGATGGCTCTAAAAGGTAACAATGTCTTAGTTTTATTATATTTGTTTCGTTTTTTTAACACCCAATGTATTTATAAAATTTATTTAATTGTCCGCATAGTGTTGGGACTCTGGCACCTCCAGTGGGTTTTCTCCTGTTGGCCCACTATGGATGCCACTGCTGCTTGTTTTATTTATTGTCAATAAAATTAAAGCCATTCAAGACATAGGTCCAAGAAGTGAACCAGTTCTCTGAAGACTATCCCAGCAGCTATTTTGTAACTGAAACCGTGTTCATGGGAATGGGGCCCACGTCTGTGTCATAGAACCAGTGATGTCATGGCATGGGCTTTAGTCTCCTGGTCATTGGATAAAGCTAGAATATGGCTGCCTTCTGCATATGAGTGTATGGTACCATTTCAGTGATCTATCGTGTAGCAATAAAATTGTGGATTAAATCTTGTACCACTTTTTTGCTGTTTTTTTTTTTTTTTTTTTTTTTTCCCTGTTTCAATAGTTTTTTATTCAGTTTTCAGAATTACAGTAAAACGTTACAATGTAATATAGAAGAGTGCAAAATGGTTCTGTCAACATAAACCGTAAACAAGAATTTAACAATGATGGCATGTTTTAAGGGTAAGTCATTTAGGACAGAAATCCATAGAAGTCCACCTTTTGGGTATCGGGAACTGCGCCAAAGTGATCGACTATGTTGAAGACTTGTATTATGAAACATGTTCGGTTATAATCCAATAGGAGGCCAAGCAACCAATGGGCCTAACATCCATCTAATATTGTACATGTGGTGGAGGGGTCAAGCAGGTCAACACCTGCCCTACCGCCCACCAATGTAGGCCATAGATGTATTAATGAAATTCTACCAAACGTAGTGACCACTATGTCATCTAATACTAGACCTATTTAACCTACCCTGAAAATGATATATACTTAGAAAAATCAAATGTATCGGCAACATGTCCTTATGAGATCTATTGTCGCATACAAAACCTAGACGAAAAGCCTAAAGTCAAGACAAAGGTGGAAGATGGACTCTCTAGTCGGGCCCTGAGTAAAGAGATAGAAAAGAGCATGTCTGAAAAGGAAAAGAAACAAAAAAGAGAAGAAGCAAGACCAAACCTGTCCAGGAGTCCAACCCTGAACTCATCCAATGTCAATCCTGTAGGTAAGAGAGCCAAGGGGTCCAAACCATTTCAAACAGGGGCAGTTTGTCCCATAGATCGCTGACCAGTTTTTTTTCTGGAACATAATCCAGGTACGTTTTTGCTTTATTGAAGCGAAGTCGATCACTGGACCTTTCCAAGCAGTAGCGATGGTGATTTTTGCTACCAAAAACATATAGTAAATTAGAGCCTGTGTGGACCTTGGGATGTTCTCCACAGGTTTGTTAAGCAAAGCTATACGAAGATCCTTAATTAATTTGGTCACTATGGTTCTCATTACTAAGGAGTGAACTTGCATCCAGAAATGACAGACTTTAGGACAAGTCCTCCATATATGAAGAGTAGAGCCCATCTGATCACAGCCTCTAAAGCAAGAATGGAGGGGGTGAATCTGGATACATTTTAGAGAGGCGTTCTGGCACAAGGTACCATTGGGTGATCACCTTTACACCCTGCTTCAATCAGGGCAACCTTCATTAAGCCCTAATGAATGCGTACAGTCCAGGATTGCCTTCCCTCCACTTCAGGGAGAATGCCCAGATCCCTCTTCCAAGCTATCTGATAAGGACGTTTTGATGAGGGGGAAACAGGATTTGTACAACATGAAGATTCAACACCTCGGAAAAGTCTCCCAGTATGAATTTGTTTTCGAACTGTGTTCGCACTGTGAGATTGGGACTGCTCTGTTGTAAAAAACCTAAGATATGTGGAATTTGTTGTAGATAGAAATTTTCAGAGGGGGGGGGGGGGGGGCATCTGCAAATCCTGCACAAAATACGAAGCGGGCTGTACACCTCTATGGTCAAGATAGTGTCCTATGTGGTAGAGGCCCTTGTTCATCCACCAGCAAAAGGGACCAGGAGTCATACCTGGCAGAAATTGGGTAATGTTAAGAAGGGCTGCCACAGGGGAGTAAGCAGAGCACAGGGTCCATCGTCTGCAAGTCGAGTCCCATAGACTAACCGAATAGGAAAACCTAGGGCAAAAATGACCTTTGTCTTTCATTCATCAACACACAGCGCTCCATAAATCATAACTAGGTAGGACTAGGCAGAACAAAAAACACCTGGCTATGCCCATGGGCCATCCTCGGATTGATATATAACCCCTCGCTCTACTCCTAGCATTTTTTTTTTTTCTCCTTTTTACATCTTTGTTTGTTTTTTTCTTTTTTCTTTTTTTTTTTCTCTCTCTTGGGAGATATACAATCCACTGTTGGGCTGGATAATCTAGATCCAGTGGACCCCCCAGCCCAGCCAGCAAGCACGTGCAGACCACAGCTACATGCTAAGTCTGCCACGACATAGCCTCACGGACCAAGTCTGGCCCGCGAGTTAAACGTCTCGCAGGGTCGCATACGACTGGGCTTGGGTCTGAGTCGCAGAGGTCCCTTGGCCGACAGCTCTCCTACTTCGTTGTCGGATTCCGTCTGGAGCATTACCTGCTCCATGGAAGGGTAAGTACAGTGCCCCCCTCTCTCCCTTTTTGGCGTTTTTTTGGGGTGGATGCAGGTAGATTCCAGGGATGGTCGGACCTGCCTGAAATCCCTCATTGAGCTGGGCTTCCCCCCACCCCCTTCCCCCCCCCCCCCCCCCCTATCTGGACCTGGAGTTTGGTGGGGGTTCCAGGGCAGAGGATGCAGAAGAGACCCCTGGGGGTCTCCGACCCTATCCCCACTCTGTAAGTGTTCTAGGATAGTGTGCGTCCTGCTCTGGTAGTCTGGAGGGATCCCAGCGTAGGAGACCCCTAGGTGCATGCCCTACTGTTTGCAGTGTGGGTATAATGCAGGGAGGTCCCAGTGCTGAGAATGGTGCAGTAGTGCGCAGCGGAGTCTCCCTTAAATGTGTGTCCTACCTTTGGGGGGGGTCTCCATGCAGAGGGCGCAGGGAAGATCCTGGCAGCATGCTTCAGCGTCTGTAGCTGATGGCGGCCATTTTCCCTTAGTCTGGCTGGTCTCCGGTTGGCAGCCATGTTTTGTGTAGCCCAGCGATGTCACGGGGCTATTTTCCCTTACTCTGGGAGATGCTGGAGACGACAGCAGCCTCGTGGGGATGCCGAAGAGCCTCCTCAGTTTCCTCTTCCTGTGCCAGGCAGTGGTGTATTTAGGTTTTGTGCTGCCCTAGGCCGGACTAAACTCGTGCACCCCCTAATTTACCTACGACCCACCCCTTCCTGTCAAGACCACACCCCTTCCTGTTTCAGACCCACCCTATAATCTGTAAACCACACCCCTTTCTCTTTAGGCTCCACCTCGTCCTCTCTGTACATTAAAAGTGGGTACATAGTGCCTACTTGTATATTTCGTTGTTTTGTATGGGTACGTTGGCTCGTGGGAGCACTCCTGGGGGCCCCCACTAGGCAGCAGGGATGCCAATCCATGGGGCCAGTGGCCGTAATTGCCGCCGGGCACCTGCGATCGCTCCCCGCTGAGAGAGAACGACGGCTTGCTGTTGTAAATACAGCTGACCGTTGTTCTCCCTGAAATTATCACAGAGCGCCTGTGATCCTTCTATATAGGAACACAGGTCTCTATGGTAATTTCACAAGCCCCTCCCCCATACAGTTAGAAAACACCACCTAGGCTCACACTTAACCCTTTGATCACCCCCGGGTTAAGCCCCTTCCCTCCCAGTGTCATTATTACAGTAACAGGGCATATTTGTAGCACTGATTACTGTAGTAATGTCACTGGTCCCTTCAAAAGTGTCCAAAAATGTCAGGGGTCCGATCTGTCTGCCACAATGTCGCAGTCCCGCTAAAAATCGCAGATTGACGCTATTACTAGTAATAAAAATAAAAATGACATAAATCTTTCCTCTAGTTTGTAGACACAATAACTTTTGCACAAACCAATCAATATACACTTATTGAGATTTTTTTTACTAAAAATATGTAGCAGAATACAAATTGGCCTAAAAGGATGACAAAATTTGATTTTTAAATTTCTATGGGGGAATGTTGTATAGCAGAATGTGAAAAACAATAGTTTTTTTTCCGAATTGTCACTCTTTTTTTTGTTTATAACGCAATAAATGAAAATCACACAGTTGATCAAATACCACCAAAAGAAACTTCTGTTTGTGGGAAAGAAAGGACATTCATTTTTTTAGGGTACAGTTTTGCACGACCGGGCAATTGTCCTTTAAATAATGCAGTCCTGAATCGCAAAAAATGGCCTGGTCATTAATGGGGAAAATCTTCCAGGGCTGCGGGCATAGTGCAGGGGCTGCGGGCATGGTACAGGAGATGCAGGGTTTGCTGTCATGGTGCAGGGGCTGCGGACATGGTACAGGAGATGCAGGGTTTGCTGGCATGGTGCAGGGGCTGCGGACATGGTACAGGAGAATCTCGCAGGGGTTGCTGGCATGGTGCAGGGGCTGCGGACATGGTACAGGAGATGCAGTAGTTGCGGGCATAGTGCAGGGGCTGCAGACATGGAGATGCGGTGCTGCGGGCATGGTACAGGAGATGCAGGGCTGTGGGCAGCATGGTACAGGAGATGCAGGGCTGTGGGCACTGGCAGCATGGTACATGAGATGCAGGGCTGTGGGCACTGGCAGCATGGTACATGAGATGCAGGGCTGTGGGCACTGGCAGCATGGTACAGGAGATGCAGGGCTGTGGGCATTGGGCACTGGCAGCATGGTACAGGAGATGCAGGGCTGTGGGCACTGGCAGCATGGTACAGGAGACGCAGGGCTGTGGGCACTGGCAGCATGGTACAGGAGATGCAGGGCTGTGGGCACTGGCAGCATGATACATAAGATGTAGGGCTGTGGGCACTGGCAGCATGGTACAGGAGATGCAGGGCTGTGGGCACTGGCAGCATGGTACAGGAGATGCAGCAGGGCTGTGGGCACTGTGACTGAGCAGCATAATACAAAAGATGCAGGGCTGTGGGCAACATAGTAGAGAATCTCCTGTACCATGCCCGCAGCACCGGCATCTGCTGCGGAGGAGTCAGTCTCACTTACCTTGAGGCGCCTTCCATTTGAAAATGGCGCGGCCCGGTGCCATTACTTCACCGCGCATGCGCCGCCTGGCCGGGAATAGCCAAACATGTTCGGGTTTTCCCGAGCGGCGGCGGCATATGCGCAGTGCGCATGTCGTGCCGGCCGTGGACGTTTTTTTTTTTCTTTCAGGTTTCAGCGGTGGAATCGGGGGGGGGGGGGGGGGCTTTTTTGCCAAAGTGCCGCCCTAGGCCTACAGCAGTGGTGCCAGGGACATATGAACAGGGATGAAGTCCATGATGATGTTTGAATTCTCAACGCTCCTCCTGTCGGTAGTTGTTTTTGTACTGCATGGGTCTTCCTTTTCTTATGGAGCCTCAGGATCACATCTCCCCCACTGACCCCTTCATGGAGGTGGCAGGTCCCTCAGAACTCCAGCTTCCCATGGTTGCACTGACCGGTCCTGCAGTCCTTAGTCCCGGGTGGAAGTGGCGTGTGGGCACTTCCATCTGATTCTGAGCCTGATTCCCGCTGTGGACGCGGCCCATCCAGGGGGGATTAACATCCCACCAACAGATCCATCTCCAAATTAATTGGTAGATGCTCTTGTCACTGCAGTGCGTGAGACTTTCAAAATGGAGAATGCAGCTGATGTAGCCACGGACATGGCTGTGTGGTTTGGTACACATAAGTCACCTCGTACTCCAAAGGACTTTCCTTAGGTGCCTTATTTTGACTGGTTTTCCTGTACGGAATGGAAACAACCAAAATTACCCTTTGTGGTTCCCAAAGGTTTTGCTGTACGTTACTCTTTTGAGGAGTCTCTTAAAAAAAAAAAGAAGAAAAAGTGGACTAGTTCACCAGTGGTGGACCCTCCAGTTTTCAGGTTGAATAAAGCAACCATGATCCCAGTAGAGGAAAATCCCTGTCCTTTAAGGACCCAGCTGACAAAGCGGAGGCTGTGGCACGCAGCATGTTTACTATGGCTGGTTCAACATTTTTGCCAGTCTTTGTCTCAGCCCTGGTGTCTCAGACCCTAACTGAATGGGCCAAGCTTTTGCGCCAGTGCCTGGGAGTTAGCAGGTCCCCGCTGCTTATGTTGATTTAGCGGACCATTTAGTCCATGGGCTGCAGTTGTATTTGTGATGCAGCTTTGGATACAGCTCCTGTGCTGTCCAAACTTTGTTTCAGTGGTGGTGATTAGGCGAATGCTGTAGCTTAAGAATTGGTCCGCAGACCAAGCCTCTAAGAAAGCTCTCATTAATCTGCCCTTTCAAGGTGATCACCTGTTTAGGACTATCCTGGATAACCTCTTTAAGGGTATTGCGGGGGAGAGTACCTTCCTGTCACAGTCAAGGGAAGGGAAGGAGCCTCGTCGCAGACGGGAGCCCTCCTCAGCCCATAGAAAATTATTTTGTGCTTCCGGGACAGAGAATAAGAGAAATAGATCTTTTAAATCTTCCCTGGGAGGTTCCAAGCAACCTTGGTCTGGTAAACCTAGAGCTAGCTTCTCCGGACCACCAGACAAGACCCCTTCAGCATGTAGGTCTGCCGTTGCCCATTATTGGGGTGGGGGAGGGACATCTTTTGTGAGCATCATGGAGATCCACAAAATGTTTCTTTTGGGGATACCCAGAAAGGGGGGGGGCAAAATTTTGTTCTTTTTAGGTCCTGACTCTCCTTGTGCGGATTTAATTCCTTCTAAGGTTCAGGTAATGTCCAACTACCTAAGGTTCCCCCCCATCCCTGCCCAGGGAATTGAATTACCTAGGTCTGATTTTTAATTCTGACCAGGGTTGTCCTTCCTCTGGACAAATTTCAGGAACTACAGGCTGTGATTTACCGGCTGATATCACACAGATGGTTCTCTCTCCCAATTCGCACACGTGTTCTGAGGCTGGTGGTATCCACCTTCAAGACAGTTCTGTTTGCACAGTCCTACATGCAGCTCCATTTTAGCAGGTTCAGCTCCACAGTAGGATACCGAAGTTCGTAGCGAGATCACGGGTTCCTCTGGCAGATGCTGCAGGCATCCAAGGGCCACGGTAAGGCCAGTATCATCCTCCGCTCAGAGTTCCTGTGAGGAATCAAGAGTGAGGATCTTGCAATTATTCTGGGGGCCGAAAACATCTCTTGGGGGGCCGGAAACGTCTCTTGGGGGCTTTCTCCCAGAGAAGACTAGTTGTCCCAAAGGCTAATATACCATCCTGCTTTAATCACTGGTTTTAATGGCTTAGCTATTGAAAGCCAGGTACTGAGGGATAGAGTTTTGTCTGGATCAGTAATCCCTACTATGGTGAAGGCGAGAAAGTCTTCTTCCAGCAAGATATACCATCCTACGTGGGCAGCGTACATTTCTTGGAGTGAATCGATTGGTGCTCATCCTTGATCCTTTTCTGCTGCTCGAATTGTAACCTGTCTTCAACGGGGCGTGGATCAGAAGTTGGCCTTGCGTACCATCAAGGGTCAGGTGTCTGCCTTGGCACTCTTCTTTCAGCGACCCACCCCAGCCATGCACTCTTTAGTTCGTACCTTCATTCAGGGGGTACGACATGTGGCTCCACCTGTACGGTCTCCTTTGCCATCATGGAATTTAAATTTAGTGCTTTTGGTTCTCCAGAGACCTCCATTTGAGAATATTTGGGAAATTCCCTTGTCTAAGTTATCCCAGAAGGTGACCTTCTTGGCGGCTATTACCTTGGCCTGCAGGGTATCGGAATTGGCGGCATTATTCTGTTGCAGTCCCTATTTGATGGTTCATAGGGATAAAGTAGTTCTTTGTCCCTGTCCATAATTTCTGCCCAAAGTTGTCTCTGACTTCCATTTGAATGAGAACATTGTGTTGTCTTCCTTGTGTCCCAAGCCAGCTCATCCCAAGGAATTTGCGTTGCATACCTTGGATGTGGTTCGTGCGATTCGAGTGTATCTGGCAGCTTTCGGAGGTCAGACTTGCTTTTTGTTACGCATGGACCAAGAAAAGGGCTGGCCGCTTCTTTGGCTTCCATCTCCAGATGGATCAGATAGACAGTGCCTCAGGCCTATTCCAGGTCAGATTCCGTCTTTCCCTGTTACGGTGCATTGTACTCGGGTGCTGAGTGCTTCTTGGGCCTTCCATCATCAGGCATCAATATCGCAAGTTTGCAAGGCGGCCACTTGATCGTCAGTGCATACCTTCACAAAATTCTATAAGGTAGATACTTTGGCATCTGCGGATGCTTCTTTTGTCCGCAGAGTTTTGCAGGCTACTGTTTTTTTGAGGGGCGTTTTTTTGTTCAACTTTTATTTTTTCAGACGAGGCTCCTGTGAACCCGGTTAAGGCTCCTGTGTCCTGGTTAAGGGCTCTTATGTTTAGCCTTGGGCTATTTTCCCCACCCCTCATTTTTCTTTTTGGACGTCCCAGTAGTTATGATTTATGGAGCGCTGTGTCCGTTGTTGAATGAAAGAGGAAAAATGGGATTTTTGTACTAGCCGTAAAATCCATTTCTGTGAATTTGACGGACACAGCACCCTGTAATGTTCTGGTACCTTTGGGTACCCTAATTACTCTTTCATAAGTGTATGCGCCCCACCATTCTCTTTTGGTAAGGTGCGCATACACCTTTAAGACTGATGCTGTCATCACTGAGCGCCGGACTGGATGGCTATTTAGATCGCCGGCTCTCACTCACATGTGTTCGTTCAAACTGCTTTGTGCCTTGATGCTAACCTGTCTTGAAGCTCTCATGCTTGCAAGCATACCTCGCTGTCGGAACCACGCTGCGCTGATCCCTGTATCCCGCTACCGGATCATCCGCTCTTGCCGAACCTCTCCTCTGCTACATTGCTATTAGTGATAAGTACCCCACAGGGGAAACCTCTATAACCTTTATACTAAAGCTTACACTATCTAGCTCTGCATACTAAGGACTATTACTACATCTGCATTATCTAAGATTGCTAGCTCTTGAGCCTACTACCACCTGTTCTTGCACTGGGTTGATCTCTCTTGTATGTCCACCTGCTACTCTGTCATCTACTACCATACATGATTGCTAAACCTATCTGCATCCCATCTGCTACTATCTTACTTTCAAGAACATTTCCTTTCAAGTGTCTGTCATCTACCATCTCTACCCAACCTGTCTCTTCAGCCTATCATCACTGTGTTACTATATACATAAGTCACTCTAGGAAACATCTTATTGAGTGTGTGTATTTACTTGCTGAATTGAGATCCTCCACACATGATGAGTCATTGGGAGTTGGGATTGGTGTCTCAGCGTTTCTCTACATGACTACTGAAGTGGAATATTTCTGCAGCTGAAAATCCACATCATACGTAAAACGCAGGAGCGTTACACACCCACCCCTCTATGGAATTCTGAGGCTCTGAGGAAGAGGCACGGCCTCGAAACGCGTCAGCCCTCTGCTTCTATGAGATATTGGACTCCTATAATGAGGCGGCTTTATGGAACTGACATGCTTGTTTTCTACGTATGTTTGTGAGTAGCCGATTTTTATCTTGATATTTTAAATAAACTCGCTGAGGATAATGCGCTAGGCTGGTGCGCCCTTTTCTTTGTTTTATATCTACATGGAATTCTGATACTTCTAATACTGCTTGCTACTAAACTGATTGCCTAGAGAAGAGAGGGGGTTATATACTAAGCTGAGGACGGCCCATGGGTGTAGCCAAGTGTTTTTGTTCTGGCTAGTCCTACTCCTGGAGGAGGCAATATAACCCAGTAGTTTTGATTTATGGAGTGCTGTGTCAGTCGAACGAAAGGGAAATGGATTTTACAGTAAGTACAAAAAAATCCCATTGTTCAGCACACCCTCCCTTGCCACTTTGTTGGAGCCCCTTGGCAAGTACCAAACACTGTTGCATGCAGAGGAAGACATTAAGCCTGTGAGAAAGACATTAAGCCTGTGTAAGCTCCAACACCGAGCTTACACATTCTACTCGGGCACTTAATGCTTCCTGGGCTTTTCGCCATCAGGCATCTGTGCTTTGGTTTTGCAAGGCCTGGTCTCTGGTTTTGGAGACCTGGTCGTCTGTTCATATCTTTACAAAATTTTATAAGGTGGATGTGCTGGCATCTGCAGATTCCTCTTTTGGCCGCAAAGTTTTGCAGGCTGCTGTTTAAAGGGGTTCTTAGTCTCCCTTGAGGGTGTATGGTTTTTCGAGTGTTCTATTGAGTCCTATGTTGTCTGGTTGGCTATGGTTTAGCCTTGGAGACTTATTTTTCTGCTGTTCCCACCCCTCATTTTTTGGCACTGCTTTAGGATGTCCCTACTGATATGAAGATCAGAAGACTGCGTCCATCAATGAATGATAGAGAAAATTGTATTTTCTCTAGCGCTCATCGACAGACGTAGTCCTCGGTGATACACCACCTTCGGGTTATGTTACCTCCGCAGGAGCAGGACTAGACAGGAAATTAAAAAGCTCTGGCCACACCCTAGGGGCAGTCCCAGAGGGTATATCCTCTCTCTCTCTGCCTCAGCAAATCAGTTATTTTCTGTCTAGTTAGGAGTAAGGACCTAGATACCTTGCTGGGATCTTAGGTCCTGGCAAGAAATTTTTTTCTAAAAGGATTTTTGGACAGCTTTTTTTCTCCAGTGTTCCTGTGAGATCTTCAAGCAAGAAAGCTGAACTGGGCGACGGGCTGGATGTTGAGATCCGGTGGTCACCCCAGTTCAGCCTACGAGCGCGTGCAGGCCATAGCTCCGCGCTGAGTCGGCCGCGACAAAGTCCCATTAAAGGACTGAACCCGCGAGTTAAACGTCTCGCTGAAACGCCAAAGACCATGAGTCACGGCGTCTGTATCGGTCGACAGCCCTCCCGCCCCGGTGGAGAGGGGTACTGTCAGGAGTTGGTGCCCGCCTGGTTCCGGTATGGTGAGTAGTATGTTCCCCCTGTTTTCCCTGACGGGTTTTGTGGTGAACGCGGGCCCCTCTCTGTATGGTAAGAAAGAGTTTCTTTCTATCCTATAACATGTCACAAATCCTCCTACTTTGAGTGTGATTTTATGTGTGCAAAAGCCAGGAGGCTTGGTTTGGGAGCTAACTATCTATTGTATACATGTTTTAAAGATGTAATCTGTGGCATTCTGGGAATCTTATGGGTTAAGTATAAGCTACCTACCAGTCAGAAGCCATGGACATGTAGACTGCCTTCCAAGTCAGATCTCCAGCTAATAGCAGGCCTCCCGAACGGCCATGCGGTCCGCCAGGGCCGGTACCGCCAAACACGCCATATCCCCATGCAGAGAGAGTGTTGTGTGCCTGTAGCACACCGCTAGTCAGCACAGGCCGCCGCCATTTTTTTTGCTGGATCGCACGAGCCGCCATTTTGGCGTAGCCTCGTGTCTCCAGCATGGGGGCGGCCATGTTGTAGGTGATTCTACACCTCGTGGAGCTTGGGGGAGGCGCCGGAAGGCGTACAGAGGGGCGGAGCCGCCTCCTTTCTTCCTGGGCAGCCAGCCAAAAGACTTCCTGTTTGTCTAAGACAGCGCTGTAAGCTGTTGCAGTTCAACTCTGAACATCAAGTGGTGAGCCTGGGGGTCTATCTCTCTCTCTCTCGATCGATAGGGATCCCTAGCAGGTAACACTAAGGGGTTTTTTGTGGCGCTGAGGGTCAAAAAAAAAAAAAAAAAAAAAAAAAAGTTTTTCTTTACTTTGAATTATATCATCCAGGAAGTAACTGGAGTTATTATGGACCCTGCCACACAGATTCCCCCACCTGTTTCCCTCGAGGGGGCCTCGGGACCCGCCGGTGTACAGAGTATAGAGTCATTTACAGCAATTTTGGAGTCTATGGTGGCTCGGGTGGAGGCGGCCTGTCAGGGACGGGGGTCAAGGAAGCGACCCCCGCCTACCCCTATACTATCTGACACCTCTGACTCTGATTCAGAGATGGTCACTGCAGTTGCAGGTTCCTCTGCAAGGGCTGCTATCCCAGGTAAAGCCCCCTCAGACAGTGAGGAGGACGCTTCTTCTCCTGCTATAATTCAGGAAGAAGCATTGGTGGACGCACTAGTTGTGGCAGTGCAAGAAACCTTAAAACTTGAGGCTTTACCGGCAGAGGCAACTGAAACAGAGAGGCCTTTTGGGACTAATAAGCCCATCAAGACGGCGAAGGCTTTTCCTGTACCTAAATGTTTTGGAAATCAGATTAAAGGAGAATGGGAACATTCTAAACGTACCTTTACTATTTCCAAGCGTATTGCTAGACGCTATCCGTTTGAGGAATCCATCATTAAGAAATGGACGGTACCACCAGTCGTGGATCCGCCTATTTCCAGGCTGAATAAAGCCACGGTTATTCCAGTGGAGGACACTTCGTCCTTTAAGGATCCGGTGGATCGAAAGATAGAAGCGGAGTCCCGCACTATCTTTTCTCTGATAGGGTCAGCATTTAGACCAGTAATTGTTATTGGTCTAGTTTCCCAGACACTTACAGAATGGGCGAAGATGGTACGCCAAGATCTTAGGGGAAAAGATATTCCCCAGGAGACATCTGATTTGATAGAACAGATCATACAAGGGCTACGGTTTATCTGTGACGCAGCCTTGGACACTACTCCCTTGTTAGGGCATGCATCTAAGTTAGCAGTGATCCTCAGACGTGTGCTGTGGTTAAAATGCTGGTCAGCTGACCTAGGTTCCAAAAAGACTTTGACCAATCTCCCTTTCCAGGGGAATCGTCTATTTGGAGCCAACCTAGATGAAATCATTAAGGATGCCACCGGGGGCAAGAGTACTTTTTTGCCACAGGCTGCAAAAGCTAAGGAACCTCGCAACAAGCGAGGACCTTTCTTTACCGCCCATAAAGGACGCCCGGCTGGTACTTCCGGGAAAGGCAAGACTCCTCCAGGAGGGTTCAAGAAGGGCTGGTCGGACAAGCAGAGGACCAACCCAGCCAAACCCGAAGTAAAGGAGTACACAGCCTGAAGGTGCGCCCCCACCCAATTTCAGGGTGGGGGGACGTTTTCACCGGTATTCAGGACATTAGATCGAGCATCAACCACTACTACCGGTGCGATTCTTCCCTTCCAACATTTTAGTACAGGAAGCGGTAGCTACCGTTCCCTGTATAGATCTTTTCCTTTACCTTTTCCTAAGATTAGTCCCGATACCTCACAGGAATCGGATCTGATTGACCAGATAGGCCAAGTAGCCTCTAGTCGGGTGACTTCGGTCCCTGAGGTTCAACCAGAAAAGATCACCTTGCCTGATAACTATCAGGTATCTGATAAATGTGTGGGAACAGAAAACGACCAGACTTTCTTGGATGGTCGGGGCCAGGTACCTCTAGGGACGCCTGGTTCAGATCCAATCAGCGCCAGTGGTCCTAGAAATTCTAGGCTGGCCTCTTCAAGCCGGCCTGGCCGACTTGGACAGGTTAGTCGCAGACGTTCCGTGGGAACTTCGTCTCAGGGAGTGTCTGTAGTCTCAAGGACCTATTTACCTTCGTGCTTTACAGTCGCTGGTTTTAATGGCCTGGCCATTGAGACCCAAGTACTGAAGGACAGAGGTTTGTCTACTTCTGTCATTCCTACCCTTATTAAAGCTAGGAAAGCGACTTCCAGCAAAGTCTATTATCACACATGGAAGACTTATATTGCGTGGTGCGAATCTTTAGGATTTCCTCCACGTACCTATTCGGTGTCTCGAATATTGGCCTTTTTGCAACAAGGGGTTGAGCAGAAGCTAGCCTTGAGCACCATCAAGGGTCAAGTTTCAGCATTAGCAATCTTCTTTCAGAAACCTTTAGCTACCAAATCCTTGGTGCGGAATTTCATCCAGGGGGTGCGGCACCTGGCTCCTCCAGTCCGCGCGCCCTTACCGCCCTGGGATCTTAATTTGGTTTTGTCGGTTCTACAGAAACCTCCCTTTGAAAACATCAGGGAGATTCCCTTGCTTACTTTATCCCAGAAGGTGGTCTTCTTGGTGGCTATTACTTCTGCTCGCAGGGTGTCAGAACTGGCTGCATTATCATGCCAGTCCCCATACCTAGTGATTCATAGGGATAAGGTAGTACTTCATCCTAAGCCATCTTTTCTTCCTAAGGTGGTTTCAGATTTTCATCTGAATGAAGATATTGTACTACCTTCCTTGTGTCCTCAGCCCAAGCATCATCGGGAACATGCGTTGCATTCCTTGGATGTGGTTCGGGCAATCAGGGTATACCTGAAAGCTACGGAATCATTCCGTAAGACGGATTCACTTTTTGTGATCACGGATGGCCCCAGAAAGGGTTTGCCTGCATCTGCCGCGACCATTGCCAAATGGATTAGACAAACGGTGGTACAGGCTTATTCTATTAAGGGTCAGAGTCCTCCGTTCCCTGTTAGGGCGCACTCCACTCGAGCGCTCAGTACTTCCTGGGCCTTTCGCCATCAGGCGTCAGTGGTCCAGGTATGTAAGGCGGCCACTTGGTCGTCGGTACATACCTTTACTAAATTCTATAAAATTGATGTGACGGCATCGGCGGATGCCTCATTTGGCCGCAAAGTTTTGCAGGCCGCAATTTGAGGAGACCGGTGGTCTACCTCGAGGGTTTTTTTCTGTTTGAAAAATTTTTTTGTTGAGTCTCATCATTAAGGATGAGCATTGTAAACTTCTAGTTGGCACCGGCTGGGCCTTCTAGATTGGGATTTGATTTCCATTTTCCCACCCCTCAGTGGTGATACTGCTCTGGGACGTCCCGAAGGTGGTGTATCACCGAGGACTACGTCTGTCGATGAGCGCTAGAGAAAAATGGATTTTTGTAAAATCTTACCGTAAAATCCTTTTCTCTTAGCTCATCGACAGACGTAGTCCCCGCCCCTCTGTTTTGGAGTTGGGTTGGGTTAAATTCTCTAAGCACTGCTTTTTCACATAACTGATTTGCTGAGGCAGAGAGAGAGAGGATATACCCTCTGGGACTGCCCCTAGGGTGTGGCCAGAGCTTTTTAATTTCCTGTCTAGTCCTGCTCCTGCGGAGGTAACATAACCCGAAGGTGGTGTATCACCGAGGACTACGTCTGTCGATGAGCTAAGAGAAAAGGATTTTACGGTAAGATTTTACAAAAATCCATTTTTTGTGTTACCGTAAAATCCTTTTCTCTGAAGTTCATTGACTGACACAGTACCTGCCCCTCTATTTTGAGTTGGGTTGGTATTGTTTTCTCTGACACTGCTTTGATACAAAACTGACATCCTATAGCAGGAAGAGAGAGGGTATAGCCCCTGGGACTGCCCATAGGCATAGCCAGAACTTTTTTATGCCTAGTGTCCTACTCCTGTAGGCGGCAGCATAACCCTACTGATATGAAGACCAGAAGACTCCGTCCGTCAATGAACTTCAGAGAAAAGGATTTTACGGTAAGACAAAAATCCAATTTTTCTGTATTTTGAAGGGATCTAGAGCACAAAGTCTATTGGCAGTGGGGAGCAGGCTTGAGCTTCTATAAACACCCAATCTGGTCTATAATGAGTGTAGTGTAATTTACATAGTTGTGTTAATTGGGCTCCTGCCCTTAGCCCCCCAGATAAAATTTGGAATTTATGTCTGGAACTGTCGTAATGCCTCTAGCGGTACCAAGATAGGTAGGGTCCTGAAGTAATAAAGTATTTTAGGCAATACCATCATCTTCACGGATGCGATTCTGCCCATCCTGGATAGGATAGCATCAGACCAAGTCCACACATCCAACAATTTATGAAACAATGCCGGGTTGTTTGCTTTATAGAGAGATGAGATCTGTGTGCAGTCAATTTAACCCGAGGTAAGAGCTACACGGTTTGCCACTGAAAGGAGTACTGGGTCTGAAGGCTTCTTTGCACTGCATTTGGTAGGTTAAAGCTCATGGCCTCCGACTTAGCGCAGTTGACCAATAGGGCAGAGATCCGGCCGAATCGGTCTAGTAGAGAGAATACATTTGGAGAGATCATAAATAATAACAAATCGTCCACAAAAAGCACACATTTGTGACTGCGGTCTCCACTCATGATCCCCAAGAGTTCTTACGAATTGCTATGGCCAATGTCTCCATGGTTATTATAAATAGTAAGGGGGAGCAGGGGAGGACTCGGCCAGGGGGCAGGGGGAGAATTGCCCCCTGGACTGCTCTTATGCACCGTAAAAAGGCTGCACCGCTTCTGCCACAGACGTGCCTAAAGGATTCCTGGTGAAGAAAAGTCCCTGCTGCTGATCTACTGAGGGCAGGTTGAAGACAATGACACAGCGCAGGCCTCCCTCTCCCAGCATGGATGGTGTAAACTGTGCTTCACTGTGTGCATAAACTGGGGTGATCCCCTTGTTGTTATCTACTTACCACAATGCGTTTGGTATAAGGCATTCAATGAAAATCCTGCAGTGTAGTCACAGCCTCTTCCTGTCAGCCTGGAATCCACAATATTGTAGGAGAGATCCTGAATTGTGGTCCTTTATTACAGGAGTGGCTTGTGGTAATAAAATGATCCTTGGACGCTCAGTACGTCAGCAACGGAAGACGCTGTGATTGGATGGCGAAACGTGTCTAGCGATTGGCTGAGCGGACCTTGACGTCACTTCCGGCCGGGGAAGCGCACGCTGCGGGACCAGCGAACCACTGAGCCGTGATCTATCTGCCTTAGTTTTAATGATGTTTGTAAGTAAGTTTCTTTTTGCAATAAATTTTTAAATGAACGTACTTCACTATGGATGGCCTTTTTTTCCTATGAGGGGACTCGGGATGTAATAAAGGACCACCATTCAGGATCTCTCCTACAACATTGTGGATTCCAGGCTCACAGGAAGAGGCTGTGACTACACTGCAGGATTTTCATTGAATGCCTTATACCAAACGCATTGTGGTAAGTAGATAACCACAAGGGGATCACCCAAGTTTATGCACACAGTGAAGCACAGAAGCACTTTACCTGCACCTGTTGGACACTTGATTGATTTATGGACTTTATGATTTAATATTTATGAATTTTTAGTATATTTATTGCTTTGTCTTGCGAGATTTGCACATTGATATACTTTGCATATTTTTTTGCACATTTGCACAAATTTTCATTTGGTTGAATTTACTACCATCATTAATTTATAACACTTACTAAAAGCAGCGCTGCAACCTTGGGTTTATATCACTTTAAAGGCACTAGCACTTTAATTTGCAGCAAGCAGCTATTGATTGCACAGACACTTTTAAATTTATTTATTTATATTTATACGCACAATACCATAAGCGCGAGGATATACCGCTATACATGGTGTAAACTGTGTCTGAGCAAAGGCCGGTTTCATGCCCCACTGGAGACTCTCCTCCCCCAACAGAGCTGTACCAGCTGCCCCCAACTGCCCTCTGCTGGCCAGATCAGGAACCCGGATTCTGCCAGTGAGTAGAGAGTACCTGGAGCGAAGCTTCAGCCTGGAATGGGGTCAGGAGGAGGCTGGGAGGAGGAAGAGTGGGAGGGGGGGCCAAGTTGCTGCACCATGGGCCTCTGGTTTGCCCTTGCTACCTAGGCCGAAAGTTGCTATTCAGTCACTGAGGGGGATAATGAGCACCGTTGGCGAGGGCCGGAGGTCATAGTAAAAGAGTCCAGTCTATGGCCTGGTAGTGAAATCTGTGCCATAGGATTACTATAAGGGAATTAATTGAGGCGATAAATTTAGGACCAAAATTCCATCTCTCCAACATCCTACAGTATCCTAAAAAAGTGAGTACACCCCTCACATTTTTGTAAATAATTTATTATATCTTTTTATGTGACAACACTGAAGAAATTACACTTTGCTTCAATGTAAAGTAGTGAGTGTACAGCTTGTATAACAGTGTAAATTAGCTGTCCCTTCAAAATAACTCAACACACAGCCATTAATGTCTAAACTGCTGGCAACAAAAGTGAGTACACCGCTAAGTGAAAGTGTCCAAATTGGGCCCAATTAGCCATTTTTCCTCCCTGGTGTCATGTGACTTGTTAGTGTTACAAGGTCTCAGGTGTGAATGGGGAGCAGGTGTGTTAGATTTGGTGTCATCACTCTCACGCTCTCATACTGGTCACTGGAAGTTCAACATGGCACCTCATAGCAAAGAACTCTGAGGATCTGAAAAAAGAATTGTTGCTCTACATAAAGATGGCCTAAGCTATAAGAAGATTGCCAAGACCCTGAAACTGAGCTGTAGCATAGAGGGCAAGACCATACAGTGGTTTAAGAGGATAGGTTCCACTCAGAACAGGCCTTGCCATGGTCCACCAAAGAAGTTGAGTGCACGTGCTCAGCGTCATACCCAGAGGTTGTCTTATGGAAATAGATGTATGAGTGCTGCCAGCATTGCTGCAGAGGTTGAAGGGGTGGGGGGGTCAGCCTGTCAGTGCTCAGACCATACGCCGCACACTGCATAAAATTGGTCTGCATGGCTGTTATCTAGAAGGAAGCCTCTTCTAAAGATGATGCACAAGAAAGCCCGCAAACAGTTTGCTGAAGACAGGCAGACTAAGGACATGGATTACTGGAACCATGTCCTGTGGTCTGATGAGACAAAGATAAACCTATTTGGTTCAGATGGTGTCAAGCGTGTGTGGCGGCAACAAGGTGAGGAGTACAAAGACAAGTGTGTCTTGCTTACACAGTGAAGCACGGTGGTGGGAGTGTCATGGTCTGGGGCTGCATGAATGCTGCCGACACGGGGGAGCTACAGTTCATTCAGGGAACCATGAATGCCAACATGTAATGTGACATACTGAAGCAGAGCATTACCCCCTCCCTTCGGAGACTGGGCCGCAGGGCAGTATTCCAACATAAGGACCCCAAACACACCTCCAAGACGACCACTGCCTTGCTAAAGAAGCTGAGGGTAAAGGTGATGGACCGGCCAAGCATGTCTCCAGACCTAAACCCTATTGAGCATCTGTGGGGCATCCTCAAATGGAAGGTGGAGGAGGGCAAGGTCTCTAACATCCACCAGCTTTGTGATGTCATCATGGAGGAGTGGAAGAGGACTCCAGTGGCAACCTGTGAAGCTCTGCTGAACTCCATTCCCAAGAGGGTTAAGGCAGTGCTGGAAAATAATGGTGGCCACACAAAATATTGACACTTTTGGCCCAATTTTGACAATGTCACTTAGAGGTGTACTCACTTTTGTTGCCAGCGGCTTAGACATTAATGACTGTGTGTTGATAAATGTATAAAGGCCAATGCGCTAACAGTGAAGTAAATGAAAAAAATGGTAAGGTGAACAAAAATAAAGAAAAAAGCTGCCAATTTCTGTAGTGTCACCACTAAAATAAAATTCTGTAAATAAATCGCGCTAATTACAAAGTATATTTAGCTCAATACACTAAATACATGATACTCCAATCAATAAATATAAAATGAATATTCATAAGATCAATAAACTGTGCAAAAATATCAAATAATATAAAGCCTGAAGGCAATCAATATATAAGTTCATAAAAAGTCCATATATAAGTGCAAGTGCAACAAAAAAATATATTGAAATGATATAAAGTTATGAAACAATAAATATATAAATTCATGAAAAGTCCATGTTCAGGTGCAAAGGAAATATAAAGTAATGGTGATCCGAAAGCGTGATAAAAACTCCAATCCAAAAGTGTCACCGATGTGAACAATCCCAAACCAAGGAATCCGACATTGAGTGCAATGGCTGCTCACCTCAAAAATGAATAAATCAAACGTTGTTAATAAATAACAAACTTCTCCGTCAGCCGACCTCTCAGTCACAGGCTCGATATCCCCCTGTTGAAGACGCGAGGTCCCTGTGTCGTCACCAGAGATGTATAAAGTACTAGAGACCCAGACTTGAGTAAAAGTACAAGTGCTCTATCAAAAAAGTGACTTGAGTAGAAGTTGAAGTGCTCTTTAAGCACTGCAGTTAAGTAGAAGTACTAAAGTATTCAACATTTTTTGTACTTAAGTATTGCAAGTAGTTTATTTTAAAATGTACTACTCAAGTACTGAAAGTAAAAGTACAAGTATTATGTTATGTAGTTATTAAAGAAAGTAGTCAAAAGGCCTGGGCCCCCCTCCCATTTTAGATCCCCCTAGAGCAGGCTAGGGTCCCCCTCCCATTATAGATCCCCTTAGAGCAGGCCAAGGTCCCCCTCCCATTACAGATTCCCCTTAGAGTAGGCCAGGGTCCCCCCTCCCATTATAGATCCCCCTTAGAGCAGGCCAGGGTCCCCCTTCCATTATAGATCCTCCTTAGAGCAGGCCAGGGCCCCCCTCCCATTATAGATCCCCCTTAGAGCAGGCCAGGGTCCCCCTCCCATTATAGATCCCCCTTAGAGCAGGCCAGGGTCCCCCTCCCATTATAGATCCCCCTTAGAGCAGGCCAGGGTCCCGCTCCCATTATACAGTGGGTACGGAAAGTATTCAGACCCCCTTACATTTTTCACTCTTTGTTATATTGCAGCCATTTGCTAAAATCATTTAAGTTCATTCTTCTTCCTCATGAATGTACACATAGCACCCCATACTGACAGAAAAACACAGAATTGTTGACATTGTTGCAGATTTATTAAAAAAGAAAAACTGAAATATCACATGGTCCTAAGTATTCAGACCCTTTGCTCAGTATTTAGTAGAAGCCCCCTTTTGATCTAATACAGCCAGGAGTCTTTTTGGGAAAGATGCAACAAGTCTTTCACACCTGGATTTGGGGATCCTCTGCCATTCCTCCTTGCAGATCCTCTCCATTTCTGTCAGGTTGGATGGTAAACGTTGGTGGACAGCCATTTTTAGGTCTCTCCAGAGATGCTCAATTGGGTTTAAGTCAGGGCTCTGGCTGCGCCATTCAAGAACAGTCACGGAGTTGTTGTGAAGCCACTCCTTCGTTATTTTAGCTGTGTGCTTAGGGTCATTGTCTTGTTGGAAGGTAAACCTTCGGCCCAGTCTGAGGTCCAGAGCACTCTGGAGAAGGTTTTTGTCCAGGATATCCCTGTACTTGGCCGCATTCATCTTTCCCTCGATTGCAACCAGCCGTCCTGTCCCTGCAGCTGAAAAACACCCCCACAGCATGATGCTGCCACCACCATGCTTCACTGTTGGGACTGTATTGGACAGGTGATGAGCAGTGCCTGGTTTTCTCCACACATACCGCTTAGAATTAAGGCCAAAAAGTTCTATTTTGGTCTCATCAGACCAGAGAATCTTATTTCTCACCATCTTGGAGTCCTTCAGGTGTTTTTTAGCAAACTCCATGCGGGCTTTCATGTGTCTTACACTGAGGAGAGGCTTCCGTCCATAAAGCCCCGACTGGTGGAGGGCTGCAGTGATGGTTGACTTTCTACAACTTTCTCCCATCTCCTGACTGCATCTCTGGAGCTCAGCCACAGTGATCTTTGGGTTCTTCTTTACCTCTCTCACCAAGGCTCTTCTCCCCCGATAGCTCAGTTTGGCTGGACGGCCAGCTCTAGGAAGGGTTCTGGTCGTCCCAAACGTCTTCCATTTGAGGATTATGGAGGCCACTGTGCTCTTAGGAACCTTAAGTGCAGCAGAAATCTTTTTGTAACCTTGGCCAGATCTGTGCCTTGCCACAATTCTGTCTCTGAGCTCTTCAGGCAGTTCCTTTGACCTCATGATTCTCATTTGCTCTGACATGCATTGTGATCTGGAAGGTCTTATATAGACAGGTGTGTGGCTTTCCTAATCAAGTCCAATCAGTATAATCAAACACAGCTGGACTCAAATGAAGGTGTAGAACCATCTCAAGGATGATCAGAAGAAATGGAAAGCACCTGAGTTAAATATATGAGTGTCACAGCAAAGGGTCTGAATACTTAGGACCATGTGATATTTCAGTTTTTCTTTTTTAATAAATCTGCAACAATGTCAACAATTCTGTGTTTTTCTGTCAGTATGGGGTGCTGTGTGTACATTCATAAGGAAGAAGAATGAACTTAAATGATTTTAGCAAATGGCTGCAATATAACAGAGAGTGAAAAATTTAAGGGGGTCTGAATACTTTCCGTACCCACTGTAGATTCCCCTTAGAGCTGGCCAGGGTCCCCTCCCATTATAGATTCTTCTTAGAGGAGGCTAGGGTCCCCCTCCCATTATAGATTCTTCTTAGAGGAGGCCAGGGCCCCCCTCCCATTATAGAGCCCCATTGAAGCAGACCAGGGTCCCCCTCCCATTATAGATCCCCCTTAGAGCAGGCCAGGGTCCCGCTCCCATTTTAGATTCCCCTTAGAGCAGGCCAGGGTCCCCTCCCATTATAGATTCTTCTTAGAGGAGGCCAGGGTCCCCCTCCCATTATAGGGCCCCATTGAAGCAGGCCAGGGTCCCCTTCCCATTTTAGATTCCCCTTAGAGCAGGCCAGTGCCCCCCTCCCATTATAGATTCCCCTTAGAGCAGGCCAGTGTCCCCCTCCCATTATAGATTCCCCTTAGAGCAGGCCAAGGTCCCCCAAGACAGTTCTTACTTCTCCTACCTTAGGCTGTCTCGAGTCCTCCAGCCTCTCTCTCCACAGTCCCCAGTCCAGTCCCCCCTGCTGAAAGAAGAATTTATTCCTACCTCCATCCAGTTCTCCCACGCTGCACAGTGCCCAGAGACAGTCTAGTAGTCTAGACTCTAGTAACTCACAGTCCCTCCCCCAGCCAGGGCCCAGAGAGATCACTCCCGCAGGCAGGTGTCTCTCCTCTCTCGCCACCACTTCACTTGAGAGCCAAGTGGGAGGCAGGACTTGGGCCGAGCCGAGGGAGGGCAGAGGCAGAGAGGCTCTGCCCCTGAGCCATCGCATCAGGTCGGGGATTGGTCGTGACTTGTGAGTCTCAGAGACAGTGAGACTCAAGTAAAAAAAAGTCAGCGGCGGTGCAGGTTTGGAATGGAATGATTTGTAACATTTTTATAATTGTAACGAGTAACGATGCAGCACATCAAAAAAAAATATCGGAGTAAAAGTAATAAACTCATTGAAAATATGTACTGAAGTAAAAATGGAAGTAGGAGAAAAAAATTATACTCTAGTAAAGTACAGATACCACCTTTTAGTACTTAAGTACAGTAGTGAAGTAGTTCTACTTTGTTACTTTACATCTCTGGTCGTCACGCGTAGGGGAGGGGCAAGGATGGATGGAACGTTGCACTGACCGAGCCTGTGACTGAGTCGGCTGTTGCTGCTTGTGCTAGGCTGTTTGTCTCACCACACTACCACGATACTTACCTGCCTATTGATGCCCATGATAGATTGGTGCACTCTAGTACCTTCTGTTAGTAAGTAGTTTGATACATTTAATTTAATACAATTTTAAAAGGATTTCAGCACTATCTAGCATCTTTTCCTTTATATGATATCAATGCTTTATACCTGAAGGAGTGATACTCTATGAAGGATCCCCACCTGGGGGGATTGAATAGATCCTATTTCAGACCAAGGAGTTTTTGACTGAGCTTAATTGCAAAGTCATACGCATCAAAGTGAGCACCCAATCACAAGGGGGTGCACAGGTTTTTGGGAGAGATCTTCACTGTGGCACCTTTGGAGCACATTGTCACTTTATACCTTTATACCTTTATACCTTTATAGGCTTTATACCTGCATGTTTTCAGCACTATTGGCACTTTTGAAGAATTGATTTTTTAAGTGGCAACACTTCATGCATTGGGATTTATTTGCACAAAACTGATTTTTGTACACGTCAGCTTACACTAACTATTTATTTATTCATTTATTTATTTATGCAATCTTTCACTATTGATGGTATTCTATTTTTATCACTGTTTTTTAATGTCTATGATATTTATTAATTTATTAATTCACTTATATATTTGACCTCTGGTTGGTTCACTATTGATTGTGCAGCAATTTTTAGATATACCAAAAATGTAAATGTATTTTATTGGGATTTTATGTAATGGACCAACACAAAGTGGCACATAATTGTGAAGTGGAAGCAAAATAATAAATGGTTTTCAATTTTTTTTTACAAATAAGTATCTGAAAAGTGTGGTGTGCATTTGTTTTCAGTCCCCCGGGTCAATACTTTGTAGAACCACCCACTACAATTACAGCTGCAAGTCTTTTTGGGGATGTCACTACCCAGGGCCGGCGCTAGTGCTAGGCAAACTAGGCAGCCGCCTAGGGCGCAGCTACGGCCGCTGGCCGACCTACTCTCCACTGGGGGGAGAGGGCGCCTGGAGCTTGTCAGTGCGCCTCGTCCTCTACCCTGCTGTCTAACACCAGCCCTGTCAGTGGCGGCGCAGCAGCAATCAGCAGCACCTTTGGGCCGGCCGTGATCAGCGAGGGGCCGGCCAAGGGCACATTCGAGAGAAGAGCTCCAACTGCAGCACCACCTCCTCCTTGACCTCGCCCCCCTGACCCGCCCCCAAAAAGACAAGAAGCAGCAGGCGCAGTGTACCCCGCGCTTCCAGAGCATGGACTGCTCCAACTTCATCTTCACTCTAACGTGAAGAGACGGAGGACAGGCTAACTGGGGGGACCAAGCTGTGACAGAAGACGAGTGGGAGGCACAGGCTGCTATGAGAGTCGCTGGAACTGGAAAGTTGAAAGCAGATCAAAAAGAGAGACTGGCAGCATGGCATGAAAGGTACCGTTCGTCATCATAGACACGCAGATCTGCAGACAGACAGAGACTGGGATAATGCAGATAAGGACAGGACTAGGGGGTCTCTCTCATCTCCCCCTCACTTCCCTCTCTATCTCAGCCCCCCCACTCTCTCAGCCCTCCCACTCTCTTAGCCCTACCTCTCTCTCAGCCCTCCCACTCTCAGCCCCCCTCTCTCTCAGCCTCCTCCCACTCTCTCAGCCCCCCACCCCTCTCTCAGCCCCCTCTCTCTCAGCCCCCTCCCACTCTCTCAGCCCCCCACCCCTCTCTCAGCCCCCTACCCCTCTCTCAGCCCTCAGTTTCAAATGCTGTCATTTTTTTTAAAACTGGCGCAGAGTACCCGGAAGTGATGTCATTCTGGCACCACTAGAAGCTGAACTGCTGTGTACACAGGAGCCCCCCCCCCCCTCTGTCTCTCCATAGGACTCACCAAGGCGGCAGCATTGAGAGCCCTGGCAGATGCCCCATAGATCTTGGTGGCCTCGTTGATCAGATAGGGCTCTCTCCTGCAGGCAGCTGGACACCCCGACATTAAAGGACCGGACACAGTGACAGCCAAGCCCCGCCCCCTTGCAGCGTTACATCCAGGTAGCAGCAAATCAGGGCTCCGAAAAGTGCCTCCTGCCCTGCGCGTTAGGATCCCCTGAGTGACATCATCCAGTGCTGGTCTGAAAGGAGAGAATTTGTTTTTACATTCAGACCGACCCGATCAGACCTGAATGCGGCTTTGATCGGGTCTTCGGTGGCTGTGCAGGCTGGTTGCCCGGGCCTCCCGGTGGGACAGGAGACACGGGCGAGCCGCGGAAGGCGGCGGGATGGGGGTGACGTTCCCTCTCGCTCCTTGTAATGACAGCCGAGCGGCTTCTCAGCCACATCGGTTGTCATTACAAGACAGCCGATCATTGGCTATGGACACCGGTACCAGGGTGATGCCTCTAGCTGCAGGCATCACTCCGGTACATGCACTTTCCCTAAATATCGGCAATATCAGTAACCGATATATCTGGGAAAGTGCATATCGGCCCTCGATATAACGGCTTTGCCGATAAGCGGTCAATCCCTAGTTTTAATCCCTTTATACATAGCCAGTGAAGTAAGTGGACTCAGGTAAAACACAGAGATGAAACACATCCTCCAAAATCAGTTATACCTCTTTTATATGCAGTCTTCTCTTTATCTGTTCAAAGTGCTGAATTATCAAGCTTGTCTGGGAGTTCAGAAAAAAGGGGCAAAGAGCTGATGTTACACCCTGCAGAGTTCAGTAAGGAGAGCTCTGAGAGACAATTGGAGGTAACAGACACCAACCCCCCCCTTTTCCTCCACTCAGGAACAGAGCTGAGGCTGTCCAGCTGGAGATCCCTCCCCTGTCACCATTTTTCTCCTGGTGTAAGGAAAACTTGTCTCAATTAGGAGCACAAAGTGTAACTTTTTTGTTTGCTGCTTCGTTCCTCTGCTATCAGTCACTTCTGAAAAGTACACCTTATAGAAGGATATTCCTTGTTCATATTTCTTCTCGGAGGTTTACAACCACTTTAAGTGTTATACTGTAACCTTTACCAGCATCCATTACCTCCCATTGGTTTTGTTTGGCAGTGAGAGGCAGCAGATGATTTGGAAACACTTGTAACATTACCATCTCTTGGCCCTTCTCCTGGCTTCTGAATACAGTGATCTCGGCATCTTTGATTCCCCATCCTGGTCTGACCTAGTGTCCCAGGGCCTTGTTTGTCTCCATGTGTGAAGTGAAGGGTATTAGAGTGATTAGAAACTATGCGTACGTGATGTGCGGCATGTGGTCCTAGAAAAACTGGCACATGAATGTCTATTTTATCTTGGAGTGAACGTTTAACTTTCAAAGATGGGTGCCATTGCGACCTTTAGAGTCCTCCAGAGTCCTACAATCTGTTATAGCTCTGTCACTTAAAGGGTCAGTCCACTCAAGGATTTAGAGCATGGGTGTCCAACCTTTTGGCTTCTCTGGGCCACATTGAGTGTAGAGAAATTTTCTCGGGCCGCATATAAAATATAAACTATAGTTAAGGTATATAAGTAATAAAACGCAGCCGTGCCCTTCCCGCGCTGCTGAGCCCCCCCCCCCCAAACACTAATTTAACACAACTAGAGGATGATCCCTTCCGAGGCAGTCTCTGCCTACAGTTAGTTGGAAGCTGCTGTGGCCGTTTACCCGACCCGACTTCCTTCTTCCCCATCAAAAAAAAAATATGTCAGGGGGCAGTGGGCCGCATTGCCTGGGGCTCTGGGCCGCATGCGGCCCCCGGGCCGCATGTTGGACATGCCTGATTTAGAGGGTGAGGACTGAGTTCCCAACTCCACCCATTATTTATTTTATTTTTTTTTTAAACTTGTTTATTGAAACAGGTGTAAGATGCATACCTCATATCATACTTGCCAACTGTCCCGTTTTTGCAGGGACAGTCCTGGCAAATAGGAGCCTGTCTCGGGTAATTTACATTGTCCCGGCAAGCGCCCGTTAATTGGCTGCCCGTAAATGCCCGTTACGGGCGGCTGGTGCCCGTAAAAAAAATGGTTGCGGGCCGACATCGTAACTGCGCATGCGCCGTTCCGACGCCTGCCGGGCTCCGTAGAGCTTGTACAAGCATGGCTGGGTGGGCGCATGCGCAGTTACGTAATGGCGCCGCCTGGCGCTATTAAAACCTAATTATGCCAGATATTATAATTAGGTTTTATCGTACTTATTTACAACTTGCACTTTATTTATATTTACATATTATATTTTTTATATAATCACCTGAGCACATTTGACACTTAAGAATTTCAAGGAATTGTAATGAGAATTTTAAACTTTAGGCAGAAGTAGTGCAGCTGAATGGGAGAATTATTCCAACTCTTCTACTTTGGCCTCAAGTTTGAAATTCCCTTTTCAATTTCCTGTAATTCTCTCTTTATTGAGTAGACCCTATAATCTGATGATAAGTAGGCGGAGATTAATTATGTAGAGTGGGCGGAGCTTCAGGGAAGTGGGTGTGGTAAGTAATTGATAGCTGTGCTGCAAAGTGTCCCTGTAATTTTTTTTTTCAAATGTTGGCAACTATGTCATATACATATAGCATATGTACAGTAAAAGTGGACTTTGGCAATCAGAGCAAATACAACATTATTCGTAGAGAAGGACTGACAAAAAGTACATATCCATGCATCTGGCAATAATGATCCGGTTGGCTATCAAAAGGAACAACAGTAAACAAACCAGAGTAGATCAACACATACAGTGCTTTGCTTTGCTTCCCTACAGGGAAAGCCATAATAGACAACTTTCCAGTAAAATCCCAAATATGCAAAAAAAAACTTCCTGAGTAATGTCATTCATTGTCCACCACTGTAATGAGGTGTTAGCAAATGCAGCAAAGAATCGTTAGTTTCCTGTGAGTCCAACCAGGGACCCCAGACCTTGGTGAACTTCAGTGGACGCCCTCTAGCTTCATACATCAATTTATATAATGGGAGGTTTTGATTAACTAGGCGTTTGTCTAGCAGTTAGGGGGCAGTAAAACCACATGGTTGAGCCACATTTTTAAACTCCACCCCCACCATCCACAGCCATCCCCTCTTCATCTGGAAAGGCAGCGGCCAGGGGTGCACATATGCGCCGATCACAGCAAGAATTATACCTCGTTGCATTCGATGGGAACTATCGCCTTTAAAACGTGCCGCGTTCAAATCAATGGGGCTGCGCTGTAATTGCCTTGCGGTAGTCTGGCGTTTAAGGAATTAAAGCAGGTGGAAAAGGAGGGGATACAACACCTTCTCATCGCCTGTCAAATACTCTCTAAAAGAGTGATTAGAACTATGATCGCTCTTCAGAGAGCAATGCTAGGGTAAGCTGTGTTTTTCTGCCTCATTGTAATGTTCTCCATGAGCTCCTGTGCCTCTCCCCTTACCCCTCACTTCCCTTTGTTTGGAATGAGTAGTTATTTGTGGTCATTTACACTGCTCTATGCACACTCTGAATCCCACAGTGCATCCTGGGAGCAAGCGAGAGAGGGTGGCTACGTTCCTACATACAGTGGGATCATGGAGAGTGAACGTAGCCACCCTCCAGGGCCGGCCCTTCCATGGGTCCTAGTGGATCCATTTTATTGTGGGAGGGAAGGGGGCGCTGCTTATCCCACTGTGAGGGGGCCCGGTGCTGCTGCTGTTAGAGGTAATGACAGGAGTCGGCAGAGCCAGGGCTGCTGTTTGAAATCCATTCCATTTCATTCATTACCTTTACATTCCCTCCCCCCCCTTTCTTTCTCATATTATGTTATAATTCAGATCTGTTATTTTTAGATACCCTATCTACCTTTTAGCTCCTGATGAATGGACGGAGGTCCATGAAACGCGTCGAGCCTACATCTTCTCAGATATTCCATTTAATCGTTCTATATATTTCTAGACTATGTACCTAGAGAGAATTTGGTGTCATATGTAGTCCACTATATTTTTACAGATTTTTATTGGATATGTTACAAGTGTATTTATTCTTATCTATAATAATTGTATATGTGATTTATGAATTGTTAATAAATATGGTATATTATAAATTGTACATCTGATTATATGTCAGCTCTCTATAGGTCCCCTTTGAGGGTTTTTTTATGATTTTTACATTATAAACTTATATGTCTAGCTGCACTCAATTAAAGTCCCATACTCCCTCTCTTTTTGCAATATAGACTCAGGGATGAAGGCAACTAGACATACAGTACATTATGACGATTTATGTGGCAGATCTCTCCCCTATTTTGTGCTGTTAGAAATCCCATACAGCCTAACTGACAGCCCCCCCCCCCCCGCCCCGACTGATAAACTGACATAGATGTATCAGTCCCTTTCTCTGCAGCCTCACCTGCACAGATGAATGAATAGGCTTCCTGCTCATCCACAAACTGAAGCATAGTGAACACAGTTTACTATGCTTCAGTAATATATGGACACAGGAGTGATTGATACTGATCGCTCACTGTGTTCATTCAGGAAAGACATACTTACCAGCCCCTTGCCCTGCTTTCCACCCTGAAACATCCCACTGTGTGCCCACAGCAGTTGCCAGCGGGAGAGAGGGGAAGCCGGCAGCGCTGCGGGGGTAAAGGGGCTTAATGGGGGCCCTGACAGCACATGGAAGGGGCGCATGTGCTAGAACCACTCACCTTGTAGTGCAGCACAGGGGAGAAAGAGGAGGAGAAGCTGGCAGCAGTGCAGAGGGAGGCAGAAGAGGACTGGTGTCTGCAATAAGACAGTACAGCCAGCTCTCCTACTTAGCAGGTGCTTGGGCCCCCCTTTTTACCTGATAGAGCCTGGGGCCCAGTATAGGAGGGCTGGCTGTACTGCCTTATCAGGGGCCCTGGGCAGAGCTTACTGCCATACCCACACAGCGAACCGCCCGTCCATCCTCTCCACAGCTCCCCCCCATTGCTGCAGACAGACAGGGCCGTACAGCCAGGGCTGGTGTTAGAAACCGAGGGGCCCCATACAGACTACCTGGCAGGCCCCCCCCAAGAAAATATTAAAGATATATTTAGCCAAAATTACAACAAAATCACTATTATCAGATACATATATAACATAACTCGCATAATTCCTGCTAAATCTAAAAAAAATATATGTTAAATAAAAAAGAAGATGAGATGAGAAAAATATACAGGCTGGGCAGTTGGAGCTCAGTGATCAGAGAGACAGAGAGAGAGAAACAAAGTTACAATTTACAAATAAACTCCTGAGCAGAGATAACATTAGAGCCAGTGCTGGGAGGGGGGGCCACACAAGGGAGGGGGATTAGTGAGGGACAACTGTCTCTTTCTCAACAGATAAAAGCTGATAGCAGGGAGAGGGACAGATCAGATTCAGGTGCTGGAAAGATTTCTGTATTTGTTGTCCATCACTAATCTCCCTCTCTGTGTGGGCCCCCCTGTGTGCTTGGGCCCCCTACAAGAGGGCTGGAGGTCCCCCCCTATCAGCGGCCCTGCGTACAGCCTACCTTATGCCCCCAAGGGGCCGCCAACATCACCCCGCCCCACCCATGTGAAAACGTCAAAATATTTTCACAAAGTATACAAGCAAATCATTAATAATGGACACAAACATAAATTCTATCTTCAAGCCAACATTCTCTACAAACAATAGCGCACATTTCCCCCAACTCCCAGTTCCAGTCTCCCCTCCCAGCACAAATCTTTGCTCCCACCCCCCCAATCCCACCCCCAGCTCAAATCCAACCTTAATCCCCCCTCCTAGCACACATACCCTTTCTTCTCAAACTTTCTATCCTAGCACAAATCTTCTTCCCAAAATCCCCCCAATCCTATTAGCCCAAATTCCCCCACCCCCTCCTGGTACAAAATCCCCCCATCTCCCCTCCCAGCACAAAGCTTCTTTCTTCAATCCCCCTCGTAGGACAAATTCCCGCAAATCTCTCCTCCATCCCCTCTAAATTACCATTCCTAGCACTAGTTTTTCCTTCCTACCCAGATCCCCCCCAGCACTAATCCTCCACCACCTCCTAGCTCAAACAACCCCCCCCAACCCTCCTCCTAGCACATATCACCCCCCCCATTCTTTCTTCTACCACAAATTCCCCCACCCCCTCCTGGTACAAAATTCCCCATCTCCCCTCCCAGCACAAAGCTTCTTTCTTCAATCCCCCTCCTAGGACAAATTCCCGCAAATCTCTCCTCCATCTCCTCTAAATTACCATTCCTAGCACTAGTTTTTCCTTCCTACCCAGATCCCCTCCAGCACTAATCCTCCACCACCTCCTAGCTCAAACAACCCCCCCCCCCCAACCCTCCTCCTAGCACATATCACCCCCCCCCCCCATTCTTTCTTCTACCACAAATTCCCCCCACCCCCATCTCCCTTTCTAGCACATATTCCCCCCTCCCCAAATCCCCATTACATTTCCAAACACAGATCACCCCTCCCCCAACTTACAGGGGGAAGCCACTAAAAGCCAGGAGGAGGTGCGCTGTGTTGTGCTCCCCCTCCTGTCAGAAGAGCATTCATCTATACAACACATGGGACAGGATCGCTCTTACTGTAAATCGCATTGCACTGCACACACACAGCGCCCCCTATCTCCTCCAAGGGCTGCTCACTTTCCGGCAGCAGGAAATGTGGATAAGGAGCAGCAATCAAACTGTGTGTGTGTGCAGTGCAATGCAACCTAGAGTAAGAGCGAACCTGTCCCATGTGTTTTACAGATGAATGCTCTTCTGAAAGGAGGGAGAGCACAACACAGCGCACCTCCTCCTGGCTCTTTCCTCTCAGCCTTTTCTCTCTGCTCCATCCTCCTGTCTCCTTGTCCCGGCTGTGAGTGTGGGCGGGAGTAGGGGAAGGAGCTCAGCAGTGGCCAACCGGGTGGGGAGGGCAGAACGTAAATCTGGGTAGGCACAACCCACCCCAGCACCCCCTAAATCTGGCCCACTGTGTCTCTCACCCAGCAACTGAAAGCCGGCGGGGGAGAGAGGGGGAGAAACTGACTTTCAGTTGCCGGGTGAGTGACACAGAGGGCGTTGTTCCTTTTCTGCTCCACTGATCCTCCTGCTGTCTGGGCCCCCTGTATGCCCGGGCCCCTTACAGGAGGACCGATGGTCCCCCCCTATTAACGCCTCTGCAAACAGATGCCATGTTGGGACAGGAGGCGGAAACTGCAGAAGAAAGTCAGCTGACATGTTAACAGCCAACAGCGTGGAGGGGGGGGGGGGCTTCCATGTTGGAAGAGGCATTACTGGAGGCAAGAATGAAATTGAGAACAGCAAGTAAGTGCCAGCACCAATGATTCCATCCTCACCACGCTACCTCTGTCTGAACCCCCCACTACCGCTGCCTCTGACTGGACCCCCCAACCACCGCTGCCTCTGCCTGGACCCCCTCATCACCACCACTGCTGCCTCTGTCTGAACCCATCCACCACCACTGCCTCAGTCTGAACCCCTCCACCACTGCTGTCTCTGTCTGAACCCCCCCCACCACTGCTGCCTCTGTCTGAACCCCCCCACCACCGCTGCCTCTGTCTAAACCCCTCCACCACTGCTGTCTCTGTCTGAACCCCTCCACCACCGCTGTCTCTGTCTGAACCCCTCCACCACCGCTATCTCTGTCTGAACCCCTCCACCACTGCTGTCTCTGTCTGAACCCCTCCACCACCGCTGTCTCTGTCTGAACCCCTCCACCACCGCTATCTCTGTCTGAACCCCTCCACCACTGCTGCCTCTGTCGGAACCCCCACCACCACTGCCTCTGTCTGAACCCCCCAAATCCCTACAGCCTCTGTCTGAAACCACCCACCACTGCTGCCTCTGTCTGAACCCACCCACCACTGCTGCCTCTGTCTGAACCCCACCACCACTGCCTCTGTCTGAACCCACCCACCACTGCTGCCTCTGTCTGAACCCGCCCACCACTGCTGCCTCTGTCTGAACCCGACCACCACTGCTGCCTCTGTCTGAACCCGCCCACCACTGCTGCCTCTGTCTGAACCCGCCCACCACTGCTGCCTCTGTCTGAACCCACCCACCACCACTGCCTCTGTCTGAACCCCACCACCACTGCCTCTGTCTGAACCCCCCTCCCCCTCACCGCTGCCTCTTACTGAACCCTCCCACCACCACCACATATGCCTCTGACTGAGCCACCCCCCCACCACCACCACCACCACCACTGCTGCCTCTGACTGAACCACCACTGCGGCCTTTAGCTGAACCTCCCCACCACCACTGCCTCTGACTGACCCCCCCCCACCACCACCACCAAAGCTGCCTTGGAATGAACCCTCCCCCCCACCACCACCACTGATGCATGTAAATCTGACTTCCTGATAAATTAAATTTTAGTTTCAATTGTCATGATATAAAATAATGGATGTGGGGGCTTTTCGGTGGGCGTGATTCTTTTTGGGTGGCTCTGGGGGCAGCATTTTGTTCTTTCAGACCGAGGCAGCGCAATGTCTTGGGCCAGCCCTGCCACCCTCTAACAGGAAATCACATTTCAGCAGAAAAAAAAAGAAGAAATTTAGCGGAAGCTGGAGGAAGTATTTTTTAGAGTTACAAATACATACTGAAATAGATTTTTCTCTTACGTCCTCCGACAGTCGCCGCCGCTTCATATTCATCACTAATGGGGTTATTGACCTTTGCTCCGCAGGAGTAGCTAGGCAACAAAATAGTTAATATCAAAACTTTTAACATATCCCACCCCTAGGGGGTGGTCCCCTCAGTCAATACCTCCCTGCTTCCTGCATTCCCAACCCAGTTTTCTAATGCCTAGCTTAGGAGTAGGCTGGCTGTTCCTGTGCTGGGGCTCTCAGTCTCAGCTTCTTTTCTCTTTTTGATTTTATTTTGAGTTTTTTTCTCTTTCTTTTACTTAGCTGTTGATTTTCAGCATTAGTTAGCTCTTCTGATGAAGATGATCGTGCGGAGCTGGGTCTCGGACTGGCCACCCTGGATCCCAGGGCTCAGGGCCAGGGGCTTCCCAGCCTGCCATCGAGCGTTCAGCCAAGGGTACCCTGGCACATTGAACGACCCTTCCCTGTTCGCTGCAGGGATGCTATCTGTGAGGTGGCTACCTCACTGGACGCCATGCGGTTTCGCACCGCAGTTCCTATGCGTCCTGGCTGCGACACTCCCTGTCATTCAGTGCAGCGGTTTGATCGCTGGAGCAGGCTCCCCAACCATCCGGACTGGTAAGTGTGCATCTATGTGGGGACCTGTCTGTTTGGGTGTCAGTCTGGGACTGTGTGACCCTGCATGTCTGTGTGGCTGCTGAGCTCCCTGTCAGTTCCTGTGTGGAATTGCTGCCTGTGTGTGGGCTGTGAGGGGGGGGGGGGGGGTCTACTGCTCTGTTGGGTGAATACATGATGCAGTCTGAGTTTTGGGCATGCTGTGCGGCAATCGCTGCGGCGCCATTTTGGCGGCTATTGATCGGGCCACATGTCGGCGCCATTTTCTATTTGCCTGTGGAAATCCTCAGCCGAGCGGCCATGTTTGTGTAGCCTCTCATAGGCTTCATAGGGGCGGTCAGTCTTGCATCACTTCCTTTTGCTCTGGGACAGCGATCGGTGGCAGCAGCCTGTGGATCTCTCCAGGTTTTTACTTTCCATTTTCCTGTATTCCTTGCCCAGTGTTCCTCTCCCTGTGGGGGTCAGTGTATTCAGTGGGTGCGGGGGGCTACGCTCGCCGCGATCTTAAAGGGACAGTGCTCCTTTTTTCCTAAATTGCTGGGGCATGGATTCTCAGGATTGCAAGTTTCCTCCCACCTTGGTGGGGGGCCAAGGGGCTGCTGCTTCCCCCGAGGGGGCTGATCTGGCTACTATTGTGGCAAATTTGGCTGCTCAGGTGCAGATGCTGGTGGCTGATCGATCCACAAAACGGCCCAGAGTGTCTATTTCCTCTGATTCAGAGGGCGATGGGGCTGCTATGGCTGGAGTGCCCTTCTCAGGGTCTCACTCATCTCTAGACCTTGTGGGGTCTGAAGGGGAGGCTGAGGTGGAAGGGGTTGATAATTCTCCCCCTGGCTCATCTGAAGAGCTTGCACTCATGGATGAGTTGGTTGTTTCTATCAAGCAAACGCTGCATTTGCAGGATGAACCATGTCCTCCTGTTTTGATGTCCTCTTATGGGACGCAAAGGAAACGCAAAACATCTCAGGTTTTTCCTTGCTCTGAGGAATTTCAGCGCGCGGTTGATGAGCAATGGCGCAATTTAAAGAAGCCTTTTGCTGTTCCGAGTAGGTTCAAACTGCGTTATCCATTTACGCCCTCCACTGATGAGCGTTGGTGTGTGCCGCCTCAGGTGGATCATGCAGTGACGATTTTGAATAAGTCCACTGCGATCCCCGCTGAGAATACCCCGGTGTTCCGGGATCCGACGGACAGGAGATTGGAGTCTCTGGCCCGTCATGCTTATACGGTTGCTGGTTCTATGTTGAAGCCTATTTTTGCTTCAATCATGGCAGCCCAGGCTATTGCGGATTGGACGCAGGTGCTCAGGCGCACCCTGGTGGCTGACTCGGCCCCGCCGACAACTTTGGCTATGGTGGATCAAATTCATTAGGGTGTCATGTATTTGTGTGATGCGGACTTAGATATGGTCCCCTTGGCTGCGCGTCTTTCTAGTGTGGCGGTGTTAAACCGTCGCCTGATATGGCTGAAATGTTGGTCTGTTGACCAATCTTCCCTCAAGACTTTAGCTAACTTGCCCTACGTGGGATCTCGCCTTTTTGGCGAATCTTTGGATACTCTGATAAAGGGTATTTCTGGGGGTAAGGGCACTCTCTTGCCCCAAACTCACAAGAATAAATTTGTTCGTGTAAGAAGAATGCCTCGTTTAGGCCCTCTCAGGGGTCCTTTCGTGCCTTTCGGTCGCACTATAAGGGCAAGCCCTTCAAGGGCCAAGGCTCCCAGAAGAAGCCGTGGGCGGGTAAGCAGAAGTCCGGCCAGTCCGGATCCGCTGCCCATAACACTGCGGCCTGAAGGGACGCCCTCACCCGGTTCTGGGATGGGGGGACGTTTGCTCGGTTTTCTTCAACCCTGGCTGGACCGCATTCGGGACAGATGGGTTCAGGAAATCTTTCGATCTGGGTACAAGATCGAGTTTCTCTCTCGGCCGGCGGGCAGATTTTTCCCCTCAAACCTTCAGCTGACTCCGGAGCGCTTGCAGGATCTGCACCTGGCGGTGCGGGACCTGTGGGCCCAGGGAGTGGTGGTTCCGGTGCCTCATCGGGACAGATTTCGGGGGTTCTATTCCAATCTGTTCACTGTACCCAGAAAGGAGGGCAAGGTACGTCCGATTCTGGACTTGAAAGCTCTGAACCGCTTTGTGCGGGTTCGCAAGTTCCCCATGGAATCACTGCGCTCGGTGGTGGCTGCCCTGGTTCCAGGGGAATTCATGGCCTCCATCGATCTGAAGGATGCGTACCTTCACATCCCCATTTTCGAGGGTCACCAGAGGTACCTTCGATTCGCCATTGCGGAGGATCATTACCAATTTGTGGCGTTACCCTTTGGTCTCACTTCGGCTCCGCGGGTTTTCACCAAGGTGCTTGCGCCGGTTCTGGCTTTGTTGAGAGCCCGAGGCATTTCTGTCCTGGGGTATCTGGACGATATCCTGATTCGGTCTGCGACCAGTCAGGGCCTGGTGAACGACCTGTCCATCACGATGCAGACTCTGCAGGAGTTCGGGTGGACGATAAACTTTCCAAAGTCAACTCTGTGTCCGTCGGTTCGTCTTCCCTACCTGGGAATGATCCTGGACTCTGCTCAAGCGAAGGTCTTCCTGCCGGAAGACAAGCTCCGGACGCTTCAGGACGCAGTCAAGTCCCTCAGGGACAATCAGTACTCGTCCCTCCGGACGTGTATGAGGTGTCTGGGATTGATGGTCTCGGCCTTCGAGGCGATTCCCTTCGCCCAGTTTCACACGCGGGGTCTCCAGGCGGAGATTCTGGCCGTGTGGGACGGGCGACCGCAGTCTCTGGATCTACAGATATCATTGAGTCATCGTGCCAGAAGGGATCTTCTGTGGTGGCTCCGGTCCCCGGTGGTGTCGGGGGGCAAGTCTTTTCGCCCTTTCTCATGGACGGTGATCACCACGGATGCCAGCCTGTCGGGCTGGGGTGGTGTTCTGGGCGTTCTGTCCGCCCAGGGAACTTGGTCGGAGGAGGAATCCTCCCTTCCGATCAACATTCTGGAATTGCGAGCAATATATCTTTGCCTTTTATGTTGGACGGACAGGCTTCTAGGCCGTCCGGTTCGGGTGCAGACGGACAATGCCACGGCGGTGGCCTACATCAACCACCAAGGGGGCACCAGGAGTGCCCGGGCGGCTCGGGAAGTAGCCGACATTCTGTCTTGGGCCGAGACGCACGTCCCGGCGATATCTGCAGTCCACATTCCGGGAGTGGAGAACTGGCAGGCGGATTATCTGAGTCGCCAGACCTTGGACCAGGGAGAATGGTCCCTTCACCCGGATGTCTTTCAGATGCTGTGCGCGAAGTGGGGGTCCCCAGATGTGGACCTGTTCGCGTCTCGTCTAAACAACAAGGTGGAAAGGTTCGTAGCAAGGACGCGCGATCCTCAGGCAGACGCCTCAGACGCGTTAGTGACGCCTTGGCGTCAGTATCGTCTGATGTATGCCTTTCCACCGATTCAGCTGCTGTCCAGGTTCCTTCGCAGGTTGGCCTCGGAACCGCATGCGGTGATTCTGGTGGCACCGGACTGGCCTCGCCGGTCTTGGTACGCAGACCTCGTGAATCTGGCGGTCGACGCTCCGTGGCGTCTACCTCTTCGAGAAGACCTCCTGTCTCAAGGACCGATATTCCGCTGGCCGTTCTTTTTCAGCGCCCTGTGGCGTCTAACTCTTTGGTTAGCACCTTTGTTCAGGGGGTGCGACATCTGGTCCCTCCTAGGAGGGAGCCTTTGCCTCCATGGGACTTGAACCTTGTTCTGTCCGTGTTGCAAAATGCTCCTTTTGAAAAGATCAGGGAGATCTCGTTACCTCTGTTGTCCAAGAAGGTTGCTTTTTTGGTGGCGATCACTTCGGCTCGCAGAGTGTCGGAGCTGGCGGCCTTGTCCTGCAGCTCTCCCTACTTGGTGATTCACTTGGATAAGGTGGTCTTGCGACCTAATCCGTCTTTTCTTCCGAAGAGGATTTCGGAATTTCACCTCAATGAGGACATTGTCTTGCCTTCGCTCTGCGCGAGGCCAAAGCATCCGAAGGAGGTGGCTTTACATTCTTTGGATGTTGTTCGGGCGATCAGGGTTTACCTGTCGGCGACTAAGTCTTTTCACAAGTCGGATTCTCTATTTGTCCTTCCTGAGGGGCCTCGGAGGGGCATGGCGGCGTCGGCTTCTACCATCGCCAAATGGATCAGACAGACCATTGAGCAGGCCTATGCTTTGAGGGGGAAGGTTCCTCCCGTGCCTGTGAAGGCGCACTCTACCAGATCTCTGAGTACGTCTTGGGCCTGTCATCATCGAGCTTCTGTGGCTCAGGTGTGTAAGGCGGCGACTTGGTCGTCAGTTCACACCTTCTCCAAATTCTACAAGGTGGATGTTCAGGCATCGGCGGATGCTTCCTTTGGCCGCAAAGTTCTTAGTGCGGCAGTGCCTTAGGGTCCCTTGCTTTGGGTCCTTGGCTGTTGGGATGTCTTATCCCTGGGTTACTTGTTTTCCTGGGTTGTTGCTCCTGTTGAGCAGGTTTTCATGTTACCCAGTTGGTTCTCTTACTTTGGTAAGGTTCCTTTTTCTCTGTTGTGGGTACTGCGTTGCTTTATGCGCAGCTGCGTTTTTTCCCACCCCTCATGTTTACACTGCTATGGGACGTCCCCATTAGTGATGAATATGAAGCGGCGGCGACTGTCGGAGGACGTAAGAGAAAACTGAATTTTTGTAAAATCTTACCTGTAAAATTCCTTTCTCTTAGTCCTCCGACAGTCGCCGCCCCCGCCCCTCTTTTGGGGTTTGTTTATGTACTCTAATGCTATGCTACTGAAACTGAGTTGGGAATGCAGGAAGCAGGGAGGTATTGACTGAGGGGACCACCCCCTAGGGGTGGGATATGTTAAAAGTTTTGATATTAACTATTTTGTTGCCTAGCTACTCCTGCGGAGCAAAGGTCAATAACCCCATTAGTGATGAATATGAAGCGGCGTCGACTGTCGGAGGACTCAGAGAAAGGAATTTTACAGGTAAGATTTTACAAAAATTCTGTTTTTCTTGTGTCACTTTAATTACTAATCCCCATTGTGTATATATATATATATATATATATATATATATATATATATATAGTTCCTGACCTGGAACACCCAGAGTGACCGGTTCTCACCAGGATGTAAAACAAATAAAAAGAAGTTGGTTATAGTTAATATCTTGTATTATTTTGTGACAAGTTAATTATAGATGTAGAAACATGTAATGACACGTGTACATCTCATTTCATAAAACATAAACTTCCATCATCTCTGAATCACAGATTTGGCTTAGTGTTGGGTTTCTCTCCAGGAGATTCACACCCTCCTCTCCCCTCCCGGCATTTCTCAGCCTCTCATCATTCCAGCAATGTGATTCATATTAGCAGCTCCTTCCACGTCCGCGCGTTGTATGTACACATCTGAATTTCTGCTCTTGCTGAGCCCCGAGGAAATTCCCGCAGACAGGTGCAGAGTATTTGGGGTTCTGGGTAGTGCTGGTCCAGCTGTTCATCTACAAATGGTTGTACATTGGCCTTCCTGCAGAGGAGTCTCTTATTTAACCACTTCTGGACCGGGCCTTTTTCTGACACTTAAAATAATTTTTTTTCCCTAGAAAACTACTTAGAACCCCCAAACATTATACATTGTTTTTTTTTAGCAGAGACCCTAGAGAATAAAATGCAGATCATTGCAATATTTTTATCACATCGTATTTGCGCAGCAGTCTTACAAAAGCAATTTTTTGGAAAAAATACACTTTTTTAAAATAAAAAATAAGAAAACAGTAAAGTTAGCCCAATTATTTTTCTATAAAAAGAAAGATAATGTTACGCCGAGTAAATAGATACCCAACATGTCATGCTTCAAAATTGCGCATGCTCGTGGAATGGCGACAAACATTGGCATTTTAATCATTTCCACAGGTTACCAGTTTAGAGTTACAGTACAGAGGAGTTCTAGGGCTCTAATTATTGCTCTCTCTCTAACGATCGCGGCGATACCTCACATATGTGGTTTGAGCACCGTTTACATATGTGGGAGTGACTTGCACACGCGTTCGCTTCTGCGTGCAAGCTAACGGGGGCAGGGGCACTTTAATTTTTTTTTTCCTATTTATTTTATCTTTTCTTTTTTATTTTTACACAGTTTTAAAAAAAAAATGTTTGGATCACTTTTATTCCTATTACAAGGAATGTAAACATTCCCTGTAATAGGAATAAGCATGACAGGACCTCTTTAGTGCCGGTTCACACTAATGTGATCACAGACATCGCTTATGATTCGGAGCGCCCTGCTCCTAAAATCACATGCGATGTCTGTGCGGTGCAAATTCAGCCATACAGTGTATGGCTGAATTTGCATCGCAATCACAGTGAACTCGCACAGGACCCTTTTTTTGGTCCGCAGCAGAATCGGATCGCATGGTGGTTCACACCATTCATGTGAAAACTGTCAGATCGCACTGCGATAAGCAAACTGATCTGGGGTTGTCATTAACTTTGAATTGAAACCCCCAGCATATCGCAAATGGCAGTGTGAACTGCCTGTTCTGCGGATGCGATGCAGGAACACGCTGTATATTCGCAGTGTTCCCGCATCGCAATAGTGTGAACTGGGACTTAATGTGAGATCTGGGGTCTAAAAGACCTCAGATCTCACATCTTTACTAAAAAAGAAAATAAAAAGTAATTTTTTTTTCATGATGAAAAAAAAATGGTCTCTTTAAATCTGTATGACGTCGCTCCGGTCCTCCAAGGCCATCACTCGACTTCCTGCCTGAGAGGACAGCGGACTGGATGGTTTTCACCACTACCGACGGGACTGGTAAGCGGCTAAAACGACGAGAGAGAAGCGGTGGGGGTGGGGGTGGGGGTCCTATGGCAAAGGGTGATCCCATGGCAAAGGGTGATCCCATGGCAAATCCACTGCTGGGACCACCCTCATGTTAAAGCGGACCACCCGCCGTTTAAAAAATACCGGGGTTATGGCAGCTATCTGCTGCCATAACCTCGATATTTAACGTCAAGCTACCAATGTATAACTGCGGCGGGTGGTCCGTAAGTGGTTAAAAGTGATTGTAAAGTCTCATTTTTTTTTAAAAAAGGTAACTCCACTTTCGTGGGGGAAAAAAAATCAGCGAATAAAGTAAAAACAATATAGTTATACAATTGTGACAAAAGTCATATTGTAATTGAATGTTATTAAAGTGACCTTTCCTTTTTAAAAATTCAATACAATATGGCTACCTGGAGGTGTTCTGTACACAGAATGTATACTGACCACACCCCCAGAAACATCATTTCCTTCTTGTGTGATTGGCTCACCGATTTCACCAGAAGTCTGCCTAAGATACAAGTCAGATTTCTGGCATCCCCTGCAATACAAATGTCATTTTTGGTGAGATACTCCCAATAGGACCACAGCTAAAGGGATGCAGGCCCAGCAGATTTCCTCATTAGTGCTCTGCAGCTGCACAGCTAATTGATAATTATGAAACCACTCCCATTAGACCCACTCGGCACAGAGACACAGAGAAACAAACAGGGATTTCTTTAGAATAACAAAAGGTAGGAATCTGCAACAAAGTTTGTTATAATCCTTGTAATGTAGAGAGATCACCCAGAGGGGGATGCTTTTTTTTCAACAAAAGTGGCTAACCAATAGGAATAAGAATCTGAGAGCCGTATTCCCTCAGAATTAACTGGCTCCACTAGAGATATAGATTCAAAGGAATAGATAGAAAATTGGGATAATAAGAACAACGGGTCATCCAGCACAGTGCTCATAAATATGCCAAGGCTAGCCATTTAATCCCAAACATTAAATTATTTTCAAATATTAAATTGCTTAAAAATGATTATTAACTGAACCGCTAACCATCCAATTATTATAATAAATATAGCCCATATATTAAATAAAATTAAAATGTAATGTACAGGTCAGTAATATTACATATTCCATATTCGATTAAGGCTACCTAATGAAGCCATACACCGAATGCGACTCACACAAGGTTCACAAAATAATTAGAATAAACAAAAATTTAGGAATTGTCAATAAAAGCATTCACATCAGTGTCAACATTTAAGCCAAAGAGAGTAAGAGCCAGTTCACACTGAGGCGATCCGACTTGCCAGGGCGACCTGTGAAGTCGCGGTGCACAGCGCGCACCGCGACCTCGGAGCGACATGCACGGACTTCATACCATTGAAGTCAATGCAGGTCGTTCCAGGTCGCCCCAAAGTAGTACAGGACCCTTTTTCTAAGTCGGATTGACTTGTGTCGCTCCTATTAGAACGGGTCCTGTGCTAATCTATGGCAGGCGACCCATGGCGACTTGTCAGGCGACCAAGTCGCCTGACAAGTCACCCCAGTGTGAACCGGCTCTAAAGGTTTTAGTTTTATAAATCCAGGACATTTCCAATCTGGATAAACCCCTAACAAGGGGTTCAACCCTCCAATGTGGGCTAAATTTATCTATGCCCAGAAAAATTGTATTGAGGGGAACTCTGTTGTGCTTCAAAAGGTAATGCTTGGATACCGAATGATTCCTGAAGCCCATCTTAATGTTCGCTATGTGTTCATTACAGCGAACAAAAAGGGGGCACTTAGTTCTCCCTATATACTGTAGGCCACAAGGGCACTGCAGTAAATAGACTACTCCTGTGCTGGAGCAGGAAACAAAAGGCTTGATGGGAAATGTAAGACCAGTACTTGTGGACATAAAATCCCTGACATTTCTCTGTTTGCATTTATTAACAGAACAAGTTTGGCATCTGTTACATCTATAGTAACCCACCAGATGATTTAAAAAGCTTGGTTTTGGTTCAGGAGGATTTAGAACAGGGGTGGGGAATCTATGGCCGGGGGGCCGTATGTGGCCCTCAAAGTCATTTGGTCCGGTGTAACGTGAGAATTACCTACCCCGTGAGAATTACCTACCCCTCGTCACTTCCGGCCAGGAACAGCTGAGCAGCGCAGCAGTGCGCATGCTCACAGGGCCGGATACCTAAAGGGACAACAGAGGAGCAGAGTAGTGCGCATGCGCACTAGTATGGAAATAGGACGGTGTACCGTGGAAAAAACCTACCCAAGCGGCGGTTAAATAAAACAGCGGGGCTGCAATACGAATCATCTCCGCTCCTGTGCCTGTCACTTCCCTGCTCTCGGCAAGTAAATATAAAAGCGTCTGGCGTCTCCATGATTTATGTTTACATACACCCGCCGCCGCTTTTATATTTACTTGCCGAGAGCAGGGAAGTGACAGGCACAGGAGCGGAGATGATTCGTATTGCAGCCCCGCTGTTTTAATGTAACCGCTGCATTCCATACAGTGCCGTGAACCGGAAGTGACAAGGGGTAGGTTTTTCTCACGGGTAGGTAATTCTCACGGAACACCGGCCCCCGTGCAGCTGAGTCTGTGTCTCTCAGCTGATCTGTCAGAATAAAGCAGATGCTTCCTGTATAGTTTCGGCTCCGTTCTGACAGTCTGAGTGAGTCACAGGCGGAGAGTGATATCTAATGCACTCCACCTGTGACCAATACAGGAAACATCGCCTCTTCCTCCAGTGCAGCGCCGCTGCTAGCCAGCATTTCCCGCCAGCAGCACACACAGCAGTACCAGCCAGAGCCATCAGTACTCACAGCAGTACCAGCCAGAGCCATCAGTACTCACAGCAGTACCAGCCAGCTGTACCCACCAGCAGTACCAGCCAGCTATACCCACCAGCAGTACCCGCCAGCAGTTCTTTTCAAAACTTACCACCACAAAAAGTCGACTGCGCTCCAGACTAACCGACTCAAACCTGGAAAACCAGTTGCAAGTAGCAACACCATCAATACCAGCTAACATCACACACCTCACCAAAGAGAAGCAGTTGCAGCCATCACATTAGTTGATCATTTTGTACGGCCCCTGAATTATTTTATAAATACCCAAATGGCCCTTGGCAGAAAAAAGGTTCCCCACTCCTGATTTAGAACATTAGGGGCAAGTGCATCCCTCAAAGTAGGAGCTCCTCTATAAACAACTTTAGGTTTATCAGGTAAAACCTTATTCAATGTGCGGTCATTTTTTAAGATGTGCCAATGTCTTTCTATTATTTTTTTAATGCTCTTATGTTGAGTGGAAAATGTAGTGACAAAAGGGGAGGTATATGTAGAGTCACAATTATTAGAATATGCCTTAGTCCTTAACAAGGCAGATCTATCCATTGAATCAAAAATGGATAATTATTCTAATCCACCTGAAAAAGTGGTTCACACCATGAAACATGTTGAGGGATATACGCCTGGATCTTTGCATTCCCACTTTAGGGTGGCCAGTTCTGATATGTACTTGCACTGTTTGTATCTTTGTATTTTGTACATTTTTTGTATGTTTTTTTTGTGATTTTATCAAATTTTGAATACATTTTGAAAAGTATTCCTTGATATATTTTATGGCACACGGAAAGTCCCAATTTTTCCTGCATCCCCTTTCCCTCTTCCCCCTTGGACCTTCCTGGGGAGGATTGGTCCTTGGTTTTCCTTCCCACAGCCACAACATAATTTGTGTCACAATTGTATACGCTATATTGTTTTTTCTTTATTTGCTATTTTTTTTCCCCCACAAAAGTCGACTTACCCTTTAAGATAAAAAAAAAAAAAAAAAAAAAACATAATGAAATTAACAATCACGTTAACAAACAGATGCTTGAAATTCATTCATCCCATGTGCAACATTTTCACAAATTCACAACTCACAGGCCTGGACAGAGGTACAATCTTAGGACCCATTCAGACATTGGTGTTCTGGGGCGTAGTAGTAAAATGGTTGTAATCCTCAGACATGAAATATGAACAAAGCAGATATCCCTCTATAGTGTGTACTTGTCTCTATTAAGAGCACTAAGTGTCATTTCTGTCTGATGCTTCCTTCCTCTGCTATTAGCATGACACACTTCTGACAAGTTTTTCTGACACCAAGAAAAAAAAAGGGACAGGGGAGGGACCTCCAGCTGATTGACAGCCTCAGCTCTGTTCCTGTGTGCTGTTTGGAGGGGGGTGTGTCCCTTCCCCCCAATCAGCTCTCAGAGCTTTCCTCACTGAGCTCTGAAGAGTGTGACTTCAGCTCCCGCCCCTATTTTTCTGAACTCCCGGATGAGCTTTAAATATTCAGCACTTTGAATAGATGTAGAGAAGAAAATACAGCAGGTAAATGGCGATCACCGCCTCTCTTCCCCGATCATCAGGGAAAGTGTGAGAAAATCCACCCGCTTGTGTAAACAAAGCAGGCGGATCTTCTCTGTGACAGACAGGGACAGATCTCAGGATTCAGCATAGCTGAACCTGCGATCTCTGTCTCTGTCACAGAACCCTCTCCCCACACACGTCAGTAAGCATGAGGCATACATTTAACCCCTTGATCACCAACAATGTTAACCCCTTCCCTGCCAGTGTCATTATTACCGTAACAGTGCATATTTTCAGCACGGATTACTGTAGTAATGTCACTGGTCCCCCCAAAAATGTCAAAAATGTCAGTTAGGTGTTAGATCTGTCCACCGCAATGTCGCAGTCCCGCAAAAAAATCGCAGATCGCCGCCATTACTAGTAAAAAAAAACAATAAAAATGACAAATCTTTGCCATAGTTAGTAGACGCGATAACGTTTGCGCAAAGCAATCAAAATACGCTTATTGCAATTTTTCTTTACCAAAAATATGTAGCAGAAAACAAATTGGTCTAAAATGTTAAAAAAATTTGATTTTTAATTTTTTTTTTTGGGAATGTTATCAGAATGTAAAAAATATTGTTTTTTTTTTTCAAAATTGTCGCTTTTTTTTTCCAAAAATGTAAAATCGCACAGGTGATCAAATACCACCAAAAGAAAGCTCTATTTGTGGGGGAAAAAAGGACGTAAATTTCATTTGGGTACAGCGTCGCACGACCCCGCAATTGTCCGTTAAAGTAGCGCAGTGCCGAATCGCAAAATATGGCCTGGTCAGGTAGGGGGTAAAATCTTCCGGTCTTAAAGTGGATAAAAATATGCTCATTGAGAATTTTTTTGTCAAAGACATGTAGCTAAATACATTTTGGCCTAAATATATGACAAAAATTGAATATATTGGATATTTTTTAACTGTCAAAGTGGAAAATGTAAATTTTTTGCAAAATTTTCGCTCTTTTTTTAATAATATCGCAAAATAAAAAAAGCACAGAGGTGATCAAATACTACCAAAAGAAAGCTCTGTTTGTCGGAAAAAAAGGACGTAAATTTAGTTTGGGTACAGCATTGTATGACCGCGCAATTTGTCAGTTAAAATCGCGCAGTGCCAAGTTGAAAAAAGTGGCCTGGTCATTGAGCAGCAAAATCTTCTGGGACTAAAGCGGTTAAGGCGCGTTGCATTCAAATAAATAGGCTGGCAATGCACCAAGGCCTCTTTCACACGGATGGTAAAAACAGGAAGTTGCGTCACGGTTTATTGCCCACCTAAGGTCCACAATACATCCAGAGCGGACTTTTCACATGCAGTGGCTGGGATGAGTTGCCTCATGAACATAGCAATTTTAACACAGCATGTCAAAGTCGGGCATTCGAGTCAATAGGGGTGCGTCACAAACCAGGAGCCAAACACTTGGCCCGTGGTTGTGGCACCTACTCCTGCTGTAAATTGACATTCACCAAAAAACAAAATACAGGCATTCACATGCAAGATCGCCTCCTGAATACCTGACAGCAGCTGCTTAACCACATTTTGAAAAGCGATCCACCGTGGATCACTTTTCAGAGAATGTTCTAGAGTGAACCTAACCTGAAACATCCAAAAAAATATTTTTTTTTAAAAGAAGAAGATGTCCTGCTGATGTAGCAGTCAGAGGGTTGAGAAAACCATTTAGCTCTGACAGGGGAGCTTACAATGATCAGCTTTCATTTATTCATGTAAAACCTTTATCACAGCAGGAAATAGACTGTTTGCTGTAACTGCTTATAAAGTGTGACCTGAAGTTTGGACTCAATTTGTTAGCGTAGTTAAATCTGCTAGTGCATCTAACACTCCCCTCCCCCCAGATTAACAATGCTTCTGTCCAAAAGTGCCCTCTGTGCTCCTTCACCCAGAGTGGGGGCTCTCCAATACAGGAGGTGTGTTACCGGCCAGATCACAGGTGAAAACAGAGGGAAGAATGTAGGGATGCACCAATACCATATTTTTTTTTTTAAACTAGTACGAGTACCGATACATTTCTTTTTTTTAATTTAGCTTTTTTCAATGTGAAGCATGTAAATATATGTTAAAAATAATAATAATCAAAGAAAGCATAAAAAAGTTTACTTATTAGTAGTTTATAAAATAAAAAAATAAAAAATAAGCAGGAAAATAATAATTAAATGGAGAAGGAGAATAAGGAGTTAATCAAGGCTGATTAGAGCAGCCTTTTTCAACCAGTGTGCCCAGGCACTCTGGGGTGCTTTGAGGGTCCTTCAGGGGTGCCTTGGCAAAATGCCTAAAAATTGCCTGAAAATTGTATACAAACCAGCAGGTGGATGAAGGCTGCCTTTTATTTACACAAAGCCACAGGTTTTTATTGTGAACCATTACAACTTTCTAGCTGCCAGTGTCCTAAGGACCAATGGCATCATCAGTTAACGGGTAACTCCACTTTCGTGGGGAAAAAAAAATAGCAAATAAAAGAAAAAACAATATAGTGTATACAACTGCGACACAAATCATATTGTAATTGGATGTTATTAAATATCACCTTTCCTTTTCAATCTGCAGCTTTTGTAATTTTCTGAAAATGCAATGCAATATGGCCGCCTGGAGCTGTTCTGTACACAGAATGTATACTGACCTCATCCCCCCAGAAACATAATTTCCTGCTTGTGTGATTGGCTCACCAATTTTCCCAGAAGTCTGCACTAAGATACAAGTCAGATTTCTGGCATCCCCTGCAATACTCCCCAATAGGAACACGTCTAAAGGAATGCAGGCCCAGCAGATTTCCTCATTAGAGCCCTGCAGCTGCCACAGCTGATTGATAATTATGAAACCACTCCCATTAGACCCACTCAGCACAGAGGAACAAACAATTATTTCTTCAGAATAACAAAAGGTAGGAATCTGCAACAAAGGTTGTTATAATCCTTGCAATGTACAGAGATCACCCAGAGGGGAATGTTTTCTTCTCAACAAAAGTGGTGTTACGCTTTATTATGGAGGATGTCAGTTGCCTGCACAACATCCTTGTATCCCCCTCACCTGCCCCTCTCCAACAGTGTTGGGGTCACATTAGCTAAAAGTTGGAGAAAAATGGAGAGAGAAGAGAAAAATTGGAATACTAGTTGGTACCAGTTTGCAAAAGTATATTTGCTTTTGAAGAATAAATCACCTCTCACGTTCGGTGTCCTTCTTGTGGATGTTGCTGCATTGTGTAAAACTATTATAATAGTTTTTTACATTTTAGAATGGGGTGCCTCGAGACTGTCCATAATTTTTAAAGGGTGCCTTGACCTAGTAAAAGTTGAGAAACACTGGTTTAAACAGAGGAACATTTCATAAAAAACAAAAAATATATATATATATATTTTTTTACTTGACAAGTTGCTTTAAACTGATTTCATCTGCAGTTAGAAGTTCATCCCTTTGATCTGTAGATGAAAAAACAGAAAGATGCAAAAAAAAAACAATGTTTCTTTTTATCTTTCTGTTTCAGCGGCTGAACAATATTGTTGGTAAACTTTCCCCAGTTGCTTTTTTTTTTTTTTTGACAACTCCGTTTGCTGGGACTTCATTTCCACTTCAGCTGTCAACAGAGGAATCCCACTCACAGCTGAATGACTCATCGGTTGTTAAGGATGCGGCGGCCCCGCTCCTAAACAACCAAAAATTGCCAGCCTTTTTTTTTTTTTTTTTTTTTTTTTTTTTTTTTTTAGTATTGGTACCAATAACAGTATCGGTGCAACCCTAGAAGAAAGCAAAAAAAAAAAAAACAACAAATGCAGCCACCACATCTAATGTAAGCTGCAACATATGACATTTTTGGTTTTGGGTAGACATGTGCAGAACAAAAAAATGTGTTTCGCTTAGTTTTGTTTCGGTTCGGTTTTTGCATAAATTTGTTTATTTTAAATTTGTTTAATCTGTATATTTCGTTTTCGGAATTTGTTTAGTTTATTTGTATTCTAAGCGATTCAATATTTTCTAGGTAATTTCGAATAGTTTTTGAATTCAAATTGTTTTCAAATTTGAAAAGTTTTCAAATTCCAATTCAAAAAATGTTCTAATTCAAAAAGTTTTCGATTTGTTTTCTAATTTCCAAAGGCAATAAAATAGAAAAGATAAAAGAACAGAATAGAAAAAAATATAATAGAATAGAAAATAATATAACAGAATAGAATAGAATAAAGAAAATAGAATAAAATAAAAAGAATATAACCCTCTTAAACCCTAGAATAGAAAGAATAGAACCATTTCCTAAATAGAATCAATTTGAATTAGAATAGAATGGAAAAGAATAGATTAGAATAGAAAATAACAGAATATTATAGAAAAAACAACAGAATAGAAAAGAATAGAATATAACCATCTTCATAATCTAATCTATTATTTCTATTCTATTCAAATTTTAATTGCTTCTATTTGAATTTTGGAAAATGGTTAAATTCTTTCTATTCTATTCTATTCTTTTCTATTCAATTGTTGTTTGAATTCTATTATTTTTCTATTTGTTTATTTCTATTTCGTTCTATTATTTTTTATTCTATTCTATTATTTTCTATTCAAGTTTGAATTTATTCTATTCAAAATTCGAATTTCGGATGATGGTTATTTTCGTTCTATTCTAGACTATTTTTTTTTCTATACTATTCTGTTATTTTCTAATGTATTCTTTCTATACAAATTTGAATTTATTCTATTTAAATTTTGGGAAATGGTTATATTCTTTCTATTCTTTTCTATTCGCCTTTGAATTCTATTCTTTTCAATCAAGTATAGTCTATTCTATTCTTTTTTTTTATTCTATTCTTTTCTTATGTATTCAAATTCAAATTTATTTTATTTGAAATTTGAATTTCAGAAGATGGTTATATTCTTTCTATTTTTTTTTTTTTTTTATTCTATTCTATTTTATTTTATTTTCTATTCTTGTAATTTATATTCTATTTTATTATTTTTGGAAAATGGAAAACAAATCGAAAATTATTCAAATTTGAAAACCTGTGCAATAATCAAGCTGTCTAATCAGCATCTTGATATGCCACACCTGTGAGGTGGATGGATTATCTCGGCAAAGGAGAAGTGCTCACTAACACATATTTAGACAACAATTTGTGAACAATATTTGAGAGAAATAGGCCTTTTGTGTACATAGATCTTTGTCTTAGATCTTTGAGTTCAGCTCATGAAAAATGGGGGCCAAAACAAAAGTGTTGCATTTTATAATTTTGTTCAGTGTATGTCGCCGGATTTCATTTTAATAATCTGGTCACCTTGTGCCAAGCTTTATGCAGGCCATACATGGGTTGATTTCTGAATGATTTGTCAGAATTTGTTTGCATTTTGTGATGCGGAGGTGCCACCGTTGATTTTAACCACTTTAAGACCGGAGGATTTTCCTGCATAATGACCAGGCCACTTTTTTCAACTTGGCACTGCGTGAATTTAACTGACAATTGCGTGGTCATGCAATGTGGTACCCAAACGAAGTTTACGTCCTTTTTTTCCCCACAAACAGAGCTTTCTTTTGGTGGTATTTGATCATATCTGGGCTTTTTATTTTTTATGGTATTAATAAAAAAATAGCGAAAATTTTGCGGAAAAATTGACATTTTCTACTTTGACAGTTAAAAAATATCTAATATATTAAATTTTTGTCGTATATTTAGGCCAAAATGTATTTAGCTACATGTCTTTGAAAAAAAAAATTCTCAATGAGTGTATTTTTAACCACTTTAAGACCGGAAGATTTTACCCCCTTCCTGACCAGGCCATATTTTGCGATTCGGCACTGCGCTACTTTAACGGACAATTGCGTGGTCGTTCGACGCTATACCCAAATTAAATTTATTAATTTTTTAATTTTTTTTCCCCCACAAATAGAGCTTTCTGGGGGTATTCGATCACCTGTGCGATTTTTACTTTTTGCGCTATAAACCAAAAAAGAGTGACAATTTTGAAAAATTAACAATATTTTTCAAATTTTTTTATATGAAATTCCCCCAAAAAATGTAAAAATCAAAATGTTTTAACATTTTAGGCCAATTTGTTTTCTGCTACATATGTTTGGTAAAAAAAAATCGCAATAAGCGTATTTTGATTGGTTTGCGCAAAAGTTATTGCAGCTACTAACTACGGGAAAGATTTATGTCATTTTTATTGTTTTTTTTTTTTACTAGTAATGGCGGCGATCTGCGATTTTTTTTGCGGGACTGCGACATTGCGGCAGACAGATCGGACCCTTGGTCAGGAATGGGGTAAAATCTTCCGGTCTTAAAGCAGTTAAAAATATGCTCATTCAGAATTTTTTTGTCAAAGACATGTAGCTAAATACATTTTGGCCTAAATATATGACAAAAATTGAATATATTGGATATTTTTTAACTGTCAAAGTATTTTTTAACTGTCCAAGTCGCCTGACAAGTCGCGCTAGTCTGAATGGACTCTTAATGTGAATAACTCAATAATAAAACAAACTTTAGTGCTGCACTAAATAATATCATATAAATCAGTCAAAAATGAATGAATAACAACAACTGCTAAACTGCTACCTCAGTTGTGACAAGTGTGTGCTATACTAAAGATAACGTGAATTATTAATACTTGTGACATAATCAGATACTTCTTTAAAAACATAAAGTCCACAACTATGCAAATTTTATGTAAATATATTGTGATGATCCTTCCTGCCACCGACATCCGTGTTGTACAGAGAGCTTACTCTTCCTTCTCCATTCATTCAGTTAATTGAACACATCCATGTGTCACCACGATGAGTGCCCCACCCTTATAGTTGGGTTCTCACCTCAAGGAATGAGCATCCGGTTAGCCCCAATCTGTACTGCTTGTCTTCTCACTCCACTCCTCCACAGCACTGTTGCAATGTAACATATGAAGAAAGAATTCAATAGTGCTTATACTCTTAAAAGCATTTCTTTAGTAAAAACAATAGTATGGGTACTCACATTTTGCTGGTGGTTCCAGCACACCAGACTAAACATACAAAATATCCTCCAACAGCAGTTTAATTCGTGCCTGCAAGCCGTGAGTCCACACTCCTGGAAGCTGGTTCTGCAAAGCCGCAGGGTGCCGTCACTGTCCTTGCCCCTCCCGTACGCATATTGACACAGGGTCACGTGTCTTCATCAGGGATATATTCTATTGGACGCAAGTACCAAAGATCTGGTGGATGTTAGAGACCTTGCGCTCCTCCACCTTCCGTTTGAGGATGCCCCAAAGATGCTCAATAGGGTTTAGGTCTGGAGACATGCTTGGCCAGTCCATCTCCTTTACCCTCAGCTTCTTTAGTAAGGCAGAGGTCATCTTGGAGGTGTGTTTGAGGTCTTTATCATGTTGGAATACTGCCCTGCGGCCCTTTCTCTGAAGGGAGAGGATCATGCTCTGCTTCAGTATGTCACAGTACATGTTGGCATTCATGGTTCCCTCTGTGAACTGTAGCTCCCCAGTGACGGCAGCACTCATGCAGTCCCAGACCATGACACTCCCACCACCATGCTTGATTTTAGGCAAGACACACTTGTCTTTGTATTTCTCACCTGGTTGCCACCACACCATATGAACCAAATAAGTTTATCTTGGTCTCTTTAGACCACAGGACATTGTTCCAGTAATCCATGTCCTTAGTCTGCTTGTCTTCAGCAAACTGTTTGCGGGCTTTCTTGTACATCATCTTTAAAAGAGGCTTCTTTCTGGGACAACAGCCATGCAGACGAATTTGATGCAGTGTGCGGCGTATGGTCTGAGCACTGACAGGCTGACCCCCCACCCCTTCAACCTTTACATCAATGCTGGTAGCAATCATATGTCTATTTCCCAAAGACAACCTCTGGATATGACGCTGAGAACTTGCACTTAACTCCTTTGGTCGACCATGGCGAGGTCTGTTCTGAGTGGAACCTGTCCTGTTAAACCGCTGTATGGTCTTGGCCACCGTGCTGCAGCTCAGTTTCAGGGTCTTGGTAATCTTCTTATAGCCTAGGCCATCTTTATGTAGAGCAACAATTCTTTTTTTTCAGATCCTCAGAGAGTTCTTTGCCATTAGGTGCCATGTTGAACTTCAAGTGACCAGTATGGGAGAATGAGAATGATAACACCAAATTTAACACATCTGCTCCCTATTCACACCTCAGACCAGCGCTGCGGATAATGTGTAATCTACTAGAAGATACAGAGGTGTAAGCTGCCACCAACTTACCCCTTGAGGACAGGGGTATGTTAGCAAAGTGTTAATATGGGATGTTGGTTTGTGGCGCTACCTTATAAGTGGTGATAAATAAAATTATATAAAAATGATATTAATTTTATAGTGCTGTTTTCATGAAGGTGCTATTGTGCATAAATTAGTACATACCAACCTAAAATTGCAAATATATCCAAATACAAATACAGATACCACTTATAAATTAATTACTGTGTGCTTATTGATACTGCTAGTGCTATACGTGCTAAAGATAGTGCTAATTATATAATTGTAAATAATTCCCAAATTACTTCCGGCAAGCTTCCGGCTACAACCACCAAGTTCCGGACGCCGTGCAAATGGCGGGAAAGGCTCCTCCCGCAGCTGTGAAGAGCTCCCTTTGAAAAAATCCCTTTAAAAGCTGACCGACGATCGCTCTTTGAGGAAACTACTGATGGGGGTAAGGAGTTAATTTTAAAGCCTAAAAGGGCTCTTGCTTAGCTGATGGGACAATCGCTCTTTGGGGAAGCTATTGATGGGTGGAAGGAATTCATTTTAAAGCCTAAAAGGACTCTTGCTTAGCTGATGGGGAAACCCAATAACAATATATAAGGCTGTTTTACACATTGAACCCTACTCCAAAGAGACTGCCTCAACTCTCTGAGCAATCTGCATTTTATGGCTGGATTCTGTGTCAATGGAACTTTTCTGACAGTTAGAGTAGGAGTGCATTGTTATTAACATCCCTAAGTAATCTGCAATTTATGGCTGAATTCTGTCAGTGGAATTCTTCTGACAACTTGAATTAGGAGTGCACTGCTGCTATGTGGAGTCCAAGTAACTGAGTATGGAACCTATATCATGAAAGGCAACCTGTTTAAACCTTTCAGAATTCTTGTGATTTAATTGGGGAAATTTGCAAAGTTTCTACTTGTTACTACATTGGATTGCCTTGCAGCTTTGTTGATTACTTCTGGGGCTACATCCATTACCAAACTAAGTCTATTACTAGTGGAGTACTTTACATAGATGTCTAGAATCAAGGAAAAGTACATTGGATTATGAGCTAGAGACTGCCATGCCTGAGTTGATCTCTTAGGTGTAGGGGATATGTTCTCCAAATTAGCCGGAAAATTAACTACTTGTTTAGAGCTTTGATACTTGCTATCAAGAGCCAAATATTTGCTCTTGATACCATCTCCTGTACCATGTCTGCAGTCTCTAACCGTCTCCGGTATCATGTCTGCAGTCTCTGCCAATCTCCTGTATCATGTCTGCAGTCTCTGACCATCTCCTGTATCATGCCTGCAGTCTCTGCCAATCTCCTGTATCATGTCTGCAGTCTCTAACCTTCTCCTGTATCATGTCTGCGGTCTCTGACATTCTCCTGTATCGTGTTTGCGGTCTCTGACCTTCTCCTTTATCATGTCTGCAGTCTCTGACCTTCTCCTGTATCGTGTCTGCGGTCTCTGACCTTCTCCTGTATCGTGTCTGTGGTCTCTGACCTTCTCCTGTATCGTGTCTGCGGTCTCTGACCTTCTCCTGTATCGTGTCTGCGGTCTCTGACCTTCTCCTGTATCGTGTCTGCGGTCTCTGACCTTCTCCTGTATCGTGTCTGCGGTCTCTGACCATCTCTTGTATCCTGTCTGCGGTCTCTGACCTTCTCCTGTATCGTGTCTACGGTCTCTGACCTTCTCCTGTATCGTGTCTGCGGTCTCTGACCTTCTCCTGTATCGTGTCTGTGGTCTCTGACCCTCTCCTGTAGTGTGTCTGTGGCCTCTGACCCTCTTCTGTAGTGTTTAGGGGGGAGCCTTGAGCTTTTTAAGTTGTCTGCTGTGTTTGGACTTAGTGACATGCAGGGAGTTTTTTTTTTTTTTTTGTTTTAAGAACAGATAAAATAACCATGGGCATTAATCGTGATGCATCGTGATGCATCGCGGAATCCAATCGTATTCGAATCGAATCGTGAGGTAAGTGAAGATGCGCAGCCCTAGTGCAAATAGTGCAGACAATAAAGTGACAGATGCAATCAATTAAAATCCTTATATTGCTTCATTCAGTCCATTTTGGCAGCCACTTGCTGTGATAGTGAATGTCTCAATATATCCACTGTGCCGTGCCAACAATAAATCTTTCTGAATGGTATTGAAATACTACACTATGGGGCATCCTATCCTTTCTCCTTGAGCTTTACCGGACCCTACTAGGAATCAGATACCAAAGAGTGGGGATATCCCGATACGGACAGAACGGTACCCTAAAACGCTTTACCCCTGTTGCAAGGGGTGGGCCGTCTGGTGAGTGCAATACCTAGTGGGAACCACAGGTGAAAAAAACACAGAGGACACTGAATGGTGTAACACCTGCACGGACTATTTGTTGGCACGGCACAGTGGATATATTGGGACATTCACTATCACTGCAAGTGGCTGCCAAAATGGACTGAATGAAGCAATATAAGGATTTAAATTGATTGCATCCATCACTTTATTGTCTGCACTATGTGCACACGCTTGGCTTATGCAGTTCATGTAAGAGTTTGTTCAACCCACCATATGACATTTCCCCTGGTGGACAGTGACTAAATGCACTTTGGGAATTATTTACAATTATTTACAATTATATAATTAGCACTATCTTTAGCATTGTATAGCACTAGCACTTTCAATAAGCACGTTGCACGCAGTAATTAATTTATAAGTGGCATCTGTATTTGTATTTGGATATATTTGCAATTTTAGGTTGGTATGTACTAATTTATGCACCCCAGCACCTTCACTGGAAACATCACTATATAATTAATATCATTTTTATTTTTGTTGTGTTTTGGTGCCTCAAACCAAGATAGTGGGACTTTAAGGGCCAAGTAATTTGATAAATTGTAAAACAATTTGTACATTTATTGAGAATAAATTATAAAATACAAGAATATATCGTGACATTTGATGTTGTGTCTGGGTACATCAAATGTCACGATATATTCTTGTTTTTTATAATTTATTCTCAATAAATGTACAAATTGTTTTACAATTTATCGAATTACTTGGCCCTTAAAGTCCCAATTTCTTGGTTTAAGGGAACCAAAACCCAACAAAAACAATTACTAGGGATGATGGGCAAAACAATACTCTAGGTCTGGGAATCACACTTCTTCTTATAATAGAATTTTTATATCATTTTTATATATCGCCCCTTATAAGGTAGCGCCACAAATCAACATGGCTAATTGGGCCCAATTTGGACATTTTCTCTTAGTGGTGTACTCAGTTTAGTTGCCAGCGGTTTAGACATTAATGGCTGTGTGTTGAGCTATTTTGAGGGGGCAGCAAATTTACACTGTTATACAAGCTGTACACTCACTACTTTACATAGCAAAGTGTCATTTCTTCAGTGTTGTCACATGAAGAGGTATAATAAAATATTTACAAAAATATGAGGGGTGTACTCACTTTTGTGAGATACTGTATGGCGGTACCATTAATGGCAATGCCCCCCCCCCCCCAAACTGCATGGTGTGGCACGTTGTTTGAAAAGTGTCTGGGGGTCTTTTCTGCATTTCTAGAGCGTAGGGCAGCCCTTTGAAATGAATGAGCTGCCCTACACACTACATGCCTGTGCATGGTCGCGCCTGTAGGTGCCTTTCCTTCAACATCCGGCACTGGCATCATCAATCAGGCTTCTTCCAGGTGCCAGGCTGCGACCGTCTTCATTGGCTGGCATGGGATGACATCGCTCCCATGAATGTGCAGGAGTAAAATTATCCCAGCACACAGGGTTTATGCCAGAATGTAAACTGGGCTGCGCATTGCCCAGCTCATTGCACTTTCTATATAGGACTGCGAGCTGTTGACTTTCACAAAGAGCCTGCTTGCTTACCTGTCTAAAAAAGCAGGACTTTAGTTCTGCTTTAACCACTTAAAGACCGCCCCACGTTCATATACTGCTGCAGGGTGGCCATTAAACACAAAATCACGCACCTGTTTGTGATTTTTTTTCTTCGGGGCTGAGACACGCGCACGTGCCACCGGCAACACGCTCCCACTGTAATTGGACACAGCGGGAGCCAATCAGTGGGTTTGGCGGACCCGATGTCAGCCAGCAAATCGCAATTGTTCCAGAGGCTGACAGAACGGCGGTCTGCCTATGTAAACAAGGTAGATCGTTGTTCAGTCAGAGGGGAAGATGAAGATCTTGTATTTCTGCTAAGCAGGAACATGGATCATTGTCTTCCCCCAGTCAAAGCACCTCCCCCACACAGTTAGCAAGCACTCCCAGGAAACAACCATTTGATCGCCCCTGATGTTAATCCCTTCCCTGCCAGTGTTATTAGTACAGTGACAGTGCATTTTTATAGCATTGATCACTGTATTGGTGTCACTGGTCCCCAAAAGTGTCACTTAAGGCCCGTACACACGTAGCGATTGTCGGCCGTAAATATTCGGCCGCCGAACGATCGGCCGATTGTCGGCTTGTTAGTATGATGCTTCCGACAACCGACAGCGAATTTTTGGCCGAACAAAATCTGGCGTGCAGACTTTAAAATTTTTTGTTGGCCGTCACCAGAACGGCCGATTGTTCGCCAGTCAGTACAGAATTCGGCCGACAAACAGCAGATTAGCAAGACTGGGCATGCTCAGAGAAGAAAAAACACACGGAAAGTTAACCATCACATGACATCACTTCTGCAGTCAGCTGTTGTTGGCCGACAAAATTCGTGTGCAGTCTTTAGCACTTTTCAGCCAACAGGACAGCACCGGACAAAAGACGGCCGATCGTTTGGCCGACATTCGGTACGTGTGTACGGGGCTTTAGTGTCAAATTTGTCCGCTGCAATGTCGCAGTCCTGCTAAAAATTGCTGATCGCCTCCATTACTAGTAAAAAAATAAAAAGTCCCTATATCTATCCCATAGTTTGTAGAAGCCATAACTTTTGCGCAAACCAATCAATATTCACTTATTAGGATTTTTTTTTTTACCAAAAACATGTAGCAGAATACATATTGGCCTAAATTGATAAAGAAATTCAATTTTTTTCATATTTTTTTTTTTTTTATCAGATGTGTTTTATAGCAGAAAGTAAAAAATATTGTGTTTTTTTTTTCAAAATGGTCGGCCTTTTTTGTTTATAGCAAAAAAAATAACAACCGCAGAGGTGATCAAATACCACCAAAAGAAAGCTCTATTTGTGGGGAAAATGTTATTTGGGTACTACCGCGCAATTGTCAGTTAAAGCAACGCAGTGCCGCATTGCAAAAAAAGGCCTGGTCAGGTAGGGGGTTGAAACTTCTGGAGCTGAAGTGTTTAACCACTTCTGGACCAGAAGATTTTCCCCCTTAATGACCAGGCCATACTTTGCCATTCGGCATGCGTTACTTTAATGGACAATTGCGCGGTCGTGCGACGCTGTACCCAAATAAAATTGATTTCCTTTTTTCCCCACAAACAGAGCTTTTTTTTGGTGGTATTTGATCACCTGTGTGATTTTTATTTTTTGCGCTATAAACAAAAAAAGAGCGATAATTCTGAAAAAAAAAATATTTTTCGCATTCTGCTATATGACATTCCCAAAAAAAATCTTTTTAAATCAAAATGTTTTAACATTTTAGGTCAATTTGTGTTCTGCTACATATTTTTGGTAAAAAAAAAAATCGCAATAACCATATTTTGATTGGTTTGCTCAAAGGTTATTGTGTCTATTAACTACGGGAAAGATTTACAGTGCCTTGCGAAAGTATTCGGCCCCCTTGAACTTTGCGACCTTTTGCCACATTTCAGGCTTCAAACATAAAGATATAAAACTGTAATTTTTTGTGAAGAATCAACAACAAGTGGGACACAATCATGAAGTGGAACGAAATGTATTGGATATTTCAAACTTTGTTAACAAATAAAAAACTGAAAAATTGGGCGTGCAAAATTATTCAGCCCCTTTACTTTCAGTGCAGCAAACTCTCTCCAGAAGTTCAGTGAGGATCTCTGAAAAATCCAATGTTGACCTAAATGACTAATGATGATAAATAGAATCCACCTGTGTGTAATCAAGTCTCCGTATAAATGCACCTGCACTGTGATAGTCTCAGAGGTCCGTTTAAAGAAGAACAAGGAACACACCAGGCAGGTCCGAGATACTGTTGTGGAGAAGTTTAAAGCCGGATTTGGATACAAAAAGATTTCCCAAGCTTTAAACATCCCAAGGAGCACTGTGCAAGCGATAATATTGAAATGGAAGGAGTATCAGACCACTGCAAATCTACGAAGACCTGGCCGTCCCTCTAAACTTTCAGCTCATACAAGAAGAAGACTGATCAGAGATGCAGCCAAGAGGCCCATGATCACTCTGGATGAACTGCAGAGATCTACAGCAGAGGTGGGAGACTCTGTCCATAGGACAACAATCAGTCGTATACTGCACAAATCTGCCCTTTATGGAAGAGTGGCAAGAAGAAAGCCATTTCTTAAAGATATCCATAAAAAGTGTCGTTTAAAGTTTGCCACAAGCCACCTGGGAGACACACCAAACATGTGGAAGAAGGTGCTCTGGTCAGATGAAACCAAAATCAAACTTTTTGGCAACAATGTAAAACGTTATGTTTGGCGTAAAAGCAACACAGCTCATCACCCTGAACACACCATCCCCACTGTCAAACATGGTGGTGGCAGCATCATGGTTTGGGCCTGCTTTTCTTCAGCAGGGACAGGGAAGATGGTTAAAATTGATGGGAAGATGGATGGAGCCAAATACAGGACCATTCTGGAAGAAAACCTGATGGAGTCTGCAAAAGACCTGAGACTGGGACGGAGATTTGTCTTCCAACAAGACAATGATCCAAAACATAAAGCAAAATCTACAATGGAATGGTTCCCAAATAAACATATCCAGGTGTTAGAATGGCCAAGTCAAAGTCCAGACCTGAATCCAATCGAGAATCTGTGGAAAGAACTGAAAACTGCTGTTCACAAACGCTCTCCATCCAACCTCACTGAGCTCGAGCTGTTTTGCAAGGAGGAATGGGCAAAAATTTCAGTCTCTCGATGTGCAAAACTGATAGAGACATACCCCAAGCGACTTACAGCTGTAATCGCAGCAAAAGGTGGCGCTACAAAGTATTAACTTAAGGGGGCTGAATAATTTTGCACGCCCAATTTTTCAGTTTTTTATTTGTTAAAAAAGTTTGAAATATCCAATAAATTTTGTTCCACTTCATGATTGTGTCCCACTTGTTGATTCTTCACAAAAAATTATAGTTTTATATCTTTATGATGTTTGAAGCCTGAAATGTGGCAAAAGGTCGAAAAGTTCAAGGGGGCCGAATACTTTCGCAAGGCACTTGTATGTCATCTTTATTGTTTTTTCTTTTTTTTACTAGTAATGGCGGCGATCTGCGATTTTTAGCAGTATTGTGACATTGCAGCGGACAGATCGAACCCCTAACTGACATTTTTGACACTTTTGGGGGTACCAGTGACATGACTACAGTAATCAGTACTAAAAATATGCACTCTTACTGTATTAATGACACTGGCAGGGAAGGGGTTAACCCTGTGGGTGATCAAGGGGTTAACTGTGAGCCTAGGGGAGTGACTCTAACAGTGGAGGGGCGTGGCTTCTGAAATGACCATAGAGACATGTGATCCTATATAGAAGGATCACATGGGCTCTATGATCATTCCAGGGAGAAGAACGGTCAGCTGTGTTTACAACAGCCGACTGTTCTCTCTCAGCGGGGAACCATCGAGGGTGTCAGGCGGCAATCAGAGCCGCCTGACCCGTGCAACGGCTTACCCGCTGCCCTCTAGCCTCCCTCATGCGATCGATGTAGGTCTACGTTGGTTTGCGCAGGAGAGCCACCCTGCCGCAGTAAAAAGGCGGCGGGTGGTTGGGAAGCCGTAAATGAAGGTCCTACATAGTTAAACTAGACCTTCGGGGGATTGTGCAATCAGATTGTAAGCTGTATGACCCATGTAAGACTAAACGGTCTTGTCACAGCACAGCTGTGACTGGTTCTCTTTAATCCATCACTTTACTTCTGCAAAGCCAATAAGAAGAGGAAGTCATAGGAACATGCAGGGACACGGAACCTCTATGAAATCCCCGGACTGACTTGATGAAGGAGCTCATTGATGAGGCTCAGGTCTACAGAACAGGTTGGGGAAGTTTGTAGCTTAGCACCTTTGCTGGGAATTGAACTTGAGTTTGTGTGTTCCAAAGAAAATATCCGGGAACTTCTGTAGATACAAAATTACAACACATCACAAGGAAGTAGGAATCAGTGTCCTAGGACTGAGCTGACGTCAGCAGTTTGTACTTTGTATAGTTATAAGTTAAACGAGTTTTAGTTGCATAGTTTATAAGGTTGAAAAAAAGGTCCACCCAACAAAACCTGTATGTGTATGTGTGTGATTTTTATTCTCTAACAATTCCCATAGCCCTGTACAGTATCTCACAAAAGTGAGTACACCCCTCACATTTTTGTAAATATTTTATTATATCTTTTCATGTGACAACACTGAAGAAATGACACTTTGCTACAATGTAAAGTAGTGAGTGTACAGCTTGTATAACAGTGTAAATTTGCTGTCCCCTCAAAATATCTCAACACAGCCATTAATGTCTAAACCGCTGGCAACAAAAGTAAATACACCCCTCCATGCGTCCGGTGCCCCTGCATGCAGAATAGGGGCCGGACGCATGGATAGGGGGGACGGCGCCCCTGCGCCCCCAACGCACCGGCCGCCACTGAGTACACCCCTAAGGTAAAATGTCCAAATTGGGCCCAAAGTGTCAATAGTTTGTGTGGCCACCATTATTTTCCAGCACTGCCTTAACCCTCTTGGGCATGGAGTTCACCGGAGCTTCACAGGTTCCCACTGGAGTCCTCTTCCACTCCTCCGTGACGACATCATAGAGCTGGTGGATGTTAGAGACCTTGTGCTCCTCCACCCAGAGGTGGGGGACTCAAGTCACATGACTTGACTTGAGTCAGGGGAGGACTGGCAAGGGGGGCAAGGTGGAAATTGCCCCCCAGGCCACTCTGAAAAGTGGTAAAAACTGGTAAAAGGCCGCACTCAGGGCTGGATTAATGTAGGGGCCAGACACTGTGTACAGCTGTCAGTCCAAAACCAGGTGGGCATGGATGGTGAGCTGATTCCATGGTTCAATGGGCCACTTGACTGGACTTGACCCCCAGGCCAAAGGCTGCCAGCCCTCCCCTGACTTGAGTCAGACTTAAGTTACCAGTTTGAGGACTTGAGACTTGCTTGACTAAAATTAATAAAAGACTCGACTTGACTTTGACTTGGCATTCATGACTTGAGACTTGACTTTGACTTGAGACATATGACTCGAAATTACTTTACTTTTTTAAGTCATTAAATATTTGCATTTTCTCAAGATGTGTTAAAGCAAAATTAATGTGCCTGTTATGTTTCTGACACCACAGTCACTTATAACACCTCAGTGTGTTCTGATTTTTAGGACACCGGCTGTTTAACAATGGAAATACTTAACATGTTTTTAGTGTCTGTGGTGTTGAAACATGACCGGACGAAGGATTTTGAGCTGTTTGGGCAATCAAAGTGTTTCTTTAATATGCCAAGAAAAATGCACTAAGCAGTTTTGTTAATGTTGAAAATAAAACAAAACCTTTCCTGACCACTGACTTTTAACTGATTTAAAGGTGAAAATTGGGGTAGATCAGTATTTTGACTTGATTTGTGACTTGACCAAAATAAATGACTTGACTTGCTTGACTTCTAGCAGGGACTTGACTTGCTTGCTTTTCGCCACAGTAACTTGGGACTTGCTTGAGACTTGAAGGTTAAGACTTGAGACTTGCTTGTGACTTGCACATGTGTGACTTACTCCCATGTCTGCCTCCACCTTCCATTTGAGGATTCCCCACAGATGCTCAATAGGGTTTAGGTCTGAAGACATGCTTGGCCAGTCCATCACCTTTATCCTAAGCTTCTTTAGCAAGGCAGTGGTCGTCTTGGAGGTGTGTTTGAAGTTGTTATCTTGTTGGAATACTGACCTGCGGTAGTATGAAGAGAGGAGATCTGGCTCTGCTTCATTATGTCACAGTACATGTTGGCATTCATGGTTCCCTCAATGAACTGTAGGTCCTTAGGGCCGGCAGCACTCATGCAGTCCCAGACCATGACACTCCCACCACCATGCTTGATTGTAGGCTGGTTGCCGCCATATATGCTTGACACCATCTGAACCAAATATGTTTATCTGAAGCCCCGTACACACGTACCGATCGTCGGCATACAAATGTTCCTCTTTTCTCCCCGGGATGTCGGTGTCTGTTGAAAAGTGCAAAGACAGCACAAGGACAGCACAAGAATTTTGTCTGCAGACTTCAGCTGACTGCAGAAGTGATGTCATGTAATGGTTAACTTTCCCTGTGTTTTTAATTTTCTGAGCATGCCCAGTCTTGCAAATCTGCGGTCTGTCGGCCGAATTCTGTACTGACAGGCGAACAATCGTCCGTTCTGGTGTCCGCAGACAAAAATTTTCATGTTTGCACGAAAGACTTTTGTCCGCGGATTGTGCGCAGACGTCTGTCGGAGGCACCATACTAACACGCGTACAATCGGCAGATCTTTCGTCCGCCGACGTTTGTATGCCGACGAACGGTACGTGTGTACGGGCCTTCACTCTCATCAGACCACAGGACATGGTTCCAGTAATCCATGTCCTTAGTCTGCCTGTCTTCAGCAAACTGTTTGCGGGCTTTCTTGTGCATTATCTTTAGAAGAGGCTTCCTTCTAGGATGACAGCCATGCAGACCAATTTGAGGCAGTGTGCGGCGTATGATCTGAGCACCAGAGATGTATAGTAACTAAGTAGAACTACTTCACTACTGTACTTAAGTACCGAAAGGCGGTATCTGTACTTTCCTAGAGTAGAATTTTTTTCTCCTACTTCCACTTTTACTTCACTACATTTTTTCGATGATTTCAATACTTCTACTATGTGCTGCATAGTTACTCTTTACTATTATAAAAATTACCACTGCCAGAACAGTAGATAGCAGGTTTCATGAAGCTCAAAACATGTGTATTATCAGCGCATACGAAAATAAATGCTACTGTATGTATAAATAAAAGCTGCATTTGAAATAATAAAAAACAATATGATGTTCAAACTTTTGACTTCTTTCTTTAATAACTACATAACACAGTACTGGTACTTTTACTTTCAGTACTTGAGTAGCAAAATTTTTTAAAAAACTACTTGCAATACTTGTATATTAAAAAAGAATAGCGCAACCATGCAAAAGAAATGACTATCAAATATGGAGACAATCCATAAATAAAAATGGGGATTTAGTTCCACCATATGGCCATATCGTGCTCAAGCCCACCACTGCGTCAAAGTAGATATAGGAGGAGTCCCCTGCAGTGCATTAGCACACCTTCCCAGCAAGGAGTGTTGTCTCCAAGGGTAAGAGAGGCTGGATTCACCCCTTTTTTATAGATAGTGTAGGACCCACTGATAATGGGGTACTTTGACATAGTGGTGGGCTTGAGCACGATATGGCCATATGGTGGGACCAAATCCCCATTTTTATTTATGGATTGTCTCCATATTTGATAGTAATTTCTTTTGCATGGTTGCACTATTCTTTTTTAATATACATGTTGCTTGGTCCATAGCTGCACCGGCTTTAGATATACATGTTCAGGGTTTGCTCCCCCAAATTTTTTTTTTTTTTTGCTTTTTTTTGCTTGTTTACTTGCAATACTTAAAGCGGAGTTCCGGCCACAAAATCGACATAGTCGATTTTGGGCCATCCGCTCGCTTTAGCTCACCTGAAAAAGAAATGGGTAGTTAGGATTTTTTTTTTTCTTACCTTGTAATTGCAAAAAAAAAATACTCACCTTCCTTCCACTTCCTCCCTCGGCCGCACGGCTCGCGCCGTCACTTCCGCTTTGCATTGACTTCTGGGAGCTGAACGTCATCGCTCCCAGGAATCAATGCGCCTGCACCGGCCCCGCTCGTCACTTCCGGTGCAACGCCGCATTCCTTGCTAAACAGCTGCTGGGCATGCCCAGAAGCTGTGGAGGAATGCGGCGACGCACCGGAAGTGACAAGAGGGGCCGGTGCAGGCGCATTCTGGGAGAAGAAGACACAGAAGAGGACACAGAAGAGGATCGCGCTGGCTTCAGCTGCCCACAACAGAGATGGCAGCGCTGGAGAAGAAATTTTAAAAGTGAGTATTTCTTCTTGCAGGTAAGTGCGACCCGGGACAGATCAGAGGCTATCCATTGTGGAATGCACTAGCCCTGACTGTCCCGGGGGTGTGTTTATTGAAAATTTTTTTGTGGCCAGAACTCCGCTTTAAGTACAAAAAATGTTGAATACTTTAGTACTTCTACTCAAGTCACTTTTTGATTGAGCACTTCCACTTCTACTCAAGTCACTTTTTGATCGAGCACTTGTACTTTTACTCAAGTATGGGTTTCGAGTACTTTATACAACTCTGCTGAGCACTGACAGGCTGACCCCCCCACCCCTTCAACCCCTGCAGCAATGCTGACAGCACTCATACGTCTATTTCCCAAAGAGGACCTCTGGATATGACGCTGAGCACGTGCACTCATCCTCTTTGGTCGACCATGACGGGGCCTGTTCTGAGTGGAACCTGTCCTGTTAAATCACTGTATGGTCTTGGCCACCATGTTGCAGCTCGGTTTCAGGGTCTTGGCAATCTTCTTATAGCCTAGTATAGCCTAGTCTTATAGTCATTTTCATGTAGAGCAACATTTTTTTTCCAGATCCTCAGAGAGTTCTTTGCCATGAGCTGTCATGTTGAACTTCCAGTGACCTTTTATTGTTGATCTCATCTGAACCCATCTATGTGATCTATATGTTGATCTCATCTGAACTCATCTATGTGATCTATTGTTGCTGGGGATGTCAGTTGTTGCTGGAAGAGATCTACTGTTAAGAGGGGTATATTGTTGCTGGCTGCTGGGGATCTATTTTTCCATGGCAGCCTATTGTTACTAGGGAAGTCTATTGTTGCTGGTGAGGAATCTATTGATACTGGCTAAGCTTATGTTGCTGGGGGGTCAATTATTGTTGGAGGGGATCTACTCTTGAGGGAGGGGGTCAATTGTTGCTGGCTGTTGGAGAGTATTTAGATGCTGGGCTGGCTGCTGGGAAATCTGTTGTTGCTGCCAGGATCTATTGTTGTTGGGGTCCATTGTTACTGGGGGATCTATTGTTGCTGGGAAGGGTTTATTGCTGCTAGCTGTGGGAGATCTACTTTTTTGCTTTTCTTGTTGTTATTAACATATTCCATAGAAATGACTTATCATTGCCAAATGATACTTGGCTCTGTATTCTCTAAAAGGGGTGATAATGGGAGGTGGGTAGAGGTGGAACCAAGGGACGGTGCTCGGAGGTGGGTAGGGGGCGGAGACAAGAAGTGACTCAGAAGGGAGGAGTTCCTGCACCTATTCTCTGAGAAAATAAAAACCCTGCTTAGAGTAGTTTTTTACAGTAACTGTAATAGTTTATTACAGTTACTAGAGTCACCTTTGAGGTATTCATACATTTTAATCATATCCCTTCTAAAGCACCTCTTCTCCAGAGTGAATAACTGTAATCTTTGTACAGGTCCACCGAGGGGGGTACCACTGGTCCTGCTGTAGGGGAGCCGGGACAGGAGGGGGATCAGTGCAGTGGGGCAATTAAAAAACGATACACTGTGTCTGTGTCTCACCCTAAAGCAGCTGAAAAAAACGTTTTGGAGAGACACACAGAAACAGGGCATCCTTCTGTAATTCATACGATAGGGAACAAAAAATATTATTTCAACACTATTAATAAAACTCCTTGAACATCTCATCGCTGATAAGGGAGTATTTTATTACCATTAAAGTTTTTTTATACTGTTGATGTTAATGATGTGATTGTGTTTTTGTGATCGTATTACTTTGCGAGTTATGTAATCCGTGAGACAGTGGGTGTGCACTTACGGCTCCATTTTTTAAGGAATTTTTATAGAAGGAATTTGATAGAAATTTTTAATTCAAGGAGTTTTACTAATAGTGTTGAAATAATATTTATTGCTCCCTATCGTATTTATTTTCTGGTTTTAAATACATGGGTGTTTAGCACAATAATATTATTGTTTAATTCATTTTTAAAAAATAGTTAATAAGGGTGGGATAGTCATGCGGTTTTTGTCCCCAATTGTGTTTCAAGATAACAGGGATAATATTGCAGCCTATCACTTTTTTAGCCCTTGTTCTATATTTATATTTATTTAACTCCCCATTCTTTATATCTATTAACTATGGTAGTTTGTTTGAGGATGGATATTGTTGTTGCAGTAAGGCTGCTACGTTCTGGCTGTGTTACAGGGGGTTAACAGGGCAGTGCTGGTACGCTCGTTCCTGGCATTGGATTGGTGTGTTAGTGTGACGGTGATGACATACACTGGGGCTGGACGGAAGGAGAGAATGCCTGGCTGCCTTGTAATCTTATGGACGAGTTGCCGCTCATTGGCTCTATATATTGCGGGGATGACAGGCTCCTACACAAGCCGCTGAGGAAGTCCCTCCCCTTATGGGACGTCACGCGTGCGGAAGGGAGGAGCCGTGACGTCACCCGCCGTCTCACGGAGCCGCTCGAGGAAGTGTATGACTGCTGCATTCAGCGAGAGTGGATGTGATGTGCCTTCTGTTTGCTGTTATCATGCTGCTATCAAGAGGCTTTCTTATTATTTTTTAATCAATAAATGTGTTAGACATACTTCACTATATGCGATCCCTTGCCTTTCTTTGAGTCACACCACTAAAACAGCAAGATTTGGATTGTCTGATCGGTATTTCCTGGAGGTATTTGGAGCAGCTGGGATCATCCCATCCATCCATCCATTCTGCCAAAGGTGTTATCATCAGTGTTCAGTTGCAAGTGGAATTTGTCCTGGCGTTTTGACCCTTTGTGGTCAGTGCTTTGAGGTGAGAGGCCATTCTATCTGGTGGTGGATTTGTAGTTTCAAGACCACAGTATCGGCTTTGAGTGCATCTTTATCCACACGGGCCCCTTCCTCCTTTGCATGGACTATGTTTCCTATTCAATTCAATTTATTTTTAGCGCTGCACTAATTCCTATTATTGATTTTCGATTGGTTATATAGATTAACTTTGAGTGTCAGCTGCTTTGGTTTCAGTGGTGGGTGTATGCGCCGATATAATTTTTACCTTAGATCATTCTGTAATTGACCCGCTGCACTGATCCCCCCTCCCTGTTCTACTGACAGTTGATTCCCCCTGTGTGTGTACCCCCCTGGCACACTGCAGCTGCATAAGAAAGGCAATGCTACGAGTGTGCTGCTGTGTCTGTGTGTTTGAAAAAAGAAAACCTACCTTGGTAGCTGCCGAGTTGAGTTATGTCGGTTTCTGTAGGTAGAACAAGCTGGGACCCTGAGAGAGGTTTTGGGGGGGGGGGGGGGTATTTTAGGCCCAGAGGGCTGAGAGCTATGAATGGGATAGTATTTTAGGTACAGGGAGGGTGGGAGCTGTGGATGGGGGGGAAGGGGGGTTATTTTAGGTGCAGGGGGGTGAGAGCTGTGGATGGGGGGGCGGTATTTTATGTGCAAGGGGGGTGAGAGCTGTGGATGGGGGGGGTATTCTAGGCGCAGAGGGGTGAGAGCTGTGAATGGGATAGTATTTTAGGTGCAGGGGGGTGAGAGCTGTGGATGGGGGGGTATTTTAGGTGAAGAGAGGGGGGGGGGAAGCAGTGGATGGCGGGTATTCTAGGCACAGACGGGTGAGAGCTGTGAGTGGGATAATATTTTAGGTGCAGAGGGGTGAGAGCTGTGGATGGGGGGTGTGACGAGACCAATCTCGCCACTGGGCGTTGGAGAAGCCTGGTTGCTCGCCTCCTGCAATGTGACTATGGACCCTCTCATCAGCCCATGCTAAAGGTAAACCCCATGGCAATTTGACTGTGTTAGTGGCATCTGAGCGCTGTTTGGATATGTTGAGCGCTCAGATCCAGGCTATCTGGGGATGGGTTGAATGTGGGGGTTCTGTTCAGTAGACTGGGAGTTATGCATTTTTGTGTCTTTTTGGGTTTCTTTAACCATGTGGATAATGGAGTCTTGCCTCTATCTTGGAAGCTTCTTCCTGTAAATTGTAAGGCACAGGAAGTGCACTCCTAATATGGTCATCCCAGGAAGTTCTGAGGAGACAGACTGTCTAAGGTGGCTCCCCATTCACCTTTTGTCAAGTGTGCTAATGACCTGACCTGTTGTCTGCTAAGGGAGGTATTGACACTCAGAGTAAAGTGTATTGAGGGCTCGTTAGGGAACCATTGTTCTGTGTCTGACTATAGTTTACATTGATTGCCCCCTGGGGCTTCTGTCTCCTTGCATTGGTCAAAGCTATCTGACCAATCACTGTTGACTCATTTTCAAGCCCTCATTTGCATGGGCTGGAGAGGACCTTGTTGGGAACTGCAAGTACTTTACAATTGACCAATGGGAAAGCGGTTGTTGGGGGAAGGATGTTCCAATTTCTGTAGAAAAGTGTGCTGTGTTCTTCCAATAAATGTTGTTCCTGTTTTACCCTCAACTCGGAGCTTTGTCTCGTTATTGGGGGAATCTGCTGCAGGGATTGCTATGGTCTTCCATACTCCCTTAGAGAATCACTAAGCTCTTGTAAGAGCTTGTGTAAGAGCTTGTTCTGCTGCACTCTCTGGGGAAAGAGAGGGAGGAGGGGGAGGTGGACCTCATTTTACAGATAGGATTGGCAGCAAGGATGGGAAATGTCATTATAATGGGGGACTTTAATTATCCTGATATAGACTGGGCAGAAGGAACCGCACACTCAGCCAAGGCTCGGCAGTTCCTAAATGTTCTGCAGGACAATTTCATGGGTCAGATGGTGAATGCACCGACAAGAAACAATGCGGTACTTGACCTACTGATTACTAACAATGCAGACCTGCTCACGGATATAGAAATACAGGAGAACTTAGGAAACAGTGACCATAGGTCAATAAGTTTCAGTATTAATTACAGTAATAGGAAGCACAAGGGTAATATTAAGACGCTGAATTTCAAAAGAGCCAATTTCCCAAAACTGCGCTCACTGCTAGAAAATATCAATTGGGATAGAACCCTGGGAACAAAGAACACGGAGGAAAAATGGGAGTGCTTCAAGAGCATACTTAACAAGGGGATTGGCCAGTGCATTCCAAAGGGAAACAAATTTAAAAGAGCAAAGTTAAACCCTGGGTGGCTAAACTCCAACATAAAAAGGTATATTAGTGCTAAAGAAAAGGCCTTCAAAAAATACAAGACTGAGGGGTCATTGGCAGCATTTAAGCATTACAAAGAGTGTAATAAGAAATGTAAAGACGAAATCAGGGCGGCTAAAATAGAACACTAGAGACATATAGCGGAGGAGAGTAAAAAGAACCCCAAGAAGTTTTTTAAGTATATAAACAGTAAGAAAGCGAGGCCAGAACACATTGGCCCCATAAAAGACGACGAAGGAAATATGGCCACTGAGGACAGAGAAAAGGCGGAAGTGTTAAATAATTTCTTCTCTTCAGTCTTCACAAAAGAATCGGGGGGCTACACAAACCTAGCTTGTAAGGCCGAACTAAACAACACACCTCAGGAAATACCGCCATGGCTAACAGAAGATAGACTTAAAACGAAACTAGAGAAACTTAACATAAATAAATCACCGGGACCGGATGGCTTGCACCCGAGGGTTCTTAAAGAGCTCAGCCAAGTGATTGCCAGACCATTATTCTTGATCTTTAAGGATAGTTTACAGACGGGTATGGTGCCAGCTGATTGGAAAAAAGCCAACATGGTACCAATATTTAAAAGGGGGCCGAGATGTATCCCGGGTAACTATAGGCCGGTCAGCCTAACATCTGTAGTCTGCAAGATTTTGGAGGGGATGTTAAGGGACCACATACAAGACTTTAGTAATGAAAACTGTATTATTAGTAGTAATCAGCATGGATTCATGAAAAATCGTTCTTGCCAAACCAATCTATTAACCTTCTACGATGAAGTGAGCTGACACCTAGATAAAGGTAAGCCGGTGGATGTGGTGTATCTGGACTTTGCAAAGGCCTTTGACACCGTAACCCACAAACGCTTACTGTACAAACTAAGGAAGGTAGGTATGGACCATAGGGTGAGTACCTGGATAGAGAACTGGCTCCAGGGGAGAGTCCAGAGGGTGGTGATTAATGGGGAGTACTCGGATTGGGCGGGTGTGGAAAGTGGGGTCCCCCAGGGTTCTGTCCTGGGACCAATCCTGTTTAATTTATTCATAAATGATCTAGAGGAGGGGATATCTAGTACAATCTCAGTATTTGCGGATGATACTAAACTAAGCATGCCAATATCTTCTATGCAGGATGTGGAAACCTTACAAGCGGACCTGAACAAAATAACGGGGTGGGCAACTGCATGGCAGATGAGGTTTAATGTTGAAAAATGTAAAGTAATGCACTTGGGGGCCAGAAACCAGAAAGCAAGCTACTCACTAGGGGGGGAACCTCTGGGTGAGTCTAGGATGGAAAGGGACCTGGGGGTACTGGTAGACAACAGGCTTGGCAGTGGCATGCAATGCCAAGCCGCTGCAAGCAAAGCCAACAGAATACTGGGATATATAAAAAAGGGGATTCACTCCAGAAATAAAGAGATTATTCTCCCGCTCTACAAGACTCTGGTCAGGCCACATTTGGAGTATGCTGTCCAGTTCTGGGCACCGGTCCTCAGGAAGGATGTGCTGGAATTGGAAAGAGTCCAGAGAAGGGCAACAAAAATAATTAGGGGAATGGAGGACATCAGCTATGAGGAAAGACTACAAGCACTGAACTTATTCTCTCTGGAGAAGAGACGATTGAGGGGGGATATGATATCAATGTACAAATACTGTACTGGCGACCCTAGCATAAGGAACAAACTATTCAGAGAGAGGAGATACAATAAGACACGTGGCCATTCACTAAAACTAGAGGAAAGGCGGTTTAACCTTAAAATGCGTAAGGGGTTCTTCACTGTAAGAGCGGTAAGGATGTGGAATTCTCTTCCACAAGCAGTCGTATCAGCTGGGAGCATTGATAGTTTCAAAAAACTATTGGATGGGCACCTTGGAGACCACAACATACAGGGGTACACAATGTACGGTTAAAAGCAAACACACACACATCATAGGTTGAACTGGATGGACTGATGTCTTTTTTCAACCTCACTAACTATGTAACTATGTAACTAAAAAAAAAGGTGTGTGTTATTCCCTCATTATCCCATTTACAAGGAGCAGATAAAAGGTCCAGAGTTCATTTCAAGAGTGCTATTTGCATTTGGAATCTGTTGCTGTCAACTCTCAATATGAGATCCAAAGAGCTGTCACTATCAGTGAAGCAAGCCATCATTAGGCTGAAAAAAACAAAACAAACCCATCAGAGAGATAGCAAAAACATTAGGTGTGGCCAAATCAACGGTTTGGAACATCCTTAAAAAGAAAGAACGCACCAGTGAGCTCAGCAACACCAAAAGACCCGAAAGACCACGCAAAAAACAACTGTGGTGGATGACGAAGAATTCTTTCCCTGGTGAAGAAAACGCCCGTCACAACAGTTGGCCAGATCAAGAACACTCTCCAGGAGGTAGGTGTATGTGTGTCAAAGTCAACAATCAAGAGAAGACTTCACCAGAGTGAATACAGAAGGTTCACCACAAGATGTAAACCATTGGTGAGCCTCAAAAACAGGAAGGCCAGAATAAAGTTTGCCAAACATCATCTAAAAAAGCATTCACAGTTCTGGAACAACATCCTATTGGCAGATGAGACCAAGATCAACTTGTACCAGAGTGATGGGAAGAGAAGAGTATGGACAAGGAAAGGAACTGCTCATGATCCAAAGCATACCACCTCATCTGTGAAGCATGGTGGTGGTAGTGACATGGCGTTGGCATGTATGGCTGCCAATGGAACTGGCTCTCTTGTATTTATTGATGATGTGACTGCTGACAAAAGCAGCAGGATGAATTCTGAAGTGTTTTCGGGTAATATTATCTGCTCATATTCAGCCAAATGCTTCAGAACTCATTGGACGGCGCTTCACAGTGCAGATGGACAATGACCCGAAGCACACTGCGAAAGCAACCAAAGGGTTTTTTTTAAGGGAAAGAAGTTGAATGTTATGCAATGGCTAAGTCAATCACCTGACCTGAATCCGATTCATCATGCATTTCACTTGCTGAAGACAAAACTGAAGGGAAAATGCCCCAAGAAAAAGCAGGAACTGAAGACAGTTGCAGTAGAGGCCTGGCAGAGCATCACCAGGGATGAAACCTAGCGTCTGGTGATGTCTATGCGTTCCAGACTTCAGGCTGTAATAGACTGCAAAGGATTTGCAACCCAGTATTAAAAAGTGAAAGTTTGATTTATGTATATTAATCTGTTCCATTACGTTTGGTCCCTTAAAAAGTGGGAGGCACATATACAAACTGTTGTAATTCCTACACCGTTCACCTGAATTGGATGTAAATACCCTCAAATTAAAGCTGAAAGTCTGCAGTTAAAGTACATCTTGTTTGTTTCATTTCAAATCCATTGTGGTGGTGTATAGAGCCAAAAAGATTAGAATTGTGTCAATGTGCCAGTATTTATAGACCTGACTGTAGGTGTAGAGGAGTAAGCTGTTTATAGGGGGGAGGGGTGTTCTAGGTGCAGAGGGGTGATGTTTGTGTCTGATAATAATGATCTTAGTATATATTCAGTAAAAATATAATTTTAAAATTGGGGGGGGGGGGGGTCCTCCATCCCCCTACATTCAACATAACTCTTCCATCCTGATATAAATCTGGTATATATAGGCCGGTCCTCTCTCCAGCATCCTTTGACCATCTTCTGCACTTCTTTCCTGCTGTCTTCTCCGCTGAAGTGTATTCTGGGATCGCTTTCCAGCAGTCATCTGCGTCTGACATTTCTACGCCAAGTTAATGGATTCCATTCATCATCCCTACCTCTCCCCTGCATGACAAGGACAATTTTTGAGTATACAGTAGCGCATTCTCTCTCTCATTTAAATATATATATATTTATTTTAGAGAGAGGTGGCATTAGCACTTAATCCCATGCCTTGGTGCTCCACACAAACAAGATACTCAATAAAGTTCATATTGAATAAAGTGCGCAAGGATTTGCCAAAACATCATCGGGGTAATAAAGCAACTACATTGGCAATATCATCCTCCAATGGAAATCATATATTTTAATTGTTTTTTTTTAATGAATTTAAAAAATGCAAAGTGAACGAGCAGAAGAGACATCTAAATCAATGTAACGGAACCTCAGACCCACACTGTACTTGTGGTCTTCCGTCAGTATACGGCTTCCTCGCAGTCATGAGCATAGATATCAAATCCCAGCCGCTGTCATACAAAACTAGCCTGACACTTAGCTTGTATACTGGAAACAACTAACACCTTTATTAAAACAAGCAGCAGACTTTTATACACTTGAGAAGCATGACAGTCACTACATGAACAATGACCTGAATATTTACATAAAACATCACACAATGTTGAGATAACGAGGTACAGCTGACTCATGGCTAATCCCATCTAGACAAGGTTATCATTCACATGCTAATTAGCTCAGCGTACTTAAGTCAGCCTGGAAGCCCAGACTGCCGGCACCAAAGGTAAAACAAGATATAATATACATTATTATAGTGTAAATACTGAGAACCCACCGTAAACAATAGGTGAGCAAATCAGCATGATTTACAATGCGTGGAAGACAGGTGTTTGAGCTGATGGCATGCATCTGTTACAAGTCTGACCAACTGAAGCAGTCCAAACCATCAATTTATCTGTCACATAGTTTTTTCACTGTCAGTGACGGTGCGAACCGTCACAATCAATATTCAATTCATCAAGCTATTTTGAAGAAGCCCAAAAAAAGCGGGCAACATGGAGGGTGTAGACGTTGTGGTCAGCCAAGGATAAGTGCAAAAAAATCAAATCCACAAATATAATTGTCAGATAAGAACAGCAATTTTTATATATGTAGCACCTCTCCCATGGAAGCTGCTGTGTGTGGGTTCCCCTGGGTTACCATTAGCATCAGTAGGACATTCTGACATGTTTCCAAGTGTTTTTACCTCAAACAAGGACCAGTCCAGTTTCTTTGGTTTTTAGGTTTCATTAGGAACTTGGATAGTCCAACGGAGCTAAACTATGCACAATAGGCAGGGACGATCTGATAAATGCTGATTAACGCTGGTTAAATGCTGATTAACGCTGGTTGAGCTAGTCACGGCTAGGCCACTTAATTTACTTTGCCTTTGACTGTGAAAGACTCCTTTAGCTTCCTAAGGCACTCCTTTCCTGAGGTAACTGTCCTTAAAAGTAGACTGCACTGCTGAGCAACTTCAGGGCCCTTCCTGGTGCCCCCTTTACCCCCCTAATCTTCAGGGCTTTACAACTTGGCACCCCCTTTTACAGTAACACTCCGAGTTAGCTGGCTCTTGGATCCCTTTGACCTTCCTGGAGTGGTCCCCTTTCTTAGGCAGACCCCTGGGCAGATGCTTAGGTACTCACGATAGGGTTTTTTCAGAAGAATCCTGCCCCACAGCTCCACTTGGTCAGCACACACTGGATCCTCTACAGCACAGCTCATCCCCTGGTCCCTAGGCCGACTGCCTGGACCACCTTCCTCAGAAACAGGAGGAGAGACAGCTGTCACCCTCCTCCTGGGACCTGGCTTCCCACCCAAAGACACCCTGTCACATGCTCCCTCCGGATTTATTCCCAATCCCAGGAAGCACTGCAGCAATGCCTACCTACTGGGACAGTCATAAACCCTGGTGTGCTATTGGCAAGGTTTCCTCTACTGTCCAACAAGGTCCCTCATTGGATACAGTGGGGAGACTCCCCAGACTCAACAGAACACACCTGGAAACATGTGACAGTCTAACTTACAGATCAGACCCTCCTGATAAGTAGAACAGGGTCACATATATTTTTTACCTAGCACCTACCTAGGAGGGTGCTACATATAAAAATTGTGATCAGTGTCCAAATGCATGTCCACTCATGTAATAAAAAAAAAAAAACTGATGCAGTCTTTAAATCTGAATGTTATGAAAGACACATCATGCTTACTTCAGCACAGAACTGGTGAAAACCAGTGGGACCCAGGTACACCCATCTACTGTCCGGATAAGTCTGGCCAGAAGTGGTCTTGTAGCCATTCCTTTCGACATAGAAACAACGCTAAGCAACTCAACAACGCACAAAAACATAGGAACTAGGGTGTCGAAAATGGCAGCGGGTGCTCTGGACTGAGGAGTAAAATGTGAAATATTTGGTTGTAGCAGGAGGCAGTTTATTGGATGGGTTAGAGAGTGGTACGATAATGAATATCTGCAGGCCACAGTGAAGCATTGTGGAGGTTCCTTGCAAGTTTGGGGCTGCATTTCTGCAAATGGAGTTGAAGATTTGGTCAGGATGAATGCTGAAAAATACAGGCAGATACTTATGCATCATATTACCAGACCATAAATGATTGCCCCCAAATGTATTCTACAGCAGGACAATGACCCCAAACATTCAGCAAATGTCATTAAGAACTATATTCAATTTAAAGTATCCTCATGGAGTGGAGTCTGTCTGGGATTGCTTGAAGAGACAGAAGGATATGAGGCAGTCTACATCCACAGAAGATCTGTGCTTAGTTCTCTCCAAGATGTTTGGAACAACCTACCTGCCGAGTTCCTTCAAAAACTGCAAGTGTACCTAGAAGAATTGATGCCGTTTTGAAGGCAAAGGGTGGTCATGCCAAATATTTATTTGATTTGGATTTCTCTCCTGTTCATTTACTTTCCATTTTGTTAATTGATAAAAATTAACTATTAACACTTCTATGCAGCTAATTCATCCTTTCTCTCTTTCTCACTATTTCTGTTTCCCCATATCTATTTTTTTCTTTTATCTTGGTCTTTTTTTCCTTGTCTCTGCTTTTTTTTGTTGTTTTGTGTGTTGCTCTGTTTTCCCTGGTACATGCCTGGGTGGGGTATCCGAGCCACGCTGCCCGGAACGCCCTGGGTTACCCAGATATAGGGCGAGTGCAGGCGCATGGCGCTGATTTTCTGCACCGGGGACGCTCCCGATGATGTCATCCGGCTGCGCTGGTCGGTGGGATGGCCAGGCACCATTTTGTTTATATTTGTTTTCTTCCCATTTTTTTTTCATTTACAGAAAAAAAAAAAAAAAAGAAACAAAATTTTCTTTTATGTCTAAGACCCTCTCTCTCTGTTGCTATTTTCCTTTCCAGCTATCCTCATTTCAGCTGGCCCTCCTATTTTTCCTCAAACCATGAGTCAGTCACCACTTATAAAAGACCCTCAACTTCCAAGGTAGGGGACCACCATGATGGTACGTTTTCAGGAATTTCAGGAGTGCCTTCTTATGTAGATTTCTTTGATTTTAGCCCCGCATGCTCATGCTCTCAAAGATCAAGAGCTGGGGAGGACAGACGTTCTTCAGAGGAGCATGGTCCTAGATGCCGCTCCCACTCAAGGATAAAATCCAAAGAAGATGCCATACCTCCTCTTCCCCAGAGCTGTGCTGTATATTTCACCACATATTTGTTGACTATTTGCTGTATGGATTGTCATTATATATGGATTAATAAAGCTGAAATTTTTTGGAGTGTAGCCATCTGGACTTTTTTCACTATATGTTTCCTGTTGTATACAGGGCTGGCACCCTTTCTATATGCGGTGACTGTGAAGTAGAAGGGCAGTTACCTTGAGCAGCATACTACTTATGCAGTCTAGCCTATGTGTTTCCCCTAACATCTCTCATGAGGAGATTCCTCTTGAGGCTGTGGAGAGAGAAAATGGAAGTCATAGCCATTCTTCCATATTGGCCATGAAGGCCTTGGTTTCCCTTGGCCATTCACCTCAACATACAGAAGCCGATTCCCCTTCCAGTGTTCCCACGCCTTCTAGTACAGGGCGACTTTGAGCATCTAAAGAAACACAGACTGGAGCTACAAGCATGGCTGTTGAAAAGGGGAGGCTGGAGAACCTAGGCAGCTCCCTCAGAGGGGTCTCTACTTTAGTGTGTGCCAGAAGGCCCCCTACTAACAACATCTATGCCAAAATCTGAGACAAGTTTGAGGTTTTCTCGGCTGGGCCAGACTTTGATCCTGCTGCGCCTCCTGGGACAGCTGTTTGGAACTTCCTCCAGGCCAGATTAGATATGGGCCTTAGTCAAATTGAAGCGGCAAGGTTGGCTATAACAAAGATTGAATGGGCCGAAAATCCTTAGGTCACGCAGTTTCCGAAGGCAGTCATGAGGATTCGACCACAAAGAAGGAGAGTCTTTCCCCAGTGGGATCTATCGATTCAACCGTTTGTTCCAACAGAGCAGTGTTGTTTGGTTTGGGGCATCTACAAGGCAGTATTTCTTATTGCAATAACTTCAGGCAGAAAAGTGTCTGAGATTTAAGCTCTTGAGACTTCAAAAGGACATATTGTTTTATTTCCAGAATGAGTAGAGAAGCGACCCATAGAACATTTTGTTCCAAAGGTAGCGACAGCCTTCCATATAACAGGCATTACATAACTTTCCAGAAGATCACAGGGAAAAGTCACATGAATTGTCCACAACGGCTCCTTTCAGATCATCCTATAAGCCTTTTGTTGTTCCAGCTGGGAAACGTTGAGGGAAAGAAGCTACTGCCAGGACTCTAGCAGGCTGGATTGTGAAATTCTTTCAGAGAGCATTTAGAGCAATGGGTTGTGACCCTCCTTCAGCGGTGACTGCGCACTCTACTGTACCAGAGCGGTTGCAGCCTCATGGGCAGCCCATTCGAGAGTATCTATGGAATCCATCGGTAGAGCGGTGTCATGGTCATCCCAGCATACCTTTTTAAAGTGTTACACAGTAGACCCGGGTTCTTCATCAACAATGGACTTTAAAAGGTCTTCTGTCACATCCTAAATCAAAAGTGATTTGTTGAGCAGTACCCACCATGTCAGCTAGTTACCTAAACACAGGTATGCTGCCATGTTGGCACCAGGAAAATTGTATCATAATTTTCCTTTCCTGACACCAAACCATGGCATCATACATGCCCACCCTGTACGTCTCAGTATGTAGCTCATTACAAAGAATGTGGCAGGCCTAACTACTCCTTTATTTATGATATTCTTTGGTCCTGAGGGAGTGGATGAGTGGTGGAGCTCTATCACAGGTATGCTGCCCTGGTTTGGTGTCAGGAACGGAAAGTTATGGTAAGTATTTGATACAATTATCCGTTTCTTACATTATGAAGCCCATAAAGTTCAGTCTGAACCAGAATACAATCTGAAGGTTTGATTCCTGGCACTGCCAAACAAGCTGGACAAGTAGTCTGTTTCTATAGCAGATCTTCACTGCATCTGAACACCGACAACCAAAAACACTATTGAATTAATTTTTAATATTCAGCGCAAACTCCTCCATCTTCAAATGTCTCCATTCTTTATTTTGTTGAGAAATCAGTTTGAAAAAGACCCTCCCTAGCATTTCTGACTGTGGCCATCTTGAGGAAGAGCAAACGATTCATGTCGCATTTACTTCCTGGAATCCATTTGTTCTTAGCTCAGACATGCATGCAAGAGGGTATGCTTAGCTGAGAAAACTCCTCCTCCTCTCCTTTAAGACTCCTGGGATATATGACATCATTTGCCTAGGCAAGAAACCAGAAAGTAACTGAAGAAATGTAAAAAAAAAAAAACAAGTAAATATGATCTATTTTCCCATCTATTTACTAATGCTAGAAGCGTGAGGATTACAAATAATCAAAGTTGATTGGAAGAGTGAAGTTCCACTTTAAGGGGTCTTCTCTGGCTTTGGTACAGTTCTCTGGCTCCCTCCTGGCAGATTGTTGCTTTCCAGGCATCCCACCAGCATCAGAGGCTCCTGGGGGGTCCATACACACATACCCGTACCTAGAAACATAGAAAAGTGAGGGCAGACAAAGACTGAGTAGTCCATCGTGTCTGCTCAACTCTGTTGTTCCTGTATAGTGTATACCCTGGTATACAGTGGGTACGGAAAGTATTCAGACCCCCTTAAATTTTTCACTCTTTGTTATATTGCAGCCATTTGCTAAAATCATTTAGGTTCATTCTTCTTCCTCATGAATGTACACATAGCACCCCATACTGACAGAAAAACACAGAATTGTTGACATTGTTGCAGATTTATTAAAAAAGAAAAACTGAAATATCACATGGTCCTAAGTATTCAGACCCTTTGCTGTGACACTCATATATTTATTTATTTATTTATTTCCATTTCTTCTGATCATCCTTGAGATGGTTCTACACCTTCATTTGAGTCCAGCTGTGTTTGATTATACTGATTGGACTTGATTAGGAAAGCCACACACCTGTCTATATAAGACCTTCCAGATCACAATGCATGTCAGAGAAAATGAGAATCATGAGGTCAAAAGAACTGCCTGGAGAGCTCAGAGACAGAATTGTGGCAAGGCACAGATCTGGCCAAGGTTACAAAAGGATTTCTGCTGCACTTAAGGTTCCTAAGAGCACAGTGGCCTCCATAATCCTCAAATGGAAGACGTTTGGGATGACCAGAACCCTTCCTAGAGCTGGCCGTCCGGCCAAACTGAGCTATCGGGGGAGAAGAGCCTTGGTGAGAGAGGTAAAGAAGAACCCAAAGATCACTGTGGCTGAGTTCCAGAGATGCAGTCAGGAGATGGGAAAAAGTTGTAGAAAGTCAACCATCACTGCAGCCCTCCACCAGTCGGGGCTTTATGGCAAAGTGGCCCGACGGAAGCCTCCCCTCAGTGTAAGACACATGAAAGCCCGCATGGAGTTTGCTAAAAAAACACCTGAAGGACTCCAAGATGGTGAGAAATAAGATTCTCTGGTCTGATGAGACCAAAATAGAACTTTTTGGCCTTAATTCTAAGCGGTATGTGTGGAGAAAACCAGGCACTGCTCATCACCTGTCCAATACAGTCCCAACAGTGAAGCATGGTGGTGGCAGCATCATGCTGTGGGGGTGTTTTTCAGCTGCAGGGACAGGACGACTGGTTGCAATCGAGGGAAAGATGAATGCGGCCAAGTACAGGGATATCCTGGACAAAAACCTTCTCCAGAGTGCTCTGGACCTCAGACTGAGCTGAAGGTTTACCTTCCAACAAGACAATGACCCTAAGCACACAGCTAAAATAACGAAGGAGTGGCTTAACAACAACTCCATGACTGTTCTTGAATGGCCCAGCCAGAGCCCTGACTTAAACCCAATTGAGCATCTCTGGAGAGACCTAAAAATGGCTGTCCACCAACGTTTACCATCCAACCTGACAGAACTGGAGAGGATCTGCAAGGAGGAATGGCAGAGGATCCCCAAATCCAGGTGTGAAAGACTTGTTGCATCTTTCCCAAAAAGACTCCTGGCTGTATTAGATCAAAAGGGGGCTTCTACTAAATACTGAGCAAAGGGTCTGAATACTTAGGACCATGTGATATTTCAGTTTTTCTTTTTTAATAAATCTGCAACAATGTCAACAATTCTGTGTTTTTCTGTCAGTATGGGGTGCTATGTGTACATTCATGAGGAAGAAGAATGAACCTAAATGATTTTAGCAAATGGCTGCAATATAACAAAGAGTGAAAAATTTAAGGGGGTCTGAATACTTTCCGTACCCACTGTATTTATTTCTCAGTCATTTAGATCCTTGAACCAGGTCTCTGTAATTGCAAGAAGGTCCAAGTTGTCCCTATACACATTACTGCACTACTCATGCGTAGCACTACCCCCTTTAGGGTTGCTGGTAAGTGTATGTTCTTCTGTCCTGTTTTGACCCTGTGAACCTTCCAGCCCTCCTGACACTCTAGGTTCAGACATGTTGCATATACCTCTAAGTAACACACTGACACAATACGAATGAGTTTTAACTTTACTCAAAAGAAGAACTTGCAAAGTAGTATTAGTCAACTAGACCATGGATAAACAGCCAGGGTTTAGTTGAACCATGACCAAAAAAAAGACAGTGAGGAACAGGTTTTAATAACTCAATGACACCAATAAACACAGTCTCTTGGAATATGGATGTGGATCTCTCAGAAAACTATATATTATTACCATAAAGCACTCTGGCTAAAAGGGAACCCCCGAGCCGGCCTATACCAACTGTATCCTGATGAGATATGAGGTAATCTAGATACCAGTAATGTGTCCTCTTTAAAATAAATAATTTGGTAGTGTTCTACTTGCAAGGCCTTGCTAAAATCTTCACCGGCAGTTGGAGCTCATGAAATGAACAGTTCCCAATGTGACTCAGTGTATAGCAAGCAATGCAGAATAGTTGATTATAATCCTAAAAGATCCGGTAACTGATCCAACTGCAAAGTTTCTGTGTTCAGTGTAACAAGAATTGTAATTAATGTGGTTTGAACTCTGATCAGGTGCCCTCTCACCAAATCCTGAAGTCCATCAATAAGGGTCCTGGAAGAACAGGCAATGGCAATCTTGAGATGGCTGTGCCCTGCTGTCTCAGTGTGCCCTGTCGACTCCACTCGATCAGCGATGCTGGAAGGATGTCTGCGATGCAGCGATGAACATCAGTTCCGCCAGGGCTGAATCTGTATGCAGATGGGCGATGTGCAGTAGGCCGCAGTCTGCTATCTCTCTCTCCATACAGCAGACTGATGTGCACAGGATGGATCCAGGGAAGCAAGAGGGCATGGGCCTGTTAGGAAGATCCCATTATAGTCTCTCCCAAGATGCTCTCCTGTAATCCAAAGTTTGCTCAGAAATACAGTTCCTAAACAATCCAGCAATGCTGACTGTTCAATAGCAGTTTTACTGCTGCATTGCAGCCGCACTGCGCAGAATAATATACAGTATCTCACAAAAGTGAGTACACCCCTCACATTTTTGTAAATATTTTATTATATCTTTTCATGTGACAACACTGAAGAAATGACACTTTGCTACAATGTAAAGTAGTGAGTGTACAGCTTGTATAACAGTGTAAATTTGCTGTCCCCTCAAAATAACTAAACACACAGCCATTAATGTCTAAACCGCTGGCAACAAAAGTGAGTACACACCTAAATTAAAATGTCCAAATTGGGTCAAATTAGTAATTTTCCCTCCCCGGTGTCATGTGACTCGTTAGTGTTAATGAGTGTTAAGGCCTCAGGTGTGAATGAGGGGCAGGTGCTCTCACTCTCTCATACTGGTCACTGGAAGTTCAACATGGCACCTCAAAGTACTCTCTGAAAAAGAATTGTTGCTCTACATAAAGATGGCATAGGCTATAAGAAGATTGCCAAGATCCTGAAACTGAGCTGCAGCACGGTGGCCAAGACTATACAGTGGTTTAACAGGATAGGTTCCACTCAGAACATGCCTCGCCATGGTTGACCAAAGAAATTCAATGCACGTGCTCAGCGTCATATCCAGAGGTTGTCTTTTGAAAATAAACGTATAATAAACGAGTGCTGCCAGCATTGCTGCAAAGGTTGAAGGGGTGGGGGGGGTCAGCCTGTTAGTGCTCAGACCATACGCCGCACACTGCATTATATCGGTCTGCATGGCTGTCCCAGAAGGAAGCCTTTTTTAAAGATGATGCAAACATTTTGCGGAAGACAAGCAGACTAAGGACATGGATTACTGGAACCATGTCCTGTGGTCTGACGAGACCAAGATGAACTTATTTGGTTTAGATGGTGTCAAGCGTGTGTGGCGGCAACCAGGTGAGGAGTACAAAGACAAGCGTGTCCTGCCTACAGTTCTGCATGGTGGTGGGAGTGACATGGTCTGGGGCTGCATGAATGCTGCCGACACTGGGGAGCTACAGTTCATTGAGGGAACCATGAATGCCATTTACTGTGACATACTGAAGCAGCGCATGATACCCTCCCTTCTGAGACTGGGCCACAGGGCAGTATTCCAACATGATAACGACCCTAAACACACCTCCAAGACAATCACTGGCTTGCTAAAGAAGCTGAGGGTAAAGGTGATGGACTGGCCAAGCATGTTTCCAGACCTAAACTCTATTGAGCATCTCTGGGGCATCTTCAAACAGAAGGTGGAGGTCTCTAACATCCACCAGCTCCGTGATGTCGTCATGGAGGAGTGGAAGAGGACTCCAGTGGCAACCTGTGAAGCTCTGGTGAACTCCATGCCCAAGAGGGTTAAGGCAGTGCTGGAAAATAATGGTGGCCACACAAAATATTGACACTTTGGGCCCAATTTGGACATTTTACCTTAGGGGTGTACTCACTTTTGTTGCCAGCGGTTTAGACATTAATGGCTGTGTGTTGAGTTATTTTGAGGGGACAGCACATTTACACTGTTATACAAGCTGTACACTCACTACTTTACATTGTAGCAAAGTGTAATTTCTTCAGTGTTGTCACATGAAAAGATATAATAAAAGATTTACAAAAATGTGAGGGGTGTACTCACTTTTGTGAGATACTGTATATATACATGATTCTGCACTTCCGGGTACCGGGCGTGAGTGCGCACCGCCAGCAGTTTGTTCCCGCTGTGATTCTACACAGTGAGTCCCACGGACCCCATGTCTGCCGACACCCGCTGATCATTCAGTACACAGGCAGAATGGCAGTCTGTCTATTTTAATAAGGCAGATCACCATTCTGTCAGGAGGGAAGGTATTGATCCTGTGTTCCTGCAAAGCAAGGACATGGATTAATGCCTTCCCCTAGGAAAAGCGCCTCCACCTCAGTGAGAAAACACAGGCTAGGTCTTTATACTGCGGCAGGCGGCTCTGTCCCTCGAAACAACATACCTGTATGTCGTTTTGAGGGACAGCTAGTGGGGGCGCGCATGCACCGATTGGCCACAGGGGGAGCCAATCAGCGGGTCCGGCAGCAGTGATGTCCGCTGGGCACCCGTGATCAGAATAGTCTGCCGGTGTAAGCACGACAGACCGCTGTTCTGTCTGTAATGAACACAGGGAATCTGTGTTCCTCCTATTTAGGAACACAAGTCTCTGTGTTCATCGAGCAAGCCCATCCCCCACATAGTTAGAAAGCACCCGCTAGGGACACATTTAACCCTTTGATCGCCCCTGATGATAACCCCTTCCCAGCCAGTGTCACTAGTACAGTGACAGTGCATAGTTTTAGCACTGATCACTGTATTAGTGTCACTGGTTCCCAAAAAATGCCAGTTAGTGTCCGACTGTCCACCACAATATTGCAGTCCCGCTATAAGTCGGTGATCCCCGCCATTACTAGGAAAAAAAAGAAATTAAAAAAAAATATATCCCATAATTTGTAGGAACTATAACTTTTGCGCAAACCAATCAATCTATGCTTATTGGGATTTTTTCTTTTACCAAAAACATGTAGCAGAATACATATTGGCCTAAACTGATGAAGAAATTAGATTTTTTTTCATTAGTTGTATTATATAGCAGAAAGTAAAAAAAAATGAAAATTGTATCATACTTACTGTAATTTTCCTTTCTTGGTGCCTATCCATGGTAGCATACCAATGATAGAGCTCCGTCTCGACTCCTCAGGAACAGTGAATAGCTTAAATTAAAGACATAGCCCATCCCCCAACATTCTCCATAACATAGAAATACCGAAGGGTGGGAGCATATGCTGCCATGGATAGGCACCAGGAAAGGAAAATTACAGTAAGTATGATACAATTTTCAGTTTTCCTGATGCCTCCATGGCAGCATACCAATGATAAATAACTAGCTTACACGGATGGGTTTGATGCTAACAGAAATGTTTTTTATTTAGGCAATGCCATGGCTGTACAAACTGTGTTTCTTCCAAACTGTGCAGTCGTAAGAGCCCTTGGGTCTATACGATAATGCTTGAGAAACGTGTGATGAGAGGACCAAGAAGCCGCCCTGCAGACCGTTTCCAAGGAAACGTTTGCCCTTGCTGCCCATGACGCTAAAAGTGCCCTTATTGAGTGTGCGCTCACATGAGATGGAGGGGCCATGCCTCTCAGCTTGTAGGCTTTTTGTATCAGCTTGACCACCCAGGATGCCAAAGTCCTGCTGGATGCTTCTTTTCCTTTGTTTCTGCCCCATGGAATGATGAACAGTCTTTCAGGGGACCTGCACCTCTCGGTCACCTCCAAGTAGATTTTGAGAACCTTGGTCACATCTAGATCATGACAGGCTTCTGATTCTGAAAAGACTGGTAACGCCCATGGTTCCGCTAGAATCTAGCGGCTAGATGATCCGGGGTAGTTACCTTAGGGGTAAACCCTGTGTGGGGGGAGAAGCTCCACTCTATCTGAGAAAAAAGAGATGTGCTCGTCCCCATCCCCAGAGAATGGAGTTCTGAGATTCTTCTTCCGGACATAATGGCCACTAGGAAGGCTGTCTTCAGGGATAGGTCCCAAACTGAGGCTTGTTCTGCAGGTGCAAAGGGGGGCCCGGATAGAACCTCCAGAACCAAAGTGAAATCCCACTTGGGAAAAGAGCGTCTCACAGGAGGACGCAACTTCAACACTCCTTTGAGAAATGTGATGACCAGTGGGTTCTCTGCCCACCTGGTATTAGTTGCTGCCGAAATTGCTGCTACTTGAACCTTAAGGGAGCTTAGGCTAAGACCCAAGTCAAATCCAGACTGCAGAAATCCCAATAAATTGGAAGCAGAGGGGGAGATAGGGTTGAAGCCCCCTTCTGCTGCATGAGTTATGAATTTGTCCCAGATCCTTCCATATATGGAATTTGTTGCCGGTTTTCTTGCATTAAGGAGGGTGGATATGACTCCCTGGGAACAGCCTAGTGATTCGTACAGCCTCTTCTCAACCTCCATACTCGAAGTGCCAGTCTCTGAGGGTCTGGAGGGATTAGATTGCCCTGGGACAGGAGCTGAGGAAATGGAGGAATTCTGACAGGGGAACCCATGCTGAGGTGCAGCACCAGCAGAAACCAGGGTCTTTTTGGCCAGTAAGAAAGTTTGTCCAGCACTTGTACTGGCTCCTTCAGTAGTCTCAGTAGAAATCTCTGGATGAGTGGACGGGGTGGGAAGGCGTATGCCGTCGAGAATCTCCATGGGCAGGATAGAGTATCTATTTCTTCTGCTTGAGGATGAGGAAGGAGAGACAAGAACCTCAGGATTTTGGCATTCTCCAAGGTCGCAAAGAGATCCACCTGTGGCAGGTCCCATAGTTGAAAAATTTGGTGGAATATTTGAGGGTGAAGACTCCACTCGTTGTTGTCCCCAAATTTCCTTGATAAGGAATCCGCTTCCATATTCAGTCTGCCTGGGAGATACATTGCCCTGAGATCCTCCAGGTTTCTCTCTGCCCATATCATTATTGGCTCAACCTCCCTGAGAAGGAGGGTGCCTCCCTGTCTCGGCAGATATGAGACCGCCGCTGGGTTGTCCAGGCGTAATAGCACCCTCCGACCCTCGACTTGAGGGACTAGTAAAGCCTGGAACACGCTCTCATTTCTAGGACGTTGGACACCACATCCTTGGCAGAAAAAGACCATCGGCCCTGAATCCTGAGCCCTTCACAGTGATCCCCCCAACCCTGCCTGCTTGCCTCGGTGGTCCATGAGTGGGGACCTAGATAATGGGGATTGGAAAGATTTTCCGGAACTGTCCACCACCGCAGTCTTCTGCGCATGCGAGCTGTCATCAGAATTGTCTAAGAGAGGCGTTCCACCAGAGACGGTAAAAGGATGTTTCTGTGGAGGATAAGCCGGTGTGGGTCCTCTACCAATAGGGGAGTATCGTCCAGATAATGATAGACTCTCAATACTTTTTCCCTGAGAGGGGCCAGTGATGCCACATACTGGGTTAGGGCTGTTGCTTTCTGTGGGGAGACTGGCAACTCTGTTCTTTTGAACGAAGTCCGAGGAGGTTGCCGGAAAAAAGTCCAGAAAGGTCCGTGCTGAACTGTTTAGAGAACCCATGGGTCCTGACAATTGATGACCCAGATCTGAGAAAAAAACTTTAGCCGATCCCCAACTGGAAGCGACTCGGCCCTCCTGGTGTCAAAAGGATTTTGTCCCTTCTTGGGCAGTGGTGAGGGTCTTGTTTCTCTTGGCTCCCAAGAAGGAGAACTGTGTGCCCTTCTATGGTCTCCTATCTTCCCTAAACTGATGAGACTGCCAAAAGTCTCTGGCATTAGACTGCCTGAACCTTGACAAATAGGCTCTTGACCTCTGAGCTTTCCTATCCTGGGGAAGCAGGCCTGACTTTCCTCTGGTTACTCGAGAAATAGCTTTGTCCAGCCTTTCTCCGAATAAAGACTTGTCATCGAACGGGATCTTGCACCAGCTCTGCTTAGAGGCAAGATCAGCCGTCCAGGGTTTTAACCATAAGGCCCGTTTTGCCATAACCGAGTACAGTATTAAACGAGCTGAAGAGCGTATTGTGTCTATGGCTGCCTCCCCTAGGAAGTCTGCAGCCAGTTTTAGTTCTTCTAGAGCCTTAATTATGTCATCTCGCGAGACATCCTGGCGTAGGGCCATCTCAACATTTTCCGTCCAGGATCTAATAGCAGTAGAATCTGAGGTTAGAGCAATAGCGTGTTTACAGGCCGCTCCTACGGCCAGGTAACTTTTTTTAAGGTCTAGATCAATACCCCTATGTAGGGGGTCCTTAACAGATGTTGATTCCTCCATAGGCAAGGTAATGTTTTTCGCCAATCGAGCCACTGCAGCATCGACCACCGGCATTTAATTCAGGTACTGAGAGTCAGACTCTGATAATATGTACAATTTGTTTAGCCATCCCGGGGACAGCTTTTTGTTCGGCTTGTTCCATACATCCTCAATAATTTCCTTAATTTCACCCATTAGAGGGAAGGTAATTTGCTTCCTCTTTAGAAAAGGAAAGTAGGACTTGGATTTCTGTGGTGCTTCCGCTGATTCCTCCCAGGAAATGGCGCTCTTAACCACCTGAATGAAAGGCTATACCAGGGAAAAACTGAAGCCTGACAGATCCGAATCCCCTGAGGACTCATCTGAAGGGTCTTCCTGAGATGAGCCTCTAGCTACTTGCCCTGATGGAGGCAAAGGGTTACTGACCGCTGATGGACCTGGTATATTGGGTCCTGTATCCTGCAGCCGAGACATTTGTGGAGCAGCTTGAGCAGGAATTGATGCCGCCAACTCTGAAAGCGAATCCTTCATGGTTTGTTTCAGCAAGTCCACCACTTGCCAGCTTTCAAGATCTTGGTTTGCTGCATAGTCCCTGAAGCAGTGCTTGCAGACCAGCTTATCCGAGAGCGGAACTGTGCCGCATGCCCAACATTTCTTTCTCGATGAATGAGTTTGGGGTGAAGGAGAGCGATGGTATCTCTGCAACCTTTTTTTTTTTTTTAGCATCGGTCTTTTTTTGTTTATAGCGCAAAGAGAAATCAAATAAATAAAAATCACACAGGTGATCAAATACCACTAAAAGAAAGCTCTATTTGTGGGAAAAAAGGACATCAATTTTATTTGGGTACAGCGTTGCACGACCGCACAGTTGTCAATTAAAGGAACGCAGTGCTGTATCACAAAAAATGGCCTGGTCATGAAGGGGGGTAAATCTTCCAGAAGGCAAGCAGATAAAATACATTCCTTGTATTACAGGGAAACTTAGACTTTCATCATATCCAATATGAGAAATACTCAGCATGGTTAATATTATAAATTATAAATGAATGAATCATTATTTCTGTGTTTCTTTAAGTGCAAATGTCTTGTCCTAACAAAAGAGGTTTCAGCAGCAGCAGGCCAGAACTGGCGGGGGTTTCTAGGAATCTGCCGCTCTCACTCTCTGACTCATAGGCCAGGCTCTCTATGAGGAAGAATGATTAAAAGGCTTTGGCTAAATTGTGAAAGTTTCCATAAGACAGAACTGTGGCTGGGAAAAATAGTTTGCAGGGATTGGCTGCCCCCTGGTGGATGCAAAGCATAACTCCAAGTTTCAGAAGACATTTATTTCATAAAGCTATGACCTTTGTAACTTTTCTCTTAGTATACACACACAGGATCACAGCAAACTATTAGGCTCAATTCACATCTATGCATGTTGCTTTTGAGTCTTCCTGCAGTGCTTTCCGCATTTTTTAACCGCAATTTTGCCACAATTTACGATTTCTAAGCTTTTTTTTTTTTTTGAGAAATTGAACAACAACAGTTGTACAATGTATATCCAGCTGAATGCTTGATTCACATCTTTGCATGTTGATTTTGAGCATTTCTGCAGTCCTTTTTGCTGTGCTTTCCACGTTCTTTTGCCGCGATTTGCGTTTGTTATGCTTTTTTTTTGGAAAATTTGATGTCGGGCAGATTAAAAAAATTGCAGAAAAAACGCATTACCTGCTTTTCTGCAGCTTATCCATTGAAGTATATTTTTCTTTTTGTTTGGCCAATTTGTTGTTGGGCAGATTAACCACTTCTGGACCGGATGGCCCCCTTAATGACCAGGCCATATTTAGCGATTCGGCACTGCGTTATTTTAACGAACAATTGCGCCTTTCTGTGACGCTGTACCTAAATAAAATTGATGTCCTTTTTTCCCCACAAATAGAGCTTTCTTTTGTTGATATTTGATCACCTCTGTGATTTTTATTTTTTGCGCTATAAACAAAAAAAGAGCGACAATTCTGAAAAAAAAAATATATATTACATAAGACCAATAAAAAAAAGGATTTTTAATACAGAAATGTTGGCTTGGTGAAAATGTCCATGTACAGTATAGTATGCACTTAATACTTGGTTGGGGCTCCTTTTGCAATAATTACTGCATCAGTGCGGCGTGGCATGGAGGCGATCAGCCTGTGGCACTGCTGAGGTGTTATGGAAGCCCAGGTTGTTTTGATAGCAGCCTTCAGCTTGTCTGCATTATTGGGTTTGGTGTCTCTCATCTTCCTTTTGACAACACAGATTCTCTATGGGGTTTAGGTCAGGCGAGTTTTCTAGCCAATCAAGCACAGTGATATCATAACCAATAAACCAGGTATTGATAGTTTTGGCAGTGTGGGCAGGTGCCAAGTCCTACTGGAAAATGAAATCAGCATCTCCATAAAGCCGGTCAAAAGAGGGAAGCATGAAGTGCTCTAGAATTTCCTGCTAGAGGGCTGCGCTGACTTTGGACTTGATAAAACACAGTGGACCAACACCAGCAGATGACATGGCTCCCCAAATCATCACTGACTGAGTTTTGCATTTCATTTGGAAATCAAGGTCCCAGTATATGGAGGAAGAGTGGAGAGGCATAGAATCCAAGTTGCATGAGGTCCAGTGTGAAGGTTCTACAACCAGTGATGATTTGGGGAGCCATGTCATCTGCTGGTGTTGGTCCACTGTGTTTTATCAGGTCCAAAGTCCGCCCAGCCCCCTACCAGGAAATTCTAGAGCACTTCATGCTTCCCTCTGCTGACCAGCTTTATGGCTGACTTCATTTTCGAGCAGGACTTGGCACTGCCCACACTGCCAAAAGTGCCAATACCTGGTTTAATGATCATGGTATAACTGTGCTTGATTGGCCAGCAAACTCGCGTGACCTAAACCAGAATCTGTGGGGTATTGTCAAGAGGAAGATGAGAGACATCAGACCTAACAATGCAGATGAGCTGAAGGCCGCAATGAAAGCAACCTGGACTTCCATAACACCTCAGCAGTGCCACAGGCTGATCACCTCCATGCCACACCGCATCGATGCAGTAATTCATGCAAAAGGAGCCCTGACCAAGTATTGAGTGCATACTATACTGTACATGGATATACTTTTCAGCAAGCCAACATTTCTGTATTAAAAATCTTTTTTTTTAAATTTTATTGGTCTCATGTAATATTCAAATTTTTTGAGATACTGACTTTTGGGTTTTCACTAGCTGTAAGCCATACTCATTAACATTATAAGAAAGAAATACTTGATATACATCACTCTGTGTGTAATAAATCAATATTAATTGTATAATTTTCACTTTTTGAAGTGAATTACTGAAATAAATTAACTTTTTTGATGATATTCAAATTGTTTAAGATGCACCTGTAGATAGGAGCGTTCTTTCCTGCTAAGGATTTGTATTTTTGTCCATCCAGTCCTGAGATTTGCACAAGCTCTGCACACATCTTCATCACTCTGCTCTCTCCTCCTATCACAAGGCTCCTTGCATTGGAGTACAACTGACTGGGGCTTCTTTTACTACTTCTCCTTGTTGTGCAAGGACTACAAGAGGCTGATATCAGGTCAAATTCAGGTACTTACATTACACAGCACTGCTTCCAATTTGACATCATTGCAGGTTTGTGGTTGCACAGCCAGAAATGCAGACAGTGTGCATGGAAGGCTGTTAATTATTAAGTATGGTAAACCCTAGCTTACTAAAATTTAAAATAATAATACTTTACTCAATAGGACCAAATCAGTTGTATTGTCCTCCGTGCACTTTTCAAGTTTATGAAACTGTGAAATTGAATAAATGATTATTAAATTATAAAGTCTCAAAAAATAAAAATAAATGTCATTGTACAAGACAAAATGCTTGTTTTGTGTATAAAAAATAAAATTTGCCTGTAAAAAAATGATCTAAATTGATTAAATTTTAAAATGTTCATAATAGAAGAACGAAGACACAGATTTGAAAGCATTGGGTGCCTCCTAGTGGAAATAAAGAGAACAGACACAATGAAAAGAGATTTTATTCAGAGATTAAAACTAAACCAGTTTTTTGTACTTGTATTGAAGCAGTGCAGCAACAGTTCACAACAATCTTGGTGGGTTGACTACCCCAACCAGGTACACTTAGGGGTTACAGCAACATGAACAGGGCAAGTTCCTACCAGAATGACAGCATCTGTAGAGAGGGGCCTAATGCAGCCTTGGCTGTCTCATGCCCAATCGGGAAGATGTCCAGTAGAGATGCGACCCTATGCTTTCCCTCCTTGTCAGGAACCTTTCCCTACCGCAGTACTGTTCCTCACAGACAGGGTACCTTTCCCTGCACTACCGACTCGCATCACGCATGCAAAACTGGAAGGCAGGGCCTTAAATAGGCTCTGCCTGACCCCAACATGGTCGCCAGATTCACATGGGGTGGCAGCATCCAAACTGATCACTTTCCCAGTGAGCCAGGAAACCATAGAGAACCATGTTCCTCCTGACTTCCTTTCCAACTGCAGTGCCGCTGTGGATAGCGCCACCTGCAGTAGAGAAAGTAGACTGCACCTGCCTTAATGCAGAAAGTGAGTGCTAAGAGGGCAGGTTTGTTGGCTGTGATAACATGTTTAGTACTAGTGTTGTAATAATAGAAAGGGCACTCCTGCACAATCCTTCAATTAATGCAAGACCCATTGCTAGTACATCACAAAACATGAAAGATTCAGGTGCAGCAACACCAGTGCCAATGTTGGGGATACCTTGATTTTAACAATAAGCTCCAGGATAAGGTCTGGGACAGAAGGTGAACATATTACACGAGCAGGGGCTTGAGACATTTGAAAAACCTTGTCCTCAAATTGTTGGCACGGTTGAAAGATAAACAGATTTATATAAATACCCACTTGTGAATACTGAATTGGGGGATGCTTTAAAAAATAATACAATGAATATTTTTTTATTTTTCAAAAACAGGAAAAAAGACAAAATCTTTATATTGTTGGTGTATCTACCCTTTGCGTTTAAAACCGCATCAATTTTCCAAGGTACACTTGCACACAATAAGGAACTCAGCAGGTGGGTTGTTCCAAACATCCGGGAGAAGAACTAACCACTGTAATTCTGTGGATTTAGTCCCTCACAGTGGCTTCTTTCTCTTCATGTAAGCCTAGATGGGCTTCATGATGTTGAGATCAGGACTTTATGGGTCCTGTCATAACTTCCATGACTACTGTACTTCTTATTTGCTATGTAGATAGCTCTATAGCTTTGGCTGTATGTTTGGGGGCCATTATCCTGATGCAAATTGAATTTGGGACAATTTGATGCCTCCCTGATGGTACTGCATGAGGAATATGTGCCTGTGCTTTTTAGCATTGAAGAGACCATTAATTCTGACCAAAGCCCAAATTCATGTGCAGATATAGAGCCCCATACCTGCAAGGAACCTCCACCGCGCTTCACCGCTGCCTGCAGACACTCACCCTTAAACACTTATCTGGCCCTTCGGCCAATAAGCTACCTTCTATTATAGCCAAGTGTTTAAAATTTAGACTCATCAATCCAGACCACAAATTTTCTGCACACCAGTCCTTGTGTGTTTGTGCATGGATGAGCCATTTAGCTATTTCCATGTCAGGCGGTATAGATTTTTAGCACGGATGATATGTATACCTGGATCCCACTAGTTTCTACAAGGTCTAAGCTGTCGGCGCCACTAGACATCTTTTAAATTGCAAGGGGACGTCAGCATTATGTGTCTATCATCTGCTGCACTACGTTTCCTTGGACAACTATTGCTTTTGTGGTCCTCAATGTTGGCCGTTTGCCGTGGTCCTCAATGTTTGCTTTGGCAGACAAGCTTAGACAATATATCTGGAAACGCCTGCCTTACTTGAAATTCTATTAGTCTGAACAATCTTGAAGTTTGTAAACTTACTTTGTGAAGATCCCCAAACATTTACTTCCTTAAATTCTGTGATACCTAATCACTATGCCGTGTCAGTAGGCACTGCTGTGTCACACATTTTACAGAGCCTACCTTCTGATCTACACCGGAGGAGTTTCAGGAGGTAGAGTCAGTACAGGAATCACTGCTTGCAGGTTGAAAAAATACCATGGGGTATGCAGTCCCTAATGGAAAAGCTGCAAAGCAAGAAGGGAATCCAGGAAGTTGTGGAAAGAGATAACCAGCAGATTGGCATACTTACCAACTGTCCTGGATTTTCCGGGACAGTCCCAACTTCCAGTAAGTGGTCAAACGATAGTTGTGTCCCACTTCGTGAAGGACTCTGCTCTTCCACGCAGCTCACTCCACATCTACAGAAGCATCACTGTAGAGGAGTGGAGTAGTGCTGCAGGAGCCCGTTGGATGATTAAAACAAATGGTGGACGGACACCTGGGCTAGTGACTTCCACTTAACTCCTCTCCCACAAGGTGTGTTTGTGAAGATTTGGGGGGGGGGAGGGGCATTACAATGTGCAGGGGGTACATTGATGGAAAAGGTGTGTGATGGGGGTACAGTGGTGAAATATATATGCAAATGTGGAACAGGTGTGTGAGGGCACAGTGTTGATGGAACATGAATTCAGGACTAGAGTGGTGAAACAGGTGAGCATTGTGAGTACAGTGATGAACAGGTGAGTGGTGGCAGTACGGCAGAGGCACAAGTGTGCAGTGAGGGTACAGTGGTGGGACAGATGTGCCATGAGGGTACAATAGTGGAAGAGGTGTGCGGTGGGAGTACAGTGGTGGAACAGGTGAGCAGGGAGGGTACAGTGGTGGAACAGGTGTTCAGGAGGGGGTGCAGTGGTGGAACACACACATGCAGGAAGTGAAGTGGTTAAACACACGTCTGGTCTTGCTAGGTTAAAACAAGAGGGGGGGGGGGGGGGACAGTGGAATGTACCAGGGCACAACAAACAGAAAAGCCCTTTCACACTCGCCATGCAGTCCCATTAGTAAGGGATCCATAAACAGATGCCCTGCTGAATTGGAGCAGAACAGGGCAAATACAGTATCACAAAAGTGTCTATTCATGGTTTGGCTCATTTTAAAAACTTGAGGTTTCCAGGCCCATATGTGTTGACATGGTCTGCCAGATGTAAATGGACTACCTTTGATTGGTCACGTTAAAATTTAGAAAAAATGGAAAAGTGTGGTGGGTGGTGAAGTTTGGTTGCAGTCACTGTGATAGACTCATTGCGTTAAGTTTTGAGGTTCAAAGGGTGCAATAAGGTGGGATGTAGGCGCTGTAGTAGAAGAGTTATATGTATGGAAGGATGCAGGGTTGAGGTGGCAGGCAGGCACTTTGACCAGACAGAAAGTGGGTGGGAGGTGCTGACCAGGCTGGTGATGGGTTCTGTAAGGTAGGTGCTGTGGTGACGCTGGTAAGGTGAGGAGGGTTGGGGGGGCTGTGGCAGAGCAGGAGGTGGGGGGGGGGGGTGAGGTGGGTGACAAGCCCTTTGAGGGGTGAGGATTGAAGTGGATGGGAGGCATTTTGACAGAGATGGGCAATTGCAGGAAATATTTGTGGAATGGAGCAGAGTGTAGTGTGCAGATGATGGGGGGCAGAGGCAACAGAGGGGATACTTGTGGAGCAGAGAAGCGGTTTGCAGTGATGGAGAGGGAGGTTATGACAAAGTTGAGACAGTGAGCTAGAAGGGATATGCTGTGTCTGGGAACAGGTACAGTGAGAGCAAAGGGGTTAAATGAGAAGGAAGCACTATTAAAAGGGGTAAATGAGTTGGGTGGGGGCCCTGTGACCTGAGGAAGGTCATGTGGGTGGTTGAGGTGTACTGTGAAGTGAGTGTAATACATGTGCTGTTTAGCCGTGATGCCGGCGGTGATTTGGGGGTGGAGGGTGAAGTGAGTGTCCGGCATCTTGATCACGAAGGCGGTAGTGAAGTGGGTGGTAGGCACTGTAACTAGGGTGGGAGGTGGGTGTTAGGTGCTGTAAATTGGGAGGGAGGAGGGTGGTAGGTGCTGTGGTGGAGGGGCTGACAAGACCTTTGACTGGGGGTGGGGAATGAAGGGGGGGGGGGGTGGTTCACAGGCACTGTGAGGGGGAATTTGAGATGGCCGGTAGATGCTTTGATCAGGAGGGTGAGGTGGACACTGGACAGGGGGTGAAGTTTTAGTTGCTGTTGCAGAGCTAAAGGGGGAAGGGTATGCTGGGTGGTTGTTGAATGGTGCTGTGAGGTGGGTGATATGTGCTGTGGTGGTGGTGGGGGGGATTGGGGTAAAGTTGGCTATGGCAGGGGTTGAGGTGGGTATTAGGTGCTTTGACCGGGGAGTTGAAGTTGGTGGGAAATGGTATTACCAAGGGTGGTCAGTGACACTCTGAGGTGGGCACTTTGGTGGGGGTGGTGCCCTGTCAGGCCATTTTCAGGAGTGAAGGGACTGGGTATAAGTAGAATATTTATGAACTTTATACATATCTGTACACTTGAGTTTTAGATTAAAGTATATGTAAAGCCAAAACCTATTAGATGAGGGCGTTTTTTTTTGCGGTCTGTGTCCCCATTGGGGAGATTTACCCTCTCTATTTGTCCTGCTGACTACTGTCTCTGTTACAATAAATGATGGGAAATCTAACACTTGATAGTTTTCACAGGAACAGGTGGTGAGGGGAACTTTTCTAATGAGAACACGTGTTCAGTTGACAATTAAAGGAGGGACATTTTCCTGGCTTTGTAGAGATTTTCTCTCACTTCCTATTGCGCTTCCAGGACACTGGAAGTGAAGAGTAATGAAGAGAAACCTCCCAACAGGAAACCAAAGACGAAAAAAATAAATGGATGGGTTTTATTAATTCCCCATTCTATTTAAACCTTGTAAAAAAAGTTGGGGCTATAACTTCCTGGTGACAGGTTTGTTCTTGCAGTCATTACAGTGTTAGGACATGTTAGGACATGTGCTAATTATTGATGGATACACTTGGTCATTTTTGTATTATTTATTTAGGAACATACAATCTACCATAAAAACTCTAATTCACATTTTACAGTTTGCATCACAGAATGTACTTCATTACATTTCAGATCCCAATAGTACACAGCATTATCATTGCTCAGTTAAACATTAGTATAATACATAATCACATTGTAATGACAATAAAGGTTCTTTTATGGTACTGTACATCTAATATCTAATGTAGATGAATCAATTATTACATATGACGTATGATGCCCACTATTGTCAGTGAAAGGAATACACATTATTGGGTGCGCTATGGCTGAAACGTGCTAAAGAAAATGTCAATCCTAATTCTTCCAGTCACCCATGATGCACTGAAAACTAGAAAGTGAAGCTGACTGGCTACTTTGGGCTAAAGAAAGTTTTCAATTTGAATTTTTTTGTGTGATATAAGCGCTTTTGTTTAAATCATGTTTAGTGCAGCCGAGTTGCCCAACCCCAGCTTTTGAGGAACTACAAGATCACACTGGGACTTAACCTCCCTGGCGGTATGATTATGTCTGGAATTACATACCAAAAGCGGTACAATTCTTTTCATGGAAGTTTGGCGTTATGTATTATAGGCCTATAATTCTTAGTAATTACTGACTTAAACCTGACCAAAACAAGAGTCTAGTAGACATCCCAGATGTGATAAATTTGAAACACAAACGCATGAATTATAATCGAATCAATAATATTATTTTATTATTTAATATATAATAAAATTATATTATTGATTAGATTATAATTCATGCATTATATATTATATATAGATATATGTGTGTGTGTGTGTATATATATATATATATATACACACACATATATATATATATATAATATATAACGCATGAATTATAATTGAATCAATAATATAATTTTATATATATATATATGCATATATATATATATATATGCATATATATATATATATATATATATATATATATATATATATATATGCATATATATATATATATATATATATATATATATGCATGCATATATATATATATGCATGCATATATATATATATATATATATATATATATGCATGCATATATATATATATATATGCATGCATGCATATATATATATATATATATATATATATATATATATACACATGCATATATATATATATATATATATATATATATGCATGCATATATATATATATATATGTATATATAATATAATATAAAGTGTGTTTTGTGCAACGTTTTTTTTTTTTTTTTTTTGAATTTCCCTCCCTAGTTCCGCTCCCATGCAGCATTGCTGCTGCAGGGAACGGAACTAGGAAGTGTTCGTACCGACGGAGGGACGGAGGAGCGGCGGGACTCTCGGCTGGCGGTCGCAGCAATGAGAGATCATCGCTGGATCGCCAGGATAAGGTAAGAGAACACCGCTGCGCTCTCTGCAATCCACCCCGAGCGTGACTCGGGGTTACCGATCCTGCAATCAAAAATCAACCCCGAGTCACGCTCGGGATTACCGCCTAGGAGGTTAAGGTTAAGCAACAGCCAGAGGGATGTGCTTACCCTTGCTTACAATATTAGATTCCTTTTTTCCTAATATGTGATGACAATTACAGCAATAACTCAACGGTAATGTTACCTGGGGAGGACTAGACTGAGGAATTGGAGATCATTTTTTTCCCAGGGCCAGTACTAATAAAATATGATGGGTTGGTGGCCCAGTACAGATACTTTATCATTTTGACATAATTTAGAGTGGGATCTTCAGTTAAATTGTAATCACAGTGCCTGGCAGAGGGAAAACTTCCAGCACTAACTTCCTTTGTGGTTCTGAGATGTCTTGTGACAGAATGCAGATACCCAAAATGAAACCCAATGCAGGAAGATGTGCAAAAGTGGGTCCCATGAAACACATCCTTTAGGAGCACCATCTTTTATCATGCCCACCAATCACGATAGCATTGTTGCACACTTTGCAATGTACACTTTCTTCTTCCCTAAAGCCCCGTACACACGAGTAGAAATTCGGCCGGGAAATTTCGTCCGACTAAATTTTTCGGCTTGTTAGTATGGTGCTTCCGACAACTGACTCCGACTTTTCGGCCGAAAAAATCCTGGTGTGCAGGCTATATAATTTTTGTCGACCGTCAAAACACGTCCAACTGAGCACAGGCACCATGTAATTTTATTTTTTGCTACCACTGACCACCAAGCCTGAGGCATTTTTGCTCCCACTGATGTAGGGACATTTTCCACTCTCATTGGCCAGTCTTGCCCCCCCTAAGGTGTGGAGACCCCAGCTAAGATAAAGCTTATTTTGGGCAAATCACTGTTTTGACAGTTACCCGCTCCCGCTTCAGCTCGGGCCGCCTAGGCTGCTCGGGCGGAAGTTCTCCTCTCCCCCTCCCTCCCTGCAATCAAACAGGGCACTATACCTCTCATGGAAACCAACTACAAAGCACTATTCCTCCTACTACCACTAACAATGGGGCACTATTCTTCCCACTGACACCAATAATGGGGCACTATTCCTCCCACTGGTGCCAATGATGGGGCACTATTCTTCCCACTGACACCATTGATGGGGCACTATTCCTTCTCATACTGACCATAGGCGCTATGTAAATGTATTTACTTCAACTGACTACCAGGCCTGAGGCATTTTTTATTCCCACTGAACCCAGGGCAATTTTTACCCCCACTGGCCAAAATCCCCCTCCCCCACCCCAATATCTAAAGGAAAGTTTGAAGAACCAAGGTTTACATGAACATGGCATTATATGGTGTCTACAATTTCCTTCTGGCAACAAGCTAAAAAAAATAAAATAATTTTTTTACATTTTTTGATAGAGTAGGAAAATAAAACCCTTGTCTGTTTTTTTGTAACCCTATTTATTAAAAAATATAAAACTCTTTAGATACACTTCACGTATTCAAACAACATTCCCCTGATCCTTCATCTCATCATACCTTTGTGTTTGGTAATACTTGACGATACATTAAAAAACGTGCAAAATATGTAGCACCCTCCTAGGTAGGTGCTAGTGAGAAAGTATACTTTGGAGCTCTATCTGCTTACCAGAGGGGCTGCAGGTAAATCTATATTTTTCTCTGCCTATCAGAGAGCAGGATCTGTTAGTGAGGTCTGCTCATTGTGCTCAGGATGCAACACATTCTGTCTAGAAAATGTTTCACACTGGTCCAAAAGGGAGGCATGTTGGACAGTGGTAGGAAACTGGATGAATGGGTGCACGGGCTTTTGATACAGTCCTGATGATTGGCAGAGGGAAAGTCGCGTCAGTGCATGTTGGGATACTGTATAAAAGCCAGGAGCACATGTGCTCGGGGTCTTTCGTCTGCATAGCGGAGTGCCTCCTCCTCTGTAGTGGTGCCATGCGGCCTCAGGGGGTCGTCCTGAGGGCCTGGAGAGTAGCGGTGAAGAACTGAACCCGGAGGTCCAGAGGAGCTGACAGAGGAGAGATACTGGAGGATCTGTCTCTGCAGTACAGTGAGCACGGAATCTCGTGTCAAGGGGGCTGACCTGAGGGGGGGTCACCCCTGCTCCTAGGATAGTCAATTGACAGGTGTCGGTTGAAAGGGGATGCTAGTGTGAGTGTCCGGAGGATAAATTATCATCCACTAAGTCGTCTTGCTAGGAAGTAAAGAGCAAGAGACTTAACCCTTTCTACACTTGTGGCAGTGTGGATTAAGCAGCCTAGCTGTTTCAAATCAACCTAGAAGGCTTAAAGATAGAAGTCCTCATAATGTGAATAGTTCAAACTGGAGCATCCCACTATTCCCTTCTCCTATCCCAGTTCCAAATAAACATAAAAAAAAAAAAACACCCCTAGACTGTTTCTTTGTGTGACAAGCCATTAGGAGCAAGGAAGGGATCCACAAACGATACCTCAAGGTAACCGTGTGCTGGTAATCAGGGCATTCCGATGTAGCAGGATTTCCAGCCTTTGTGCTGGATGTGGGTCTGCCAGGGTTACCACTAGTAACAACAGCACATTTAAGCATGTTCTCCAAGTGTGAGCACTGAGACAAGAAACAGTCCAGCATCTTTGGTTTTTGTGTTTATTTTAGGAACTTGGATGGGAGAAGAGAATGAGTGGGATACTCCTCTGGCTCGACTATTCACAATGTAATGGGACAACTGAAATAAATGCCTCTTGACGCTGACTTGACGCTGAATGCCGGTCAACGCCGGTTGGCGCTTGTTACCGCTGACTTGCTGTCTTGTTAACAATGAACTGGCTTTGACACTCCCTGGTGACACAAAGTCCCTTGAACAGCTCCCTTTAGCCCTCCTGGCAGAGGTAGCTACTTGTAACACTGCTGCAACTTTTAACACTTCAGGGCCCGCACCCTCTCTCACTGAGGGCTTAGACTCTGGCACCCCCTTTCTAAGCCTCCTCTACTGGCTAGCTGGCTCCTGGATCCTTCTGACCTCCTGGAGTGCTCTCCTATCCTAGGCAGACCCCGGGGCAGTTCACAGTACTCAAGACTCTGCTTTCCTGGAAACTCCAACCCCAACAGCTCCACACGGTCCTCAGCACACTGGATCCCTCTCTGCAGCTCATCTCAACCTTCCGTCCTCCAGGCCGACCGCCAAGGACACCTTTCCTCACGCTGACAGGAGGAGAGACAGACATCACCCTCCTCCTGGGACTCTGCTTTCCACCAAAGACATCCTGTCATGTGCTCCCCACAGACTTATACCCCCTCATAGGATGCATTGCGGCAGAATCTGCCCCCTGGGATGGATACAAGCCCTGGTGTGCTATTGGTCAGGTTTCCTCCACTGTCCAATGAGAGCTTACGTTTGGACTTAGTTTACTGTCATTGTACTGGAACTGAAATGTTCTTTATAAAAGGACTTCAACCAAGACGCTTGAATTTTGTTAAAAGCAATGCAAAAATCTTCTGTACATACTTCTCTCATACAAGCTAAAGCCGGTGTGAGCAAGGTCTAAAGCAAACCTTTGCTTTGCCCATGCAGGTTATAGCAACAGATTTGCTTAAATACTCCCATCCCCAGCAACACATACAAACATTTCCTTCATTTCCTCACATTTCTGTTCAACTCTATGGGAAAGCACATCTGGCAGGTCTTTTGATTGTCCCACCACTGTCACAATGGGGGTGGGTATGGGTCCTTAACATGATGTTGAGTTTATATGGAGTGACTCAGAGCAAAAGGGGGAACAAACAGGCAGGTAAGTTTGCATCTAGATAGAGTGGCACCTTCTTCTTTGTCCCTTATGAGCAAAGCACAGGTTCACCCTCATATATTAGGACTGCTGTGCCTAGAAAAAGGTGTCTGAGGTCACGATTTAAGGACCTGGAGGAATTAGATCAGCCACGTGCATATTTAACACCTTGAAATAGGAGGACACATCACAAACATAAGTTAATACTTAGCAGATTTGTGGCCAGTTTCTTGGATGAAAGATGGATCTAGTTCTAATTTAGTCTTTCGCAAAAAACAATAATTTAAACAATACATATGTGGTTTTATAATGATGGAAAAAGACCTGTGAGAAGATCATGTTTTTGAAGAAAACCCTAAAAACCTTTCCCGTCCAATGGGTTCGTTTTTTCAGGGGATGACTGTCTAGGAAAAACTGGACCTGAAACTGCCCATTTCTTTACACCACTTTTTTTTTTTTAAATTTTCAGGGTAATTTGAATTTCATAATTAAAGAAAAGTGGAACAATTGACAATAAAATTAGAACAATGATGTGGTTGTGAGCACTTGAACGATCACTAAAAGGATCTCTGAGATCTAGTTGGGTTGTAAAGCACTTTTAGAAGACAGCACAACCTAGATGTTGAGGTAAGACTAGTGTATATGTGTTCGATGTGCTATCTCTACTGTCTGATAATAATGAAAATGTATTATTGAATTAATGGTACATACAGTGAAGTGGAAACCTGTGTACACCCTATGGAAATGATTAACTATTTTACAGAAACATACAGTAGATAAAGGTGATGTACTCTTGAACTAATGACATAGTGCAGGGGTGTCAAACTCAATTTCATCGTGGGCTGCATCAGCATTATGGTTGCCTTCAAATGGCCGTATGTATCTGTATGACTATATAAATGTTCCTACACTTGATCATATTAAAAAATTGCCTCTGCATTTGATTAATACTGGTTTTAGTAACAATTTAAGACTTAAAAGTTGAGTTCCGGCCTATTTTGCAACTTTAGTGATTCCTGCAGTGCCCGCTATGCTGATCAACAATTGGGCATTTTCGAATTTTTTTCGGGGGTCCCTTACCTTATTTTCAGGGTATTTTGTACTGTACATCCTCCTTCTCCCCCCTCTGTGGCTGCAGCCACCGACATCACTTCCGCCTTTGCATTGCATCCTGGGAGCGGTCTGTCATCACTCCCAGGAGGCTGGAATCAGGAAGAACTCCCAGAACACTCCCTGGAATCAGGAAGAAGGACACAGCAGATTACACTGCGGCTTCAGATGCCCACATCCAAGATGGCCACGCCCAGACAGCGTTTTTAAAAGTAAGATTTTGACTAAAATTCAATACTGTACACCTTGTAAGTATGAGAATAGCGGTTCTGTAAAGGGCGATGGATTAGTATTATAGGGGTATTTTTAGGTAAAAAAGGTATTTCAGGCAGGAACTCCGCTTTAAGATGTGAAGGGCAGGTGCACACCAGCACAGAGCCCACTCACACTCCTGTAGCAGATGATGCAAGTCTGAAAAGAAGGGTCGCACACAGCTAGTATCATCCACAAGAAACTTTATTGAAGACTGCTGAGGCAGATTATTCGGCCTTGGTGTTCTGTCTGAGCAGTCTCCAATAAAGTTTCTTGTGGATGATAACTGCAGTGTGAAACCCTTTTTTTCAACTGGCATAGAATTGTATTATTCTCATAATACTTATGTCCAAAGCACCCCACCCCCCTTACATCAGATGTCAAGAACTCCCCCCACCATCAGAAGTGAAGAGTCCCTCACTCTCCCTTACATGGCAAAGCACCCCCTTTACTTTGTGCTGCTGCCAGGAAGAAGCTGGAGGCGGAGCTGCAGGAGCTGTGCGAGGGCCACATGAAATAAGCAGGAGGGCCGGATACGGCCCGTGGGCCTTGTGTTTGACACATGTGACATAGTGTATTAATTATCATATACCAAATAACAAGAATGGAGACTTGAAAATCAAAAATTTGTACCGCGCTATGGACAAAAGAACTAAATAAACCTATACCTGGGTGCAGCTGTTCAAAAAATGGTGATGACCAAATTTACAAAGTGCTAAGCCAAATACCAGCGCAAACAAGTATGGTGTTAAAAACCAAATGAATAATAAATAAGTAAATAGCGAATATATATCGTGGAGGGGGACACGTTCAGAACTATTGTCACGTTCATATAACATTATATGTGATGCATGTTTATTGCACATTGCACTTTAATGTATTTATGAGTGATATTTCATATTTTTATTTGATATATATTCGCTATTTATTTATTTATTATTCATTTGGTTTTTAACACCATACTTGTTTGCGCTGGTATTTGGCTTAGCAAGAATGGAGACTGGTCACATGGAAAAAGTTAGTACGGCCCTACATTTAAAGTTACTCCAAATCCAGGAAATTAAAATCAGGTGGTCTATGTTAGGAGCCAATGATTGACACCTCATTAGGTTGTAGACAGGTGGAACTGGTCTTCTTTAAATTGCAGATATCTGTGTTCTCTATGCTAGTGCTGTGTGGGGTCATCATGTCAAGATCAAAAAAGCTCTTTATGGCTCTCAAAAAGAAAATGCCTAAAGTTTAAAAAGATTGCCAAATTATTTAAGATTTTAAACCAATCATAACTGTCATCAAGTCAACTATAAAATTTGCATCCACTGAAAAAATACATTTTAAATGGCTACTAGTTTTTTCAGGACTGGCTGGCCCAGCAAATTCAGCACAGAGGCTGACAGTTTGATATACAAAAAAAAATTGAATTGTGGGATCTGCCAGTAAGTCTTGCAATAGTTTCAAAGTGCCTTGAATATACCTTTTCTGTCCAAAAACGAAAATTAGAACAAGACTACAGTTTGTCATTTAACCTACAATAAATCACACGGGTTATCTGCTGTTGACTCAATCAATCAAAGGTTTTTGGCTTAAGTGATAGCAGACCTGTTTGGTGCAAACTGAGAACAGCATTTTGGGAAAACACCCTTAGTGCAACTGTAAAACTCAGTGGTGGAAATATTAAGGTCCGCAGCTTCAGAACCTGGAAAGCTTGCAGTAGTTAAGCCAGCTTTGAAATTTGCATCATTTTAAAGTGTCCTTGATAAGAAAGTGAGACCATCTGTCCAAAAGATTAAACTTGAAGTGGAAATTAATCTTTATAACTCTATAATGATCCGAAACACACTAACAAATCCACCCAAGGAATGGCTCAATAAGTAGAAATGAAGGACAATGGACTAGTTAAAAGCAGTTACTAAAATCCCATTAAAATGTTGTGGGGAAATTTAAAACCAGACAGCAATGAAACCCCACAATTATCTTACAACTGAAGAAATTTTCCTTGAAGGCATGGTCAACGGGAGAGAGTGGGTGTAGTTATGCAGAATGCCTTGAAAAAGTAATTTCTGCTAAAAGAGACAATACCAGCTTCTGAGGCCAAGAGAATACTTTACTCTTTCCCTTACATCTGTTTATAGTTTTGTTGAATTTTTGTTTTTGTTCAACTTGATCTGTAGGCACTTTTTAGATGAAGATCTAATGTTTGCCTGTTCAAATATGGCTGAAAATGCAACATTTTCCATAGGGTTCCTTTTTACATGACTGTAGCTTCCCTCCACCCGGCCTGCTCCAAAATAAGCTATCTTCCCAGACAAGGACACTAAAGCCTCGTACACACGCACCGATTGTTGGCTGTGAATTTTCGGCCAACGTCCGATCGGCCGTTTGTCAGCTTGTTAGTATGATGCTTCCGACAACCGACTGCGACTTTTCGGCCGAACAAAATCTGATGTGCATGCTATAAAATTTTTGTTGGCCGTCAACAGAACGGCCGATTGTTCTTCAGTCAGTACAGATTTCGGCAGACAAAAATCTGATGAGCAAGACTGGGCATGCTCAGAGAAGAAAAAACACACGAAAAGTAAACCAGAACATGACATCACTTCTGCAGTTGGTTTTTGTTGGCTGAGAAAATTCGTGTGCAGTCTAGAGCACATTCCAACCAACACAACAACACTGGACAAAAGACGGCCGATCGGTCGGCCAACAATCGGTGCGTGTGTACGAGGCTTAAAGAAGGTAATGGGGTTATCTAGTTCAGAGTGTTTTGAGAACCCACCTTCCTCGGCATCTGGAACAGCTGGCATATTGTAGGGAGTGATGGCAGCTAGTATATATGTCAGGTAGAGACCTGAATGGCTTTTAAAAATAGGGACATGGGAGCTTGGAAAACAAGATGACACTTCAGAAGTGCAGTTTGACCTACACTTGTGGTCATATATGTCTACTAAATGGATGGTTGGCTATGGGATGGATGGGATGGGTGGTTGGCAAAGGACTAAACTATTTATTGGAGAATGGCATGACATGTCAATGCTGTTTTGCCACTGGTCTTTAAGAAAAACTATAGGTAAAAAGGTTTCTTTTTTTTTCTTTTTTTGAGATAGAGTAAGGGAGGGTTGTAACCCCTGCCAGATTTTTTTCACCATCTGTGTCCCATTCTGGAGATTTCCCTTTATTTCCTGTCCCAAAGCTGAACAGGAAGTAAGAGGAAATCCCTGCAAATTAAAGAAATACCTTGGAGACCCCCAGGCCACCAGAACTAGTGTCCCAATTGGAAGATTTCCTCTCTATTACTTTTCTGGGGACAACCCAAAATGTGTTTTTTTTACTTTCAATAGTATTGGTAAACTGGACAAATGGAGAGAGTTAGTCCCCGTTCACACTGAGGCGACCTGTGAGGCGACCTGGTCGCCTCACAGGTCGCCGTAGGTCGCCTTCCATAGGGAAGCTGCGGACCCGTTCTAATAGGAGCGACACAAGTCGGTCCGACTTAGAAAAAGGGTCCGGAGCTTCTTTGGGGCGACCCGGAGCGACCGTCATAGACTTCAATGTTATGAAGTCTGTGCCGGCCGCTCTGAGGTCGCGGCGCGCTGCTCGCACCGCGACCTCGGAGGTCGCCCCTGGAAGTCGGATCGCCCCTATGTGAACGGGGCCTAAATCTCCTTAACGAGGACACAGACTGCAATAAAAACTAGACAAGCGTTCTCATTCCTCTACATTATATCCAATAAAAAAATGGAAGTTTTGCCTTTAGTTATACTTTAAAGTTGCTGCTTGGGGACTTTAATGGTTCAAAGTGATGTCAGGATGTTACAGGGAAACCTCTATTCACCGAGAGATGCAGGGCAGGGCTGGCTGAATGAGGAAAGGGGGGGCAATAGTCATATCAGCAGGTTACCTTAGTTAGCCGGTCGAGTTTCTCACAAGGAAAAGTCATTTTTTAAATTTCCAATTTCATACTAAAAAACCAAAACGTAATTAAATAATTAAAATGCAACAGTTCCGGACTAAAACTGTGTATAAAAATTAAGCATTTTAAAAGACTTCTTCAACTTGCATCTATCAGCTTGTGCAAGCTTTCCCTCAAGTAAACACACCAGTCTTTGCTTGCTTTTTCTACATTTCTTCATAAAAACAGAAGTGTTTTTGTTGCCCTGGTTTACAGTTGGACTCTGAATTGTACTACAAAAGCAGACTTTTGTAATATTGAAGGACAACTGAACACCTCTAACAGAGAACACAAAGGTTAAACGACTAGGCAGTGGAGTCGGTTTTGCAGGAGAACATGTACCTGCCTCATTTGAGATCTTCCAGTTCATCAAAAACTCATCATGTTTGCCTGTCATTTAGAGGTATGTCCCTAATGTGTTCATCAATAACTCATCAGGGTTGCCTGTCATTTAGAGGTATGTCCCTAATGTGTTCATCAATAACTCATCAGGGTTGCCTGTCATTTAGAGGTATGTCCCTAATGTGTTCAGGGTCTCCAGCTGTGATGGTCATTTTGGTGGCTTGGTGCTGGTCTCACTCTTCCACTTGTAAGTGACTCTCTTCATCAATGTCTTAGTGCTCTGTCGAAACCTCTGCTGGGTGAAATAGAACAAGATGGGGTCCAACACGCTGTTCATGCTGGCGAATGGCCTGGTGCACTTATACACAATGGCAAAAGTCTGCAAAACCAGGCAAGGTACACCAGGCCTGGAACGTACTACCAAATATATGGTTTTGGTCAAATGAAATGGGAAGAAGCTTATGGCGAAGACCAGAACCACAATGATAATTGTACGGATGGCTTTGTCTTTCCTCCTTCGAACTGCTAAATCAGCAAGGTCATCCTTCTGGCAGAGGATCTTGGTCATGGCACAATAGCAGGACACAATGGCAATGAAAGGGATTAAAAACCCTGTTATAGTCAAAATTATACCATAAGGAAAATATTTAGAGGAGAGGTCTGGGGGGCTTAAGTCATAACAAACAGTTCTGTTCCTCTGAATTCCGGTGGATGCAAACAAAAAAGTGGGGATACATTGGACAATGACGATGAACCAAACCGCCCCACACACCACCCATGTAAACTTCTTGCCCCTCTTTTTATGCCAGACAGACAAGGGGTGGCATATGCCCATATACCTTTGGAAGCTCATACAGGTGAGGAACATGATGCTCCCATGCAGGTTTGTGTAAAACTGGAATCTGACAAACCGGCATGTGAAGTCCCCAAAGGGCCAGTAGTCATGATGGGTATAGTTATAGATGAGAAGTGGAAGGGAACACACATAGAGCAAATCTGCCATGGCTAAGTTTAGGGTGTAGATGGCTGTGCGAGTCAAGGCCTTTCTTGACAGCCATACTTGAAGAATGACAATAAAGTTGAGTGGAAGACCAAAAACTAATACTACAGAATAGACCACCGGGAGCAGAATTTGCTTGAACTCCTCATGAAAGGTGCAAGAATTCTTCGCAGTGACAACCGATGTGATGTTATCCATGCTTGAAGAAGGCAGAAGAGGTCACATGGTCACACCAGAAATCTGAAAAAAGCAAAACAAAAAGACTGTAATGTTACAAAAGCACCTCAAACATAGATTTTGTTAAAAAAGAAAACCCACATAATAGATAATGAAAAAAAATGAAATAGGTTATTCTAGGCATATCTTTTCTCGTTTTATGTAGTTGACAAAAAAAAAAGGAAACTTTTTAGCCCGTGTATAAAGCTAAAGTTTATGCTTATATTTTGCCTTGCTTGGTCCCTCAACACGGGAATGATATTTAAAAAAAAAATCTTTGCATTTTTAACCACTTGCCCACCGCTCACATTGAGCGTACTGCGGCAAAGTGGCACGATCCCGTCCAGCGACGTAGACCTACATCGCTGCACTCCTCCCCCTGTAGGCGGCACGCTCCCGCTGTTTTCATTCACAGCGGGAGTCGGGCCAGGGGAGGAGCAGCGGCGATCGCCGCTGCTCTGCTCCGATCGTCGGGGAATCGAGTGAGGAGATCCGCCCGCCTGTGTAAACAGAGCGGGCATATCTCCTAAGTGACAGGGAGTGACAGATCGGAGTGTTCAGCATAGCTGGACATCCGATCTGTCCCTGTCTCACAAAGTCACCTCCCCCCACACACGTCAGTAAGCACCAGGCATACATTAACCCCTCCCTCTCCAATAAAATTAACCCCTTCACTGCCAGTGTCATTTTTACAGTAACAGTGCATATATATAGCACTGATTACTGCAGTAATGTCACTGGTACCCCCAAAAGTGTCAAAAATGTCAGTCAAGGGTCCGATCTGTCCGCCGCAATGTCGCAGTCCCGCAAAAAAAATCGCAGATCAACGCCATTACGCGTTAAAAAAAAACACCAAAAAATGACAGAAATCTTTCCCTTAGTTAGTAAACGCAATAACTTTTGCGCAAACCAATCAAAATACGCTTATTGCGATTTTTTTTACCAAACATAGGTAGCAGAAAACAAATTGGCAAAAAATTAAAAAAAAAATCGATTTTTACATTTTTTTGGGGGGGGGGGGGAATTTCATATAAAAAAATGTTAAAAATATTGTTATTTTTTCAAAATAAACGCTGTTTTTTTGTTTATAGCGCAAAAAGTAAAAATCGCACAGGTGATCAAATACCACCAAAAGAAAGCTCTGTTTGTGGGAAAAAAAGGACGTAAATTTCGTTTGGGTACAGCGTCGCACGACCGCGCAATTGTCAGTTAAAGTCGCACAGCGCCGAATTGCAAAAAGTGGCCTGGACGGAAGACAGCAAAATCCTCCGGTGGTAAAGTGGTTAAGGCATACCCTATTTGGACCCAAGAATTTCATCACTGGAGCTTTGTGCTGCTCTATACAATGTGGACAGATTATGGCTGGTGGGAGGGGCCAGAAGGGTTCTGTAGATAGCTGCCTGCCTGAAAGCATCACAGGACCCTGCCTCAGTGCTCCTCTCCAGAATCCTCAGCCCTGATGTAAGTAGTGGGCTGACTCTTTGTAGGAGTCATGCAAATATCAAATTGTCTTGATGGGTGGATGTTATTCTGGAGTACTAGGCAGTCTATTTGCACGCAGATCTCCTTAGATAGCATCCTCATATGATGTTGAGCATTCATGATAAAAAAATCAAGTTCCAATGAATAAAAAGGGGCAGGTGAGCGATGGTCACGCTAGGAAGAAAAGGATTACATGATGCAGGACATCCTCCAGTCAGAAATTCAAACATTCTCAGAATTTGACTTGCCACAGCATCTAAGGCACACTGTAAGTAGCTAACGGGATGCAGTAGCAGTTAGCAGTTTCAGTATAAGAGTACTGTACAAGACTGAAGGAAATGCTGGAGCAGCACCCATCACATACACAGAAGGTAGCCTAGTAATTCTTGGTTGTTTGTTGAATGGGATTGTGGCAACAAATACTTGAACCAGAATTTAGGACCATTTAAGAATACAGAATACATAGAATATCGAGCTGCATAAAGAAATCAGATAACACAAGAATAGGCAGAGGGCTTCACAAATAGGCAGAGGGCTTCACAATGTGGGAAAACAACCTTTTGTTATGATCCTCCTCTCAGGCAGGGGGCTGCCACATCATCGATATACCAAGCCTAGGAGGGACGCTCACCACATGGAGCCACAAGAAATAGTATATCTTGTAGTAAATTATTCAGGAATTGTATATACATCCATCAAAATAAAATAAAGTTCTCCATCACAGCAAGAAAGCAAACAATTTGGGCACAACACTTACTAAAATGGCCGCTGATTCCGGAACCGGCGGGCTAACGTTAGCACGTATAGCTCCGCCTAACGTGTTTTGTGTCAGTGCACGTCCCAGGGGACACTACGTATTACGTATTCACTTTTTCAAGGTTTTGTATGCTGACCCATTTTACAAGCTGCCTGGAGACATCATCTTCTAGCGCTGACTGTTCTTGTGATCAGTGCCGGGACAAGGTCATCTGGTGCCCAGTGCGAAGATGGAAAACTGCGCCCCCCCCCTGCCCCCGGGGTATAAAGAAAAAGTCAGTGTCATTTCAAAACCAATATTTCCCATAGATGCCAATGTTAAAAACAAGGAGCAGTGCCATGTCAAGCTGACCAAGATGTCCTATAGACGCCAATGTTAGACAGGGAGCAGTGCCATGTCAAGCTGACTGAGATTTCCCATAGACGCCAATGTTAAAAACCGGCAGCAGTGCTATGTCAAGTTGACCAAGATTTCCTATAGACGCCAATGTTAAAAACCGGGAGTAGTGTCATTCCAAGCCGACCAAGCTGTGTCCGTACTCGTGAGCAGTGCCGGTCCTAGCAAGCAAGAGGGTCATCGAGGCGGGCGGGGAGAGAGGAGGCGGACAGGGAATTCGGAGAACTGAAGGCAGCCTGACAGGAATCTTCACTGAATGAAGCACAATGCCGGACGTTAATCCGGCACTGACTTCATCCCCAGGAGCCTCTCTTGGGCCCCCCCCCCTGGTCCTGGGCACTCAGTCAGATGGGTCAGTCCACCCCTGGTATGAACTAACACACCAGGCGGGCGGGTGAGCGGCCGCTAATGGCTGCCTGTAACGAAGTGAGCCCTTCACTTCCCTGTTAGTGGAGATACCCGCCTGACAGGGAAGTGAAGGTCTCACTTCGTTACAGCTATTAGCGGCCCCTCGCCAGCCCGCCCGGTGTGTTAGTAGTCACACACACTTCACCTGTGCTGCGCTGCGCCCCCCTTCCTCTACTAAATGGTGCCGCCCAGGGCACCCGCGCCTTCGCCCCCCCCCTGTACCGGCTCTGCTTGTGATTATTATTATTACATTTAGGAATACTGTTGTCCTCAGCTACCCATATGCCATACCAAACGCCTGTGCGACTGAAGCCTTACATTTCTGACTAAGCCCTCTAAAAATGGCTGGATCATTTCTGTAATGACCCAAAGTGGAAGTTCACCCAAAAGATGAAGTCCCCCTGGTTCCCTCCACGCCCCTAGCCTTTAGCGAAGTTACAGTTTATTTTTTGGGAGGGCAGTGAGTATTATTATTATACAGGATTTATATAGCGCCGACAGTTTACGCAGCGATTTACAACTTGAGTGTAGACAGTACAAATACAATACACTTTAATAGAGTAGGAATCAGAGGGCCTTGCTCGTTAGAGCTTACAATCTAAGGAGGGTGGGTCAAGAGGTAATAACTGTGGGGGAATGTGCTGATGGAGAAAATAAATGTACAGTTGTTTGGTAGGGGGCCAGATAGGCTTCTCTGAAGAGATGCGTTTTCAGGAATCGTCTGAAAGTGGACAATGTAGGAGATAGTCGGACAGATCAGGGGAGAGAATTCCAGAGAATGGGAGAGGCTCGAGAGAAGTCCTGGAGGCGAGAATGGGAAGAGGTGACAAGGGAGCAAGAGAGCAGGAGATCCTGGGAGGAAAGAAGAGAACGATTTGGTTGGTATTTTCAGACCAGGTTAGTGATGTACTGTGCTGGGGGCCAAGTTATAGATAGCTTTGTAAGTTATTGTTAGTATCTTGAATTTAATTTGTTGGTTGAGTGGCAGCCAATGGAGGGATTGACAAAGAGGGGTAGCAGATGCTGAGCGGTTTGTAAGGTGGATGAGCCTGGCAACAGAGTTCATGATGGACTGAAAGGGGGATAGCCTATTTAAAAGTAAGCCAATGAGGAGGGAGTTGCACTAATTGAGACGCGAGATGACCAGGGATTGGATTAGAAGTTTTGTGGTGTCCTTGGTTAGAAAGGGGTGTAACTTGGGAGATGTTGCGGAAGTTGAGGTGGCAAGCTTTGGAAAGTGACTGGATGTGGGGCCGAAAGGATAGTTCAGAGTCCAGGATTACACCTAGGAGAGTGACATGGGGGGGTTGATAGTTGAGCCATTGATTTTGACAGAGAAATCAGGGGAGGAGGAACGTGGGGGAGGAAATATCATGAGCTTGGCTTTGGATAGGTTGAGTTTGAGGAAGTGATGCGACATCCAGGCTGATATGTCTGTTAGTAAGTTGGTGATGCGTGAGGAGACTGATGGAGTGAGCTGAGGGGTGGAGAGATAGATTTGGGTTTCGTCAGCATAGAGATGATATTGAAAGCAATGGGAGGCAATCAGCTGACACAGGGAGGAGGTGTAAATTGAGAAAAGAAGGAGGTCCAAGAACAGAACTATGGGGGACCCCAACTGAGAAAGGAAGATGAAAGGAGGTAGCAGATTTGTAAGCGGCACTGAAGGTGCGTTGGGATAGGTAGGCTGAGAACCAGTGAAGAGTACAGTCACAGAGACCAAGGGAGAGGAGTTTTTGAGGGGGAGGGGGTGGTCCACTGTGTCAAAGGCAGCAGAGAGGTCCAAGAGGATTAGTACAGAATAGTGTCCATTGGTATTAGCTTTTTTTTTTTGGGATGTTCACTTTTTGTCCCAATTTCTACTCCACTACTTTTCTTATCGTTGGATTAGGTTTTCCAGATATTTACATTAACATGAAAGCAGCATTATCTTTATACTCGTTACACACTGCTTATTTAATTATTTTTACAGACATACTCTTTTGCTGCTGCATGTACATTTTTCTACCCTTTTTGTTGGGGACCTCCAATCCCTGGAGTGGGCTTTGGTTGTGCTTTGGACTGCCGCTGGTCATGCTCCCTCAGCTCCTGAGTTGGACATTATATTTCTCAGCCATCTGCCACCTTCAATACTATTCCAACTCTGAGCCTATTCGTAAGTCATATTTTTTCCTGTCTTCCCCGAGTTTTGGGACAATTTCCATAGATACTCATGCATACACTTTTTTTGCAGACCTATGTCCTGCATCCACTCCTGAGGAAATGCGTTTAACGCATGAAACGCGTCGAGTGTCCATTGATGCAGCCGTACTACTACTATTACATGATGTACTTTGTTTCTATATATGATATGGTGTAATTTTTGGAATGATGTATTGTATTTACCTGCTGTTCATGTATTTTATATATACTGGCTTATTTTTTCAACATGTATTTTTCTTCTGTAAACGCTATGGTTTTCTTGTCTATCAGATTATTAATTAAATATTATTTTTACACATTTCATCAGCTGCTAACCATTGCCTCATTTAAAGTCCCAACCCCTTTTCTCTTGGTCTGTTGAGTGGTTTGGACACACGATTGACCTGGATTAAAGGGTGAGTGATCCTTTTAAATCACCCACTGCGCTGTTTGACCGTTGTGGGAGCAATAGTCCTCAAATTGTGGTAAGAGTCAGTGTGTTCATTGGTGACGGTGGAGGATCGTGTTCACACTTTCCTATGGATATCACGCCAGGGTGAAAGATTTTGGCTCAATTATTATAGAACTCTTTTAATGTTTATATGGTCATATGATCACTTGCTGTACCCAAACGAAACTGACGTCCTTTTTTTCCCACAAACAGAGCTTTCTTTTGGTGGTATTTGATCACCTGTGCGATTTTTATTTTTTGCGCTATAAACAAAAAAAGAGCGACAATTTTGAAAAAAATAATATTTTTCACATATTTTTTATATGAAATTCTCAAAATAAAATGTAAAAATCAAAATGTAACATTTTAGGCCAATTTGTTTTCTGCTACATGTTTTTGGTAAAAAAAAAAAAAAAAAAAATCGCAATAAGCGTATTTTGATTGGTTTGCGCAAAAGTTATTGCGTTTACTAACTACGGAAAGATTTATGTCATTTTTATTGTTTTTTTTTATTTTTTACTAGTAATGGCGGTGATCTGCAATTTTTTTTGTTCCCCCCTCTTTCTTCCTTCCTTTTCACATACCTACATACCTATCTCTACTCTATTATCATTACTATACACTATCTTTATTATTCTTGTAGCCACAGTGGAGTTGTTCCCTTTTAAAATTGCCTCTATGCCCGCCCGGGAGGCGTTGCCTTGATGCCTTCCTGTTCTGGCCCAGCAAGCTTTGCAGCTTTGCTCCTCTGCAAGGTAACACCGCTCCGTGATGTCATCATGGAGGAGTGGAAGAGGACTCCAGTGGTAACCTGTGAAGCTCTGGTGAACTCCATGCCCAAGAGGGTTAAGGCAGTGCTGGAAAATAATGGTGGCCACACAAAATTTAGACACTTTGGGCCCAATTCGGACATTTTCACTTAGGGGTGTACTCACTTTTGTTGCCAGTGGTTTAGACATTAATGGCTGTGTGTTGAGCTATTTTGAGGGGACAGCAAATTTACACTGTTATACAAGCTGTACACTCACTACTTTACATTGTAGCAAAGTGCCATTTCTTCAGTGTTGTCACATGAAAAGATATAATAGAATATTTACAAAAATGTGAGGGGTGTACTCACTTTTGTGAGATACCGTAACTCCTCTCCATGTTAACCTATATGTCCATACACACTATAGCAGTGGTTCTTAACCTGGGTTCGATCGAACCCCAGGGGTTCGGTGAGTCAGTCTCGCGGGTTCGGCAGAGGTCAAGACACACACCCGACTCATATGATTCGTGATGACATGCCCCGCTCATTGGCTGCAGGTGATCACGTAACATCGCTTGGCCTATCTGTGCTGCAGGGAATTTGGCGCGCCCAGTAGTCGAATTGTAACCGTCGTGATGGTACGTCGTGTGATTTCTTTCTTAATATTAATCCCTTCATACTAATTATGTCGAGAAAAAAAAGAAAGTGGATGCTGGACATAAAAACGAAGAAAAGGAACACACTTTGTTGCGAAAATGACATGAGAGTGGCACTTGCCAAGGTAAAGCCGCACATTTCTGAACTGGTCTCTGAAAGACAACAGCAGAAGTCACACTGATTTGCAGTAAATATTCATTATTATGTTTTTTTTTTTTGTGTGTGAAAATCATGTTTTAATGGTTTTGTTCTTTGTTTCTAATGGTTTTGTTCATTTTGTGCACCTATGTATAAATATATAGCTAAATATATACCTATGTTTTGAATTTGAAAAAATTATATTTTATTTTTCCAATTAAGAAGGGTTCGGTGAATGTGCATATGAAACTGGTGGGGTTCAGTACCTCCAACAAGGTTAAGAACCACTGCACTATAGGCATTTTCAGGAGTTAAGGAGCAGGGAGGTTACAGGCAGAAGAAAAAAAAAAAAAAAAAAGAACCTTTTTTGAAGTACATAAAGTATGTGGGACACTAGATGGCAGCGTTGCCATACTTTTTAATCAGACTATTAATGAGTTTGATTAGGACAGTAGATATCAAAGTGAAATTACAGAAAAACACTTTTTTTTTTCTAGAAACAGTTTGGTGCTGATTAATCAACTCTACTTTGCAGCTGCATATTTTTACATATCATTTACATAATTTGCATAGGTATTACATTCTGCCCTTCCTCGTCTAACTTGACTTTTTGTAGAATACTATCTTCTGTGGGTTTAAGGTTTGCCAGAACCAAATTTTTTTTGGTTGATCTGTCATATTCATTCTGATTAGAGGTATTGGGATATTGGATACAATGTTTACATTACACCCATAAAGCTCTGTTTAGAGCGCATTCAGACTAGCGCGACACAACTCTGCACGACTTGGGGAGGCGACTTGTCAGTCCCGTGCACCACGACTTCGGAGCGACTTGCAGGGACTTCACATAATGGAAGTCTATGCAAGTCGCTCCGAGGTCGCCCCAAAGTAGTACAGGACACTTTTTCTAAGTCGGAGCGTTGTGTGTTGCTCCTATTAGAACGGCTCCTGTACCACTCAATGGACAGCGACCGAGCGCGACTTGTCAGGCTGACAAGTCGCCCTAGTCTGAATGGGCTCTTATACCTTATTATACAGGATTTATATAGCGCCAACAGCTTGCGCAGTGCTTTACAATATGGGGGCAGACAGTACATTTACAATACAATTCAATACAGGAGGAATCAGAGGGCCCTGCTCCTTAGAGCTTACAATCTAGAAGGGAGGGTCGAGTAAAACAAAAGGCAATAACTGTGGGGGAGGGGGGTGAGCTGATGGAGAAAATGGAAGTATAGTTTTTAGGTGTGGGTAGGATAGGCTTCTCGGAAGAGAATTAGGAGATAATTAGACAGATTGGGGTAAGGAGTTCCATAGGATTGGAGAGGCTCTGGAAAGTCCTGGAGGTGAGTATGGGAGGAGATGACGAGGGAGCTAGAGAGCAGGAGGTTTTGAGAAGAACGAAGAGAGCGATTAGGTTGGTATTTTGAGACTAGGGTAGTGATGTAGCTGGGGGCTAATGTAGGTGTACACACATTTTGGGAAGCCCATTCATTTCAATGGGCTGGCCTATGCAGGAAAGAAGTGCAGGCCCTTTTTTAAAAAAAAATTATGCCGCACCAAAAAGCATTGTACATGTCGGGGTCTCATTAAAATTAATGGCCCCACTGTGTGTCTGCAAAAAAAGTGATGTGCTTGTAAGCTGCAGTTACGCATGCAATTTTGTGTGCATTCCCGCATTGCACAAATGTGAACCTAAATGAAGACAGAAATGCATTGTTACAAAAGGCCCTTGTTGATAAGGTAATCGGTTACAAAAAAATTACCCAAGTGAGATACCTCTGATGGAAGCTGCAAGAGAGTTCTGAGGCCAGAGACAATGCTTACGAAAAAGCTTAATAGATTTAGATCCCCTGACCTACAAGTATGTGATTCAGGCATTAGGGAATGGTGGCTTCCAACACAGATCTATTGATTCTCTCCCCAGTGGTCATGTGCCAGACAGTGCAATCAGCACCCTAAGTCCCCTTTCACACGAACGATCTGATCAGATCCACCTGTCAGTTTTTAAAGGCGGATCTGATTGGATCCTCCATGCATCCCTATGGGGCAGCGGATGTCAGAGGAGACATGTCCGCTGACACCCGCTGCCATCTGCATCTGATCCTGTCTGTGAAATCCAGACGGATGGAAACCCTATTTTCCATCCGTCCAGGGGATCGGATCGGATGAGAGCGGACAGGCGGTCCACTCTCATCCGATTCCCTCATAGAGAGCAGCGGGGATCTGACACCTCCCTCTCCGCACACAGTGCGAAGACGGAGCTGTCATCCGCCTGCTCAACGGGGATTGGTGGATCGATCCCCGCTGAGCAGAGAACGTTCTGCTACGGACAGCGGACCATGTGAAAGGGGCCTTACAAAATATCATCATTATTCACAGACTTGTATTAAGATAAGAGGAACATCAAAACATCAAAACTATGTAGCACACAGCTTAGCAGAAAGGTTTTTTATGGTTACAGTTTGGAGCAGAGTTCGCATAAAGTGGCGGGGTGAGTGTAGCCAGAGAGTGGCGGGGTGAGTGTGGTCAGAGAGTGGCGGGGTGAGAGTGGTCAGAGAGTGGCGGGGTGAGAGTGGTCAGAGAGTGGCGGGGTGAGTGTGGTCAGAGAGTGGCGGGGTGAGTGTGGTCAGAGAGTGGCGGGGTGAGTGTGGTCAGAGAGTGGCGGGGTGAGAGTGGTCAGAGAGTGGCGGGGTGAGAGTTGTCAGAGAGTGGCAGGGTGAGAGTGGTCAGAGAGTGGCGGGGTGAGAGTGGTCAGAGAGTGGAGGGGTGAGAGTGGTCAGAGAGTGGCGGTGGCAGGGGGTCAGTGCATAGACAAACAGTACTCCGCACAATGCATTGTAACAACGTATCACACGCCCCTAGGGAGCACACACGTGTTATATGGAGCATATCGTATGAAGGCTGCGGTGTATGAAATCTTAAGTGACAATCCAGATGTGATCATTTGTCCCACTAAAATTGGATTTTTGACTTAGCGTAAAATCCTTTTCTCTTAAGCTCCAGACAGACGCAGTCCTCTTTGATTAATATCAGTAGGGACGTCCCAAAGCAGTGCCACAAATGAGGGGTGGGATAACGTAAATCAAAATCCAATCCAGAAGGCCCAACCGGAGTCAACCAGAAGTCTTAAAGGCTCATCGGACAGAAGGATGAGCTCAACTGAAAACCCAACAGAAAAAAACCCTCGAGGTAGACCAACGGTCCCCTCAAACAGCGGCCTGCAGAACCTTGCGGCCAAAACAGGCATCCGCCGATGCCAGCACATCAACTTTATAAAATTTTGTAAAGGTATGAACCGACGACCAGGTAGCCGCCTTGCAAACCTGAAGCACCGACGCCTGATGGTGGAAGGCCCAGGAAGCACTAAGCGCCCGAGTGGAGTGCGCCTTAACAGGGAACGGAGGAACCCGACCCTTAATAGAATAAGCCTGTCCCACCGTCTGTCTGATCCATCTAGAGATAGTCGCGGCAGACGCAGGCAACCCCTTTCTAGGGCCATCTGTGATCACAAAAAGTGAATCAGTCTTACGACAAGAGTCCGTAGTAGCCAAGTACACCCTGATCGCCCGAACCACATCCAAGGAGTGTAACGCAAACTCCCGAGGATGACTGGGCTTAAGACACAGGGAAGGTAGCACAATATCCTCATTTAGATGAAACTCTGAAACCACCTTAGGAAGGAAGGATGGATTCGGACGAAGAACCACCTTATCCCTATGAACCACCAGATATGGGGAACGACAGGACAATGCGGCCAGTTCTGACACCCTGCGTGCAGAAGTGATAGCCACCAAAAAGGCCACCTTCTGGGAAAAGGTAAGCAAGGGAATCTCCCTAATATTTTCAAAGGGAGGTTTCTGAAGAACCGACAACACTAAATTAAGATCCCAGGGCGGCAAGGGCGCGTGCACCGGCGGAGCCAGGTGCCGCACCCCCTGGATGAAATTACGCACCAAGGACTGAGTAGCCAGAGGCTTCTGAAAGAACATTGCTAACGCTGAAACCTGACCCTTGATAGTGCTCAAGGCCAGTCTCTGCTCAACCCCCTGTTGCAGAAAAGCCAATATCCGGGCCACCGAGTAAGAACGTGGAGGAAACCCAAGGGATTCACACCACGCGATATAAGACTTCCATGTGCGATGATAGACCTTTCTGGAAGTCGCTTTCCTCGCTTTAATTAGAGTAGGAATAACTGAAGCAGACAACCCCTTGTCCTTCAGCACCTGGGTCTCAATAGCCAGGCCGTTAAAGCCAGCGATCGTAAAGCAGGATGGAAGATCGGTCCCTGAGAAAGCAGATCCTCCCTGAGGGGAAGTCGCCAGGGAGCGTCCGCGACCAGCCTGACCAAGTCGGCGCACCAGGCCCGACGAGGCCAGTCCGGAGCCACAAGGATAACTGGAATTCCCTCCACCTCTATCCTGCGAAGAAGTTTCGGCAGCAACTTGAGAGGAGGGAAGGCATACAGTAGCGGATACTGCCCCCACGGGGCGACCAGCGCGTCTGCGGCATCCGCTAGAGGATCGCGGGAGCGGGCTACAAACCTCCGCACCTTCCTATTGAGCCGAGATGCCAACAGATCCACATCCGGGGTGCCCCAACGAAGGCACAATTGGTGAAATACCTCTGGATGAAGAGACCATTCCCCTTGATCCAGAATCTGACGGCTGAGAAAATCTGCCTGCCAGTTTTCCACCCCCGGAATGAATACCGCGGAGAGAGCTGGAACAAACCGTTCCGCCCAACGAAGAATGCCGGCCACTTCTACGGCCGCCAGGACACTCTTGGTGCCCCCCTGGTGATTGACGTAAGCCACGGCCGTGGCATTGTCCAACTGGATCCGCACCGGGCTGCCCCGGAGCTGCTCGGTCCAGTGAATCAGACAGTCTGATCGCTCTCAGTTCCAATACATTTATCGGTAACCTGGATTCTTCCAGGGACCAGAGCCCCTGAGCAGATCGTCTGCCGAGAACCCCCCCCCACCCGGATAGACTGGCATCCGTGGTGACAATCATCCAATAGATTGGAAGAAATGACTTCCCCTGACTGAGCATCGGCGACCAAAGCCACCAAACCAGAGATTCCCTGGTCCGTTCGCTCAGCCGGCTCCGATTGTCCAGGGAATCGGGATTCCGGTTCCATTTGAGAAGAATCTCTTTTTGAAGAATTCTGGTATGAGACTGGGCAAACGGTACTGCCTCGAAGGAGGCCACCATCAGTCCCAGAACCATCATGCAAGTCCGCAGGGAAGGCCAGTTGACGGTCAATAATAACTGAGTCGTCGACTGAATCTTCTGGAGTTTCTCCGCCGGGAGAAACACTTTTGCCAAGGACGTGTCCAAAGTTAGGCCCAGATAGTCCAGTCTCCTGGTGGGGACCAGGGATGATTTCTGCAGGTTCACCAGCCATCTGAACTCTTCCAAAGAGATCATAGTGATCTCCAAGTTTAGCAACAGAGCCTGCAGAGACTCCGCATGGAGAAGAAGGTCGTCTAGGTAGCCTAGAACCGAAATGCCCCGCTGTCGCAACAGCGCCAAAACTGGTGCCAAAACCTTTGTGAAGACCCGGGGGGCAGAGGCGAGACCAAAGGGTAACGCTGCAAACTGATAATGGTTCTCTCCTACGGCAAAGCGAAGGAAACGCTGATGTCCTGCGTAAATGGGAATGTGAAGATAGGCATCCTTGATGTCTATGGACGCCAGAAAATCCCCCTGATGCAGGGAGGCCACCACTGTGCGAATGGACTCCATCTTGAATTTGTGCACCCGGACAAAATGATTGAGCGGTCTCAAGTCCAGAATTGGACGCACCTTGCCCTCTTTTCTGGGTATTGTGAATAGGTTTGAATAGAACCCCTGAAAACGTTCTGTCCAAGGAACGTGGACCACTACTCCTTGTTGCATCAAATCCGTCACTACCCCCCGCAAAGCTTCTAAGCGATCCGGGGATAGTTGGATATTGGAAGGGAAGAACCGCACCGGTGGAAGTGATCGAAACTCGATCTTGTATCCCGACCGTATGACCTCTTGAACCCACTTGTCTGGAATCCTGGATAGCCATGGGTCCGGAAACCGGTGAAGACGTCCCCCCACCCCAGATATGGGTGGGGGCGTACCTTCAGGCTGTAGTGGTCTTATCTTCAGGTCTGGCAGAGCCGGACCTTTGTTTACCCGACCAGCGCCCTTTGAAACCCCCTGGGGGGGCTTTGGAGGACTTCGCCTTATCGACCGCCCCAGAGGAGCGAAAAAACTTTTTATGAGCGGAAAAGGAAGGTCCCCGTCTGCGACGAGGTCCTTTCCCCTTAGTAGCCTGTGGTAAAAAGGTGCTCTTGCCACCAGTGAGCCCCTTGATGATCTCATCCAAGGTGGCACCAAACAGGCGATCCCCTTGAAAGGGAAGATTAGCCAAGGCTTTTTTGGAAGCTTGATCCGCCGACCTGCATTTTAACCACAGCATACGCCTAAGGACCACTGCCGAGATCGATACGCGCCCCATTAACCACTTAACGACCAGCCACGTAGATCTACGTCGGCTGACTTTGAGTGGTTATACCGGGATGATGCCTCTAGCTAGAGGCATCATCCCGGTACCGTTGTTTGAAGCCGACGGTCGGCTTTCCGTCGGTAACGATCGTTGCGGCTCGGGAGCCGCTCGATCGTTACCCGGGGGGGCGGGAGGGGACGTCCCCCCCCTCCCGCCGCCTTCCGCGGCTTTGCTCGGGGCTCCCGTCCCACCGGGAGCCCCGAGCACCCAGCCGGCACGTCCGCCGGCTGGATGGAGTCCCGATGAATGCCAGAAACGGCATCGATCGGGTCTCCGATGACGTAACCCGGAGGCGGCGTCCATGACGTCACATCCGGGTTACTCTGCTGCAAAAGGCGGCAGATTTGAAAAACGGTTGTATTCAAAAATGCAGTTTTCGGCGATTTGCATACAGGGAAGTGTAGTGGAGGGGTCTAGGGTCTTTTAGACCCTCAATCCCTCCATAAAGTGTACCTGTGACTACATATTGGTGTCACAAGGGATGTTTACATTGCTTGTGACAGCAATAAAAGTGATCAGATTTTTTTTTTTTAAAAACCTGTAATAAAGTTAAAAAAAGAAAAAATAAATAGGAAAAAAAAAAAATTTTGCGGCCCCCGTCACCGTTAGCTCGCGCACAAAAAAAAACGTATACGCAAGTCGAGCCGCAAATGAAATCGCTGTTCAAACCACACATGTGAGGTATCGCCGCGATCACCAGAGCGTGGGCAATAATTTAAAAAAAAGAGCTACACTCTAACTCTAAACTGTAACCGTTAAATAAATTTAAAGCGTCGCAGATTGAGATCTCTATTGACCGTAGTTTGTCGCCATCCCACGGGGGGGCGCAATTTTAAACCGTAACATGTTTGGTATCTATTTACTCGGCGTGACATCATCTTTCACAATATACAAAAAAAATGGGCTAACTTTACTGTTTAGTATTTTTTAAATGCAGTGAAATGTGATTTTTCAAATTTTTTCCAAAAAAATGGCGTTTTAAAGACCGCTGCGCAAATACCGCGTGACAAAAAAATTTGCAATGACCGACATTTTATTCTCCAGAGTCTTTGCTAAAAAAATATATATAATGTTTGGGGGTTCTAAGTAGTTTTCTAGGAAAAAATACTGGTTTTAACTTGTGAACAAAAAGTGTCCGAAATAGGGCTGGGGGTAAAGTGGTTAATGGAGCGGCGTCCAGGGCGGCGTCACAGACAAACTGTAGCCCTTGTACCATCTGCTCCAGCAAGTCCGATACTGCCGGGGGGAGACTTCTCCCCTCCAGATCCCGGCGTAACAACTTGGTCCATTCTGTCAATGTTTGTGAAACCAGAGCAATGGTAAACACTGGCCTAAAGGCTGACCCTATCAGGGAAAATATAGAGCGGGATATAGATTCCGCCTTACGGTCCACCGGATCCCGAAAAGACGGAGCGTCCTCCAACGGGATAACAGTAGCTTTATTTAGTCTGGAAATCGGCGAATCCACCGACGGTGTTACCGTCCATTTTTTAAGGAGGGATTCTTCAAACGGATAGCGTCTAGCAATCCGTTTAGAAATACCAGGGGTTCGTTTTGGACGGACCCATTCCTCCTTAATTATATCATCAAAACATTTGGGCAAAGGAAACACCTTCACCATCTTGGTAGGCTTGCGAGTACCAAAAGAAATTTCAGTATCCACTGCCTCCGCCGGTGTAACCTCAAGTCTCAAGGTTTCCCGGACAGACACAATCAGTGCATCTACCAGCGCTTCGTCTTGCGCTATAGCGGAGGCAGAAACGTCTTCCTCGCTATCCGAGTAGACGGGATACGAGACACCAGCCCCAGAAGAGGGACCTGCAGACGCAGCGACAGGCTCAGAATCTGTATCTGAAATGTCAGACAAAAATAGGGGTAGGCGGGGGTCGTTTTTTCGCCCCCCGTCCCTGACAGGCCACCTCCACCCGGGATACAAAAGACTCCAAAACCGCTGACAATGCATCAATAGTGAGTGGAGAATTGGAGGGTCCTGTGACCACCTCGAGGGGATCAGGTGGGGATACATGTGTGGCAGGGTCCATGGCAAAGCCAGGAACACCTGTCAGCAAACAAAGATTGAAAAAGGAAAAAAAAACTTTTTTTTTTTTTTTTATGTAATCCCCCAACGCAACAGCGCCCCTCAGTGCCACATGCTTTGGAACCCCCACAGAGAGAGAGAGAGACACCCCAAGGGCTCACCATCTGATGCACAGAAGCTCCTACCGAACTGCTCTCAGCGCTGTCTTTACAGAACAGGAAGTCTTATGGATCGATTTACCCGGGTAAAGGAAGCGGCTCTGCCCCTTTACACATCTTCCGGCACTCCCACCGCTGCTCTCGAGGCAAGGCTGGGTGTATCAAAGATGGCCGCCGCCATACAGGGGACACTTAGGCTACGCCAAAATGGCGGCCTCGCGTGCCCGCGAAGGGACGGCGCTCCGTGCGGCTGCAGCTGACCGATCCATCGGTAAGTGCTTGTATCCTGCATGATTGCTTGCGGCGCCCTACTCCATCTGCACAGCACTACCACCGCCTTAGTCCTGGATCCTCAATCCCTTCTATAATGCAGCTTGCAGCAATAGATCTTTCAGGATTGTCAGCTCCCAAACCAAGCCTGCTGGAGTGGTATCCTGGAAGGGGCAGCCTGGGTCTGAGTGGTACTCGGCTCGGCCTGCCGGCGGGAGGAGCGTGCAGGGATGGATTGCGCCCACCCCATCTTAGGAGGAGTGTGTTATAGGATAGAAGGCAACCCGTGTCATCAGGGTCCGACCATCCCACGGAGGGGCCCGCGTCCCCCGACAGAGGGAAAGGGGGACATACTACTCACCATACCGGAACAGGCGGGCACCAATTCCTGACAGAACCCCTCTCCACCGAGGTGGGGGGCTGTCGGCCAAACACGGCCGCCGCGACTCCGATTCAGACTGGTCGTGGGCGACCTGGCGAGGCGTTTAACTCGCAGGGCCAGTCCCCGTCCAATGGGACTATGTCGCGGCCGACCCAGCGCGGAGCTAGGGCCTGCACGCGCTCGTAGGCCGGCTGGGGTGACCACTGGATCTCAACATCCAGCCCGTCGCCCAGATCCGGCATAATTGCTTGAAGATCTCACAGGAACAACTGGAGAAAAAAGCTAACTAAAAAAAGATTTATCTAAAAAAGCTTCCCAGGACCAGAGATCCCAGCAAGGAACTTAGGTCCTTACTCCTGACTAGGCAGAAAAAAACTGACATCCTGTAGCAGGGAGAGAGAGGATATACCCTCTGGGACTGCCCCTAAGGTGTGGCCAGAACGTTTTTCCTGCCTAGTGTCCTACTCCTGTAGGGGGCAGTATAACCCTACTGATATTAATCAAAGAGGACTGCGTCTGTCAATGAGCGACAGAGAAAAGTTTTTTACATGCCAACTTAGCCCCGCTGTACGTTATGGTCATATGTACAGGAGAGGCGTTTGTAGGATATGACAGGGGGGAGTATGTGCAGGAGAGGAGTGTGGAGGGTATGACAGGGGGTAGTATGAGGAGGAGAGGAGTGTGGAGGGTATGACACTCAGTGGGCAGTATGTACAGGAGAGGAGTGTGGAGGATATAACAGTTGGCAGTATGTGCAGGAGAGGAGTGCGGAGGGTATGACGGGGGGTAGTATGTACAGGAGAGGAGTGTGGAGGGTATGACAGGGAGTAGTATGGGCAGGAGAGGAGTGTGGAGGGTATGACGGCGGAGTATGTACAGGAGAGGAGTGTGGAGGGTATGACAGGGAGTAGTATGGGCAGGAGAGGAGTGTGGAGGGTATGACAGGGGGTAGTAAGTACAGGAGAGGAGTGTGGAGGGTATGACAGGGGGTAGTATGTACAGGAGAGGAGTGTGGAGGGTATGACAGGGAGTAGTATGTGCAGGAGAGGAGTGTGGAGAGTATGACAGGGGTAGTATGTACAAGAGAGGAGTGTGGAGGGTATGACAGTGGGCAGCATGTGCAGGAGAGGAGTGTGGAGAGTATGCCAGTGGTTAATATATGGAGGAGAGGGGAGCAGAGAATAGGACAGGGGCAATATGTACAGAAGAGAAGTCCGGAGGGTATGACAGGAGGAAGTATGCGCAGGAGAGGAAAGTATCTTAGTGTACACTCTATGTAGGAGAGGAGTGCAGAGGGTATGGCAGTGGAAATATGTGCAGGAGGGGAAAAAGTCAAGAGTATGGCACGGGGTAGTATGTGCAAGAGAGAAGTGCAGAGAGTACAACAATGGTGATGTGTGCAGGAGAGGAGTGTGGAGGGTATGACAGGGGGTAGTATGTGCAGAAGTGGAGTGTGGGGGTAGGACATGGGTAGTATGTGCAGGAGTGGAGTGTGGAGGGTATGATGGGGTAGTATGTGCAGAAGTGGAGTGTGGAGGGTATGACAGGGGGTAGTATGTGCAGGAGAGGAGTGTGGAGGGTATGACAGGGGGTAGTATGTGCAGGAGAGGAGTGTGGAGGGTATGACAGGGGGTAGTATATACAGGAGTGGAGTGTGGAGTGTATGACAGGGGGTAGTATGGGCAGGAGAGGAGAGTGGAGGGTATGACAGGGGGTAGTATGTATAGGATAGGAGTGTGGAGGGTATAACAGGGGGTAGTATGTGCAGAAGTGGAGTGTGGAGTGTGTGACAATGGGTAGTATGGGCAGGAGAGGAGTGTGGAGGGTGTGACAGGGGGTCGTATATGCAGGAGTGGAGAGTATGACAAGGGGTAGTATGTGCAGGAGAGGAGTGTGGAGGGTATGACAGGGAGCAGTATGGGCAGGAGAGGAGTGTGGAGGGTATGATGGGGTAGTATGTGCAGGAGAGGAGTGTGAAGAGAATGACGGGGGTAGTATGTGCAGGAGAGGAGTGTGGAGGGTATGACAGGGAGAAGTATGGGCAGGAGAGGAGTGTGGAGGGTATAACAGGGGGGGAGTATGTACAGGAGAGGAGTGTGGAGGGGATGACATGGAGTAGTATGTGGAGGAGAGGAGTGTGGAGGGTATGACAGGGAGTAGTATGGGCAGGAGAGGAGTGTGGAGGGTATGACAGGGAGTAGTATGGGCAGGAGAGGATTGTGGAGGGTATAACAGGGGGGAGTATGTACAGGAGAGGAGTGTGGAGGGGATGACATGGAGTACTATGTGCAGGAGAGGAGTGTGGAGGGTATGACAGGGAGAAGTATGGGCAGGAGAGCAGTGTGGAGGGTATGACAGGGGGGAGTATGTACAGGAGAGGAGTGTGGAGGGGATGACATGGAGTAGTATGTGGAGGAGAGGAGTGTGGAGGGTATGACAGGGGGTAGTATGTGGAGGAGAGGAGTGTGGAGGGTATGACAGGGGGTAGTATGTACAGGAGAGGAGTGTGGAGGGTATGACGGAGTAGTATGTACAGGAGAGCAGTGTGGAGGGTATGACAGGGGGTAGTATGTACAGGAGAGGAGTGTGGAGGGTATGACAGGGGGTAGTATGGGCAGGAGAGGAGTGTGGAGGGTATGACAGGGAGTAGTATGGGCAGGAGAGGAGTGTGGAGGGTATGACAGGGAGTAGTATGGGCAGGAGAGGAGTGTGGAGGGTATGACAGGGGGTAGTATGTACAGGAGAGGAGTGTGGAGGGTATGACGGAGTAGTATGGGCAGGAGAGCAGTGTGGAGGGTATGACAGGGGGTAGTATGTACAGGAGAGGAGTGTGGAGGGTATGACAGGGGGTAGTATGGGCAGGAGAGGAGTGTGGAGGGTATGACAGGGAGTAGTGTGGGCAGCAGAGGAGTGTGGACGGTATGACGGGGGAGTATATTCAGTAGAGAAGTGTGAAGGGTATTGACAGGTGTTTCAGAGGAGTACAAGGTGCACACAAAATAACACAATAACACAAAAGTTATTCTTTCGTCCCACAAATGGTGGGCTCTGATTTTTCCAGCATTAGCAACAAAATTCAAAAAATGCCATCATAACCATACAAATACTGTAAATGATGAGAGGGGCAGTGCTCCCCATATCGCATTTTAGCAAACCTTCACAAAACAGATGAATTATAAAGTAGCCATTTAGGAGCCATGCTCACATGGGGTATTATTTCCGAGGTGGCAACCTCAACCATAGTCTGTCAAGGTGGTCGGTAGGACAAAAAAGTATAACAGGAGTAATGTGGTAATGGACTTTGGGCAAATAGAGGTTTAAAAGAAAACTACTATGTTCCGGGTTATGGTCAAGTACGGCATCATGGAGTCCAGGAACAGTAGAGGTGTCATTGGGATGTAAAAATGTGAGTCAGGGGATTGTTGCCTGGGGATGTTGAAGCCATAAATGGGACATTGGATCCAAGAATTCCACTGGACCAGGGTCTGTGGAGGATGAGACTACACTCCATGGATACTGCACATAGGCACTCCTACTACAGTTATTTCCAATAGATTCAGTGTCCCGTGCTGAGCAGGGCAGTTGCGGCATGGCCCCATTCACCTGAATGGGTCACATTTGGTGGTCGTACCATTTGCCGACCGTAGCAGGGTGTATCATTTTTGCTGTGGCATGGGTGAACCCGAGTGGCTGCATGTTCTCTTTTAGGTGGACTTTTGGGGAAGGTAAAACTGCAACCCAACAACTTTTTCAAGGGCTAGTTGTGCCTTATTGCTTGACTGCTGGGTCATGTGTTATTAATAATTTATAAAACACATATTAACAATATTAATAGCATTAAACGTTAACATTAAAGTATATATCTAAATGTTTTAACAAGGCTTCAATTTCCCTTGAAAATTAGCAGGTTCATGGCCTTGGAGAGCTGAGTTATGAAACACCGCTCCACAAAACCACACACCGCTCTCATATTCCACCATTATCATTGCTGCTGGCAGTCTGGAATTTAGGCTTCTCCGCCTTAGTGGTCAACACTTTACCTAATCACTGCCACAGTATATCTCTGTAATAAACTTCCACATTTCCTTCATGCAAAATGATTTCACAGATTTTCTATTTTTAAAGGTGGTGCAATAATTCCCAATAGGAAAGGTTATCTGAGTACACGACGGGAAAGGTTATCCAAGTACATTTATAAAACAGATTTTGTAAATTTCTCGCAGCTCAACTCCAGGCCAAGAAAGATTTAAAAGAATGCATCTCTGTAATTATTAATATGCTATGTATTTTATTAAATCAAGCAGTGGGAGTACCTGAATCTGACCAGTAATTCGTCTCCAGTGATCCTCTGTGCAGCGGAGCTAAGACTGGAAGAAGGGGACAATCATTTGTGCTGCAATGACGTTGTGCTAACAATCAATAGGTTTGTAAGAGGAGAGAGTAGAGTGACAGAGAGATGAGCTCATTAGTGGATGAGTACCAGATTCACTGCAACCTTGGTTTCAAGGCACATCCTCTGTGTTCTTGGCCATGAACAAGGGTTGGAATGGTCAGGAAGGGGGGGGCCTTTGGATTACCAATCCCTCACTGCCAAAAAGGTTTACAAGAGCAATATTCTAAATTTAATGAAGCTACTCTAAGGATAGGTAGGAATGAGAGGGAGAGATTAGAGTCAATCTGTGCTATATTTTTGTGAATTGCAGTCTTGTTTGGGGTTCTATTTTCATCCTCTCCCCCCTTCTCATCATGCTCATAGTTCATCACTAAAGCCTAGTACACACGCAACGAATTTCTGCCGACCGATCGTCCGTCTTTTGTCCAGAGTTGTGTTTTGTTGGTTGGAATGTGCCTAGACTGCACACGAATTTTCCCGCACTACAAAATTCTACTTCAGAAGTGATGTCATGTGTTGGTTTGCTTTCTTTGTGTTCTTTCATCTCTGAGCATGCCTAGTCTTGCTCAGAAGATTTTTCCCTGTCGAAATTTGTACTGACTGCACGAAAATCGGACGTGTTTTGACGGCAGACAAAAATTTTATAGCCTGCACACCAGATTTTTTTCGGCCAAAAAGTCGGAGTCGGTTGTCGGAAGCATCATACTAACAAGACGAAAATCGGCAGATCGGTCGTCGGACGAAAATTCCCGGCCGAATTTCGACTCGTGTGTACGGGCCTTTAAACTTAGTAGCCCTTATTACAGGGGTCTCCAAGCTTTCTCAGCATGGGCCAGTTTACTGTCCTTCAGGATTTAGGAGGGCCAGACTGTGGCCAGCGTGAGTAGAAAATGCCCCAACATCAGTGCTCCATCATTGGTTTTAATAGGAGAAATAATGCCTCATTGTTGGTATCAATGGGAAGAATAGTGCTCAGATGGTGTCAGTAGGGGGAATGGTGCCCCATAATTGGTGTCAGTTGGTGGAATAGTGCCCCAAGGGCCAGATAAAAGGCAAGCAAAGGTCCACAGTCTGGAGACCACTGCCTTATCAGGACACCTATCTGTGTTAGAAACCTTTAGGCAATTATCCCCCCTTTCTGCCTGCATTTTCGAGGGGGTCTTTATATTGGGGTATTTTATTACTTTATCTTCAATCTATGGTTGAAGGGAAGACCGTCACTGTGCAAAGCAAACTGCATTTTTTCCCCTGCTGGTGTGGGATCTCAGATCGTTGGAAGGAGTGGTAAATATTGTGGACTTGAGTTTTCATTCTTGGATGAAAACACTTGCCTGACCCTTATGTGCTTTTACATTTTGGACTACTCTCCCTTTTTGAAGATGTCCCGTCACTGGCAAATTATTATACTGCATTGCACGTGTGGACCGTTTGTCCGTTTTTCATCACTCCATTGACAGATGAAAAACAGACATCAATGCATCTCTATGGAAAAACAGATATAAATGGTAATCATCTGTTTACATTCGCTTCCATCAACATCCGTTTTTCGGAACGGATCAAAGCCAGAGGCGTAACTAGAACCTTCAGGGCCCCGGGCAAGAAACCATGAAGGGCCCCTGGACCTCTGGTCGGGGCCCTTCCCTTCAAGATCCTGGGGCCCTTTATTACAGTCCCTCAGCGGGACCCTTTCACAAGTTCAGCAGTGGGCCCCCTTCCTGCCATCTTGGGGCCTCCCCATGGTGGAGGAATGCCAGGGCCCTGTCGCAAGTGTGACCTTTGCGATCCTGGAAGTTCACCCACTGGTGTCAGTAGGTTTTATTTTTTTGGTATTTTGATTGTATTATTTTTTTATCATTTTATTTTATTTTTTTTACATTTTTTTTACAATGTGACAATGTGGGGAGCACACAGGGGCCCCGAGACAGCAGGACACAAGTGAGCTGGATAGGAGGAGTGGCGGGGGCAGCATACAGAGGAACCAATCTCCTCCATTTTCCTCCTCCAGCTACAGGAGGAAAAAGGAGGACAGTGATTTCTCTACATGTTGCCCCCGCCGCCCCTCCTATCCAGGTGTACAGGGGAGCCGCACAGGCCCCCAAGAGCATGGGGCGCGGTTGTAATTGCAACCCCTGCAACCCCTGTCGTTACGCCCCTGATCAAAGCCCTTTTTTCTTCCGTTAAAAAAATAAATAAATAAAAATAAAATGGATTTGACGAAAAACGGATGTAAACTGAAAAACTGACCAATTTCATCTGGAAAAAATGGCTCTGGGACTCAAGTGGTTATGGTGCATGTCAAAAACTGATGTAAAGATGTACCAATGGATGACAAACATCCATTTTTTCTTTGAAAAAACGTGGTTGAACTGATGAAATGAAAGGTCCGCATGTGTGAAAGGGGCCTACATGTTACCTGACTACAACTTAGAAACTAACTGTTCCCGGTTGATCTCCGCTCTCAATCCCATCCACTATGGCTGGGTGCTGGTCTGGTTCGTCCAGCTGGGAAAGACCAGGTTCTCTGTCTTACCAGACAAGGCTTGGCTGTGCAGCAGAGCTGTGTAAAACTCATAACTAAATGGAGTGAAATACAAATCTTTTGGCAGGTAAAATGTTTTTTATCTGTGTATTTAGCAGTTTGCCCCCTTAAAAGAAAAAAAAAAGAAAAATAATGCATGAGAAATCCTTTTGTACCAGGCTTAGCAACTGGTAGACAGCTACATGCTGAAGAGCTTCTGGGTATTGGCAAAAGGCTCAGTAAAGCTTTATGGATACATGATTCAGTGGACATTGTTATACATTTTTTGTATTTAAAATTAGTGCTACTTGCAGTGCATCTGGGAAAGTATTCACAGCGCTTTAATTTTTCAACATTTTTGTTATGTTACAGCCTTATTCCAAAATGGATTAAATTCATTATTTACCTCAAAATTCTACAACCAATACCCCATAATGACGATGTGAAAGAAGTTTGTTTGAAATCTTTGCAAATTTATTAAAAATAAAAAAGGGAAAAAAATCCCATGTATATACGGTAAGTATTCACAGCCTTTGCTCAATACTTTGTTGAAGCACCTTTGGCACCAATTACAGCCCCAGGTATTTTTGAGTATGATGCTACCAGCTTGGCACACCTGTTTGTGGGCAGTTTCTCCCATTCTTCTTTGCAGGACCTCTCAAGCTCCATTGGGTTGGATGGGGAGCGTCAGTGCACAGCCATTTTCAGATCTCTCCAGAGATGTTCAATCTGGTTCAAATCTGGTTTCTCACGGCCACTCAAGGACATTCACCGAGTTGTCCCTGTGTTATCTTGGCTGTGTGCTTAGGGTCGTTATCCTGTTGGAAGATGAGCCTTTGCCCCAGTCTGAGGTCCACAATATGCTGGAGCAGGTTTTCATCAAGGATGTCTCTGTACATTGTTGCATTCATCTTTCCTGTGATCCTGGCTAGTCTCCCAGTTCCTGCCGCTGAAAAAAATCCACACAGCAGAAGGCTACCACCACCATGCTTCACTGTAGGGATGGTACTGGCCAGGTGATGCGCGGTGCCTGGTTTCCTCCAGACAGGACGCTTGCCATTCAGGCCAAAAAGAGTTCCATCTTTGTTTCATTAGACCACAGAATTTTTTTTTTTCATGGTCCTTCAGGTGACTTTCGGCATACTCCAGAAGGGCTATCATGTGCCTGAAAACTCCAGGCAGGTTGCTATGTGCCTTTTACTGAGGAGCGGCTTCTGTCTGGCCATTCTACCATACAGGCCTGAGTGGTGGAGTGCTGCAGAGATTGTTCTTCTACTCTCTGTCTGCTGGAGCTCTGTCAGAGTGACCATTGGGTACTTGGTTACATCCCTGATTAAGGCTCTTCTCCCCTGATTCCTCAGTGTGGCCGAGTGGCCTGCTCTAGGAAGAGTCCTGGTGGCTCCAAACTTCTTCCATTTATGGATGATGGAGGCCACTGTGCTCATTGGGAACTTCAATGCTGCAGACATTTTTCTGTACCCTTCCCCAGATCTGTGCCTCCATACAAGCCTGCCTTGGAGGTCTACAGACAATTCATTAGACTTTATGGCTTGGTTTGTGCTGTGACATGCAGGGTTAACTGTGGGACCCTAAATAGACAGGTGTGTGCCTTTCCAAATCATGTCCAATCAACTGAATTTACCACAGGTGGACTCCAATCGAGTTGTATAAACATCTCAAGGATGATCAGTGGAAACAGGAGGCATCTGAGCTCAGTTTTGTGTGTCATTAAAAAGGCTGTGAATACTTGCGTACATGTGATGTTTTTTTTATTTTTCATAAGTTTTCAAAGATTTCAAACAAACTTCTTTCACATTGTCATTATGGGGTATTGTTTGTAGAATTTAGAAGAACATACTTAACTTAATCCATTTTGGAATAAGGCTTTAACATAAAAAATGTGGAAAATGTGAAGTGCTTTGGATACTTTCCGGATGCACTGTATAAAATGGGTAATAATTGAGGGAGATGAGCACTAAATCCAGCTAGCCATTAAGATACCATGTTCTCTAGCTATAATGCAGATCCAGGTTCAAGAAGCAGATCATCTTTTCTTTTCTGGCACCCTTTTATGAATTGCTTCCAAGATTTGGTCCATGCAGCTCTGTATGTGAGGCATTTCTCTTTTATTACTCTTCTAAAGCTGGACATACACTTTATTTTTTTTTGTTTAGACAGTGGGCTGAATTAAAAACCACCAACAGATTCCCCCATGATCCACACAAACGAGTTCGATAGAGGAAAACCCCCTTTGTCGGGACATGGTATTCTGACAATAGGACTCACCGCTCCGCTGTCATAATACACTGATCTGCAGCTGTAGCTGATTGGCTGCAGACGCTGATTTAGAAAAATGTTCCAACATGTCCCTTCCAAATAAGTCAAGCAGGTATGGCCACACACTGAACGAGCTGGATTTTGATCAGTGTATGCCTAGCTTTCCTCTCATTTTTTAAAGTTTTGGATAGAGAAGATCAGTGTTTCTCAACCTTTTTTTCAGTCAAGGCCCCCCTTTAAACCCACCCAATCACGAGGCACCCCATTCTAAAATGTAACAACATCCACTTGCATAGGACACCCAACATTAGCGGTAATTTATTCTTCCAAAGCAAATACACCTTTGCACACTGGTACCGATTAGTATTCCAATGTTTCTCTTCTGCCTCGGTTTCTCTCCATCACTTCACTAATGTGACCCTAATGCCGAAGGGGAAGGGCAAACAAGGATGATGTGCAGGTGCCCAACATCCTCCTTATCAACTGATGACATCATTGGTTGTTGGGACACTGGTGGCTAGAAGGTTGTAGTGGTCCACAATGAAAACCTGTGGCTTTGTGTAACAAATAGACAGGCTTGATCCACCCGCTGACTTGTATGAAGTTTTTGGGCAATTTCTAGGTATTTTGCCAAGGCACCCCTGAAGACACTTGAAGACACCCCAGGGCACCCTTGTTGAAAAAGGCTGGAGTAGAGAATGGTTAGATACTTGGTCAGTTTTCTTTTATTGCCCTCTGTGTCCCATCAAAGAGATTTTTCTCGATTGCCCTCTCTCTGCCCAAAATGTCAGTTATCAGCTCTGATCTCTAGGACATTTCTGATAAGAAGTGAATACTAGTAAATACCAACACACACGCCTAAAGCCTCGTACACACGCGTTGAAAATCGGCAGGGAATTTTCGTCCGACGACTGATCTGCCGATTATCGGCTTGTTAGTATGATGCTTCCGACAACCGACTCCGACTTTTCGGCCGAAAAAAATCTGGTGTGCAGGTTATAAAATTTTTGTCTGCCGTCAAAACACGTCCGATTTTCGTGCAGTCAGTACAGATTTCGACAGGGAAAATCTAATGAGCAAGTCTGGGCATACTCAGTGAAGAAAGAACACAAAGAAAGCAAACCAACACATGACATCACTTCTAAAGTAGAATTTTGTTGGGCGAGAAAATTTGAGTGCAGTCTAGGCACATTCCAACCAACAAAACACAACTCTGGACAAAAGACGGACGACCGGTCGGCCGATAATCGTTGCGTGTGTACTAGGCTTAACGCTGGTAGATAAGGTTACAGTACTATAACAAGAGTGGTGATTCAGAGTCGTACAAATATAAAAAAGGAACAAGGAGCTTCGACCATAGCAGATGTGCAAACCTGCAATACAAGTGCAGAGATTTTACTACTGGAGTTCCAAAAAGAAACTCTGCAACGCTGTCCAACACTGAAATATTACTTCTGGGTGGACTAAGGATTTAATTTCCCTCTTAAAACCAGTTTATTTTGGATCTTTGAAATTCTGCTCTAATTTCAGCCTCCATCACTCAGAGCAGCTGGAGGTAATATATCCGGACCTCCTGAAGCTGCCAGTCTCTGCCAAGAAAAACAGCACTGCCACTTACCACACACCAGAGCTGCACGATTCTGGATAAAATGAGAATCATGATTTTTTTTGCTTAGAATAAAGATTACGAATAGCGACGTAACATCATCTTTCATATTGTACAAAAAATTGGGCTAACTTTACAGTTACATTTTTTTTCTGTAATTCATTGAAGTGTATTTTTTCCCCCAAAAAGTGCGTTTGAAAGGCTGCTGCGCAAATACAGTGTGACATAAAATATTGCAAGGACCGCCATTTTAATTCTCTAGGGTCTCTGCTAAAAAAAAAATATATTAATTTATTTTATATATATATATATATATTTATTAACTAGAACATATCCGCGCTAACAGTCATGCAGTAAAAAGGGAAAAAGCAGCCAGCAAAAATTCTGTTGATTACAAAATACAAATAACATATACAGTGGGTACGAAAAAAAAAATACCACTTGGAATAAACAGGAGGAAAGCATCAGCTTTTCTTTTGGCTTTAGGGTTAAGTCACAGTAGCAGTACCAACTTGGTTCAATGTGTCACTCCCTTGTTATCTAGATGAGCGAACCATTGCTGGAGAGTGACATTCTGCATTGTTTCTGTCAGAGACAGAGTGACCAATAGCAGATAGCGAGGGAGCGATGCATGTTTTCTTTGTTCTGCATCGCAATCTTGATGCTGGCAGGATTACCAGTGTGACATGGCCCTTAAATTGGAACTAAGCGAGCTCCCCCTTCCATCTATGTCTCCATGCTTTATTTTGTTGAGAATTCACTTTTAAAAACACCCCCTATTCTGACTTGAATTGTTGTAATAGTGACTTATCCCTTGCTGAGAGCTATTTCTGGTATCTGGCAGATGCAATCACCGCGGACAATCGTTATCAGATAACTGAACTCACCAGACACTGTTTCTTTCCATCCACATAGTTTTTATTGCAAGCAGTGGGTATAGCAGTCAACAAACTGTGGCAGATGATTGAAAGATGGTATCTGCCGGTCAAAACATGGTAATGTGCTCCCAGATTCGAGCAGATTGTATGAAGGCCTAGACAGATGTGGCCATCTTTTTTCCCACAAGCATAAAGGAACAGGAAATACTGTAAAGTCCATATGCAGCACTAAAATAGGAAAGGAACCAATAGTGCATATCCAGAGCGGGAGGATGAGATCCCATCACCAGCATCAGTGAAGGTGGACAGCAAACATCACCACAGTGCCCAAAAAAATCAACTTACCAGAGCCCAAAGTTATATGCGCATGTCGATGTGGAAATATGGTCACCAGTGGTGTTCAGATATACAACCTCCTCAACAGACACTTCCACTAGGCAGGAAATAATGAACTCCACACCTCTATCGTATATCCAAGCTGTGCTGCAAGGATGGCCTTTACCTCAAATCGTGAGGATTTCATCACCAGAAAGGGACAACCAGGCAATATATAGTGAAGGCCCGCAAGACCAAGGGAAGTTTATTTGAAAAGGTACTGTAACAGGACGTCAGGAATATGTGACAGGAAGTCAGGTAAATCTGTGGATGTAGTCACAGACAGGAGACCCATTCCCACCTGGTTTGGAAAGTTCACCAATTACTATAGGGTGTCGGCTGAAGAGATAGCCAGCAGGAAGTTGAAAGGCCTTCAGCTGTTCGGAATGAGGAAATGAATGCCTCTATAATTTGTCCAAAGGAAGTCTATGGATTGCTGTCTCCTGTCGCTGTGTGAGCTGGGAAGAGAAGGACAGACGTGTGCCTCCCGACACCGTGTGGGCATGGGAGAAGGACTGCTGCCTCCTGTCGCCGTGTGGGCTGGGAGAGGAGGACAGTCAGATGTGTGCCTCCCGACAAGCTGTGTGAGCATGGGAGAAGACCCCCTGAAGTGATGTGCGCTAAGGAGGGTAACCAGTTGTGAAGACTGCTCAAGGTGAGAAAACTAACTATTTCTATGTGGAAGAAATAAAGGGACATGTTCCATATGAAGAGGAAAAGGGACATTCTCAATGTGAAGAGTAAAGGGACATGTTCAATGGACAATGTTCAATGTGCTGTGAAGAGAAAATAAATGAACTATTGATGGTCTGCTGTAGGATCAGCAAAGTCTGCCCAACAGTAGGTTGGGGACAGACTTCATAAGATAGGTTCCGGTATGTGAGAAGGTAGCCGCCCACCGTGGCAAGGATTTATTTTGTGTTTGATTTTATTTTGGATGTTTTTGCTGCATGCAGTCTGGTGAAGAAAATGGCATGAATAAACCAAACTGTTGTTTGCAACCACTTGTCGGCTATCTTACTGTGTAAACGCACCCCCCCAAGGGGTCACCCACGCCTACCACCGAGCGAGTCCCCACAGTACTTACAAACAAATGCAATAAAGGAGCATCTAAAAAAATCAAGTTTTGCCCACACACGTTTGTAAGCACCTTTTCAAATAAATTTCCCTTGGACTTGTGGACCTTTACTATATATTGTCTGGTTGTCTCTTTCTGGTGATGACATCCCCACGGTTGAGGTAAAGGCCATCCTTGCAGCACAGCTTGGATATACAATAGATTCCCTGCCTAATGGAAGTGTCTGTTGAGGAGGTTGTATATCTGAACACCAATGGTGACCATATTTCTACATCTACATGCGCATTTAACTTTGGGCCCTGGTAAGGAGATTTTTTTGGGCACTGTGGTGATGTGTGCTGTCCACCTTCACTGATGCTGGTGATGGGATCTTAGCCTCCCTCTCTGGATATGGACTATTGATTCCTTTCCTATTTAGTGCTGCATATGGACTATATATATATATATATATATATATATGTGTTTGGGGTTCCAAGTAATTTTCTAGCACAAAATACTGATTTTAACGTGCAAGCAAACAAGTGTCAGAAAAGGGCTTAGTCTTTAAGTGATTAAACTGACCTCCTTTTCAGACTGAAGTTCATCCCTTGTGATCTAAAAGAACCAAATGATACAATGTTTATTTTTATCTCTCAGCACTGAGCAATGTTGATAAACTTTTGCCAGATTTATTTTTATTATTTGACAGCTCTGAGCAGACAACAGCTCTGCACTTAATTGAGGAAATGCTGGATTAAAGTCATTGTAAAGTCTTGTTTTTTTTTTTTTCTAAATAACAAATATGTTATACTTACTTCCTCTGTGCAGTTGGTTTTTCACAGAGTAGCCCAGATCCTCCTCTTCTCGGGTCCCTCTTCAGCTCTCCTGGCTCCTCCCTCCTGTTGAGTGCCCCTACAGCAAGCAGCATGCAATGGGGGCACCGGAGCTGAGTCACAGCTCCCTGTGTCCATTCAGACACGGAGCCGCACCCAGGCCCCACCCCTACTCTCACCTGATTGGCCGATTGATTTTGATTGATAGCCGCGCTGTTATCTCAGCCAATGAGGAGGGGAGTCCCAGGCAGCTTAGACACTCCTGCAACAACGCTGGATAAAGACGGGCTCAGGTAAGTGTTAGGGGGGCTAAAGGGGGGTGCTACACACGCAATGCATTAAGATAAGAAATCCTTCTGCCTTTACAATCCTTTTAAGAGGGGGGTTTGAATCCAGATCACGATTTTTTAATGATTAATCGTGCAGCTCTACAACACACCATGTATGGTTCCTGGTAGAACAGAGAGACCAGTTCAACTGCGCTGCCTCTTATTAAATGTAACCATTTCACATTCCAGATTCCACCATGTTCTAAATGCGCTTTATAAAATGTTGCAACAAAATTTGACGTGTCTTTTTTTTCAGCAGCCATTAATGTAAGCTGGAACCAATGGAAACAATAGTATGTTGCCTGACATTACTTGTGATTACATTGAGCCACACAGCCCAGGGCTGGTGCCATGAATGAGCTCTAAATATCATTAGTTATGCGACTCAGGTAACGTTTCATAGTACTCCACTCTAAACCTTAGAGAAGTGGAGATCTACCTGAGCAACATGGGAGTAGATCAAAGATCATTGGGGTAATGTGCCAATAAAAAGTAAAGATGGCATAAAGGAAAATAAAGGCTTCAGTGAGAAACCTGGCATTTACTGTCATCCACAAAAGAGGTCAACAGTTGGCAGGGCAGAGTACGGGGGCCAGCAGCTGGCAGGAAAAAGTACGGGGGCCAGTAGTTGGCATGGCAGAGTACGGGGGCCAGTAGTTGGCAGGGCAAAGTATGGGGGCTAGTAGTTGGCAGGGCAGAGTACGGGGGCCAGTAATTGGCAGGGCAGAGTATGGGGGCTAGTAGTGGACAGGGCAGAGTACTGGAGTCAACAGTTTGCAGGGCTAAATACGGGGCCAGTAGTTTGCAGAGTGGAGTACAGGGTCCAGTAGTTTGCAGAGCAAACTACTGGCCCCGTATTTAGCCCTGCAAACTGTTGACTCCAGTATTTAGCCCTGCCAACTACTAGCTCCCATACTCTGCCTTGCCAACTACTGGACGCTGTACCCTACCCTGCAGAATACAGGGGTCTGTAGTTGGCAGGGCAAAGTATAGGTGTCAATAGATTGCAGGGCCAGAGAATAGGGGTCAGTAGTTTGCAGTTATTAGCGGGGAACAGTCGCAGCAGCAGACTGATGCTGCAGCCTCATAAGGGAGTATTTTTGTTTTAGGTTTTTTATTTCCCACACTTCTCGTTTAATATCAAGCCGTCTACATTTATATCTATCTTTCTAATTGAAAACCCCATCATTCCTTTAATTATGAACGTGTACAATATACATTTTGCCACCTTTAACCACCTCCCACCCGGGCCATTGTAAATATACGGCCGGGTGGGAGTCTCCTCCTTCTGATCAGACGTTCTGGAACGTCCTTCAGAAGGAGAGAGATCGTGCCGCCGCGGGCACGCGCAGCGGCGCAATCTCGATGTGCCTGTGTCCCTAGGACACAGAGCGACAAGACTCGGCAGGAGGGCCCTGTGATTGGCCCTCCTGATCACATGACGGCTGTGTCCAATCACAGCCATCATGTAATGTCAATACAGCCGTTGTAACGGCTTCGATCTCGTCTCCTCCGGACAGATCCTGTCAGTGAGGAGAAGAGAAGAGGATCGGTGCTGCAGCTGGGGTTATCAGTGAGTATTTCTAATTACTCACTGATCACAGGGGGGGTCTGTGCTGGTAATCAGATGATTGATTACCAGTGCAGCCCTGGGGGGAGGGGGTGCCACTAGAGCCACCAGGGATGCCCACCATGGCCACCAGGGATGGCAAACAGGGCTCAGAGCCTGCCAGTGGTGCCCCCCTATCAGTGCTGCCCCCCAATGCCATCTATCAGTGCTGCCCACTAGTGCCCGTTATTGCCATCTATCAGTGCCGCCCACCAGTGCCTATTATTGCCCACCAGTGCTGCCTATCAGTGCCCATCAGTGCCCCCCATCAGTGCACCTATCAGTGCCCATCAGTGCTGCCTATCAGTGCCCATCAGCGCTGCCTATCAGTGCCCACCATTGCTGCCTATCAGTGCTATCTATCAGTGCCACATATCAGTGCCCATCAGTGCTGCATATCAGTGCTACCTATCAGTGCCCATCAGTGCTGCATATCAGTGCCACCCCATCAGTGCCACCCCATCAGTGTCTCCTCATCAGTGCGGCGTCATCAGTGCAGGAAAAAACGTATCTATTTACAAAATTTTATAACCTAAACAAAAAAACTTTTTTTTTTTCAAAATTTTCGGTCGTTTTTTATTTGTGCACCAAAAAAGAAAAAAACCTGGCGGTGATCAAATACCACCAAAAGAAAGCTCTATTTGTGGGGAAAAAATGACACAAATTTGGTTTAGGTACAGTGTTGCATGACCGCGCAATTGTCATTCAAAATGCAACAGCGCTAAAAGCTGAAAATTGGTCTGGGAAGGAAGGGGGTTTAAGTGCCCAGTATTGAGGTGGTTAATTAGCATCCCTTGAAACCATCTTGTTTTATTTTACCCCTCCACTGTTTGGAAAGTGAGTCCTCTTTCAAGATTGGGCAGCTATCTCCGGTCTCAGAAGTCTGATAATGGTGTACGAATAGTCAGATGTAACAGATGGTAAAAATTTTATTCATTAGCAGCAGCAGAGATCAGGAAGAAACTCCTATCATTAGAGGGCGGCTTTAACAGATCTGCAGATAATAGAATTTGGTTGTCTCCTGGGATTTTTGGAGACGTCTTCTGGATGTAGTATTGTACTCCTGTATTACGCGTCTGTAAAAAAAGTACTTCTACAGCACAAATTTACTGTATTCTCATATATGGATAAGACTTTTATTTTAGTATTTAGTATTACAAATCTTTGATTTGTTTTTACAGTATTTCACATTCTATTTTTTTTTTTTTTTACATGTGTATACACAGTGGAAAAAGTCATGAAAGTCTGGATAGAAATTTCACCAAAAAGTTTTTTTTTAAAAGATTTAAAATCTTAAGTTGACATTGCACTTGTAGAATTTTGTTACAATTTTTTGAACATCCTTTTGACTTTCTAATCGTTAGTGTGGTCAAATCGAAGTTTTTTTTCTGTTTCAATATTTTTATTACGTTTTAAGAGGGTATGACAAGCCATGGTTTGCCCAAGCAGGGGCAATAATTGAACAGGTTTATACAAAAAACAGCGTATGTATGTATGATCATTAACATAACTGTAAACGGTTACCAGGACCAAAGAGGACCAGGGTAGAGGTAAGGTAAGTATCACAAGCTATACTGTACTGCCCCCTAAGGGATATATCAGTCTTCGTCCAATAGCCTTCATATCAGGAATGAAGACGAAAAGAAAGAGACAGAAGAGGGATAAAGAGGAGAAAGAAGAGGCGCTCAAGGGGAGGGCGAGTACTACGAAAGTGGGACCTGCACAAGCTAGGTTTACAGTCAACCATAGCTAGTCGGGGGCAGGGACGGGCAGGAGTAATTTATCCAAGGGTCCCAGACTTTCAATAATTTTGCATGTGAATCCTTCAAAATACTGGACATCTGCTCATCAACCATCAGGGTGGTCATCAGAGGCGTAACTAGAACCTTCAGGCCCCCGGTGCAAGAAACCATGAAGGGCCCCCCGGACCCCTGGCTGGGGACCTTCCCTTCAAGCCTGGGGCTCTTCCCACTCATCCTGGGGTCCTTTACTCTCGTTGCGGGAGTTCTGCAAGTTCTGCAGCGGGCCCCCTTCCTGCCATCTTGGGGCCTCCCCGCGATGGTGGAATGCCAGGGCCCGGTCGCAAGTGTGACCTTTGCGATCCTGGAAATTCACCCACTGGTGTCAGTAGTTTTTATTTTTTGGTATTTTAATTGTATTATTTTTTTTCATTTTATTTTACTTTTTTACAATGTCACTGACTACGACTCTGTCCATTCAGAAAAGGAAGGAGCTGGTAAATTACATATTTACCGACCTCTTCCTGGTTCTCTATTGTGACACATCCCCTTCAGCAACCGGTAGGAGAGGGGAGGGAGCACAGTGGGGGGGTGGGGGGTACAACACAGTGTGGGGGGGGGGACCAGGGGAGCACACAGGGGCCCAGAGACAGCAGAACACAAGTGAACTGGATAGGAGGAGTGGCGGGGGCTGCATACAGAGGAACCAATCTCCTATATTTTCCTCCTGCAGCTGCAGGAGGAAAAAGGAGGACAGTGATTTCTCTATATGCTGCCCCCGCTATCCAGGTGTACAGGGGAGCCGCGCAGGCCCCCTGGGGCATGGGGCCCGGTTGCAATTGCAACCCCTGCAACCCCTGTAGTTACGCCCCTGGTGGTCATCCTGGTTTTCACTCCCTGAAAAAAACAACAGACGGAGACTTCCAGACCTGGGCTATAGTTTGCTTGGCAGATATAAAAAGGCATGAGGCCAATTTCTGCTGGGGTGCGAAAAGACCCGGCATAGGAAAATGTAAAAGAGCCAGTCGGGCATCTTTATGTATGTGTAGCACCCTACAAGGTAGGTGCTAGGTAAAGTGTAGTAGGCCTTGACTGCTTATCAGCAGGGCCATGTTTTTTATCTAGGTTGTCGTGGTTCCCAGGTGGTGCTGTTGAGAATGGGGTGTCTCCCCACTGTACTCAATGAGGGCTCTCATTGGGCAGTGGAGGAAACCCGGCCAATGGCACACCCAGGCTTGTATCTACCCCAGAAAGGCAGATTCTGCTGCACAGCATTCTGGGAGTGGATATAAGTTTGAGGGGAGCACAAGGAGGGAGAGTACGGCTGTCTCTCCTCCCCCCACTGTACTCAACGAGGGCTCTCATTGGGCAGTGGATAAAACCCGGCCAATGGCACACCCAGGCTTGTATCTACCCCAGAAAGGCAGATTCTGCCGCACAGCATTCTAGGAGTGGATATAAGTTTGAGGGGAGTGCATGACGCAGCGTCCCAGGAGGGAGAGTACGGCTGTCTCTCCTTCTGTCAAGAGGAATTGGGTGTCCCAGGCGGCTTACCTGAGGGGACAGAAGGCTGAGCTGAGCTGCAGAGAGGATCTGGTGTGCTGAGGACCAGCGGAGCTTAGAGGGGTCGAGTTTCAGGAAAGCATTCCCAGTCGTGAGTACTACACTGCCCCTGGGGGTCTGCCTAGTGAGAGGGGACCACTACGGACAAGGTCAGAGGGATCCGGGAGCTAGCTAGCCGGTGCAGGAGTAAAATAAAGGGGGTGCCAGTGTTGACCCTGAAGATTAAAGGGGGTGCCAGTGGTTGGGCCCTGAAGTGCAGAGTGTACAGTGCAGAGTGTACAGTGCAGAGTGTACAGTGTTAAGAGTTGCAGCAGCATTACAAGAGGCTACCTCAGTCAGGACTGGAGGGAGCAATGTCAAAGACTTTTGAGCTAACCAGAGTGTCAGAAGTCAGTTTTCAATACAGTACAGCGAGTCAGTGATTTCAAGCGGCAGCAAGCATTGGGTCGGCATCCAGTCGGTGTCAAGTCAGCGCTGAAAGGCATTTTTTCTCAAGTGTCCCAATTTGTACCTAGTTGAGCCAGAGAAGTATCCCACTCATTCCCTTCTCCCATCCCCAATATAAAATTAACAAAACAAACCAAAGATGCCGGACTGGTCTTTGACTCAGATCTCACACTTGGGCAATCAGCTTAAATGTGCTGTTGGTGTTACCGGTGACCATGGCAGAACCACATCAGGCCCAATGCCTGCAAATATTGCTACATATGGTTACATGAAATAAGGCTTGCCGTAGGCCAAAGACCCTGGACCAGAAGCCGATCAGACATGGGCATGACCACCATGTATGCAAGACATCCCCACTTTGTTTGTTTTTGACCATAGTGATGAGAAAATCTGAGAGAACAAGATGGAAATTTTTCTTGACTGAACAAATTTCTAACAGTGTGTGTGGTTTTCATTCAAAAGTCATATTAATTCTAAAATCAGAAGTTAAAAGCAAACTACATTTGGAAGGAAATGGCATTCTTCAAGTCATCAAATATAGTGAGAATTTTCAAAAGAATGTTTGAACTAATTTTTATAGAAACATTTGTTTGAGTGTCCATTCACACTGATCCGACTTGGACCGCGACTTGTCAGCCTGACAAGTTGCGGTCCGTCACGCTCCCATTGTGCGGTACAGGAGCCGTTCTAATAGGAGCGACACAAGTCGTCCGACTTAGAAAAGGGGTCCTGTACTACTTCGGGGCGACCTGGAGCGACTTGCATAAACATTCATTTTATGAAGTCCGTGCAAGTCGTGGTGCACGCGACTTCACAGGTCGCCCCCCTAAGTCGGATCGCCGTAGTGTGAACCGACGCTAAAAGTCTACCAGTGTATGGCCAGCTTAAAGCGACAATAAAGCCTTTTTTTTTTTTTTAAATAACAAACATGTTATACACACCTGCTCTGTGTAAGTGTTTTGCACAGAGATCCTCCCCTTTGGGGTCTCACGCCAGCACTCCTGGCTCCTCCCTCCTACTGAATGCCTCCACAGCAAGCAGCTTGCTCTGGGGGTACCCAAGCAGGCACGCTTCTAACCCGTGGCTCTGTGCGTCCATTCACACACAGAGCCTCTGCTTGACCCCGCCCCCTCCCATCCCCTGATTGGCTTGCTGACTTTGATGAACAGCAGCTGGAGCCAATGGCTCCAACTGCTGCCAAAAGCCAATCAGGAGTGCGAGTCCCCAGAGAGACAGAGCTCTAGTGGACATTTCTTGATCGGGGAGGGGGGGGGGGGGGGGCTCAGGTAAGTCTTAGGGGGGGGGGGGCTGCTACACACAGAAGGTTTTTTTACCTTTATACATAGAATGCATGAAGGTAAAAAAACCTTGTGCCTTTACAGCCACTTTAACTCTGGGCTTAGGGTTTCCCCTACCCTCAGTCTTCAACACCCCCAATCCTTAAAAATAACTCCTGTACATACCCTTTTTCCAGGTGTCTTTGGTGTAGTCCAGTGGTGTTCTTCCTTCAGTGTTGAGTGAATTCTGAATTGCTGTAGAGAGCAGTACCACGGCGCCGCAACCTCCAGGAGTCCAGGGTAGGGGGAGGAGCCATGACACCCTGGACTCACCTGAAGTGGGTTGAATGGCACTGGGCGTCACTCAACATGGAAGAGCTATACCAGGAGGAGGATCTACAGCATTATCAAAATACCTTTGATAATTTTTCTTGCATGAATACATCACTGCAAATTATTTTTAGAAAATTCAGAATGTGTAATCGTGTAAAACGCATGACTTTTTGATATCCATCATGTTAGTGTCACTGGGTCCCAACAGAAAGCCACAAATAGACCAAACGTAAAAATAGGTTCATGCATGAACAATAGAACAATCAAAGTAACAAAAATAACCAGATGCGTCTACTTCTCCAGAAACACGGCAAGATCTTTCACATCTGTTGCTTGGAGTACAGTGAAGGGTGAGAACGCCTTATCAGCAACGTGAAAGATGAGGAAACTCCAAACACAGACGCGATTTAGCTCAAGTACCTGACTGTCAGAGAAGAGGAATGGCTCATTTGTACAACACTTCCTTCCTGATGAAACTTAAGTGAAAAGCCAGAATTACAGGAAGAGAACTTACGATACTGGAATAGGGGGGTGTTACTATAATTAATGGCATCATTTATTAATGGTGACAAATAATTGTATTATTACTGCAGTCATTTTCTTTAATAGGATCTTTACTTGAAATATGGAATTAGATAAATGTTTACAAAGGGTTTTGCACAGCAGTCCATGCCTTGAAGTGTAAATCTACTTGAGGGAAAAAAATATGGTAAATAATAATAAAAAAAAAATAATCTCACATATAAAATGGCCACACAAGCCATATTGTAATTCAATGTTAAAGCAGTAGTAACGTCCACTAATTTTTTTAACCACTTTATGACCGCCTGCCCCAGATGTATGCATGCAGCCGCTCCTGGGCGAATCGGCGTACATGTACGGTGCTCGCTCTAGGGAGTCTACGGGGCGAGCGCGCGCTGGTGCCAGCACGTTCCCTCCCCCTGTGTCAGGCGGCTCCGATTGCCGCATGACACCCGCGATCGTTCCCCGCTGAGAGAAAAGGACGGTCGGCTGTTGTAAACGCAGCCGACCGTTCTTCTCCCTGGGATGATCATACAGATCATGTGATCCTTCTATATAGGATCACATGTCTCTATGGTGATTTCAGAAGCCACGCCCCCCCACAGTTAGAATCGCTCCCCTAGGCTCACATTTAACCCCTTGATCACCCACAGGGTTAACCCCTTCCCTGCCAATGGCATTATTACAGTAACAGTGCATATTTTTTGAACTGATTACTGTAGTAATGTCACTGGTACCCCGAAAAAGTGTCACAAATGTCAGTTAGGGGTCCGATCTGTCCGCCACAATGTCGCAGTCCCGCAAAAAAATCGCAGATCGCCACCATTACTAGTAAAAAAAAAAAAAAAAAACAACAATAAAGATGACATAAGATCTTTTCTGTAGTTAGTAGACGCAATAACTTTTGTGTAAACCAATCAAAATACGCTTATTGCGATTTTTTTTTTACCAAAAATATATAGCAGAAAACAAATTGGCCTAAAATGTTAAAAAATTTTGATTTTTAAATTTTTTTTTGGGGAATGTCATATAGCAGAATGTGAAAAATATTTTATTTTTTCAAAATTGTACCTCTTTTTTGTTTACAGTGTAAAAATTAAAAAAATCGCACAGGTGATCAAATACAACCAAAAAGAGCTCTATTTGTGGGGAAAAAGGGACGTAAGCTTCGTTTGGGTGCAGCGTCGCACGAACGCGCAATTGTCCGTTAAAGTAACGCAGTGCCGAATCGCAAAATAGGGCCTGGTCAGGAAGTGGGCAAATCCTTCCGGCCTTAAAGTGGTTAAGGGGCCCCCAGTTATGGTAGTATGCACTGCATTTTAGCACATTATGGCAGACTTACCCGCCAAAGAAGTCCTGCGGCAAGATTGATCCAGCGGGCGCCGGGCCCTTCCACCTTCACCTGGTCTTCCTTCCAGGTTTCTCATCTTCGGCCGCTTAAAATGCCAGGCAACAATGATATCACTCTCATCTACCACCACGGCACAGATCTGGGGCCAAACATGTATGCTTAGCTGAGCATGCGTAGGTCAGTGTACATGGAGGCTGATAGGCAGGAGGAAGCTCCTCCAATAGAGTCTCTCCTATTTCAGAATTACCCTGCCTGTCAGCAATTATTATTATTATTTTTTTAAGCAAGTTTACTATCACATTAAAGCGGTAGTAAACTCACTCATAGTACAGCAATTAAAAACCTCAGCACCAGTAAAATGTCTTTTTCAATCTAATTTAGGGAAAGCAATCAATTGTAAGTTTTGCTAACCTGTAATATTTTAGATTATAAGTTCGGTTTTCTGAAGAGCACAGCGCCGCCATCCTTGCTGTGGTTTTCTCCTGCCTTTCCGCCCACAGTACGAGTATAATTGCCGAAATCCCGCGCATGCGCAGTAAACGCCGAAAACCAAGCCTCGTTTTGGTTTCATTCACCATTTGGACAGCCAATAGGTCGGAGTCTCGCGGGAGCACGGGGCTGACGTCTAGGAGAGGAAATGACGCAGCCCCGCACTAGACACTGCAATATTCCGGCAAGCTAATTATCTTGCCGAAAAAGAATATCACATTGAGCATGCGCGAATGACGTCGATGACAGCAGCGATCGAAATCAGAGGAGAACGGCTGCAGTGACAGGCATCGGAAAAGGTAGGTAAGATAATGCTGCCACAGATCATTACTATACTGCAATGTCAAAAAATCGATGATACTACCGCTTTAAAAATGTAATACAATAGTGCAGGAAGAAAGAAGGAAAGAAAGTGGAGGTGGTGCCTGAGCGTGTCGTGTGATGTCATAGTGGAAGGGAGCGGAGCAGCCGGAGCCTTGTATGCTGGTCTGTTGGACAGAAGCAAGGCAAGCCAGGAGCGGGACTGTCAGTGCTGTTTGGCCTGGTGTGGACTGAAGGGACCACCTAATGTGGAGAGAGACTGTCATTTCGACTTGGGAGGGGGGGGGGATGTGTCGTTTCGGTGAGGTGTCATCATAATCATCTGTGCTTCTGCACACTGCTGTCAGTGTCACTGTCACTGTGAGAGACAATTTCATGTGCGTGCCACCCATTCTAAATTTCTTGCCCTCCTGAGTCCTGTCCCTGAGCTATATGCTGGCGTATAAGATGACTTTTTAACCTTAAAAACATCCCCAAAAAATGGGGGGGGGGTGGTCTTATACGGCGAGTATAAAATGTGAGGACTACTTTGCATAGTTAGTTTGGGCCAGGCCAGTCCAAAACGAACATCCCTAATCTGTCAGCCCGCTGGATGTGCAGTAATACTGTTTGTACCGTAGCTTTGGCTACATACAGTATACTGCACTGAGCCAATCACGGTGAGTGGTGTATTCTATTAATGAATACAAAGCCTCGGCGGAGTCAGAGAGGCGGGCTGATGATGTTACAACCTCTGACTCAGCCAATCCGAGCTGGCTTTGTATTTATTAATAGAATACATTGCTCGCCGTAATTGGTTCAGCGCGGTATACTGTATGTAGCTGAAGCTACGGTACATACAGTATTACCGCACATCCAGCGGGTTGACAGATTAGTGGGTGTAAACAGCAGAAAGGGGGTTGGCTTATACAGTGAGTATAGCCCAAAAAACGAATTTTAACTGGAAACGTAGGGGATCGTCTAATACGCCGGCATATACGGTACTATTCGAAAATCAAATAATACTTATTTTTGCCAAAGTTTCTACCTTAACCACTTACAGACCACCTGCCGCAGTTTTACGTTGGTACTTTGACGTTAAATACCGCATTATGGCAGGAGACAGCTGCCATAACCCTGGTATTTTTTTAAACTACGGGTGGTCCGGTTTAACATAAGGGTGGTCCCAGCGGTGGATTCCAAACGGGAACACCCTTATGGGCGGCAGGAGAGGTGCCCCTCCTGGTAGCAGGGAAAACTATCCGGTCTGCTGTCCTCTCAGGCAGGAAGTCGAGTGAGGGCAAGATGGCCCCCACTTGACTCCATGGCCTTGGAGGACCATAGCGACGTCATACGTCACTTCCTGGCAATGGATTTAACCACTTGCCGACCGCCGCACGACTATCTACGTCGGCGGTCAGCCCCTCACAGGCAAACTAACGTAGGGCTACGTTGCTTGCTTGTGAGGGTCTAGGGAGCGAGCGCGAGCCGTCTGAGGCGCGCTCCCACTCCCGCGTGGTCACGGACCCCCCCGCGCGTGTGACCAGCGGACCCGATGTCCGCCGGCCACTCGGCGATCGGCGGGGGAGAGGGAGAATGTCAGGCAGCTTGTGTAAACAAGCGACCTGTCATTCTCCTCGCTGTAAAGACACTGATCACATGGATCTACTATGTAGATCCGTTGATCAGTGTCCTTACAGCTCAAGCCACAGCCAATCACAGTAGAAAGCACGCCCCTAGGGACACACACAGCCCCTCCCTCCCAAATAAAGTTAACCCCTTCACTACCAGTGTATTTTTACAGTAACAGTGCATATATATAGCACTGATTACTGTAGAAATGTCACTGGTAACCCCAAAAGTGTCAAAAATGTCAGTCAAGGGTCCGGTCTGTCCGCCGCAATGTCGCAGTACCGCAAAAAAAATCGCAGATCGCCGCCATTACGCGTTAAAAAAAAAAACAACAAAAATAACAAAAATCTTTCCCTTTGTTAGTAAACGCGATAACTTTTGCGCAAACCAATCAAAATACGCTTTTTGCGATTTTTTTTTACCAAACATAGGTAGCATAAAACAAATTGGCCGAAAATGTTAAAAAATTTTGATTTTTACATTTTTTTGGGGGGGAATTTCATATAAAAAAATGTGAAAAATATTGCTATTTTTGCAAAATTGACGCTCTTTTTTTGTTTATAGCGCGTGATCAAAAAATCGCACAGGTGATCAAATACCACCAAAAGAAAGCTCTGTTTGTGGGAAAAAAAGGACGCCAAATTCGTTTAGGTACAGCGTCGCACGACCGCGCAATTGTCCGTTAAAGTCACGCAGTGCCGAATCGCAAAATACCCCCTGGTCGGAATGGGGGTAAAATCTTCCGGGGCTTAAGTGGTTATAGAGCCCATTTTTTTTCTTAAGTGTAGATGTGAGATGTGAGGTCTTTTTGACCCCAGATCTCACATTAAAGAGGTCCTGCCATGCTTATTTCTATTACAAGGGATGTTTACAAAGTGATCATAAAATTTTTCTAAAAAAATGAATAAATAGGAAAAAAAAAAAGAAAAATTAAAGCACCCCGTCCCCTTTAGCTCGCACGCAAAAGCGAACGCATACTCAAGTCGAGCCCACATATGTAAACATTGTTCAAATCACACATATGAGGTATCGCCGCAATCGTTAGAGTGAGAGCAATAATTTAAGCCCTAGAACTGCTTTGTAACTCCAAACTGGTAACCTGTAGACATTTTAAAAATGTCGCCTATGGGGATTTATAAGTACCAATATTGTTGCCATTTCACGAGTGTGCGCAATTTAGAAGTATGACATGTTGGGTATCTATTTACTCATAACATTATCTTTCACATTATAAAAAAAAAAATGAGCTAACTTTACTGTTTTCTTTTTTTTATTCAAAAAATTGAATTTATTCCCAAAAAATTGCATTTGTACAAATACGGTGTCATAAATAAAGGTTGCAACGATCTCCATTTTATTCTGTAGGGTCTCTGCCAAAAAAATAAATAAAAATTATATATATAGAAATTTACTTAGAACCCCCAAACAATATATATATATATATATATATATATATATATATATATAGTTTGGGGGTTCTAAGTAAATTTCTAGCGGAAAAAAAAAACAGGTTTTAACTTGTAAACAAGTGTCAGAAAAAAGCCCGGTCCAGAAGTGGTTAAATCATATTAAATCACATCAAAATATCCACCTTAAATCCCATTGCTAATTACATATCGTACTTGTTTATAGCCTAAATACTTAAATTTGCACTGAAGACTGTCGTTTTGTAACTTTTGGACAGCCAGTAAAAACTAGAGTTTACATACATTTTAATGCTAAAATTGAATACTAAAAACTTACCTCTGGGTCAATGACCGGTAATCAACTGAAGCTTCCATATGCTGTTAAATTTTGGGGTCTCCAAAACAGATGGAAAAAAAAATATCTGAAAAAGAAAAGACAAAAAATTTTAAGTTCTATATTGATCGTATTTTCCTTTTAGAGTTTTCTTTTCCCCACAAGTAAATACAAATAATATAGTTAACCTGAACATCTTTGGTGACCGCACTGGAAGAACACCAGGCACTGCTAGGACACACAGAAAGGGCCCTATTGGCACGGCAATGCAGCCCAGAGGTGCGGTGCAGACCAGTCAGCTGCAATAAAATGCAGACGTGCTTCATTTTATTGCGACAGACAAGTAGACACGGCATGTCACTGCACAGCAGTACAACGCACCTGCTGCTGCGTGGTGACATGAATGAAGTGTCACTTTGGGTACTTCAAATACTGTAAGGCTGACAAAATAAAAAAAAATGGGAAAAAAGGAAACAGTGTGATGTGCTGCAAAAATGCATCACCCTGGACCCTCACTGCAACTGAAACGGACAACTGTCCGCACACGGAACCAGAGATTTTAGAGTGCAGGCAGTGTGTGTGAATGGTCCTATAGGTGCAATATCCTGAGCGGTCATCTTTCCGTTGGCTTCACTGCTCAGTGGGTCAGTGACTCAGAAGAAGCATGTACTGTAGGGATGGGATTTTTTATTTCATTGGTTGCACTTACAGAGTGCAGATGTCTTTGTATGATGTAGAATGAACAAGACCCTTCAATGGAAACACCTGAACTCAGGCATTTGGTTTTAAAATGGAATGTTCAACATCATATACTGTACATACATACATACATACATATACTGTACATACATACATATACTGCACATACATACATGTACTGCACATACATACATGTACTGTAGGTGTGATGACCGGATGTCCAATATTTTTGGGGTATATAGTATACAAGAAAACAGTCCTGTGTGGCTTTGACATTTTTTAACCAGTTTTTTTGCCACTGTACCACCTTTTAATGGCAGACCAACAGCCCTTTATTTACCCACTGCCATTTCTGAATAGGAGATCTGAATTTTCTATGGGGGGGCGATCTACTTGTTAATCACCGTATAACGCATTGGTATGTTCAGCCTATTGTAATAGGGTGTGTACTTCAGAGCACAAACACACACATGTGTATATCAGAGGAGCAGTGGACGGCGTCAGTTTTTATTTCTTTCAATGTTATTTTTTACAATATTTTTTTACGATTGGGGGGGGGGGGGGGGGAGAGGGGCTTTCAGGAAATATTGGGGTTTTAAACAGACCCCCGATGTCTCACTTTTGAGACAGAGAAAGGGATTGAGGACAGAGATTCCCCAGTCCCTTTCTCTGCACTCTCAGCTGCACTGGACAGTGAACTAATGGGAAGTGTTCTGTGCTGAGTGGCTTCCTGTTCATGTACAAATCAAAGCATAGTAAGCATAGTTACTATGCTTCAGTTAATAGGGTTAATTGGTATAGGGTGTGCACCCCAGAGCACAAACACACATGCGTGTATATCAGCAGAGCAGTGGACGGCGTTAGTAGTTTTTATTTTTTTCAATTTTATTTTTTACAATATTTTTTTACGAGCCCCGTTGGGGGGGGGGCTTTCAGGAAATTTTGGGGTTTTAAACAGACTCCTGATGTCTCACTTTGGAGACAGAGAAAGGGATTGAGGACAGAGCTTCTCCAGTCCCTTTCTCTGCACTCTCAGCTGCACTGGACAGTGAACTAATGGCAATTGTTCTGTGCTTCAGTTAAGAATGAACACAGGAGCCACCGGTACACATAACTCACTGTGTTCATTCAGAAAAGGTAGGGGCCGGTAAATTAAATATTTACAGGCCCCTGTCCCTGCTCTCCATCCTGAAACATCCCCCGCAGCAGCTGGTGGGAGAGGAGAGGAGCAACCCCGGGCAACCAGCCTGGACGGCCGCCGAAGTGAAGACCCGATCAAAGCCGCATTCGGCTCTAATCGGGTCTCCATGTAAGAATCCGGAAGTAATGTGATGACATCACTTCCGGGTACTCGGCGCCAAATTCAAAACAATTACAGCATTCAAAACAGCCAAACTTGGCGTTTTGAATGCTTTTAAATGCAGAGGAGGGGTTTTGGGTCTTTTAGACCCCCAGATCCCTCCACAAGAGTACCTGTAAAGTAAAAAAAAAGGAAAAAGATTTACGAAAATATCGGCCGATACCGATATGCGATGATCAAAATATTGGTATCGGTAATATAAAAATGATATCGGTCGATCACTAGTTTTAATGCCATTCTGCCATTTTTATTTTAAACAGAGAGCATGGGAAGCTGGTGTTTTTTTCCTTCCTTTTTTTTTTTACTATAAAAACAGAAGGTATTAAATACTACCAAAAGAAAGCTTTATCAAAAAAAAAAAAAAAACGAATTTGGGTACAGTATTTCAAGACAGAGTAATTGTCAGTAAAACTATCACAGCAATAAAAACTGGAATAAAAAAAATGCCCTGGTTATGAAAAGGTATAACAGGCTGCTACTCAAGTGGGTAATGAAAGAAAGACACAGATAGAAAAATGGACTTATTCTCTCTGGAGAAGAGACAATTGAGGGGGGATATGATATCAATGTACAAATACTGTACTGGTGACCCTAACATAGGGAACAAACTATTCAGAGAAAGGGAATACAATAAGACACGTGGCCACTCACTAAAACTAGAGGAAAGGCGGTTTAACCTTAAAGTACGCAGGGGGTTCTTCACTGTCAGAGCAGTAAGGATGTTGAATTCTCTTCCGCAAACAGTGTCAGCAGGGAGCATCGATAGTTTCAAAAAACTATTAGATGGGCACCTTAACCACTTAAGCTCCAGAGGATTTGGCTGCTAAAAGACCAGGGGGTTTCTTGCGATTTTTTACTGCGTGACTTTAACGGACAATTGCGCGGTCGTGCGACGTTGTACCTAAACGAATTTGACGTCCTTTTTTTCTCACAAACAGAGCTTTCTTTTGGTGGTATTTGATCACCTGTGCGATTTTTTGATAATGCGCTATAAACAAAAAAAGAGCGTCAATTTTGCAAAAATAATAATATTTTTCACATTTTTTTATATGAAATTCCCCCCAAAAAAATGTAAAAATCAAAATTTTTTAACATTTTCAGCCAATTTGTTTTATGCTACATATGTTTGGTAAAAAGAAAATCGCAAAAAGCGTATTTTGATTGGTTTGCGCAAAAGTTATCGCGTTTACTAACAAAGGGAAAGATTTTTGTAATTTTTGGTGTTTTTTTTTTAACGTGTAATGGCGGCGATCAGCGATTTTTTTTTTTGGTACTGCGACATTGCGGCGGACAGATCGGACCCTTGACTGACATTTTTGACACTTTTGGGGTTACCAGTGACATTACTGCAATAATCAGTGCTATACATATGCACTGTTACTGTAAAAATGACACTGGCAGGGAAGGGGTTAACTTTATTGGAGAGGGAGGGGTTAAGTGTGTCCTAGGGGCGTGTTTCTGACTGTATAGGGACATGGCTATTGGTGTAAAAACAAAGATCAACGGTCCTACATAGTAGAACCGTCTGATCTTCATTTTTACACCAGGGAGAATGATTTGTTTACACAAGCCGCTCCGTCTTTCTCCCTTCACCGGAGCGATCGTAGTGTGACCGGCGGACATCAAGTTCGCCGGTCACACGCACTGACTTGTCTGTGAACGAGCCGCAGCGGGCGCGTGCCTCGGCGGGCGCGCGCCCGCCCGCAATTGGCTCTCAAGTCAGTGACAGGCGAGTGACATATCCATACGTCACTCTGCCTGGCCGGGGCTGACCGCCGCAGTATATAGTCGTGCGGCGGTCGGCAACCGGTTAAAGACCACAACATACAGAGGTATACAATGTACGGTTAACAGCAAACACACACACACACCATAGGTTGAACTGGATGGACTGATGTCTTTTTTCAACCTCACCAACTATGTAACCATGTGTCTGCATCTCCTTTCATATTTACATTCGAAAACGACAGTAAAATTAGAAATATTAGGACACATGCCCTTTTAAACCCATTATTGTTAATGTCACAATGAAGAAAAATATCCGTGCCCCCAATGACTTCATGAAACAAAAGGAGAGGGATGATTATTCTTTATCGCATTGTCATTTCCTGTCTGACCAGATCTCATTTCAAATCTGTACATGCAGCCAGCGGTGGTGGATGATCTTTAGATTTTTAGATGAGAATTCCATTTTTTTTTTCATTGGAAAAGGAGCAGCTGGTGTCATTGTGAGACGTGACACGTCGGTCTCAGCTACTTTATTAAAACATTAGAGACCTTTTAGAATGTGAAGGAAGATTCCAGTGCTACAGAGCAGGCCGAGACAATGTGGAAACAACTCATTAGGATTACGTTGCCTTCAGGAACAATTAGCGCTTTTGGTTCTTTCTATTTAAAACAAACCTTCAGCATTTTAGTTTTATTGGACGCATGAGGGTGGCGCAGAACTGGCTCAAGATAGTGACCGGAGGGGACATAATATGTTCAATGGTTGTCACTCTTGCTATAGGACAAATCCTATAGGATGGACATGTAGCAAGGTTTCCAGCTCCAAAAAAAATATGGTGATACCACCCTTCTCCTGCGCTTAGAATCCAAGCTCCCCGACCACACTTCCCACGGGACTCACATATGGCGTCTCGGATGGCTAGAGTCTTGCTGCCTAAAAAAGACTGGGGTAGTCCAACAGTACTATAGGCAAAAAGAAACAAAAAAAGGGTGCACCGACCTAGCACATTATCCTCAATAATAGGCTTTATTAGTACAACATATAAAATGGCTACTCACAAAAAAAGGTAGAAAATAATCATAACAAGCTCAGTCGCTCCAGTGTCAGGAATAGTCCATGTGTTAGTCCATAATCCTGTTAAGATGACGGCTGACGCGTTTCGAGGCTCAGCCTCTTCCTCAGAGCCACTGTGTCATGACCTGTACTCGATCGGATGGTCTCAGTTCCCAACACTAGGCCAAGCAGGTCATATTGGTTGAGTGTTGAGCCATCTGGGGCTACGGCAACTGATTAGTCAGAACCATTCATCGATCGTTAGAGCGAGAGCAATAATTCTACCTTTAGACCTTTGAGAACTCTGTGTAGCTGAAGAAGTGTTGAATCCCCGACCTATAGTCCTGTAGATCCAAGACTGAGCTGTAGAACTCCTGACACTGCTGTGCTGTGGAAGTCACTAAATACTGTCCCCATGCTTGGTACAGCTTGAGGTAGTATCTTGTAGAACTTTGTGCAACTGTCGCTTCACTGACACTCTCTGTACAATTCAGGGCCCAGACTGCCGGTGCCCTCTTTACAACTTCAGGGTTCTCTACCTAGGTACCCCCTTTACAGCTAGCTGGCACTGGATCCCAGAACCTCTTCCGGAGTGGTCCCCTCTAACCTCAGGCAGACCCCCAGGGGCAATCCCCAGTACTCACGACCTGTGTAGGCTTTCCTTGGACTGGACCCCTCTCTCTCTCTCTCCGCAGGCTCTCGGCACACCGGATCCCCCTCAGCCTAACTCAGCACTCTCTGGACACTCGGGCGACACCCCGAGACATCCACCTTCCTCAGACATGAGGAGAGACAGCCGCACTCTCCTTCCTGGGACTCTGCTCCTGACAAAGACACCGTGCCACGCACTTCCCCCCTCCCAAACTTATACCCACTCCCAGAATCCTTTGCAGCATAATCTGCCTTCTGGGGTAGTTACAAGCTGGGATGTGTCCCCTGATTGGGCTTCTCACACTGCCCTATGAGAAGCCTCTCACAGGGACCAGTGGGGATACTTCTCCCCTCAGCAGGCACATCTGGAAGCCCTGACACCCTATCCAACAGATCCCAGCCCTGCTGTTAGGCAGACAAGGCCCACTATACATTTACCTAGCACCTACCTGTAGGGTGCTACAGACATATGAGGGGGAACGTCATTTGTTTTCGTGAGCCATTAGCCTTTATGATGCCAGCTCTTGAATGAAATATTTTTACTTGAAAGAAAACCAGAGGCCCATTCACACCATTGCTGTCCATGGCCGTGCATTTAACAATACACCAAAACGGACAAGGAACCGGACCCGCAGGATTACCACAGTGCAGTAGTGTGACTGGGCCCTGAAAGCTTTGCATTGAAAGAGTTTGAGACATATGCCCTGAGCTCCTACAGGAGACGGATCAGCCCCTGGGAGGGAAGGGGGTCCTACAGCCTGGTAAAGAGAATACAATAGCACGGTGTGCTTCCACAATGTTGGGTTCCAACTCTTTAGGTTCCTTGTAACAGGCAGAGGCTGGCTGTTCCTTTTTTAATTCTGTTCTATCCCTGAGACCTAAGCTTGCACCATTATAACAGCTTAGGAAATATAGGAATCTGAATCCTTACTCTTGTCTAGAGTAGGGCAAACCTGCTCGAATCTGGTTTGAAATTTAGTAAACCCAAATTTAGTCCCGTTGAAGTCTATAGAGGACGGGGGTTCATTTCTGTCAGTAAATTCTCTCCATTTATAAGGCTAAAGGCAAACCATAGTTCAAAAATGGCACTGGAAGCTGGTCACTGCCATGGGGGGCATGTGCCAATTCCAAAAGAAGAAAAAGGGAAAAAAAATATATTGTAAAGCAGGCAGTGGTCCTTTTCGTGCAGCTTTGAAGTTTATCATTAAAAATACGTCTTTTATAGGTTTATTTTATATTTTTTAACGCCTTTAAGATGCCCGCCGCACATTTACTGCGGCAGGCTGGCTCTCCTGCGTGAACCGACGTAGAGCAGTGGGGAAGCTGATCCACGGGGTCGGCGGCCGTGATTGCCACTGGGCACCCACGATCGCTCCCCGCTGAGAGAGAAGGACGGTCAGCTGTTGTAAACACGAAGCAGGAGAAAGCGGCGGCAGCTTAGTGTAGCAATAGATTTAATGAATTAACAAATAACATAGTAACTCACTTCAAGGTAAGGGTAAAACTGTGTGGTACAGGCGATAGTTCATCTGATTCCTCCCTGGTCTGTGCAGCGCGGAGTGGGAGCGGAGTAAGAGCGTTCCTGCGGGGAGGCTGGTTGTGGGCAGCTGTAGCCTGCAGGTCGGCGGTGGTGGAGGGCTTGTGGCCGTGTTCCAACTTCCGGCCTGATGACGTCACATCCGGTTAGAAGAAAGGACAGGAGGGGCGCACGTTCAGAGCATCCATGCTCCTTCGTCAGGCTGTAAACACCGTTCTTCTCTCTGAAATTATCACTGAGCGCCTGTGATCCTTCCATATAGGATCACAGGTCTCTGTGGTCATTTCACAAGCCCATCCACCCACAGTGAGAAAACACTCCCCTAGGCTCACACTTAACTCTTTGGTCACCCCTTAGGTTAACCCCTTCCCTGCTAGTGTCATTATTACAGTAACAGTGCATATTTTTAGCACTGATTACTTTAGTAATGTCACTGGTCCCCCCAAAAGGGTCAAAAATTTCAGTTGGGGTCCGATCTGTCCGCCGCAATGTCGCAGTCCCGCTAAAAATTGCAGATGGCCGCCATTACTAGTAAAAATAAATAAATAAATAAAAATGACATAAATCTTTCCCCTAGTTTGTAGACGCGATAACTTTAGCACAAACCAATCAAAATACGCTTTTTTTTTTTTTTTTACCAAAAATATGTAGCAGAATACAAAAATTGGCCTAAAAGGATGAATAATTTAGATTTTTACATTTTTTTTTTGGGAATGTTATATAGCAGAATGTGAAAAATATATATATCTTTTTTTTTTTGTCAGAAATGTCATTCATTTTTGCTTGTAGCGCAAAAAATAAAAAAATTGCACAGGTGATCAAATACCACGAAAAGAAAGCTCTATTTGTGGGGAAAAAAAGGACATCAAATTTATTTCATTATAGTGTCGCAATTTTCCGTTAAAGTAACGCAGTGCCGAATCGCAAAAAATGGCCTGGTCAATAACGGGGCAAATCCTTCCGGTCCAAAAGTGGTTAATATTTCAAACAACATGCTTGGGAGACGCCTTAGTAATGCACGTATTACATTGATCTTGGCTTACATACAGCAGCAGCACCCTAATCCAATTAATTTCACTTTATGAAGAAAAAAAACAAAAAAAAAAACTTTTTGTTACGCAACTTTGGCAGGTACGCGTTTTTCATCAAAAGATGATGACTGCCAGATAGAAATTGACCAATAGCTTGCTGAAGCTGCTCCTGTTTGTGCTGATGCAAAGCTGTCCTGCCATTGGCCAGTTTCTTTCACATTTTCATGAGGAATTAGGAGACCACAGACAATGCAGTGGTGTAAAAATTGCCAGCAGCAGGTCATTTTTAATGAGGAAAATTGTCCAAATTGTACAAGAGGCAAATCATACGGAAGGTGATGTACTACAAGATTTAACAGAACACAGATAATATGGTAGCCTATAATTGGCCAGCAGCAAGTCAATTTTAACCACTTCCGGACTGCCCCATACATATGCAATGCGGCAGGGGGGCCCTTCAGTGCAAAACCATGTAACCGAACGTCTTTTTATATTTGAGGGGGGGTCAGGGGCGTGCATGAGATCTGCTGGCGACCTGCCTCCATTGTGATTGGAAATAGTGGGAGCCAATCAGTGGGTCGGGTGGACACGATGTTCACAGGCACCCGGCGATCGTTTCTGAGAGAGGCAGAACGGCGATCTGTCAGAGGGGAAGATGGAGATCTTGTGTTTTTTGCAAAGCTGGAACGCAGGTCTTTGTCTTCCCCCAGTCAAAAGCACCTCCCCCACACAGTTGGAAAGCACTCCCAGGGGATACATTTAACCCTTGTGTCGTTCGTACAGTGAATTTGTTTTAGCACTAATCACTGTATTGGTGTCACTGGTCCCCAAAAAGTTTTTGTTTGTCACATGTAAATTACATCTAAATCTACTAAATCATCTGACATTACCCTCTCTGGACAGTGCTGCTGTCCAGGGGTGTCTCTGTTGCCCCTCCATAGATAGAGTGGACACCCTAAGACAGTAAGCGTTATGGTCTTGATAACCAATTGAAAATAAAGGGAAAAAAACCTTAAAGGTCAGTGTACACCATAGAAACGCGGTCCGGGATGCTTTTCTGCATGTGCCTTTTTTATGTGTTTGTGGTGCGGTCCATTGCTTTTTTTTTTTTTTTTTCCCCCTTTTTTTTCTTAACCTTAAATAAGGACATGTGTTTTCCATTGCGTTTTTGGTGTGTTTTTGATGCATTTTACCAAGTTTCAGCACAGTCCAGTCCAGAAAAAATGCCGCATATTCTACTTTTTTTTCTGGAACTGACCGCACTGGTGTGAACTATGCCATTGAAAACCATATAACCTATCCATGCCTTTTTAAAGCAGAAAAAAAAAAATACACTGGACTGCATATGGTGTGAACTGGCCCTAAAAACAGAAAACAAATGCAGCCACCACTGGACTGGTAAACTGCAATATTAACCACTTCAGCCCCGGAAGGATTTGCCCCCTTAATGACCAGGCCATTATTTTGCGATTTGACATTGCGTTATTTTAACGGAAAATTGCGCGGTCGTGCAAAGCTGTACCCAAATAAAATTGATGTCCTTTTTTCCCCACAAATAGAGCTTTCTTTTGGTGGTATTTGATTATTAGATTTTGCGCTATACACAAAAAAGTGCGACAATTTTGAAAAAAACGCCATATTTTCTACTTTCTGCTATAAAACATTCCCAAGAAAATTGTTCTAAATTTTTTATTTTTTTATCAGTTTAGGGCAATTTGTATTCTGCTACATATTTTTGGTAAAAAAAAAATCCCAAAAAATGATTTTTGCTTTTGGGTGTAAATGCACTTTAGGTCTTTAAGAATGAATAACCAGGTCCTATGGAAATCTTCCGGTGATTTTAGTTGTGATGTCAGACTGGCCATGTATGTAATCAGCGTTATAAAAATGAATGTGATCACTGAAAGACTTGGCTGACTGCTGCTTCTTTCTCTAATAAATGAGTTCCTATATGGAGTTTTATTGGTGACCTATAATATTTAAATCTATCCAGGCATCAGCAAGCAGACCCCACCGCTTCACAAACAGACAATAGAGACAATAAAATAAAAGCAGGACAATTCGTGGAAATGCGATTTCTCTAAAAGGTCAGCGATTCTCCCCTTTACCAGGAATGGAGATGGCTGCAAGCAGAATGTGACCTGAACATAAATACCAATAATGGCTACTTGAAATATACTGGGTGACATTTACATTAGGCTGATCACGCTGACATCATGCAGCTAGAAACTGAAAATTTAGCAATTCCCACACTGAACCAGCAACATTTCACAATGTAAAACTAACTAGCGGAACATTAAATGTAACTTTCTTCATATGATAGAAGTATAAATAGCAAAACATGTGGATGTGAAAGTTGCAGGAACAATTTATGTCAATTACAATAACATTCTTTGAAGATTGAGAGTTTTTTGTGTCATGGTGACTGAAGTAGTTCTGATCATAAGACATTTTTTTTTTTTGGTAAATTTTTGGTGGCCTTTAGGTTAACAATGGTGCATGATGGCGGTTCATCTAACTCACCCAGGAGAGCACTACATTGAACGGGCATGTGATAAATATATATAGAGGTGTTCTGTGCAGCGGTCAGAACTAAAAGATGGTTAAATGGTCACAACAAATTCAGGGACACAAGTAATATATATTTTAAATAATAGCAAGTTTATTAATGAAAAATTAATTTATAATCATAACCGTACAGTGTATATTTCTATGTGTACCAGTATATTCATGAGGAACAAGACATACAACATAAAACAATAGACATTTAACATAGTACCGGCCGGCGCATAATAATTCATTCACAGGGCTAATTTTCACTGTTTCTGGCCAAATACCGAAAGTATATCTTCCTGTGATTTGTGTCTATGGACAAACGGGGTACAGATCAAAAAAGGCGTGGGTTTTTTTTTTACCTACTTCTCGGAAAAAACTTAAACCTTTTTTTCGAAAAATAGGAGACATACACAGACAGATCTGTTACAATATCATCTGTGAAATAAAAGTTAAGAATATCCCTCAATAAAAATAGTTACGAGTCAAAGCCGCTGATTGAAGACAGTATATCAAAGGCTGATATGTATACAAGCCCAAGAGAGATATGTATGGAAAAGCACCCAATGTAAAAGGAAATAATCCGGTGTATGACTAAAAAATCACAGAGGAAATCCCGGATCATGTAATTAAGAACTTAAACCCGATCACCTGTGGAGACAAGTACTTATAGGGCACAGGCATCGGGCTTACGTACGTCCAGACGAAGCTACGCCATTTGGAAGCGAAACGCGTTGACGTCATCATCACCGCCGGCACACCCACTATTGTCTTAGACACGGACAACGGAGCAAGCGAACGGAAGCAAGAGGTCGGGGATCGGCGACCGCAACTAGGAAGCAGCGGAAGGTAGTAAATGGAATGAGCGGCTATAGAGTGCAGATCAGGTAAGTGCAAAACTGTACTGGAGCACATTGGAAGAAAGGGGTGAAACATCAGCGACATAGCTGACAGAGTGGGGAGAAAACAATAGGTGTGTACCGAAGGAACCATATTGAAGGAACCAATACCTACCCGCCCTACAAAAAAAGCACACTCTGCATAGTCCCCAAACGCACTGAAACATAACAGTAGAGGGGTGAAATATTAGCCATACGGTTAACAGAGTGGGGAGAAGGGAATAGTGGTACACTCAATAGATGGGTACCGAAGGAATTACACCAAATTAACCATTACCTACCCGCCCTATAAAAGCACACTCTGCATAGTCCCCAAACGCACTGAAAACACATCAGTAGAGGGGTGAAGAATCGGCCAACGGCTGACAGAGTGGGAAGAAGGGAATAACAGCGCACTAAAGAAAGGACACCAAAGGACCCTACACCTACCTGCCCTACAAAACACACTCTGCATAGTCCCCAAAAGACATACTGAATTCTTAAATCATCAACTAACACCCCTGATACCACTCTATACACCCGCAATAAAGGGAACCATACTTGACAATAAATCACAAGAAATCCCCATTTTCCCTACCTACATACCGCTGAGAAATGAACTATCCAACCAGCATTCAGAAAAAGTAAAAAGGAAAAAATAAGAAGGTGTAGCAACGGTAATTACCACTGGAGTTAAAAGTATTTGCACAGACTCCGGACTGCACACCAGCACCCCGGAATTACTTTTCAATGATGCTAACTGGAAAATAGCCATCCCACTAGACCTACCTTCCAGAAAAAACCCCAATTTTTTCAGAACATCTTAGTCCAAAAAAAACCCCCGCCTTTTTTGAACTGTACCCCGTTTGTCAATAGACACAAATCACAGGAAGATATACTTTCGGTATTTGACCAGAAACAGTGAAAATTAGCCCTGTGAATGAATTATTATGCGCCGGCCGGTACTATGTTAAATGTCTATTGTTTTATGTTGTATGTCTTGTTCCTCATGAATATACTGGTACACATAGAAATATACACTGTACGGTTATGATTATAAATTAATTTTTCATTAATAAACTTGCTATTATTTAAAATATATATTACTTGTGTCCCTGAATTTGTTGTGACCATTTAACCATCTTTTAGTTCTGACCGCTGCACAGAACACCTCTTTATATGCATTTTTAGGTTAGGTCCAACACATACTATCAATATACAGGGACCTCTAATAGCAATTGTGAACTCCATGCTCCTTGCAGTAACCTTATGCTATGTGATAAATATACACTGCCTGGCCAAAAAGAAATGTCACCACCTGGAATTAACTAAGCCACTAACTAAACTAAGCATGCAGTAACTCTCCTATTGGATAGTTACTGCATGTGCCCAAATAATGAGGTCAGCTGACTACCTGAATATACTGAATGACAAGGTTATTCCATCAATGGAATTTTTCTTTCCTGATGGCACAAGCATATTCCAAGATGACGATGCCAGGATTCATCGGGCTCAAATTGTGAAAGAGTGGTTCAGGGAACATGAGACATAATTTTCACACATGGATTGGCCACCACAGAGCCCAGAACTTAACCCCATTGAGAATCTTTGGGATGTGCTGGAGAAGGCTTTGCACAGTGGCCCGACTCTCATCATCAATACAAGATCTTGGTGAAAAATGAATGCAACACTGGAGGGAAATAAATCTTGTGACATTGCAGAAGCTTATCGAAACAATGCCACAGCGAACGCGTGCCGTAATCAACTAAATATTAGAGTGTGTGACCTTTTTTTTGGTGGCGACTTTTTTTTTTTTACCAGTTAGTGTATGAGGCAGCGCTAAAAAAATTGAACTAAATATTGTGAAAACACAAAAATAAAATCAATATAAATGACATCAAACTTATTAGGTGAAAAACATGTATAAAGAAATCACACCAAATATATAAATAGTGTCCATAGGAGCCCATACACAAGGGCTAACAAGGAAAAATATTTTGTGAAACAAGAAAGTCTAAAGGAAACAAATCATCCACGATTCACTTGCTTCATCAGTGTCCCCACAATTCCAATTTATAGTGCTTCCACCACCAGGTAACAAAAGCATTAAAGCCTCTTACCAGATCCTGTGGACCATCATATAGCATGGTCAAATGTATGTGTTACATCTCCTTATGAAGGGAGACTCCAAAAGTGCCAAACGTGATCCAGTCAGGGTTGGTTCATCAGCAGGATGAAAAATAAAAAGCATATACCCAAAGTAAATAAATGGTAAACCCTACAGCGCAACACCCAAACCTGACAACAATTAAAAAGTGCTATAATGCAAAAACTGGTGTAAATATATAAATAAATATGTACGACCTAGCAGAAATATCTCTAGTGTGACAACATATAATGTGATGTAATAATACCACACACGTGGCCAGTAGGAGGAGGTCTATTGGCCACTTGTGTGGTATCATTACATCATATTGTATGTTTTAGCACTAGAGATATTTTTGCTAGCTCGTACATAGTTCTTTATATAAAAGGAAGAAAAATAGCCCAGTTAAAAACTAGGCCCAAGGTGGACTTTATGGGCACAATAAGGACAGACTTCAGTATCAAAAAGTTATATAAAATTCACATTTATTGAGTTCCTTTAAAAACATAATAGATAAAAAACATGAGGAAAAAACTCAACCTGAAAAGAGGGTTATAGTTATTCCCACATGTCAAGACATATTAAACATAGTTACACATGAGTCTAGATTACATATAAGACCTAGCTTCAATATAAGAGAATACGTCTGCTCGAAGGTTTTGACCTTGGTAGGATTGTAGGATTTACCATTTTTTTACTTTTTCACATTGTGATGACCAGCAGCATACCCTATATTATCTATAATTTTATATTTTAGATCTATTATTCATATACCCAAAGTGTAACCCATAAAAAACATTTATTCAAAAAATAACAAGTGTAACTTGCATAGGGAATCACACTAAGAAAATCCTTGGGCAATAGGTTTAAAAAAAAAACTTGCATATAGCAATAAAAACAGAAACAAAAACAGAAACAATTAGAGTTGGTTCACACTGAGGCGACACGACTCTGTAGTACTTTGGGGGCGACTTGTGCATTCCCATGCACCACGACTTCGGAGCGACTTGCAGGGACTTCACATAATGGAAGTCTATGCAAGTCGCTCCGAGGTCGCCCCGAAGTAGTACAGGACCCTTTTTCTAAGTCGGAGCGACTTGTCTCGCTCCTATTAGAACGGGTCCTGTAGCGGTCAATGGACCGCGAGGGAGCGCGACTTGTCAGGCTGACAAGTCGCCTGACAAGTCGCGCTAGTGTGGACCGAGTCTTACTCTCCCAAAAAGCAACAGGCTGTGTGGCTGCACCGGACGCTCCCGCTGGTCAGCAAGCGTGTGTAATAACGAAGTGTCGTAGCCTAACTAGTTTTGTCAAAGAGATGACGTTGTCGGAGGACTTCTCATAGTTCATGGATCTAGTGTCACAGATTGCTTAAGCAGCTGCTCATTTGTAATTTATGTGTTTTAGTGCCGATATCCTATATGATTTTTGATATTGAATAGGCAGATGTTTGGGCAGCCATGCTATTCCACAATGCCTCCCAATTGCTTAGGACACCACAATTACAGCACGCTAGAAGTTACTGTAGTAGTACCTGTCCCCCCTTAAAGTCCACTTGTGTGCATTAAATGCCTTTGCAAATCCAGATATTCCCCGGTAGAAGAAGAAGTAATAATACTGTGCAGCACATTGCCTATGCAGAAAGCAGAGCTTTGGGAGGGCTCTAGCAGTTCCACTTACAGTCATGTCCATAAATATTGGGACATCGACAAAACTCTAATCTTTTTGGCTCTATACACCACCACAATGGATTTGAAATGAAACAAACAAGATGTGCTTTAACTGCCGACTTTCAGCTTTAAGTTGAGGGTATTTACATCCAAATCGGGTGAACGGTGTAGGAATTACAACAGTTTGTATATGTGCCTCCCACTTTTTAAGGGACCAAAAGTAATGGGGCAGATATAACAATAAAATTCACTTTTTAATACTTGGTTGCAAATCCTTTGCAGTCAATTACAGCCTGAAGTCGGAAATGCATAGAAACCACCAGACGATGGGTTTCATCCCTGGGGATGCTCTGCCAGGCCTCTACTGCAACCGTCTTCAGTTCCTACATGTTCTTGGGGCATTTTCCCTTCAGTTTTGTCTTCAGCAAGTGAAATGCATGCTCAATCGGATTCAGGTCAGGTGATTGCATTACATTCCACTTCTTTCACTTTGGTTGCTTTCGCATCATGCTTCGGGTCATTGTCCATCTGCACTGTTAAGCACCGTCCAATGAGTTCTGAAGCATTTGGCTGAATATGAGCAGATAATATTGCCCGAAACACTTCAGAATTCATCCTGCTACTTTCGTCAGCAGACACTTCATCAATAAATACAAGAGAACCAGTTCCATTGGCAGCCATACATGCCCACGCCATGACACTACCACCACCATGCTTCACTGATGAGGTGGTATGCTTTGGATCATGAGCAGTTCCTTTCCTTCTCCATACTCTTCTCTTCCCATCACTCTGGTACAAGTTGATCTTGGTCTCATCTGTCCATAGGATGTTGTTCCAGAACTGTGAAGGCTTTTTTAGATGTTGTTTGGCAAACTGTAATCTGGCCTTCCTGTTTTTGAGGCTCACCAATGGTTTACATCTTGTGGTGAACCCTCTGTATTCACTCTGGTGAAGTCTTCTCTTGATTGTTAACTTTGACACACATACACCTACCTCCTGTAGAGTGTTCTTGATCTGGCCAACTGTTGTGAAGGGTGTTTTCTTCACCAGGGAAAGAATTCTTCGGTCATACACCACAGTTGTTTTCCGTGGTCTTCCGGGTCTTTTGGTGTTGCTGAGCTCACCGGTGCGTTCTTCCTTTTTAAGGATGTTACAAACAGTTGATTTGGCCACGCCTAATGTTTTTGCTATCTCTCTGATGGGTTTGTTTTGTTTTTTCAGCCTAATGATGGCTTGCTTCACTGATAGTGACAGCTCTTTGGATCTCATATTGAGAGTTGACAGCAACAGATTCCAAATTCAAATAGCACACTTGAAATTAACTCTGGACCTTTTATCTGCTCCTTGTAAATGGGATAATGAGGGAATAACACACACCTGGCCATGGAACAGCTGAGCAGCCAATTGTCCCATTACTTTTGGTCCCTTAAAAAGTGGGAGGCACATACACAAACTGTTGCAATTCCTACACCTTTCACCTGATTTTGATGTAAATACCCTCAAATTAAAGCTGAAAGTCTGCAGTTAAAGCACATCTTGTTTGTTTAATTTCAAATCCATTGTGGTGGTGTATAAAGCCAAAAATATTAGAATTGTGTCGATGTCCCAATATTTATGGACCTGACTGTACTACAGATTGCCTGCAGAAGACTACAGGAGGAGGCGGGGAGACAAGACCAGTCACCCTGCACAAGGAGAGGGAACAGCAGTGACTGGTCTTTATTAAAGGAAATGCCTACACACAGGAAAAGTACAGGAAACGTTTCATCCTGGATTACTGCACATGTATCTCTTGTATTTAAGTAATCTTTTTATCCCGGAGTTCAGCATTAGCATGGCATTTGTACTTGCTTTTCCACATTTTGATACTTGTATAGATTTCCAAACACTGCCTTTAGTAGTCATCTGAATATTGCTTTGATTATTTTAAAGCGGAAATAAACTCTAATCAACAAACTATTTTCAATCCCTGTGCTGCTAGAATTAGTAAATAAAAATGGTATATTATATTTTCTACCTATTTTAAGATTATTTATTTATTTTTTTTTTTCATCTGCTTAGGCCAAACTTACGTCATACATCCCAGGAGTCTTCAAGGGCAGATGGATTCTAGGAAGTAAATGCTACATGAATCATCTGCCCTTACTAAAGATGGCAATAGCTAGAAATGCTAAGGGGAGGATTTACAAAGGGTTTTCCCAACAAAATAAAATCATGGAGACATGGATGGATGGGTGAGTTTGTTTTGAATATTAAACAAGTAAAATTGTGTTTTCAGTTTGTGGAGCTCAAATACAATTTGATTCTGCTTTAAGATGAAAAATAAAATAAAAAATCACATCTGAAAAGACCACTGTCCAAAGCAAAATATATGAAAAAATCCACATTTACTGTACAGACTAAATTTTCTAGCAACATTCATCTTAAATTGGTCACACGCATTACAATCCGGCCTTACAATCCCCTTTAGATTACCAACTACTAAGTGATGCTAAAGCCTGCTGACTGGGTATTAAACAAACTCCTTTCATTCTCTGATTGGATGAGGTAGAAATCTTGGCGTCACCACCCCACCTCTTCGAATAAAAGAATGTTTTGCGTTAACTGAGAAAATGCAAAGTGGTTCCTGAATGCGGCCTCCTGTGTTCAGAAAGCAGTAGGGTAGCTTCTTCGCACAGGACCCAGAAGCTGGTGGAGATCACTGGCGTAAAGGTTGCTACTACAATAATTTTCAGCTTCCAGGCGGATCCTTGAAGTAGGGCATACACATATTTATATTGGTCCAGCTTGGACCAATGTAACTATGTAAAAATTGCCTGATCTAAAAACTTTAGCTTTGAAGAGTGAGCACAGCAAAAGTTGTTTGCCTCTCTCTAATTGAAAATTTGGATCTAAATTTCCCCTCCAGTAAAGAAGTGGAGTCTCTGCTCCAACTCGTTCACTTGTGGGTATATATCTCAGTTTGTACTATTGAGGTCTGTAAACCATAATGTTTTGCATTGGGGCACGTGTCAATATGGTGGTAGAGGCTTGAAAGTCTTTCACAACTGCCAGAGATATCCAACATTCTGGATAAAGTCTGCTTAGACTGTGTATTAAACCAGACCTCCAGTCAAAAAACAAGATAAAACGGCACAATAAAAGATCAAAATAAACCGGATTTTGCTGCAATGTTCAGCTTCAATGCAGAGATTTCCCTCACAGTACTTGTTCTCCGTTTGATGACCACCATTATTCAACCCACTACTTCACCCTGGACCCACCCCCAGCCTGTGACTTGACAGTGAAAGTGATGAGCTCAAATCTCTGTCACTCTGATCTCTCCTCCTCCTTTTAGCATTCGTCTAGTCATCACATGAACTAAATGACTCCTTGTGCTGCTTCTTCCTCTCAGTCTATAGCCCTGCTGTACAGGGAATGCAAGAGGCTGGTACCAGAGTCAGATGCCGGTACCTACTCAGCGTGTATTTATAAAAGTATTAATATGTACAGAGCTGCATTCATGACTTTCTTTTGTATTTTCCCAGAGTTGAGCCTTAAGCTCCGCACACACGAGAAGAAATTCGGCCAGGAAATTTCGTCCGACGACTATCTGCCGATTTTCAGCTTGTTAGTATGGTGCTTCCGACAACCGACTCCGACTTTTCGGCCGAAAAAATCCTGGTGTGCAGGCTATATAATTTTTGTCGCCCCTCAAAACACGTCTGATTTTCGTCTCATTAGTACAGATTTCGATGGGGAAAAATCTTATGAGCAAGATTAGGCATGCTCAGAGATGAAAGAACACATACAAAGCAATCCAACACATGACATCACTTCTGAAGTAGAATTCTGTTGTGCGGGAAAATTTGTGTGCAGTCTACAGCACATTACAACCAACAGACACCACTCTGGACAAAAGACGGACAACCGGTCGGCGGAAATTCGTTGCGTGTGTACGAGGCTTTAGGCAAATTACCATTTTACGCTGCTCTACCAATATATTGTTTTGTAGATTACTACAATAAAAGCTGAAATATATATTTTTTTTTTATCTCCACTGCTGGCTACCACAATGTTCTAGATCCTTGAAAATTACCACAATTTTACAATAAAGTGATTCTGGAAATTACAGGAGGCAGGTTTCGGAAAAAAGGATTAAAACCTAGATCTTGCTTTAAGGAGGCTTACCACAGGCCCAAAGCTTCGTCCTTCAGTGGGTTTTCTTGGCAAGACATTGGTTGGTTGAAGGCATAGGTCTCTCTGTGGCCAGAGATGATTATCTCAGTTCTTATAATCTGAAGCTTCTACAGGGTTTATTGGTTGAAATATAGTACTTTTTGTATTTCAGTGATGACACAAAATAAAAAAAAAAAGAAAGGACTTGACATCTGGCCCACAGCATTCCATTTGTAGAGGTCTTGGTTATCCACAATGCACATTTGTACTTTATCAGTTCCCTTATTATGGCAATATGTCTTCCCTGTTTCACTCTCATTTAAAAGTTAAAACAAGACAAGACAAGAGCATGGGGAAGTGGAGAACAGTGATCAATAAAGAAACAAACCGTAACAGATTATACTGTGGAATGAGGGTAACAAACTGCTTAACTATTTTTTTTCTTTTTCCAAACATACATAAAACTGTTCTGGGGAGAAAATATCTACAAAAAATGAATAACAAGCTGTTGCATATCCAAAGCATGTTTTATATGAAACGCCAACAGATGACAGAGTCCCCCATGACCCACCAATATTGACCTTGCCGGTGCTCTGCCATCAGCAAAACCTGGTGCTTCCCAGCATGGGGAAATGTGACCTTCTCCCATGACCGAGAGAATGTGGTCACCACTCTTCTAGTGTTCAACAGCAGATGCTAGGGTTGTTAGTACCAACTGCTGATTTTAGTGTCTGGTAGAAGTGGGGGAAGGGGGTGGCAAAATAAAGATCACTGAATTAAAAGGGGGAGGGGTCTATTTAAATAAACTCAAAATTAGGCCCACCCCTGAGTTTCCAGGCCATCAGGAAAGACTAGCCCTGCCTTTGCCAGACCTACGAGGATAAGATTGACTTATCTCACAGCCTCTGCCCTTAAATAAGTAATGCAGAGAGCAGAAACAGGATAAAACAAGGGAAAAGAACATTTAAAGAATACTTTCCATGTACAAAGACTTCTGATGGGGTCGCTGAGCTTCTTTTTGGATGATGAAAAGCTAAGGTTTCCAAATCCTGTAAGGATTTTCCATGATCCTACGTTGAGGTCCAGTGATGTTGGCATCAGATGGAAACTGGGGTTGTGAGCATTTTTTTTACATTTTACTTCTATTGTCTTAATACCTTGTTGCATTTAGTTAACTATTTGTTCAGGGTGAAGTGAAGGGGAGGGGGGGGGGGGGGGGGTTGTGCAAAAAATTGAATCTTGCATTTCTTGGAAGCACAATCTTACCCCTACTCTGTTTGAAGTCAAGAGGACTGCCATTTGCCTGATATGCAGGGCTTTTTTTTCAGCAGGAACGCGGGGGAACACAGTTACCGGCACCTTCAGTACTGAATGGCACTGTATTTATTGGCAAGGGGTGCTTGGGTGTGCTGCAAGGTCTATTGATACTGGCTCTATTGTTGCTGTAGGGGATTTATTTTTGCATGGTTGTTTATTGTTTCTGGGGAGTTTATTTGTTGCTGGTTTGCTGGAGGGAAGCTTATGATGCTGGGGAGTCAATTGTTGCTGGATAGGACTTGCTGTTGAGGAAGGGAGTCTGTTGATGCTGGCTGCTGGGCGATCTGTAGTTGCTGGGGAGGGTCTATTGCTAGTAAATGCGGGGGATCTATTTTACTGCTTTTCTTGCTATCATTTCCAAATTCCATACAAATTACTTAGCACCACAAAATGATACCTGGCTCTGTATTCTGTAAAGGGGTCGGCACTAAGAGGTAGTGGGAGGGGGGGTAATCAATAATCGGTGCTCGGAGGTAGGTAGAGGGCAGAGACAAGAATTTGACCCAGAAATGTGGAGTTCCTGCACCTATTCTCTGAGAAAAAAAAAGCCCTGCTGATATGTATATAAATTTTTTGTTTTTGATAGAGCATGGAATGTGTCCATGACGAGGAGATACATTAGCTTTGTCTGTCCTATTGATCATGGTCACTAGGATAGAAAGTGATAGGAAAACCAAACTTTTCACTTGTCACCAGAACTGGTATAAAGGGAAAATCCAGGTGTGGCGACAACAAAGATTTTATTCTCTTTCTGTGCCACGGAGGCAAAGAAACAAGTTTTCTTTAATGCCATCCTCCACCACGCTCAGCATTGCTTTACTCCCTCAATGCACTGCTCACACACCAGGAGTAAGGAAAGGAAGCCCCGTGTAAGCTCTAGTTAGCGCTCAACATTCACTCCTTTGTGACAGTGCCACGCCAATCACCCAACAAGAGTGTTGTCGTTTGAGAGGCAGGGGAGTAAGTCATGTGCCCCTCTATACAACCAGTATCGCCATTCTCGGGGGCTGAACAGAGCAACGGGGGAGAAAAGGACAGGAGGGTATGGGCTGCTTGGCAGGGGGGCATTATAGTAAAACTGTTGCTTTGTTCAGCATAGAGATTTCACGGGTTTATTTTTAAGTGGTATCAAACAAGTGCTCAAGTGCCAGAGGTCAAGCACAAAACGGGAAAAACTCTTGTCATTCACTAATCCAGTTCCCGTGATGTCATAAAATCGTTTGCAGCCTCGCAACTCCCTTCAGATTGGGGAAATCTTTAAATAGTACTAAATTACCCGAAAGAGAGAGTGCAAAGTCCACCTTCTACACCATTTTTTATTTCCAAAATCTGCTAAAATAAATACTCACAAAAGTGTTAAAAAAAAAAACAGGCACGCAATCATCCACACATCCCATGGACAGGACCTCTTGACATCTCCAACCTCAAATAGATCTATGGAAGTACTCCTTCAGCAAAAAAAAGTAGATATACATAAACTGACGTATTCCAAGGGACACTTTCTTCCTCAGAGCTCCTAAGTGGGACTTAAAGCCCAACTCCGAGCAAAAAAAAAAAAAAACATTCTTCATGCAGTGGGGCTGTGCCCACACTGCACGGGTCAACTTCTCGTGTTTGCATAGGGAATTAGAGAAAGCTTTTTTTCACCCGATCCTATCCTCCATCCCCATGATCCAGTGGTGAACTGTTCCTGATGATCTCACATCCAAAGCAGGTCTATTGGCGTGATGACATCAGGAACAGTCCACGGCTAGACTACAGGGGCGGAACCACAGGGACCGGTCTTGTGCTGGGAGGATCGGAGGATTAGGTGGTAAGTATATCAATTTTCTTAAATCCCCTAGACAAAAACATGCATTTTTAACCCATGCCGGGCGGGCACAGCGCCAACGCATGGGACAATTTTCTTTACCTGGAGTTCAGCTTTAATTTATGTTGAATCTGTTTTTATTAGAACAAACATTTGCACAGAGAAAGGAACATATTGTACAATGCTTACAATATCAACGAATCACACAGTAAACCAATACCAGATAGGTAATGAACAGCTATAGGAACAGCAAGTATAAACGATATAACCGGGATAGTGGCTTAAACAATAAAGTGTATTGCCTGATTCCAAGTTCTCAGTGTGACCGTGTTGGGGAATCAGAAGTGTTAATAAAGACCATATACAGAAATATGCAGATGGAATTTAGTAAGGGAAAGCCGAAAGAGTTAAAGCAAAGAAAGAAAAAGGAGGAAAAAGAGGGGGGGAGCCCATGGGGGATCGCCCGGAGAGTAAGAAACAAAAGTATCAAATTCGCTGGAAAAGCGAAAGTTGAGCCATACTGACCACATGATAGTGTGAGAATCTGATTTACCATTCTCCCAAGACACCAGTCTTTCAATATGTTCAATCCGGTCGACTTCACATGCCCATTGAGCCATAGGGGGCGCCAGTGGTTGACGCCAATGTCTGGCAATCACTGATCGCGCCGCGGTGAGAAAGTGGCAGATGAGGCTTTTTTTAATCTGCTTATAAGATCCTGGCAACATAGACAAGACTGTTATGGGGACTTCATTGGGGAACCTGTCACCAACCAGCTTTTCATAGAGAGCCAATATTTTGTCCCAAAAGGGTAGGATACGGGGACAAGTCCCCCAAATGTGCGCCATGTTGCCAGGTGTATGCGAGCATCTCCAACATTAATTTGGGATATTACAGTCTATCTCATGTAAGATTAAGGGGCATCTATACCATCTGGCTGTAATACGGTAATTGCGTTCTTGGGCGTGGGAGGAAACTGACAAGGTAAATGAGAGGTTGTGCGCCTTGCTCCACTTTAGATCTTCAGGAGAGGCATTTAATTCTCTCTCCCATTTTGCAATATATGAAGGGGGGTCTGGGTGAGAGGCCTGTAAGAGAATTTGGTACAATAGAGATGGGGGATGCTCAGGTCTAGTGTCCTGTGTCAGAAGCAGTTCAAGTGGGGTTTTAGGTCTAGTAAAGGTCAGATATCCTTGGTAACTTATTAAGGAAACATGAGAGCTGCGTATGTTCCAACCACGCACCAGTCGGGTTGTGACAATTGGTAATAGGTGGGGCAATAGTTTTATTTTGCCGTTAGAGATCGAATGGCTCAATACGGGGGAGTTGGTTTTTTGCCAAACCAAAAATTTCTGATTAGTGTATGTGGGTGGAAAAGAAGGAATCCCGAATAAGGGGGCGAGGGGGCTGATTCTAGAGGAAATATCCTCCTTAGCCAAATATCTGTACCATATCCGTAGTGTAGTAACAGTCATAAGAGACAAGAGATCCACAGATGGTCTGAGTTTAGGGTCCGTCCAAAGCAGGGAAGTTAGGTCCGGAGCGACCAAGTCATTCTCCACTATCGTCCATAGGTTGGTCGAATGGCTGTGATACCAGTCAATGATCCTAAGCAACGAGGCTGCATGGAAATAGATGGACAGGTTAGGAAGGGCAACCCCCCCTCTATTCTTAGGGAGTGTCAATGTAGAGAGCTTAATGCGGGGCTTTTTGTGTTGCCAGATATAGGCGCGAATCGCACCCTGGATCAACTGGAAAAAGCCCCTGGGCGGAGGGACAAACCAGGACCAAACCAGGAGATATTCGGTTTGTCATAAGACTTTAGACAATTGTGTACCATCCGAAGTAGAGGGTTATAGTTAGTGTTGGCCAAAGAGGTCAGGTCAGTAGGAATGTGGATACCCAGGTATTTAATGGTCAGGGTCCTCAGGGATTGCCATTTAAATTTAAAGTCGGTTTTTAATCGAGCGATCATATGGCTGGGAAGGGATATATTAAGGGCCTCCGTTTTGTCATAATTAACCTTGAAATTACTGACTGCCCCAAAGTCCGCAAAGGCTTGAATAATGGCAGGGAAGGATGCTAGGGGGTCTGACACGTATAGGAGAAGATCGTCGGCATATAGGGATAACTTAAAGTGATTCTGGCCGATGGATATTCCCTGGATGTCATTATTTTGTCTAATGGCGATGGCCAGATGTTCCATCATGAGGATGTATAGTAATGGGGAGAGGGGACATCCTTGACGAGTGCCGTTACGAATCTGAAATGAGCTAGACAAAATACCATTTGATCGGATCTGGGCACTAGGGCTGCCATATAAAGCAAGGATCTTGCCTAGTATATTAGGCCCAAGGCCAATTTGTTTAAGCGAGCTTTCCATGAAACGCCAATGTACCCGGTCAAAGGCTTTTTCAGCATCGACCGAGACCAAACAAGTTGGGATATGGCACTTCTGGGCATGCTCCATAAGGGTAACTGTTTTTAAGATGTTATCCCTAGCCTCCCTCCCAGGGGTAAAGCCCACCTGGTCGAGGTGAACTAGGTTCGGTATAGAAGGTGAGAGACGATTAGCTATTAATTTAGAATACAAACGGATGTCTATATTAGTCAATGAGATTGGACGGTAGCTATTGCAGAGTGTGGGGTCTTTCCCAGGTTTAGGTAAAACAACAATGTGGGCTGCCAGGGATTGGGTAGGGAATGGATTCTCAGGGGAGATAGCGTTAAAGGACTTAGTGAGAAGTGGGATAAGGGATTCTTGGAAAAATTTGTAAAAACGTGCGGTGTATCCGTCGGGGCCCGGACTTTTATTGTTCTTGAGAGAAGCAATAGTCAAAATTTCCTCCTCTGAAAATGGTTGGTCCAATGCAGTGATAGTCGAGGTAGGAAGAGTTGGAAGGGGCGTGGCCGCAATATAATCATCAATCCTAGTTCGAAAGGCCTGGGGTGAAGTACCGTCAGGGTGTCTGGGTAAGTCATATAAGTCAGTATAGAATGATCGAAATGCGTCATTAATTTCTGTAGGATAGTAAGCAAGCCGGTCGTTTTGGCGTTTGATCTTATGTATAGATGGAATACTATTCCTAGCATGGATAGCTCTCGCCAGAAGTTTCCCCGGTTTATTGGCTTCAGTGTAAAATAATTTGCGGGTTCCATAAATGACGGAAGCCGATTTCTGCTCAAATAATTGCAATAGTTCAAGCCTGGTTTTGGAAAGGGCTGTATGAATGGCTGGAGATTGGACGTTCTTGTGAGAGCGCTCAAGCTCCGTTATGCGGCGCGTTAGATCACGCATTTTAGCCAATCTGATTTGTTTGAGCCTAGACCCGTGGTTAATAAAAATGCCACGTAGGACACATTTCAAGGCTTCCCATTGAGTCGGGGGGGGGGGGGGGGGGCTGGTATCAGATGTGTGATTGGAAATGAAGTCAGAAATGCCAGTGTGTATGTCCAGGGCACAGGCATCATCCTGCATGAGGGATTCATTCAATCTCCATCTCCATTCCCCTTGAGTGGAGTCAGGCAAACATAGAGATAGGTATATTGGCAAGTGATCTGACCATAGTATGTTCCCTATTCTACTCCGAGGTTGGTACATTAAGGCAAAGTGACTGATCAGGAAAAGGTCGATCCGAGAGTATGAGTTATGGGCTGCAGAGTAAAAGGAATAATCCCTGTCTGTGGGGTGAAGTACACGCCATACATCAATTAAGTTGTGTTGTGTCAGGAATCTCTTAAGCCTGTTAATTTGAGTGTAAGAAATAGAGCTCCTACCAGTTGAGGTGTCTATGGAGGGGTTAGGAACGCTATTAAAATCTCCCGCCAGGATAACCACCCCCTCTGCAAAGTCCATCAATTTGTTTAGATATTGAATAGTGTGGGATATTTGGTCCACATTCGGGATATACAGTACATGTTGGCTAAAGTGTATGTCCTACCATTCATAGATATCTTGAGGAACAAAAATCTACCCTCAGGGTCACTACATGAGTCAAGAAGATCAAATAGTAGCGTTTTGTGAAACGCGATTGCCACTCCGCGGGACTTCGATTGGGAATAAGTGCTATGGTACCAGGTGGAGTAATATTTGTTTTTGAGTGTCGGGATGTGGTCCGAGCGGAAGTGTGTTTCCTGAAAAAAGATAATGCCAAGTTTAGCTTTGTGAAAGGTATATAAGATTTGAGATCTCTTAGATGGCTCATTCAAGCCACGGGCGTTGAATGAACACATGTGGGTGGCACAATCTTTCCGGGGATCCCCCATGGCTACAGGAGATCTGTTGGACAATTCGGGAAGGGGGAGTTCAGCTTTAATTTAGAGGTCCATACACAAATACTAAAATACAAAGCCTTCCATAACTCTGTCCTAAGACTCCTAAAGATGTCAGATGCTGCTGACGAAACGTGTCAAGCCTGAGATATGCCATTAGGTCACTTCCGGTATCTGGAAGGCAGGTGGAATGTGGAACGGCGTTCCCGGTCTGTAACTGGCTGATACTCTTATTACTAAACTGTAAGTTACTATTTTATAAATAAATAGATTTATAATTCTACTACACTATAAAGGCTTCCTATTTTCTTCCTCTACACCTGCCTGGAATTCGTTTAATTGCCAAGTGGTCTGTTTTGGGGATCTATATGGGGAAATACATCATTCATGGCTTTAAGCTGTTTTTGACCACCTGTAATAGGGATCATCCGTTAAGTGGGCTGTGCATGAGGTGTCGGCGAAGGAGAGCACTAACCCAGGAACACGAGTGATGAGTGTTTTGGAGAATTAGGATCCCACCATACCCACTTATTGAACTTTGGCACCACTGCTTCTTACCACAGATTTCACTTATTTATGTATATTTAGACTTTTTTTAGCGCAGTCTCTCTCTTTTTTTGACATCATTTAAGCCAGACTGCTTTTGGACGGGTCGCTCAAGACAGTCATTCACATTTTTTGTATAGAGTTTATATCATTGATATATTTATATTTATGTGTGTACATTTATTTATTTAATATAACTTCACCAATTACATATTTATTTAATCACATCATTCAATCCTGTGCGCAATTGCCTTGGTGTTTTTTGCACAACTTATTTATCACAAATTTAGTCTTAAAATGTCTGCTCCTCTCAAGACTGCCTGCTCTCTAGCTCCCTCTTCACCTCAACCCATGCTTGCCTTAAAGACTTCTCCAGAGCCTATCCCATCCTCTGGATCTCCCTACCCCAATCTCTCCAGCTATCTTCTACTTGGTCTACCTTTAGGTGATCCTTGAAAACGCAACTCTTTAGGAAAGCTTATATCACCTCTACCCAACATTTTTTACCTTCTCCGTCAACTTGTCCCTCACAGTTATTACTTTTTTTCCCCCCATCCTCTCCCTTGTAGATTGTAAGCTATAGGGAGCAGGGTCCTCTTAACCCTCGTCTTGATTTGTAACAGTATGGTCTCCCTTTATGTTGTAAACTTATATGAAAACTGTTGGCACTATATAAATCCTGTATTATAATATTAATAAAAATGATAATAAATAAAATCAAGCTAAAGCAGCAAAAGTGGTCTCCAAAATATGGCAACAGATTTTTTTTTCATTTAACTCTTTTATTGAAAAAAAAAAAAAAAACTAGCAATATCTGTTTTGTCTCCATCAGTGTAATCTTTGTAGGCAATAATTCAGTTGTAGAATGTATTATTTAGCTCCAGACAAAGCTGTTTGGCTCAAAGTGCTTGAAAAGTTGTGTTTAGTTCCTGAGCCTTACAAGCTGTTTGGCTAGGAGCCCAAGGAGGGGAAGCTGTCCCGCTGTACACAACTGTACAAAGCATCTTGTAGAAATAAATAGTCAAAACAAACCCTCAATACACAACAGTCTGCTTTTAATGGGAAACTCCCTTTTAAAGGGTCAGTCCACGCAAAAGGGTCCCAAAAATATGTTGCGCTGACATAATCACTGGCTTCTTGTATCTATAAGGAACTCTAAGCAGTAATACACCAAAACCAAAAATGTAATGCAAAAAAAGTATTTATGGACTTTCTTTCTACTTGAAAAGGTGGAATGGGCTGTCTGTTGGCAGGTGCAGTCTATCTTCTCCACTGCACGTGGTGCTTGTCCGCAACGGCGATGCAGGTGGAGGAGGAATTTGAGAGGAACCTCATTCCTCTATGATCTCCTCAGTCTCAGAGTCAAAAACTGATTGGATGCTGGCGTCCCATGTGACTTTGGTGGCCATCTTGGGTCAGGAAGAGCCTATTTAAGACCCTGGCTCCCAGGTTTGGCATGCATTTTCCGCCTCTGGGTAGTGCAGGGACACGAGTAGGGAAAGTGCAGGGACACGCCATCCTTCCTGGAAGCCTCCCCACTTGGGCCAGGCTGCATTTGGCCCCTTAAAACAGACTCTGTCGGCACACCCAAGACCTGCTAAACTCATCGCTGTACATTCTGTGAGTACGCCCAGTCAGGTGGTCTTCTCGCCAGGCTAGTTGAGCTTTGCAGAACTTCAATTCGGTTTCTGCAACTGGACCATGAATGTTTACTGCCGCTGCACCCACCCACAATTCTTTTGTAATTCTATATGTATGTGAAGGCAGACATATTTGCTCATTACTGTAATGTTCTGGTACCTTTGGGTACCCTAATTACGCTTTCATATGTTCCATGTTCCTGACCAAGGAATAAGGCCTACTATCCCACCTCCTCCTCCTGTACAAGTTAAAGGTGGAGAAGAATATGAGATAAAAGAGATTCTGGATTCTCGTATCCACAGAGGAAGACTTCAGTACTTGGTTCGATGGAAGAACTATGGGCCCCAAGACGACACTTGGCTAAACACCTCTGACATACATTCCTCTAGATTAATCCGCAATTTTCATGCGAAGTACCCAGACAAACCAGCTCCAGAGGCCTTCAGGAGCCGGCCTTAAGGGGGGGGTACTGTAATGTTCTGGTACCTTTGGGTACCCTAATTACTCTTTCATAAGTGTATGCGCCCCACCATTCTCTTTTGGTAAGGTGCGCATACACCTTTAAGACTGATGTTGTCATCACTGAGCGCCGGACTGGATGGCTATTTAGATCGCCGGCTCTCACTCACATGTGTTCGTTCAAACTGCTTTGTGCCTTGATGCTAACCTGTCTTGAAGCTCTCATGCTTGCAAGCATACCTCGCTGTCGGAACCACGCTGCGCTGATCCCTGTATCCCGCTACCGGATCATCCGCTCTTGCCGAACCTCTCCTCTGCTACATTGCTATTAGTGATAAGTACCCCACAGGGGAAACCTCTATAACCTTCATACTAAAGCTTACACTATCTAGCTCTGCATACTAAGGACTATTACTACATCTGCATTATCTAAGATTGCTAGCTCTTGAGCCTACTACCACCTGTTCTTGCACTGGGTTGATCTCTCCTGTATGTCCACCTGCTACTCTGTCATCTGCTACCATACATGATTGCTAAACCTATCTGCATCCCATCTGCTACTATCTTACTTTCAAGAACATTTCCTTTCAAGTGTCTGTCATCTACCATCTCTACCCAACCTGTCTCTTCAGCCTATCATCACTGTGTTACTATATACATAAGTCACTCTAGGAAACATCTTATTGAGTGTGTGTATTTACTTGCTGAATTGAGATCATCCACACATGATGAGTCATTAGGAGTTGGGATTGGTGTCTCAGCGTTTCTCTACATGACTACTGAAGTGGAATATTTCTGCAGCTGAAAATCCACATCATACATAAAACGCAGGAGCGTTACAGATTGAACGACCCACAAATGGATTCAGCAGAAATAACCACTCAGATGACACAATTAAAACAGCAAGTAACTGCGTTAATACACGCATTTGCTGAATTAAAAGAAGACAATCAGGCTCTGTCGCAGCAGGTAATTAGACTGACACAACTTACCACTGCTCAGTCCCCTGAACCCAAAATAAATCCTCCTTTGGTATTTACAGGCGATCGCAAAAAAGTTCGCGAATTTAAAAACGCATGTGAGTTACTTTTCTTGCTAAAACCCCGTACCTACCTTACTGATCACATTAAGGTTTGTACTATTATTTCTTACCTAACAGGCGATCCTCGGGCCTGGGCAGACTCTCTTTTTGAGAAAAGCGATCAGCTTCTCAACTCCTATGCCTTGTTCCTAGCAGAACTCACTAGCCTATATGATGATCCCAATAGGCAGAGTACTGCCGATCTTCAATTAAGATCCTTGAAACAAGGTGGGAGACCTGTAGAAGACTTTGTCGCAGAATTCAAGAGATGGACCCTTGATTAAGAATGGAATGATGCATCTCTGAAAACCCAATTTAGGCTTGGCCTATCAGAGGCCGTTAAAGACGAGCTCGCCCGAGCGGATCTGCCAAAAACCCTGGATGCATTGATACAACTCAGTATCACCATAGATAGAAGACTACGAGAAAGAAAGGCTGAGAAAATGGGAATGCCATTATCCAGTTCTTCTCGGATTTCGGCCGTTGACCCCGTTCCTATGGAGGTAGGAACCATACGCCCACCTCTATCAACTATGGAAAGAGCCAGAAGACGATCTGGTAATCTCTGCTTGTACTGTGCATCCCCGGATCACAAGATAAACGTCTGTCCCCTAGTCTACAAAAAGAAGGGTAAGTGTTCACATGTCCTCCTAGGGGGATTGACAACTTCAATCACTAAGCCTTACCTTTCTGTTTGCTTAACATTACAGTGGGACCAGAACAGGATTACTACTAAGGCCATGATTGACACAGGATCTTGTGGAAATTATATTGACATACGTTTTGCTGCTTTAAATAAAGTTCCTATTATTTCTAAACTTAAACCTGTCTCAGTGAGTCTTCTTAACGGTGTTCCTTTATCCTCTGGTTCGATCACTGATCAGACACAGGCACTCCTAGTCACTACTAACGGGTCTCATATGGAGACCACTACCTTCGATCTAATACCTTCACCCCACTTTCCCATTGTTTTGGGACTTCCCTGGTTGCACACACATCAACCAACCATAGATTGGAAGGAACGGACCCTGACCTTCCTCTCTTGCTATTGCGAGGGTACGTGTAACCTCCCGTCTTTCGGGAAGATCCTGTCTGTGGTGACAGATGAGATTGCACCACTATGTTATCAGGATCTCTCTGAGGTTTTTCTTGAGAAAAATGCTCAAGCACTACCTCCCCATCGAGACTATGATTGTAGCATTGATCTACTCCCAAATAGCAAATTGCCGTTCGGTCATGTTTATCCTCTTTCACAGGATGAACTTTCCTATCTCAAAGATTATTTGGATGAGAGTTTGGAAAAAGGTTTTATTAGACCTTCCACTTCTTCCACAGCAGCAGGACTCTTTTTTGTCCGCAATAAGGACTCAAGTCTCAGGCCTATCATCGACTATAGGCAATTGAATGCTATTACAATAAAAGATCGCTATCCTCTACCGCTTATCCCTGAGCTCATTGAGCAGGTGCGTGGAGCTACCTATTTTTCAAAATTGGACCTGAAAGGAGCATACAATCTCATTCGAATCCGTGATGGACACGAGTGGAAGACTGCATTCAGAACCAGATACGGATTGTTCGAATATCTTGTAATGCCATTCGGGCTATGCAACGCCCCTGCAGTTTTTCAACGATTTATAAACGATATTTTCAGAGACTTACTAGATGTCTGTGTTGTGGTATATCTGGACGATATACTTATATATTCACGATCCCTGTCTGAACACGTAAGACATGTAAGACTAGTATTATCGAGATTGCTTGCACACAACCTTTATGTGAAACTGAAAAAATGCTTGTTTCAAAAAGAAGAGGTACTGTTTCTAGGCTACATCATATCCAAAACAGGAATCGAGATGGACATGAGTAAAATATCCTGCATTCAGGATTGGCCTACACCAACCACACGCAAGGCGCTACAGCGATTCCTTGGATTTTCGAATTTCTACAGGAAGTTCATTAGAAACTTCTCTGCCATTGTGAGACCCTTCACACAGCTCACTAGCATTAAAAAACCATTCAAATGGTCAGATGAAGCAAATAAAGCTTTTCACCTGTTAAAGACAAGGTTTACTTCTGCTCCCATACTACGCCATCCAGACCCATCCCTCCAATACATTCTGGAAGTAGATGCGTCAAACATGGCAGTAGGAGCAATACTCTCCCAACGACCAACTCACACTTCACCACTTCATCCAGTCGCCTTTTTTTCTAAATCCCTAAGCAGTCCAGAGATAAATTACCCCGTGGGTGAAAAGGAACTGCTTGCTATAAAATTGGCTCTGGAGAATTGGCGACATCTACTCGAAGGCACCCAATTACCAATACTTATATACACACGGACCATAAAAATCTCCAATATCTTCAGACTAACAAAACTCTCTCTCACCGACAGGTACGATGGTCACTATTCTTTCTAAGGTTTAACTTCCTAGTGACCTACACACCTGCAGATAAGAACAAAAAGGCGGATGCACTATCACGACTAACTGAAGAAAACTACTTTGAAATCCCTTCCGATCCTATAATACCTCACAAACGCATTATTGGAGTTGTCCGTTCCTTGAAGGAAGAGGTTTTGCATGGTATAAGTTTGGATTCACCCCCACTACAACTAAATACTGATGCAGAAGGCTTCCTCTACTACAACGACAAACTTTACATACCACCTACCATATGCACCAAGATCTTGGAATTATCGCATGATGTGCCTATGGCAGGACATATGGGTATGACAAAGACTCTTAATCTGATTACCAGGCAATTCTGGTGGCCTGACATGAAAACATCTATACAAAAATTCATCTCTTCATGCAATGTCTGTGCCAGGTCCAAAATTGACACTACGAGACCATCCGGTCTACTATGCAGTCTACCAATACCCCAAACTCCATGGGAAGTTGTGTCCTTGAACTTTATAGTGGAATTGCCTCCTTCCAAGGGATTTAATACCATCTTAGTGTCAGTGGACCATCTGACAAAAATGGCACATTTCATTGCTATTCGCAGACTACCTTCGTCCAAACAAACGGCAGAACTCCTGATGAAACATGTCTTTAGGTTACATGGTATCCCAAAAACTCTTCTGTCTGACCGTGGATCACAATTTATTTCCAAGTTCTGGCAAGAACTATGTCACATACTACGGATCGAGCGGAAGCTCACTTCTCCTTACCATCCGCAGACCAACGGACAGACTGAAAGAGTCAACCAATGCATCGAGCAATATTTACGTTTACAACAACGCAACCCACAGTACGACCAAGCAGAGTCCGTTCTACTTGAACTATGGGTTTCATCCCTCTATTCTTCCACCACGCATCCTTCCTTCAAATAACCCAGTAGCCTCAGACTATCTTACCCAAATAAAGGACTCTCTGGGTTTGCTTAATACTACCATTGCACACGCTCATAGTCAACAAAAGAAGTACTATGATCTTCGCAGAAGACCTTCTCCTCAGTACGCTATCGGGGACCTCGTTTGGCTCTCAACAAAAAATTTAAGACTGAAAATCCCTAGCAAAAAGCTTGGACCTCTGTTCTTGGGACCTTTCCCAATCAAGAAACTTATTGGAAAAGCTGCAGTACAGCTTACATTGCCAATAGACCTCAAAATACATCCCATTTTCCATGTGTCGCTACTGAAGCCCCATGTTCCTGACCAAGGAATAAGGCCTACTATCCCACCTCCTCCTCCTGTACAAGTTAAAGGTGGAGAAGAATATGAGATAAAAGAGATTCTGGATTCTCGTATCCACAGAGGAAGACTTCAGTACTTGGTTCGATGGAAGAACTATGGGCCCCAAGACGACACTTGGCTAAACACCTCTGACATACATTCCTCTAGATTAATCCGCAATTTTCATGCGAAGTACCCAGACAAACCAGCTCCAGAGGCCTTCAGGAGCCGGCCTTAAGGGGGGGGTACTGTAATGTTCTGGTACCTTTGGGTACCCTAATTACTCTTTCATAAGTGTATGCGCCCCACCATTCTCTTTTGGTAAGGTGCGCATACACCTTGAAGACTGATGTTGTCATCACTGAGCGCCGGACTGGATGGCTATTTAGATCGCCGGCTCTCACTCACATGTGTTCGTTCAAACTGCTTTGTGCCTTGATGCTAACCTGTCTTGAAGCTCTCATGCTTGCAAGCATACCTCGCTGTCGGAACCACGCTGCGCTGATCCCTGTATCCCGCTACCGGATCATCCGCTCTTGCCGAACCTCTCCTCTGCTACATTGCTATTAGTGATAAGTACCCCACAGGGGAAACCTCTATAACCTTCATACTAAAGCTTACACTATCTAGCTCTGCATACTAAGGACTATTACTACATCTGCATTATCTAAGATTGCTAGCTCTTGAGCCTACTACCACCTGTTCTTGCACTGGGTTGATCTCTCCTGTATGTCCACCTGCTACTCTGTCATCTGCTACCATACATGATTGCTAAACCTATCTGCATCCCATCTGCTACTATCTTACTTTCAAGAACATTTCCTTTCAAGTGTCTGTCATCTACCATCTCTACCCAACCTGTCTCTTCAGCCTATCATCACTGTGTTACTATATACATAAGTCACTCTAGGAAACATCTTATTGAGTGTGTGTATTTACTTGCTGAATTGAGATCATCCACACATGATGAGTCATTGGGAGTTGGGATTGGTGTCTCAGCGTTTCTCTACATGACTACTGAAGTGGAATATTTCTGCAGCTGAAAATCCACATCATACATAAAACGCAGGAGCGTTACAATTACATTCTCAGGTTCTGCTAACTGCTTTGCAGTGTTACAGAATCCCCATGCTTTACCGCACTCTCTCGCAAAGCAAATCTTTAGGTCGGCCAAGTCTTGAAAACACCATATTGTGGATATCTCAAAAGTTGGCATGCCTCTAGTTTCCTCTCTGATGGCCAATCTAACAAATCTTTATATTTAAGTGGTTCTAAAAACTCAAGGTCTTTTACTTTAATGCATATTTTTATGCATTCACGCGCTTTTGATGTTTTCTTTCATCCTGTAAACACTTCTCTTCTAATATACCTGTAAGTGTGTGTGCATGGACACATAGGCTAACAGAGGGGCTTTTAAAGGGTGAAAAAAAAGTTAAACGCTGCTGTGTTTTTAGTGTGCATTCAGCCTACGGAGTAAGCGGAGAGATTTTGGTGAGTTGGCTGTCAGTGAATTTTTTTTTTTTTTGGGGGGGGTGGGGGGTTATTTAGGGTACTTTAGTAAAATGTTTACTTTTCCTTTATTTTTCTATGGTCGGTTTCCTAGCTTTATAGGGGCCGTCTTTTGGCAAAAGAACAGGTCCAGGATAATACTGGGGGTTGTGAGGGAGAAGACCAAAGTTGGGTGTTACTACAAAGAGCTTGGAAGGACACGTCAACATAGGAAGATCCAAAATTTCTTAAAGTTAAACATGAATAAATCAAGATATCTGCTTATTAAATACACCCTTCAAAGCGGAGTTCCACAACAAAATGTTTATCTGCTGGCTTTTAATAAACACACACTCACCTACCTGTCCCACGATCCAGCAATTCGGCCATCCAAAGACTCACTCCTTTCCCTCTCCTCTCAGTGGCGCTGGCACCTCTAGTGTGGGACAGCTTGTGGCTTCACAGCCGGGTGCGCACAGTGCATGCGTGAGCCGCGCAATGTCAATGGCCGGGCAATTTCCTGGGACCTCTGACGTGTCCCAGAAGATTGCAGGAAGAGTGGGGGAGAGGTGAACTTCCACTTGAGCCACCTAGGTGGCCCTAGCAGAAGTGGGAGCGGGTACTTGTCAAATCTAGGTACCTGCCCCACCCCCCCAAAAAAATGACATGCCAAATGTGGCATGTTAGGGGGTCAGGAGGAGTATTTAAAGGGGAAGTTCAACTTTTGGGTGGAACTCAGTTTTAATGTCCAAAAACGAAAAAATAAAAGAATCAGCACAATGGACATTTCTTACGATCAGGGAGATGAGTCCCTTGTGCTGCTGTGTACTTCTTTTGCCAAAAATCCTTCTTCTCCAAAGCCCCCCTTCCCCCGCCGCCGTAATCTTTCAGTGCGGCAGACATGTTTAATGTCCGACCTGGGTGACAACAAGTTTTAATGTCCCAAAAACGAAAAAATAAAAAAATCAGTACAATGGACATTTCTTCCATTCAGCGAGATGAGTCCCTTGTGCTGCTGTGTACTTCTTTTGCCAAAATCTTCCTTCACCAATGCCCCCCTAACCCCGCCGCCATAATCTTTCAGTGCGGCAGACATGTTTAATGTCCGACCTGGGTGACAACCATGGCTGCCTCCATATATACAGTGGAGAAGTGAATGTAGATATGAAGGAATAGGGAATGTATTATTGTGCAGGATTACCAGTTGAAAATAAAAGGAAAGAAAGCTTAAAAGAAACCAAACGAATGCAGCTACCACATCTAAGAACCAGTAAACTGCAATATATTAAATTTTTGGTTTGGTAATATGCTTTAACTCTTCGGACCCCATCAAAAACGAAAAATCCTGCCAGGATTTTCCAGAGAATATCTTGTGCAACAAACCGTGAAACTCTCGAATTATTCAGCACCATCATCAACTGGTTTATCTTTTGGCATTGAGAATGGTGGGGTTTTCACAAGTGGGAAAAGACAACAATGAGCAACTTCCGACAAACCATGCAAGAAAGGTCAGGGGATATGATTCACTGGTGTCCATACATTACTGAATAACATTAGTGACCAGATAAAATGTATAAACATTTTAGCTCAATTTAGATAGATACCCAACATGTCAGGCTTGGAAATTGCGCATGCTCATGGAATGGTGACAAACTACAGTACTTAAAAATCTCCACAGGCAACATTTTAAAATGTTTTACAAGTTACCAGTTTACAGTTACAGAGGAGGTCTTGCACTAAAATTTTTGCTCTCGCTGTAACGATTGCGGCAATACCTTGTGTGTGGTGTGAACAACGTTCACATATGCGGGCGCGACTTACATAAGCGTCCGCTTCTGCGTGCAACTACAGAGGGATGGGGAGCTTTACATTTTTTATTTTATTTATTTTACCTTTTATTTTTACACTATCCTTTGTTTTTTTTATATCACTTTTATTCCTATTACAAGGAATGTAAACATCTATGCCTAACACCTTCCTGTATATTATGTAGTCCTGTGCCCAGCGCTCTGTGTATTATGTAGTCCTGTGCCCAGTGCTCTGTGTATTATGTAGTCCTGTGCCCAGCGCTCTGTGTATTATGCAGTCCTGTGACCAGTGCTCTGTGTATTATGTAGTTCTGTGCCCAGCGCTCTGTGTATTATGCAGTCCTGTGACCAGTGCTCTGTGTATTATGTAGTCCTGTGCCCAGCGCTCTGTGTATTATACAGTCTTGTGCCCAGTGCTCTGTGTATTATGTAGTCCTGTACCTAGCGCTCTGTGTATTATGTAGTCCTGTGCCCAGTGCTCTGTATAGGATGTAGTCCTGTACCCAGCGCTCTGTGGTATTATTCAGTCCAGTGCCCAGCACTCTGTGTATTATGCAGTCCTGTGCCATTTGCCAATAAAAAAAAATATGTCCCTGGATTTCATTCTAAAATTTGGTCACTTTATCCTAAGAACTTTTATTCAAGAACATTCAAATCTATGAGGAACATTCCTATGAACATTCAATGTTCCAGAAAGAACATGTGATCAGAAGAGAAAATTACCTTAACAGCTTTATACATTGCGGGAAAATACCCTTAAAATAAATGCAAGAATGCTGGTAATTCACACAGAAATAACGTGCACCCAGTTTTAAGGAACAAATAGCTGTGCAGATTTCATATAAACAGACACCATTGTGTTTACTGCTCATAGTCCTTTCAATTTCTACAAAGCGTTCTCCGGAAGACTTTCATGTTAATTCTAGGTCATTGCCAGGAATAAGGTGCCTTTTGTTATTCTAGCAGCCTTGATGTCCTACAAATATTTTATTTTTAGAGTCTTGTTATAGATGTTCATGGTGGATTTAAAGTGGTTCCATATACCCAGTGAAGTGACTGGCCTCAATCCTCCTACATAAGTTATACCTGTTTATCTGCAGTCTTCTCTTCATCCATTCAAAGTCCAGAGTTTTTAAATCTCATCTGAGAGTTCAGAAAAATGGGTGCTGGGAGCTGAAATCACACTCTGCAGAGCTCAGTGAGGAAAGCTCTGAGTGCTGATTGGAGGGAAGGGACAAACCCCACCTTCACACAGCACACAGGAACAGAGCTGAGGATATCAATCAGATGAAGCTCCCTCCCGTGTCACCTTTTCTTTTTTGGTGTCAGAAAAACTTGTCAGGACTCGGCAATCACAGAACGCGCTGGCCGTGTGCCTCAGGGGGCCACACGATCACGTCAGGACATCCATGAATTCCCTCCTGGCATTGGAAGCCTGCGATGTAGCCGCCTTTCGGCTATAGTGTGAACGGTAAGTAGTTAAAGTCACACCCCCATTTATTACAATGCTTATAGGTGGGGTTGCAGCCTCTACACCTCATGCTTATAGGTGGGGTTGCAGCCTCTACACCTCATGCTTATAGGTGGGGTTGCAGCCTCTACACCTCATGCTTATAGGTGGGGTTGCAGCCTCTAATCCTCATGCTTATAGGTGGGGTTGCAGCCTCTACTCCTCATGCTTATAGGTGGGGTTTCAGCCTCGACACCTCATGCTTATAGATGGGGTTGCAGCCTCTACACCTCATGCTTATAGGTGGGGTTGCAGCCTCTACACCTCATGCTTATAGGTGGGGTTGCAGCCTCTAATCCTCATGCTTATAGGTGGGGTTGCAGCCTCTACTCCTCATGCTTATAGGTGGGGTTTCAGCCTCGACACCTCATGCTTATAGATGGGGTTGCAGCCTCTACACCTCATGCTTATAGGTGGGGTTGCAGCCTCTATTCCTCATGCTTATAGGTGGGGTTTCAGCCTCGACACCTCATGCTTATAGATGGGGTTGCAGCCTCTACTCCTCGTGCTTATAGGTGAGGTTGCAGCCTGTACTCCTCATGCTTATAGGTGGGGTTGCAGCCTCTACACCTCATGCTTATAGGTGGGGTTGCAGCCTCTACTCCTCATGCTTATAGGTGGGGTTGCAGCCTCGACACCTCATGCTTATAGGTGAGGTTGCAGCCTCTACTCCTCATGCTTATAGGTGGGGTTGCAGCCTCTACACCTCATGCTTATAGGTGGGGTTGCAGCCTCTACTCCTCATGCTTATAGGTGGGGTTGCAGCCTCTACTCCTCATGCTTATAGGTGGGGTTGCAGCCTCGACACCTCATGCTTATAGGTGGAGTTGCAGCTTCGACACCTCATGCTTATAGGTGGGGTTGCAGCCTCTACACCTCATGCTTATAGGTGGGGTTGCAGCCTCGACACCTCATGCATATAGGTGAGGTTGCAGCCTCTACTCCTCATGCTTATAGGTGGTGTTGCAGCCTCTACACCTCATGCTTATAGGTGGGGTTGCAGCCTAGACACCTCATGCTTATAGGTGAGGTTGCAGCCTCTACTCCTCATGCTTATAGGTGGTGTTGCAGCCTCTACACCTCATGCTTATAGGTGGGGTTGCAGCCTAGACACCTCATGCTTATAGGTGGGGTTGCAGCCTCTACACCTCATGCTTATAGGTGGGGTTGCAGCCTCTACACCTCATGCATATAAGTGAGGTTGCAGCCTCTACTCCTCATGCTTATTAGGTGGGGTTGCAGCCTCGACACCTCATGCTTATTAGGTAGGGGTTGCAGCCTCTACACCTCATGCTTATTAGGTGGGGTTGCAGCCTCGACACCTCATGCTTATTAGGTAGGGGTTGCAGCCTCTACACCTAATGCTTATTAGGTAGGGGTTGCAGCAGGGTTGCCAACAGTCAGTAAATTTATGGACAAAATCGGTGATTTTTACAACTGTCTGTAAATATCTGGGGCTGATAATTTGTCACGCTGTGTTCATTTTTTAAGTGTACACCAGGAAAATTACTTGCTATTAGGTATTTTCAGTGTTTCCATATTGTTTTTATACTGTTTAACTATCTGTATGTCTTTGTTTTTTATAGGAATTCTGTCATTTTTTTTAGGTTGTCAGTAAAAAATGTGCTTCGTCAGTAAATTGTCCATGTTTTGCCTGTACAAAATGCTGCAGAAGTTGGCAACACTGGCTTACAGCCTCTCTACAAAGTAACATTTTCTCTCTGCCAACTTCCTCTGAACCAGGAAACATACAGATTGTAATTTGTTCGCCTAAGATAATGACAACAGTGAAGATAAGACCCAGTTCACACCTATGCATTTTAAGTGTAAAATAAATTTTGCTTGCTGTATCTTTGATGCTGTTTTATGAAAATGAATGTTATATAGAGTTCAATGGCAACACATCTAAAATACATGTAAAACACTGTGTAGTAAAAAAAAAAACTAAAAACACACAGCACTGGTGAACCGGCCCTAAAGCACAGTCAACTGTCCCAAATTAATGCCAGGAAGTCAGAGCCACTCTTCAGGTTGGCTGACTCCACCGATCTGCTTGAGAATACTACTGACGGTTATGTTATAGCCTCACCACTTCTTGAGAAAACACTATGCGAGGTTCTTAGCGGAGCTTTTTAGTCTTTTTAGTGGCTCCACTGCAGGGGCTGACTGGTAACGTTCAGCCCAGGGGGCAAGTACAAGCCAGAGGCCCATGGTGCAGCAACTCGGCCCCCCTCCCTCTCTCCCTCTTCTGGCCTCCCTCCTGACCTCCATTCCAGGCTGAAGCTCCACTCCAGGTACTCTCAACTCACCGGCCGAATCCGGGTTACCGATCTGGCCAGCAGGGGGCGGTTGGGGGGAGCTGTGACAGCTCGGTTGGGGCTGGCCAGGGGTAGGAGAGTCTCCCATGGTGCATGGAACCGGCCTCTGCTCAGACACAGTTTAACCACTTTACGTCTGCTCGCGGTAATACTACTGCGGCAGAGTGGTTCGTTATCGTCTGACGACGTAGTATTAACGTCGTCAGACACTCCCCCTTCTGGGCGGCACTTGCGCGCCGCCGGAGGCTCGCTCCCGCTGTTTTCATTCACAGCGGGAGTCGGGCCAGGGGAGGAGCAGCGGCGATCGCCTCTGCTCTGCCCCGATCGCCGGGGATCTAGTGTGGAGATCCGCCCGCCTGTGTAAACACAAGCGGACGGATCTCCATAGTGACAGGGAGTGACAGATCAGACTGTTCAGCATAGCTGGACATCCGATCTGTCCATGACTCACACAGTCACCTCCCCCCCTACACGTCAGTAAGCACCAGGCATACATTAACCCCTCCCTCTCCAATAAAATTAACCCCTTCCCTGCCAGTGTCATTTTTACAGTAACAGTGCATATATATAGCACTGATTACTGCAGTAATGTCACTGGTACCCCCAAAAGTGTCAAAAATGTCAGTCAAGGGTCCGATCTGTCCGCCGCAATGTCGCAGTCCCACAAAAAAAAAAATCGCAGATCGCCGCCATTACGCGTTAAAAAAAAACCCACCAAAAATGACAGAAATCTTTCCCTTTGTTAGTAAACGCAATAACTTTTGCGCAAACCAATCAAAATACGCTTATTGCGATTTTTTTTACCAAACATAGGTAGCAGAAAACAAATTGGCCAAAATTTTTTTAAAAAATTGGTTTTTACATCTTTTTTGGGGGGAATTTCATATAAAAAAAATGTTTTTTGTTTATAGCGCAAAAAGTAAAAATCGCACAGGTGATCAAATACCACCAAAAGAAAGCTCTGTTTGTGGGAAAAAAAGGAGGTAAATTTCGTTTGGGTACGGCATCGCACGACCGCGCAATTGTCAGTTGAAGTCGCACAGCGCCGAATCGCAAAAAGTGGCCTGGACGGAAGACAGCAAAATCCTCCGGTGGTAAAGTGGTTAAACCCTCCATGCTGAGGAGGGGGTAGAGGAACGAAGCAGCAGACAGAAATGACACTTTGTGCTCCTAATTGAGACAGGTACACACTATAGATGGATATGCTTTGTTCATATTTCATATATTACAACCTCTAAATGCCAATTGCACCTGCTGCAGTTGGCAGGTTTCTCTATGCACACACATGTTATGATGCAAGGGATGATCAGTTATGTACTATAATGGGAAATTGTAGTCTGCAAAATTACCCTGTCATATATATATTATAAAATATTTTTTTCCCCAGTGTGCTTACATATGTGTATTATATAAATCATAGTTTCTCATTTCCATGTACTTCATCTGTAGTACCTGGTTGGTCCTGCCATTCACCTTTCATCCTTGTTCCAAACTGAGCATAGATGGTGATCTGCGTTTGCGTAGTCAAAGTTTCTCATCCTTTGGCTGGCCATTCAGAGGTAGAGGACACTGTGCAGACACACAGCATGTCTGCATTGGGTAGTTTGTTCAACCGCCACGCCATCCAACCAATCACAACCTGCCTCTGGCATACAGCCTGGTTTTAGAATATATCCTCTGTGTGTCAGGCTGAGCTGAGAATGGAATCCATGCACGCTGTGTGTCTGCACAGTGTCCTCCAACCATGCGACCCCCCCCCCTCCCAACTATCAGGAAGAAGAGATTATTGGTTTAGGACCTTTTAAGAACTTTTGGTCGATTTCCTAACCATTAGTGGGATTTCAACTGCAGTGATAAAAAGAATTTGAAGGAGCAGGATGGGCATTTTTTTCTCTAATAGATACATTTCTAATAGTTACAAATACACAAAAGCCTGCGATATTGATAATACTTAACTGTGGCAAAAAAGGCGCACTTCCCTATGCACCAAAAAGGCCACTTATCTAAAACGTAACCATTATTAACCACTTTAGCCCCTAAAGGATTTTCCTGCTTAACGTCCAGGCCACTTTTTTCAACTTTGCACTGCGTGATTTTAACTGACAATTGCGTAGTCATACAACGCCGTACCCAAACGAAATTTACGTCCTTTTTTTACCACAAACAGAGCTTTCTTTTGGTGGTATTTGATCACCTCTGCGCTTTTCATATTTTGCGATATTAATGAAAAAAGCTAAAATTTTGTGAAAAAATTGACATTTTCTACTTCGACAGTTAAAAAATATCCAATATATTCAATTTTTGTCATATATTTAGGCCAAAATGTATTTAGCTACATGTCTTTGACAAAAAAATTCTCACTGAGTGTATTTTTAAAAATCATAAAATTATGTAAATGATCATAACAGGTATCCCTATAGGGTGAGGTCAATGCCACTATATATGAACCAAATTTCTCTCTCTATGTGGTAATATTTACACCACGGAGACTCACAGAAATTAGAGTTTAGGTCCACAGAAAATGGAGTGCCTTGCTGGGGCTCTGTGGCTTATGCATGTATTTGCAAATGTGGGCAAATAAATCCCTGTTTTTAACGCATACTGTTGGACAGATCAATTTGGTTGGATGCAGGCTGGTCGGTAAGTTGAGGTTGGAAATTTTTATTTTTTTATTTTTTATATGCGTTGCCTTTCCATTGCTCCTTGCTGCAGTGACCAGTTCTAGGTAGGGGCAGTGACCACTACTATTAACCACTCTACAACCGCTCACAGTAATACTACTGCGGCAGAGTGGTTCGTTATCGTCCAGCGACGTAGTATTAACGTCGTAGGACACTCCCCCTTCTGGGCGGTGCTTGCGCGCCGCCGGAGGCTCGCTCCCGCTGTTTTCATTCACAGCGGGAGTCGGGAAAGGGGAGGAGCAGCGGCGATCGCCGCTGCTCTTACCCGATCGTCGGGGATCGAGTCTGGAGATCCGCCCGCTGTGTGTAAACACAGCGGGCGGATCTCCATAGTGACAGGGAGTGACAGATCGGACTGTTCAGCATAGCTGGACATCCGATCTGTCCATGACTCACACAGTCACCTCCCCCCCTACACGTCAGTAAGCACCAGGCATACATTAACCCCTCCCTCTCCAATAAAGTTAACCCCTTCCCTGCCAGTGTCATTTTTACAGTAACAGTGCATATTTATAGCACTGATTACTGCAGTAATGTCACTGGTACCCCCAAAAGTGTCAAAAATGTCAGTCAAGGGTCCGATCTGTCCGCCGCAATGTCGCAGTCCCGCAAAAAAAATCGCAGATCGCCGCCATTACGCGTTAAAAAAAACCACCAAAAATGACAGAAATCTTTCCCTTTGTTAGTAAACGCAATAACTTTTGCGCAAACCAATCAAAATACGCTTATTGCGATTTTTTTTACCAAACATATGTAGCATAAAACAAATTGGCCAAAAATTTTCAAAAAAATTGGTTTTTACATCTTTTTGGGGGGGAATTTCATATAAAAAAATGTTAAAAATATTGTTATTTTTTCAAAATAAACGCTCTTTTTTTGTTTATAGCGCAAAAAGTAAAAATCGCACAGGTGATCAAATACCACCAAAAGAAAGCTCTGTTTGTGGGAAAAAAAAGGACGTAAATTTCGTTTGGGTACGGCGTCGCACGACCACGCAATTGGCAGTTGAAGTCGCACAGCGCCGAATCGCAAAAAGTGGCCTGGACGGAAGACAGCAAAATCCTCCGGTGGTAAAGTGGTTAAAATCTACCAAGCTAATTGGTGAAATTTCTCTAGATATACACATAGACAATATGAGGGTTATTACATCTTCTTAGATTCAATTTAAAGGCTTCAGGCTATTTAGAGGATATGTAAACTCATGGCCTACTCACCAACACCAACCGCCATAAAGAGATCGGGGTACATCTATCTCTCCTCTCATATATTTGCCACATATAAAAATGAGATGAACAAGAAAAAAGTAAAGCATACTAGTAAATACTGTCTTACTGAAGATATGGGCTATGTGTCTTCTGCAAAATGAAGATATATATCTCTCAGATATGTAATACAGGTACACGCATCCATGTTGACACAAACCACCACTAATGGACGAGCCCCATATATCACCATATCCACCAAAAAACGTTTCTAGTAATCAAGACTGCATTGACACAAGACATATCTCATTCCACACCTTGGTGCGTATATCAAGAGAAGTGTCATCAATTAACTTGGCAGATGTACAGTATCTCACAAAAGTGAGTACACCCCTCACATTTTTGTAAATATTTTATTCATGTGACAACAATAAAGAAATTACACTTTGCTACAATGTAAAGTAGTGAGTGTACAGCTTGTATAACAGTGTAAATTTGCTGTCCCCTCAAAATAACTCAACACACAGCCATTAACCACTTTACCACTAGAGCATTTTGCTGTCTTACGTCTGAGCCACTTTTTGCGATTCGGCGCTGTGCGACTTTAACTGACAATTGCGCGGTCGTGCGACACCATACCCAAACTAAATTTACGTCCTTTTTTTCCCACAAAGAGAGATTTCTTTTGGTGGTATTTGATCACCTGTGCGATTTTTACTTTTTGCGCTATAAACAAAAAAAGAGCGTAAATTTTGAAAAAACAACAATATTTTTCACATTTTTTTATATGAAATTCCCCCCCAAAAAATTTAAAAATCAAAATTTTTTTAAATTTTTGGCCAATTTGTTTTCTGCTACATATGTTTGGTAAAAAAAATCACAATAAGCGTATTTTGATTGGTTTGCGCAAAAGTTATTGCGTTTACTAACAAAGGGAAAGATTTCTGTCATTTTTGGTGTTTTTTTTTTAACGCGTAATGGCGGCGATCTGCGATTTTTTTTTTGCGGGACTGCGACATTGCGGCGGACAGATCGGACCCTTGACTGACATTTTTGACACTTTTGGGGGTACCAGTGACATTACTGCAGTAATCAGTGCTATATATATACACTGTTACTGTAAAAATTACACTGGCAGGGAAGGGGTTAATTTTATTGGAGAGGGAGGGGTTAATGTATGCCTGGTGCTTACTGACATGTGGGGGGGGGGAGGTGACTGTGTGAGCCAGGGACAGATCGGAGTGTTCAGCTATGCTGAACACTCCGATCTGTCACTCCCTGTCACTTGGGAGATCCGCCCGCTTGTGTTTACACAGGCGGGCGGATCTCCACACTAGATCCCCTACGATCGGGGCAGAGCAGCGGCAATCGCCGCTGCTCCTCCCCTGGCCCGACTCCCGCTGTGACTGAATACAGCGGGAGCGAGCCTCCGGCGGCGCGCGAGCGCCGCCCACAAGGGGGAGTGTCTGACGACGTAGGTCTACGTCGTCAGACGATAACGAGCCACTTTGCTGCAGTAGTACTACGGTACTCAGTGGCAAAGTGGTTAATGTCTAAACCACTGGCAACAAAATGTTAGTACACCCTTAAGTGAAAATGTTCAAATTGGGCCCAATTAGCCATTTTTCCTCCCCGGTGCCATGTGACTCACTAGTGTTACAAGGTCTCAGGTTTGAATGGGGAGCAGGTGTAGTAAATTTGGTGTTATCGCTCTCACTCTCTCATACTGGTCACTGGAAGTTCAACATGGCACCTCATGGCAAAGAACTCTCTGAAAAAAAGAATTGTTGCTCTACATAAAGATGACCTAGGCTATAAGAAGATTGCCAGGATCCTGAAACTGAGCTGCAGCACGGTGGCCAATAAGTTGGTCGACCAAAGAAGTTGAGTGCACATTCTCAGCGTCATATTCAGAGGTTGTCTTTGAGAAATAGACGTATGAGTGCTGCCAGCATTGCTGCGGAGGTTGAAGGGGTGGGGGGGTCAGCCTGTCAGTGCTCAGACCATACGCCCCACACTGCATCAAATTGGTATGCATGACTGTAATCCCAGAAGGAAGCCTCTTCTAAAGATGATGCACAAAAAAATGCCAGCAAACAGTTTGCTGAAGACAAGCAGGCTAAGGACATGGATTACTCGAACCATTTCCTATGGTCTAATGAGACAAAGATAAACTTATTTGGTTCAGATGGTGTCAATCGTGTGTGGCGGCAACCAGATGAGAAGTACAAAGCCAAGTGTGTCTTGCTTACACAGTCAAGCATGGTGGTGGGAGTGTCATGGTCTAGGGTTGCATGAGTGCTGCCGGCACTGGGGAGCTACAGTTCATTGAGGGAACCATGAATGTCAACATGTACTGTGACATAGTGAAGCAGAGCATAATTCCCTCCCTCCCTGGGCCGCTGGGCAGTATTCCAACATTACGACCCCAAACACACCTCCAAGACGATCACTGCCTTGCTAAAGAAGCTTGGGGTAAAGGTGATGGACTGGCCAAGCATGTCTCCAGACCTAAACCCTATTGAACATCTGTGGGGCATCCTCAAACGTTAGGTGGAGGAGTGCAAGGTCTCTAACACCCACCAGCTCTGGGATGTTGTCATGGAGGAGTAGAATAGGACTCCAGTGGCAACCTGTGAAGCTCTGGTGAACACCATGCCCAAAAGGGTTAAGGCAGTGATGGAAAATAATGGTGGCCACACAAAATATTGACACTTTTGGCCCAATTTAGACATTTTTACTTAGGGGTGTACTCACTTTTGTTGCCAGTGGTTTAGACATTAAAGTGGAGTTCCACCCATTTTAGTGACTTTAGATGTATGTAATCCGCTTTAAAACGACTTTTACCAATGGAAAGTATTTTTTATTTTTTTTGCTAGTAAATACCTTATTTTCTGCTTTATTTATCCTCTTCTCACTTCCGGGTCCGGTCGGCGATTACGTCATTCGGCGATTCGCAGGGTGTGCTGGGATGTATCTCAGGGCATGAAATCTCGCATTATTACACAGGAGATGAGCTGTACTGCGTGCTCTGCCCCGCCTCCTCTCAGTGAGCTGTACTGTATGTATTGTATTGAGGCTGTGCTCCGCCCCGCCTCCGCCCTGCCTGCCCCGCCTCCTCTCAGTGAGCGCGGACTGAAAGCATTATATCCTCACTGAGCTCACTGAGAGGAGGTGGGGCAGAGCATGGCCTCAATACAATACATACAGTACAGCTCACTGAGAGGAGGCGGGGCAGAGCACGCAGTACAGCTCATCTCCTGTGTAATGATGCAAGATTTCATGCCCTGAGATACATCCCAGCACACACTGCGAATCGCACAATGACGTAATCACCGACCGGACCCGGAAGTGAGAAGGGGATAAATAAAGCAGAAAATAAGGTATTTACTAGCAAAAAAAAAAAAAACTTTCTATTGGTAAAAGTCTTTTTAAAGGGGATTACATAAATCTATGTAATCCAATTTATTAAAAATGGGTGGAACTCCACTTTAATGGCTGTGTGTTGAGTTATTTTGAGGGGACAGCCAATTTACACTGTTATACAAGCTGTACACTCACTACTTTACATTGTAGCAAAGTGTCATTTCTTCAGTGTTGTCACATGAAAAGATATAATAAAATATTTACAAAAATGTGAGTTGTACCAGCTTTTGTGAGATACTACATATATTACCACATAGAGATAGAACTTTGGGTCATAACTGACCTTGCTTTAAGGCCCCTTTCACACTTGTGCGACTTATCCTGCGATTTGGGACTACAAAGTCACATGAAAAGTTGTACTTTATGATTTCCAATAAGTACCGTTCATATATGCGCAACTTCAAGTTGCAACAACTTCAAAATAGTCCCTGCACTACTTTGGTCCGACTTTGATGCGTTTTGAGGTCCATAGACATAGGCATAGCTTCAAGTCCAGTAGAAATCGCGGCTAAATCGTGCAACTTTTAGGTCACACAAGTGTTAAAAGGGAATCAGGCATACCCGGTATGGTCATTTACATACCTTTTATGAGATTTACTTCACTTTAGATAGATTTTGTCTCATTTCTTGTTGTGTTTACTGGTCAGGAAGTGAAAGGAAATCTCTTGAATGGGACAAAGAGGCCACATGAAAATAAACGCAACAGGGGTTTTATCAATCCCTACTCTATCCAATGAGCAAAAAGTTTTGGAATTGAGATATACTGGAATAACTTATCTTTCCCAAGAGTCTGACTAATACAATTGTTTCTCTACAGGTGAGCTGAGCTCCTATCATGGTGTGATTGGAATTCCCATGTTATAATGGCTATTACCATTCCCAACACCTGCTGCCATGCGTAATGATGTTATACACTACGGACAATGCTGGAGCACTGGAAGCTATAATAACCAATATTGATTACAGCCCCAGACAAAGGAAATACTGTATTAAACACAAACACAAAATACTTGTGGATTTACACAGCTGAGCAAATTTAATACTGAGCTGAGGTTTACAGTGACATAATCCTTTAAGAGCAACTGTCAATACTGGGATCACATAAAAAAAAAAAAAAAAAAAAAAATGGGCTCTCAATTTTACAGTCAGAACTGATCATTAGGGATAAATGGGCCGATTTAAGCTCAACTGATTTTGCCGTCAGCAAAGCTGATTGGTTTTCAATTGGCAAAATTGAAAATTCTGTATGTTAGGTACTTATGTGAAGAAAAAGAAAAAAACATTTTTTTTTTTTTTTTTTTTTTGTTTTAGGAAATAAATTAACCTTAACCTATTTCTTTATTTTGTTGTTTGTATTTGATCATTTGTGTACGGTCACTTTTTTTTTTTTTTTTTTTACCCCCCCATTGTCTGTTATTTTTTCTTTGAAAACATGTGAAACAACAAGGTTAATGAGAGGCCAATTTTTGGCACACAAACAGGTCAAGGATAGTTAAAAGGAGCTTCTGTCAACTGCGGACTTCCACCACCCAAAGCAATATTGTCCTACTTTGCCTCTCCATTTCATTTGTGCCCCATCCTACTGCTGCTTCTCCTATGAAAGCTATTTTTTACCATCAAGTTAACCCATTAAAAATCAAGCAGCTCCATGTTTCCCTCTATTCTAACAACTGGTCAGTTGTAGGTGGCGCTTACCCCTGGAAATAACCCAGGTCTCCCTTACCTGTTCAGAGGGTGCCAGCCCAGATACCAGTTCCAAAGCATAACAACAAAACTCAAGCTCAGTCTAGGTGGATTTTTGAGGATTTATTGCAGTACTTGAACACAGGTGGCTGTAGAGGGATGAGGGTGCAGGGTCCAAAACACCAGTAGGTAATAGTGGACAGGTTCTCAGGCAATGTCCTTAAGTAGCGGCCTTAAAGTGGTTGTAAACCTTAGATATGAAATTTGATGATAGCATATCCTTCTAGTGTGTACTTGTCTCAATCCAGAGCACTAAGTGCAACGTTCCTCTGCTATAAGCAGGAGTCACTTCTGACGAGATTTTCCTGACACCAGGAGAAAAATGGTGACAGGGGAGGGCACAGTCTGATTGACAGTCTCAGCTGTGTTCCTGTGTGCTGTATAAAGAGGGGTGTGTCCCTTCCATCCAATCAGCTCTCTTCCCTGATGTAACTTCAGCTCTCCGCCCCATGCTTTTCAGAGCTAGAAGATTCTGTGTAAGTTCTGCACTTTGAATAGATGTAGGGGAAATACAGCTGTGGATAGACCGGTACAATTTTTGTAGGAGGATTTGTTTGATCTCTGTGCATCACCTGATGCCAGTCACTTCACTGGGTACATGTACGGGTATACAACCACTTTAACTATTTCTGGAGGGGATAGCCAGCTAGTTTATGACTCTGTTAAAGCAGTCTCAGTGTTTGTAGCAATATCTGGCATATAACTCCCCCCCCCCCCAAAAGCACGAGCACTCAAAGCTCTAGGCAAAAGGTCCTACCCCCAATGTCCAGAGACAGTTCCCGAACCAACTTTCCTGCGACACTCTTCAGTTAAAAGGGGTCCTTCTGCCTCACAGTTTCCTAAGGTAGTTTCCAGCATGAGCTTCCTAAAGTAGTGTTCTTCAGCAGATTTCTTCAGCAGATTTCTTTCAGGCCCTCAGCCAAGCACATGCTGAGGCCTAACCGCTACAGATCTTTAGTAGCACAAGCTGCCTCCAAGCGGCAAAGGTCCCAGGAAAACAGAGCTCCCAACAGACAGTCCCAAACTTTGACCTTCTCCCCAGTCACACCTTCTGGGTGCCCCCTCTAAAGGATCTGCTGAGTTCAAATATTTATTCATAATCCAAAGATTGATCTTTGTATTCCATCTTTGGAAGCTTCTTCCAGAGGCAGACAGGAGCAAAATCAACCACCAGCCTTAAGGATAGACCTTATCAGACCTGAAGAATTAATTGCTGCTCAACTGAGTATTGCAGAACCAAAAATGAAATGTATCCATCCCTGGGGCAGGGCGCTACATGTACAGAAATGCATTGTACAAAACTCCCTTGCCTTGACAATTTTCTGACGAGCACTCAGCATACCCAGTAACAAGCAAACACTCTCCCACATTTTTTAGGCAGCTCCAAGATTTACTGAAGTCCTGAATTACTATAGTTGGCCAGAATAGCTACAGTGAAGATGAAAGCATGGCCTAAATTTCTGTATTATGTGCATCTATAGTCTTTCGCATCTGTTTTCATTAAAGTAATTTACAGAGCTAGATCCACCATGGGTATTCATAAAAGATTACTTCAGCAACCTAGTGACTTTTGATGATCTTTTATGACTACCACTTCTATGGCATTTCCATGCCTCCAAACAAAATCATAGCCAATTTTTGATAATGTGGAACGACATTAAATGCCTTAGCTGCCTTCTCATTCCACTCCACTCCATTGACCACCTTGAAAAAATGTATATTTTCCCTGTCATTTACAGATCCCATCCCACAACATTTCTTAATTTGATCAGATGCCATCTAATCACAATCTTTAAACAACAGGCCCTTTTGGCAATAAACAGTTAGCATCCCTCCAAAAAGTCAACAATCTCCCACCTAGACAGAGCTTACGTTACTTTTAGGAAACATTTTCTGCATTTTCTGAAACATACCATAAATGCTACCAAGAAAACTCAATTCAATCTCCCAATGCCCCTGATCCCCACAGGGAAGAATCTCCTTGTACTGCCAATATTTGCAAATTAGTCATGCTTCCCTACCGCCTTACATTGCCAAATGGTAGACAGACTTGAGGGGTCAAGTGACTGACTGAGACCAAATCTGAGTCTCAACCTCCAAGAGCTCCAGCTCAGTTTCAGACCTAGAAACTAACTTCAAACTACTCGTGAGATGGTATTCAATTCCAACTAGGATCTCTAGATTCCTACGGTCTCATCTTTCTACACATTTCAGGGTTTGTCAAAGTGAGGGCACTTTTGCCCATATTTGGTGGGAGTGTCTAACCGTAAAGCGTTACTTGTCCAAAATATACAGAATTATCCATAGGTCCTGAGTTGCCCCTCTATAAAAGACCCTTTTGAAGTTCTACTGGACAAAAGACTTCCGAGATATGCCCCTCACCAATGTAAAAGCCAAATAGACACTTCCATATTCCATACTATGTCTTTTGAAAAGCTTACTGGACAAAAAGAAAAAAGGATGCTACGAATAAATTTGACATGATTATCTCACCCTTATGGAGAGACCACATTTCTTAGTCAGTCTTCCATGGAGACTTCTTGACACCATAAACTAATTTCTCTCTGGTGACTCACTGTAGAGCTGACTGCAGAGTGGGCACCACAGCATTCTACCCCCCCCCCCCAGCCTTTTACTTCCCTTGCCACTTCCCTCTCCACCTTTAAACCTCCCAATCACTTCAGCAATCAATCCCCATGATTCCTGCCATAGTTTGTATATCATTAGATCCTGGACAGCGTTAGCCCATTTTATCTACTTCCCATTCTGAGCCTATACTCCTAAGCTGTCCTACCATTGAGCGCTTTTAATTACGATTCTCATTGTATCCTTTCTCCCTGCAACCTGAATAAGCAGATTCAATGGAAACCACGTTGAGATGGATCTAAAACATATATTGATTTCGGATTCTATTTGTAACTATGCTCAGGTGTTGAAATTCTAAGATTTTGAATCTAACTCTGTTAAGATCTATACAAATTTATGGGGAGAAAAACCACCCACTGCCACTTTAAATCTGCCTTTCCAAACGACTCCAAAGCATTTCTCTAAAATAATAAAACCTTACTCAAATCTCCCAATTTTTTCTGAAATTTTGGAAAAATAAACTCTCTATTGCGCGCATCCCTTTCCTCAATTAAGTCTATATTAAAAAAAAAAAAAAAAGAAAATCTAACTGCTTAAATTTTTATGTGCAGCATTTGGAAGATTTAGAAATTATGGGATAAAGATAAGAACCAGCATGTGGTGAAACTTGCCAGATAGCACAAAAACACACACAAAAGGTAAAATTTAAAATAATAAAATTGCTCCAAAAGAATTATAATTGTTTGCATTTATAAAAGTTAAACGAATGGTTTATTTTATTAAACTATTTGCAAAAAATTATTTTAAATATGCACAAATCTACACAAGGGGCATTTATGATACAAGTATCAGAGCACTATGGATTTTCTAAACTCAGTGCACAGCAAAAGCTGTCTGTTGCCTGGACTGTCTCCTTGGTCAAATTCCATACTTTCCTATTCTGCAACACTGAGTTTGAGCTATTGAGCTCTGTAAGCAACATGTTTTTTTTTTTAGCAGAGATTCAAACAAACAGTGATTAAAATGGTAAAACTGAGCCTCCTGGTTGGAAAAATAACTATCAAAATAATTCTATGCAAAATTTTATTTTGACCGGACCAAAAAAAATAAAAAATCCTGTTAAAAGTGGAATTACATTAAAAAAAAAACCCTTTCAGGTTTATGTTTATGGCAGCCTCTTCTGTCATAAATGCTTCTCCCTGCCTGTCAGCAGGATTGTACACAGAGCCACGCATATTCAGTTCAGCATATATTTACCGCACCCCTTTTGAGTGTGTGATGCACATGCAAGGGAGTGATATTATTGCAGCCCAGCCATTCAAGTGGGCAAACCAACATCTGGAAGAAAGACTGGTAAAAAACTGATGCGTGTGTGACCAGTGATGGGAACATTGAAGCGTGTCGTTGTTTGACGGGTAAGTTGGGCATAATGTGCTATTATGTGTAAGTTGGGCATAATGTGCTATTATGTGTAAGTTGGGCATAATGTGCTATTATGGGTAAGTTGAGCATAATGTGCTATTATGATAGGGATCAACCGATTATTGAAGGACACATTCACTTTTACCGATATATCGGTATCGGCCCCCGGAACTGGCCGATATTACTGATATTACTGTAGGTAATATTAGTGTATGTAAAATCCTAGCATCCACTATATTAGTGTTTTATATAATGTCCATTGTGTGTTTTTGTAATCTAATAGTGTGAAATACCTTCATTACATTGCTGCTCGGCCCTTCCGTGACCCCCAGCTGTCAGTGGGGGAGGAGAGAAGGACAGCAGAGCGGGAGATTAGCTGAGCCCGGAGCAGCGATGTAACGAAGGTATTTCACACTATTCTAATCTAATACCTGGCGCTTCTGTGTACACTGCAGAGGGGAGGGGCTGAGATCCTCCTCTGACAGCTATGAGAGGAGAAAACAGCAGAGTGGGAGATTAGCGAGGAGAGCCCGGAGCAGCGATGTAATGAAGGTATTTCCCACTATTCTATTAAAAAAAACACACACTGGACATTATATAAAACACTAATAAAGTGGATTCTAGGATTTTAATGACACTAAACTAGGGTCACACAGGATTCCTGGCAGGGAGGGAGGGAAGGGAAGACCGCACATTACAGCTAAAAGACCTACCCCACATGTTCAGTACCAGACTTGTGTCAAAAATGGTCTTTATTTTTCAAAACTTTAAATGTACAAAATATCGGCCAATACCGATACTTAGTGACCAAAATATCGGTATCTGCCCTGAAAAAAACCATATCGGTCTATCCCTATTATGAAGTGTATATTAGCACATTATGGCATTAAGCTCCTGAGAGCCCATTTATTTAATAATCTCATAAACCTTTGCAGCGTTTATTACACTTTAAGTAACTGCAACTTGTTGGTCCTCTTCTCTCAATAGAAGGCTACCATGCAGAATTTAGAGATTGGTAGCCAGAGAATGTGATCTAGGTTGCCTGGGCTGGCATCTGAAGAGTAAACTGGATGACCACACACTGGGGCATTTTGCTTTACTCCAAACAATACTCAGAATTAGTCAGTCATTCGAACACACACACGATTACATGTTGCAGCTTTGAATGATCGGTCCCCTTCAAAAATACAGATTCCAATTTCACATAAGTTGCCACGGTCTACATTTGTTGGTGATCTAGAAATCTAAAAGCTACAAAATTCACCTGCTGCACAGATGTAAAATTGAGGAAATTTAGAATGTTTCTAAAATGACATCATCAGCTAATTAATACAGTGATCCAAAAGACAGTCATTCTAAGGAATTAGTTGTTTATAGTGATATTCCATGCAGCAGTTACACGGAAGAGATAAAACACAACACAGCCTTTGATCTATTTTCTGTCTAAAGAAGTTGTAACCCAGATAAACAGCAGAAAATCCCATAAACAAACAGATTCTTCAGAATAAGTGGTTGACTGGATGCAAATCAAAGTAAAAATTGTGATCAAATGGAAAGTATTGCACAAATTGAATTTTGTGATTTTAATTTTTTTTAGAGAGCTCCCTCAAATCAGAAATATGAGACTAATTTTTATGGTCTTTTTAAAACTAGACAACAAAATTGATTTTCTAAAGTAGTAAAGTGTGTTTACTTTTTAAAGGATGGTTTGTGAATATAGTAAAACTGTGTTCACTTTAAAAATCTAATCATGTGCTGGCATTTATTTATTTTTAAATTTACCTCAATAAGAATCCAATGTGAACACAGTTTCATCCGAATTGCAAATATTTACTTTGCTAGGTTAAATGTCCCTATCTTTTTAGTAAATCAACCTCAATGGCTTTCCACTGAACCCCCCCTTGACTTTTGCATTATGCAGATGTTCCTCCAATAATACAGAAAATTAACCCGCCTCAATAGAGCTTTCCTTGGAAAATGTATGAACATTAAACTCCTAAAGCTATTTCATTTTTGCCCATTGGGTTTAGTGTTCTTTCCTTCTTTAGCTAAAACCAGCCCAAGTATATTACTACTCGTTAGGAAGGTCTTCATGCAAACCAGACAACCTCCCTTTTTTCTTCCACCCCCTGAATCTGAACTGGTTTGGGGTTATATCCTAGAATAGGCTATGCAGTTCTCAAACATAATATCCTCAGGTCCTGCATGTACACTGAAGATGATTAATGATTGGGACCTAATCATGTGACTGGCGCTGGGACCTAATCATGGGACTGGACTAGGTACATAAACAGATAATTCCTTTTACAGGGTAGATAGAATAGGCTTAAAATGAGGGTGGGAGAAGATTTAAGTATAGTTAGTGTATGACTGAACTTCCACTGGCGGTGATTATAATGTAGTATGTCTAAAAATGTATAATTGTGTGTCTCAATACTGGGCACTTTTTATTACATAATATTTAAAATATATAACAAATCAGTTAATAAATATTAAAATATACAATAAAAAAAAAACACACAACCTCATCTGAGATTTGCAGGTGGTAGAAAAACCCCTCAAAAGTGGAAACACACACAGTATATCTATCTATCGTATATATATATATATATATATATATATATATATATATATATATACACACACACACACAGTGTCTTGCGAAAGTATTCGGCCCCTTGAACTTTTTACGACCTTTTGCCACATTTCAGGCTTCAAACATAAAGATATAAAACTGCAATATTTTGTGAAGAATCAAAAACAAGTGGGACACAATCATGAAGTGGAACGAAATTTATTGGATATTTCAAACTTTGTTAACAAATAAAAAACTGAAAAATTGGGCGTGCAAAATTATTCAGCCCCTTTACTTTCAGTGCAGCAAACTCTCTCCAGAAGTTCAGTGAGGATCTCTGAATGATCCAATGTTGACCTAAATGACTAATGATGATAAATAGAATCCACCTGTGTGTAATCAAGTCTCCGTATAAATGAACCTGCACTGTGATAGTCTCAGAGGTCCGTTTAAAGCGCAGAGAGCATCATAAAGAACAAGGAACACACCAGCCAGGTCCGAGATAATGTTGTGGAGAAGTTTAAAGCCGGATTTGGATACAAAAAGATTTCCCAAGCTTTAAACATCCCAAGGAGCACTGTGCAAGCGATAATATTGAAATGGAAGGAGTATCAGACCACTGCAAATCTACGAAGACCTGGCCGTCCCTCTAAACTTTCAGCTCATACAAGGAGAAGACTGATCAGAGATGCAGCCAAGAGGCCCATGATCACTCTGGATGAACTGCAGAGATCTACAGCTGAGGTGGGAGACTCTGTCCATAGGACAACAATCAGTCGTATACTGCACAAATCTGGCCTTTATGGAAGAGTGGCAAGAAGAAAGCCATTTCTTAAAGATATCCATAAAAAGTGTCGTTTAAAGTTTGCCACAAGCCACCTGGGAGACACACCAAACATGTGGAAGAAAGTGCTCTGGTCAGATGAAACCAAAATTGAACTTTTTGGCAACAATGCAAAACGTTATGTTTGGCGTAAAAGCAACACAGCTCATGACCCTGAACACACCATCCCTACTGTCAAACATGGTGGTGGCAGCATCATGGTTTGGGCCTGCTTTTCTTCAGCAGGGACAGGGAAGATGGTTAAAATTGATGGGAAGATGGATGGAGCCAAATACAGGACCATTCTGGAAGAAAACCTGATGGAGTCTGCAAAAGACCTGAGACTGGGACGGAGATTTGTCTTCCGACAAGACAATGATCCAAAACATAAAGCATAAAGGTCGAAAAGTTCAAGGGGGCCGAATACTTTCGCAAGGCACTGTGTGTGTGTATGTATATATATATATATATATATATATATATATATATATATATATATATATATATATATATATATATATATATATATATATATATAGTTTCCCCTTTGAGGGGTTTTTCTACCATCTGCAAACCTCAGATGAGGTTGTGTGGGTTTTTTTATTGTATATTTTAATATTTATTAACTGATTTGTTACACATTTTAAATATTATGTAATAAAAAGTGCCCAGTATTGAGACACACAATTATACATTTTTAGACACATTATAATCACCGCCATTAAACAAATATAGACTTAAAATGTGGTATAATTTTGTATTTTGTTTTTAGTTCTAGAATTACTAAAAATGTTATATGTGATATGTCTCTGATATGTTCAAATGTAATAAAGTTATTTTAAATGCAAACGGCCTAGGCAATAGCACAATAACTTAACAGAGCGGTTTTGAGTGTTCCACTAAAGTGCCAAATTAGACTGACCATAAGAGGTCAAATCTCACGTAATGCAACTTTGTAAATGTCCTTTTAACTTAATTTAGAATCTGAAAACGTTTAACAAGAAAACAAAGGGCTAAAGCAACATTATTTGCTGCAGAAATCCCGCAACACACTACTTTGGTAGTTTTTGGTGTTCTATCAGGTTGAGGTCAGGGCTCTGTGCAGGCCAGTCAAGTTCCTGCACACCAAACTCTGCTTTGTGCACTGGTCCAAATCATTTAGTGAAGGAGGTATTATAGTGTGGGGTTGTTTTCCAGGGGTTGGGCTTGGCCCCTTCGTTCCAGTGAAGGGAACTCTTAAGGCGTCAACATACCAAGACATTTTGGACAATTTCATGCTCCTAACTTTGTGGGAAAAGTTTGGGGATGGCCCCTTCCTGTTCCAACATGACTGCACACCAGTGCACAAAGCAAGGTCCATAAAGACATGGATAAGCGAGTTTGGGGTGGAGGAACTTGACTGGCCTGCATACAGTCCTGACCTCAGACTGATAGAACACCTGTGGGATGAATTAGAGATGGGACTGAGAGCTAGGCCTTCTCGTCCACATCAGTGCCTGACCTCACAAATGCACTTCTGGAAGAATGGTCAAACATTCCCATAGACACTCCTAAACCACATAGACGGCCTTCCCAGAAGGGTTGAAGTTGTTATAGCTGCAAAGGGATGGCCAACTTGATATTGAATCCTATGGACTAAGACTGGGATGCCATTAAAGTGTGGGTGTGTGTAAAGACAGGTGCCCCAATACCAATACTTTCGACACTATAGTGCAGTGTTTCTCAACTCCGGTCCTCAGGGCACACTAACAGGCCAGATTTTAAGTATTACCTTGTGGAGATGCAGACTAGAATACTGCAATCACTGAGCAGCAAATGATATCACCTGTGATGCATTTCAGTTTTCTTGCAAACCTGGCCTGTTAGTGTGCCCTGAGGACCGGAGTTGAGAAACCTTGCTATAGTGTATGTGTGTGTGTGTGTGTGTGTGTGTGTGTATTTTATACACTATATTACCAAAAGTTCATTATTAAAATGCAATAACACCCTTCCAAACCATATGGCTCTAACAATTGGACCTTATATTTTCGGTTAACAAAACAAACATTTTATGATCTTAATATGTCTTCTTACAAGGTCCTGGAACTTGGAGGCATTGAAGTGCTTTGAGTGCAATAAAGCCTTCTTTCCTAGGTCCACCTAGTAGCTAGGGATGACGATTCAGGTCAACCATAGGGTCATAGTTTGGCAAATGAATAAGCAAAATTGCCCATCCACTACCTCCACAAGGATAGCGGACAAATCTTATGTAATGTATCATCGTAGATATCCTTTTTACTTAATTTAAAATCTGATAAAGTTTAAACAAAAAAAACAGATGCCTTTAAAAACATGCTGCAAAAATTTCCCCAAAAAACTACTTCCAAAGAATGTTTTTTTTGTTTTTGTTGAGCCAGATAACTATCCACCAGATTGTCATATTAAAAAAAAGCTACACGTTATTTTAAAAAGGTTCAGAATATACAGGTATAGAAAAAAAATAACACCTTGTCTTGGACAAGGGCCTCATCCCCACAACCCTGGTCGGTGGTTGTGGGGATCTGCGGGCAGGGGCTTATCGGAATCTAGAAGCTCCAATTAACAATGGGGAATGGGGCCCCCAGATTCCCGGCTATGTGGATATTTATGGGGTGCATTTGGCCTAGTATCATTCAGGGGGGGGGGAGCTTGAAAAGCCCCCCTTTCCTGACCTGCTGGGCTGCAGGCTCGGATAAGGGTCTGGTATGGAATGTTTTGGCAGGTTTTGGTGTGGGGCCCACACTGGGTTTTTTTTTTTTACATTTTTCTATCGCCATTAGCATAGGGACAAGGTGCCATGCCTGGTGGAGAGAGGGGGCTGGCTGTTCACCCTCTTCACTATATAAGGGGGGGTGGGGGTCTAAAGGCATGAGCATGTTGCCTCCCATCTACCTGCAAAGACAATTTTTTGTGTAGGGTCCACATTAAAAATCCATCTAGGATAAGGGTCTGGTACGGACCCAAAGCAAAAAAACACAAAACCAAGTATAAGGGCCTCCTCAAACTCTACATCGCACACTTATCTTTGAAAAGGCGGTGGTATAAAAATTTTAAATGGGGATCCCTGACAAAAATAAAAAAAACAGTGTGGGGGTCACCCTAAAGATCTGTACCAGATCCTTACCCAGGCATGCATTTGGTGTGCCCCCAAAATCACATCAGGCCAACATTGGGAGGGTACCTTGCAGGAAGGGGGCATTGACACCATGTTAAGGGGCACCCCATTGGGAGCTGACCCTAGTTTAGTTATTGGCGTGTTTTCTGCTATGTACTTGCCGTACAAAGCCCTTTACTGCTTTACAGAATAGAAGTACAGGACAAATCTGATTGAAGTGCTCCTTGTTGTCCCTGTTTCAAGCGTGGTTTAGCGCTGCCACTATCAACACACACACTATAATATATTATATATACACACACGCACACACTATAATACATATATTATATATATATAATATTTTTTTTTTTTTTTTTTTTTAACATCAATTTGATAGGCAGTGTGTAAAAATGTGAACAGGTAGTTAAAAATTTTCTGTGAAGATAAAATTATAGTAATAGCTCAGAATACTGTAAATTTCCAGGTAAATTACATTAGATTTTAGCAGTATGATCAGATGCCACTGTATAGGAATTATCAGCCTGCTGTACTGAAATTCCTGGATAACTCAAGCTCAATAATTATTTTAGGGAGCCAACCAGAATTTCTATTCTGCCCCACCTGCTATGGAATCTCACTTCTCCGCGCCAGCTGCAGTCATTGTAATAGAAAAATAATAAACAGCAAGAGTACAAACACATAATAAAACCACGTGCAACTGATATGTCATTATTTTGAAACAGATGATATTTGCTTAGAAAACGTTTTAAACACCTAAAGTGGTTGTTGAAATGAAAACAAACACTTAGGCTAAGTTCACATGTAGGCGTTATGGGGCATTTTTGGGGCGTTTTTCTGCTCTAGGATCAGCTCAAAAGACGCCCAACAAGACAAATACTATTTATTTCAATGGCCCCTGTTTCCCATCTGAGCTTTTTGACGTTTTAAGCAAAACGCCCAACGCTCCAAAAGGAGCTTCTTTTTTGGGCATATTACAGGTGTTTTTATTTTTTTTCCGTTGGTCACTTGTCAACCTAAAAACGCCTGCACAAAAACGCCTGTATAAACGCCTGTATAACGGCTGTAAAACGCCTGAAAAAAACACCCATAAAAACGCCTAAAAAAACCGCCTGTAAATAGCAAAGCCGAGATGTAAACGTAGCCTAAAGATCATTCTTGTCAACATAACATTCGGGACATTTTGGGTGTTAAAAAAATAATAAATAAATAAAAATAAATAAAAAAAATAAAAATAAATTAAAAAATAAAAAAAGAAGGAGGAAGAGATGACCACTTTATTAAGGCTTCAAACTTTAAACGATACAAATGATATCTAGAAATTATGCAATTAAGCAACTACTGACAAACACAACAATATGCACACACCAACAGTAATCATAATTAATACATTTATATTAACGTTAAACAAGCTAATAACAAACTTGTAGAATCAACTGGATAACATATTAATAAATAGGCAACTAACCTGGAATACTAATTTACAAATTAACTTAACACAAAAAGATTTAATATCCTTAATTAATATATCCCTCTTAAAATTGTGAAAATAACTACCAAAAATGTTATTTTATATATATATATATATATATATATATATATATTATATAACATTTAAAAAAATAATATATATATATATATATATATATATATATATATATATATATATATATATATATATATATATATATATATAAAAATTATAAAAAAATATATATATGTTATAAGAAATAATATATAAGGGCATTTTCAAGGGGTTAAGTAGCTTTGAGCTAGCCTAGTACCTGTACTGTGATGGGTCTTATGTAGACTCAGACTGCCGTTGTCCTGAGATTTCCAGAGAGCTTCGCTGGACAGCAGCAGCGGCGGCTATGTAGGAAGGAGACCTCAGCTGTGTTATTATTATTACACAATTCTGCTGGCTGTCCTCTGTCTCTGCTTTGATAGGCTGCCAGCACCAGCCAACAAGACTACATTGCACTGCAAATTAACTATTCGTGTATAGAGTTTTATTGTTGCATGCAATAATATTCAATGACCAATTTTTTTTTTAGATTAGTAAACAGGCAAACGAGGAACGCACACATTATAATAGATCTTTATATAGATCTATATCTTTCTTTCTATATATATCTAGATCTATCTATGTCTATATCTATCTATCTATCTATCTATCTATCTATCTATCTATCTATCATGCATTTTATATATATTATACACACACACACAGATACAGTGCTCAGCATAAATGAGTACACCCCTTTTGAAAAGTAAGATTTTATTCAATATCTCAATGAACACAAGACCAATTTCCAAAATGTTGTTAAAACATTTGTTTAACTCATTACATGAAAAGGAAGGTTAATAATATAAACTTAGATGACAAAATCTTCAGTTTTACTCAAATGAGTTGATGCAAAAATGAATACACCCCACAACAAAAACGACTCCATCTAGTATTTTGTAAGATCTTCATGATTTGTAAGGACAGCACCAAGTCTTCTAGGCATGGAATTAACAAGTTGTCTACATATTGCAACATCTATCTTTTTCCATTCTTCAAGAACATCTTTTAGAGCCTGGATGCTGGATGGAGAGCGATGCTCAACTTGTCTCTTCAGAATTCCACATAGGTATTCGATTGGGTTCAGATCAGGAGACGTACTTGGCCATTGAATCACTTTCACCCTTAGAAATGCAACAGTGGCCTTAGATGTGTGTTTTAGATCATTGTCATGCTGGAAAAGTGCACGACTACCAAGGGACAAATTTTTCTTTGTACTCCTCACCTTTGCGACACCATACAGTTTTGAAGCCATCAGTTCCAAAAACATTTATCTTGATCTCCTCACTCCAGAGCACAGAGTCCACCTGATGCTGGCCAGGTGCTTAGATTAACTTTCTTTTCCATGCCCCAGTGCTCCATTATTTTTTTAACTATATGAATAAAAGCTAACCTATGTAAGCACCCCTGTCAGCAGTAAATGGCTTGTTCCAACCCTCTAACTGCTACTTTGTCTGGACAGCTTGGTCTGTTAAAGGAAATGGAAGATAACAGAATTACTGGCCAGATCACCAAAAAAAGAAAACTAAATCATTTGGATTTGGCCTGTTAGGTGTACCAATGAGAGGGTTTTTCCCACAACAGGAAGAAAGAGTAGAGCATATAGCATTCTGTAATTTATTGCTAATCTTAGTACATACCAGCACAAGCAAACAGAGGATGGACACAACCCCCCCCCCATCTTCTAGCTAACACAGAGAGTCAATTTTCAGTCAAGAGTGAGAATGTAAAAAAGGAGGACACCGATATGGAGCTTACTTGTTAGGAAGCCCAGCTTGCGCTGCAAACCTTTAGCATTTCTTAGCAAGGTATAAGTTGCAATCTCAATAAGGGATATAGTCTCAGTAGAATGGATAGGCTGTAATCTCAGTGATGTTGCTGGTCACTAGTGAATGGATAGGTTACTTTCTCAGTGATGTCACTGGTCTCCAATGAGTGGATAGGCTACTTTCTCAGCGATGTCACTGATCTCCAATGAGTGGATAGGCTACTTTCTCAGTGATGTCACTGGTCTGCAGTGAATGGATAGGCTACTTTCTCAGTGATGTCACTGGTCACTACTGAATGGATAGGTTACTTTCTCAGTGATGTCACTGGTCTCCAATGAATGGATAGGCTACTTTCTCAGTGATGTCACTGGTCTGCAGTGAATGGATAGGCTACTTTCTCAGTGATGTCACTGGTCTCCAATGAATGGATAGGCTACTTTCTCAGTGATATCACTGGTTTTCAGTAAATGGATAGGCTGCATTCGCAGCGATGTCACTGGTCTCCAATTAATGGATAGGTTACTTTTTCAGTGATCTCACTGGTCTCCGGTGTATGGATAGGCTGCATTCTCATTGGTTCCAGTGAATGGATATGCGTCATTCTCAGGGATGTTATTGGTCACTTGAAGAGGGCTTTATTCCAGTTTATATACTGTAGCATTCACACTATCAAAACACAGTATTTTCAGAACTCTTGTGTAATCGGAACAATGTCTCAAGTTATAAAACCTGCTGATGCAGAGCCAGTGTTCCTGGAATTGGTTTATAAAAGAGTCAGAGTTATGGCTAAAGTTTTTAGAGGCAACTGAAATCCCTCTGTGCACATCAGCTCTGACTTTATGTTCTGCTGAATAAATGATGCAAATCAATTACTAAGCAAAGTACAAACACAGATATAAAAAAATGCATCGATCTGGGGGAGGTCTGTTGGAGTCATACGCTTTTGGTCTGATGTTCATTTTGGCTAAGTCTTTCACATCCAGATCAATGAAAAAGTGCCTACAGTATATATAGATGTGTATACCAATTGCAACTTTGTGGGAAACTGGAATTTGTACAAAACTCTACTTTGGAAACTCAGTAGATGTTTGCAAAGGGTTACGTGGTCTAAATAGGCTGATAACGCTTAGGCTATGAAGACCTAAATTTATAACACACTGTTCATGCCTTTTGTGGCCAGCAAGTTATACCACTATAGCCCATAGGTCCTACAGTCTAAAACAGCAACTCTCAACCAGGGTTCAGTGGTACCCTAGGGTTCCTCAGGAAGTTTCTAGGGGTTCCTTGAGCAGTGTCTGATTGACCTCCCATTTGATGGTGCCTGAATAGTTCTAGGGCCAAAGACACTTGACAAACTCAGAAATTTCTGTTCAGAAATAGAGCAACACAAAGAAATATTTATGTATATTTTTTTTTTTTGCAAAAACAGAGGTGCTTTGTTTCAGACAAGCAATACAGCATAACAGAACCCAATCCACGGTTTAGTACAGAATTTAACAAGGGGGCATACATACATACATAACAAATTTATAACAGACAATCAATGCCATTAAGGAACCGGTACACAGCAGAAGTTAGATTTGACAAATCATGAGTAAATTACACAGTACCAAAAAAAAGAAGACGACCTCCCACACTGGAGAAAAGGTCATCTTGCACCCAGGATCATAGCAAGATGGAGTTAGAAGGGAGGAGGAAGGGGGAAAAGAAAGAAGGTAAAAAGGGAAAGGGGGGAGCAAATGGAGAGGGTATACCTATCCAGTACCAGGTCATGTGCAAAACTTGGAGATCATAGGGGAACGCCATACCTTGTCAAGCTACCAGGACAATCCCTCTGTTCATATATGGCATTCTATATAGGGGGAAGAGCCGCATACACCATAGCCTCCCAGGACGACACATCAGGTGGGTCAGAGAATGACCATTTTATTATAATTTATTTTTTGCCATAGTAAAGGAGATATGATATGAGCAGTTTAGAATGGTGATAGCATTGCTCATCATCTGGAATTCCACATAAGGCTAAGGATGGAGTGGGCAATAAGGTAAGATGTTA